>NC_083602.1:86440775-87090350 GCF_029168945.1 Cannabis sativa
TTCAAATTTCTTATATTGATAACTAATCAGATTGTAAAGAGTTTTATTTAGGGCATAAAACCTAACATGATCATCATATGATATATAAGATGATAGAACACTTTTGGAATCAAGAATTAAATATCTCCTTTATTTGCTACTTGTTTTTCAGACTTAGTCATTTTCTTCGAAAAGTAGTATTTGTTTGAACAAACACTTTCTTATCTATTGACAATGGGATGGTCCACCCCTAATCACTTAGAATAGCTAACAAAACATGGTTAACAGTTCTAGCTTTTCTTAAGATTTTGATAAGGCCATCCATGAATCTAGTAATGATTTACATTAAGTATACAACCATTACATCATTCTGAAATTGTATTACCATAGAAGGAATTAGGCAACGACTACTAACTAATCATCAACATGCAACTCGAAATTTCTATGGAGGTAAGTTTGGATATAATTCAAAAATCAAATTAATGATCTTTGAACTGCATATCTACTAACTATTTCTCCACTCCTATCAGTTCGCAAGATCTTTAACCACTTACCTTAATGGTTTTAACCATTGCTAGAAATTAATGAAATATTTAAACATTTCAAATTTCTTTGCATAAGGTATAATCTAGAGTTATCGTTTGAAGAATACAACGAAAAACTCATATCCACCCCTGAATGTACATCCATCTGCGAATGAGATGAACTACTTTCAGTGGATATAGGCATATTAATTCTTTGTAGAGATTGATCTTGTCAAATCCACTATGAACAAGATACAAATGCCATAGATTAAAAAAAAGTCGTAGTGTCTTTTGATGACATAGGTTTAGTTACATCAAAGAGTTCTTAGAATACTGCAAGTGGATCCTGGTCACAGAATACCTAACTCATATTCCATACAGTTTTAATCCATTAATAGAAGATAGATATTAAACACTTGAGAAAGTGTAACTGTATTGTATTCTGGAATTAGAAATATAAGAAAATTTCTGTTTGGATTCTAAAATTAAAGTCAAAGACTTAAATTCAACCAAATATAATGAGTAATTCTTTCTTGGACCACCACTACTAATACAAACTCTAAGTCAGATTTGCCCATACAAGTAGGAGATTTCTAAGATTGAGGATTTATATCAATTGGGAATAGAATTTCGGGATTATAATCATATGCGTCATTTAATTTCTTATGAGAAAATATAATGAAATGAAATGATTTATAGACCATTCATCCAATTATATGTTTTGAAGCTAATTCGAAATGAATAAGCTAAGAGGAATTAGGATAATTTCGTTTATATATAAGAATCCAACGATGTTTCGATTAGCGAAAGACAAAGTAATCTTATTTATGTAATCTTCTTGTTTCATATTGTAAAAATACTAGTCTAAGGTGTCATCAATTGATGAACAACTAGATGTTGCATATACAATGTTTATCTTTTGAGATCTTACACTATTATGTATGTCTAATGGTGAAAATCCATTAGGGATTTATCTCATTAGAAAAACAAACATGTTAGACCAACAATGAAGATTCGAAATTAAACTACAACTTAATAACAGAAAATAACATGGTTCAATATAAATTCATACACAATTCAGAAATTATAAGCATATAGCAAGTAGGAATGACAAGTGAAAATACTAAAACATACAATCCTAAATAATTTCCAAGGTTTTCAACAAACTGATACAGTGTCCCGGTAGGCGAGAGTCAAAGCATCATTTATTGAATAGAGTTGTCAGCTCATCTAAAATAGAAACCATTCTAGCAACCTTTTATTCGATCAAATAAGAATCTAACGTTGTCCCGGTAGGCGAGAGTCAAGGTTATTCTCATTTTATGAGCTTCCACCATTGTTTCATGTTTCATAAGTTTATCTCTAAGTAGTCACCGTAGGGGAGAGTCTAATAGAGACGAAAACTTACAAAACACTTATCAAATGAAATCTTACGGTGTTAAATGCGTTCAACGAATAACCATCCATAGGGGGACGAAGTCTAGCGTCTCGAGGTTATATTGAAAACATTTAACTTTTGTAAGACCAACAATGGAGATCGAATATCTTAATAATAATCAAGCTCATTATTTAAAAAGAGTTGTATTTTCTTTGATTCTCTTTATTTATTCTATTTATTTTAAATATATATTTATTTAATTAAAATTTCCAATTTAGAATGAAAAAATTCTAAATATATTTTAATTTAATATTTACAAATTTTACTTAGATGGATATGAAAATAACATGAATTATTTCCATCTTAGTAATAATTTCCAATAAATATTTAGAAAAAAAAATATTTAAGTTGTTACAAAATTAATTTAAATTAATTTACAACTCAAATTTAATTTTCTATAAATATATATTGCATTTCGAAAAATTAAAGTATTTAAGAATACAATTTTCGAAAAATGCATAATAAAATAAAAAATAAATCCTGGAAAAATTATTCTAATTTAATGTTGGCCCAAAATTAATTAATAAAATTAATTTACAACAAAAAATATAATTTTCCTATTTAATTAAATATATAAGAAAAATTTCAAATATTTAAGTATGATGATGAAAATCAACTTAAATATTAATTTTCTATTTAATTAAATACACTAGAAAAATACTTCAAGCAAAAATATCATCTATCTAGATTTTCCTTTGACTAATTAATTCAATTTCTAATAATATACTTTAATTTAATTTATTTTAAATTAATCAATAAATGAAAAAATCATTGATTTAAGTTGATCCAAGAATTAATTAAAATAAATAATTAATTTACAACTTAATCTATTTTTCAAGATAAAATTCGAAATTCTAGCATTTAAGAAATGCAATTTCGAAAATTGATTAATAAAATAAAGAAAAAATATATTTTGAAAATTATTTAAATTTAGTTGAAAAAATAAATTTCAACTAAAATAATTTTCTATTTAATTAAATGTCATGAAAAAGAAATATTTAAGTATGATGATAAGAATCAACTTAGATATTCAATTTTCAAATTAATTAAATGTATTAAATTCAAGAAATAAATAATTAAGTGTAGAGAAGGCTTAATTATTAATCTCTAATTTAATACTAGGAAAAATATACTTAAAATAAATTGTACCAAAATTAATTATATAAAGAATTAATTTCACAATGTATAATATTTTCCTATTTAATATTAGAAATAATAAGTAGTCTAGAAATAACTATCAAGAAAATATCTTATTTGACTAAGTATCTTTTCCACAAAATTTGAAAAAAAAAATATCTAATTTAAGTTGTATTAGAAAAAATCTAGAACTTAAATATTTTTTCAAATTTAAATTTAATTAAATATCAAAAATTAAGTTGTAACCACTTAATTTGAAAATATTCCATTTTAAGTTAATATTCGAAAAGATATTAACTTAAAAAATATCTAAAGAATCTTAATAACCAATGCCTAAAATTCCTCAACTTAATTTTGAAATTTAAAATTCAAAAGATATTCAGATTTAAGTTGGTTAGTTGTAGATAACTAAATATCAACTTGTTGCCCCTGAATTCGCCCAAAATACGTGGACTAGTCCAAATAGGACACGTGGATCAGATAACCTGTAAACATTTGATAAGTCTTTGTGCGCCACAAGGAAGCGCAGTTAGCGTGGGTCCCGGAGGGGGCACCCGGAGTACAAGGTACCCCGGGTAGCTCGCATGACGTGAAGCCTCTCCGGGATGTGTCAGATCTCTCTCGAGCAATCAAGTCGCATTTAATGCCGCATGGGAGGAAGCGTGTTGGGACTGTAACACGCAATAAAGTCTGACGGTACAACCCCCAAACAGCAGCGCTACAGTAATGATCATTTAAGTCTAGCGACGGCTACTCTGCGAAGAGTCACATCAATCACAAGGCAAAAAGGACATTCTTCATAAAAACCCTACGGCACCTAGGGATTTGATCATGCATCACCCATGGTATATTCATTGGAAATGCCCAACTTTATGGATACTTACAGATACATGTGTAAGAACAATTCTAGGGATTATCCCCACCAAAGCACTATAAATACCCCCTCAAAGCTCATTTAATGGGGTCGAGAATCTTGGTTTTGCAAAAGAGCAAGGAGAGAAAATACTCACCAAGAACATTCTCTGTATTTATGAGAAACACATTCTCTCAAGTGTAGAATCTGTATTAAATACATCCATTAATAACAAAGACTCGTGGACTAAGGCTCATTAACGCCCCAACCACGTAAAAATCATCATCTCACTTTCTTACAGCTCTTTATTATAATCATATTTCAATAGTTGCCGAAAATCTCGGTCAACATTTTGGTGCTTTCATTGAGAGCTGAGGAAAGCTACTACATAACAAGCATTTGACTTCACAACAATGGTGGAGACAAGAAGTACACGTCACCCTCGCCCTCTGGGAGATGCTCAAGATCCAAATGAGGAAGATGTAGCCTCAAGAGCAGCAGAGGAGTCCGAGGAAGAAGAAGAAGAAATAGTTCCCGACGAGAACTACGAGGAAAACCTCGACGAGTATGCCTACGACGGAGGAAGTTACTCAGAGTTGGTGCTCCTTAGACAAAAAGCTATCGATCATGAAGCTGAGATCGAAGCTCAGAAAGCGCAAAATCAAAAAATGCAGGAAGTGATGCTAGCCATGCAGAAAGCCATGGAGGCTGCTGGTATTCACGTGCATCCCAAGGCAATGGCCGCTGGGCTCGACGGGAAACCAGCGACGTCCTCGCCTAATTCCCAGCAGCAAAGACCTAGGGAACCTAGCCCTATAAGGCACCCTGCTGAGGAAAATCAAACAAAAAACCCTACTTCTACCCCTGGGCGAAAGAAAAAGGTGCAGGATCCGCGAAGGGTCCGCTCAGATTTCCCTAAAGGGAAAGGTCCGCAGAGGGGCAAGCCCCAAAGAGGGAGTCTTGGCCCTCAGGATCGAGGGGACCGGAAAAGCGTTTCTGTGCACCAGGAACCAGGGGGTAGAGGAAGAAGAGGACAGAGATGTCCTCCCATTGATCTGAGAAATCAAATCAATGGGAATCAAGGTGACCTCCGGGATCACCTTGACCAAAAAAGATACAGGCCCGTGGTCTCTTCGGGTACTGTAAACGAAGGGATTATGGCGGAACTTGCCATACATCGAAAAGATATTGCTCGAGTCTCTCGGAGGCAGAAGGGAGACGACTCCGACTCGGACAGTGAGGATCGGGAGCCATGTGCCAAGCATATCCTGGAGGCGGAGCTCCCTAAAAACTTCAAGATGCCCGAAATGGCGGCATATACTGGGAACTCCGACCCCAGTGATCACTTGTCACGGTTCAACAGTGTCATGACAGTCATGCGGGTCAGCAATGACGCCAAATACTTGTGTTTCCCCCTCACTCTGAGCGGATCAGCGGAGGAATGGTTCAAAAAGCTGGAACCAGGATCCGTGGGTTGTTGGAACAAACTCCAAACCAACTTTCGGAGACAGTTTGTCGCCGCCAGGAAGGTTAACTTGGAGGTTAGTGCCTTGACCAACATCAAGCAACTGCCCACCGAGACCTTGAAGAATTACATCAAGAGGTTCCGAGAGGAAGCCTCGAAGACCAAGAAGGTCGATGACGGACAACAGCTTGCGCTTCTCCAAGCAGGAATCCGCACTGGGACTCCCTTCGGGAACGAGTTGCAGCAAGAAGGCGCTGCTAGCCTTCAGGACTTCCAGAAGAGAGTCCAAAAATATATTAACCTCGAAGAAGCCTAGATCGTGGCTTACGGAGGCTACTATCCCACCGGGATAGCAGGGTACATGCCCGGAGTGTCGTCCTCGGGCACTGTCCCGACCGCGACTCCACAAGTAAGTGGCATACAATTCTCTGCTACTCCCGGGTACAGCCAAGGCCAAGCTTTGGCACTGGCATCTTCCCATTACGGCAACCCGTCCGGGGTGAATGGACGAGCTCCTTCACAGGCGGCCCCGACTGTTTGCTTGACAGGCCCTACCCAGGGGTCGAGGAGCAAAAGGTCCTCCAAGGGCAGCACCTGAACGGGAGAGAAGCGCCAGAAAAAGGGGTACACACCCCAATACACTCAGTACACAGAGCTCACGGACTCTCAGGAACGTGTGTACTTTGCCACTAGGCAAAATACGCACTACCGGAGACCCCAGCCGTTGTACAAAGATAGCTCCCGGAGAGATCCGAGTAAAAGATGCGAGTATCACAACGACATTGGTCATAGCACCAATGAGTGTAAGAATCTCAAAGACGAGATTGAGAATCTGATCCGCTTGGGCCACCTCTATGAGTGGATCAAAAATAGGTTGATCCACCTTAATCCGGGGCAGGTGGCCGGGGGTATGCCTCCGGGAACGCCAGGGGGCACAGCAGGAGCATTGCCTCCGGCTGCTCCCGCAGGTGACACCCAGCATATCCCCGGACTACCGCCCCGGCCTAATGGACGGGTAGCCATGATCTCCGGAGGTCCCCATATCGTAGGAAACACTCGCAAGGAGCGAAAAAGATATGCCGAGGCCGCGAAACACAGTGAGGTGTGGGAGGTTACTCAACTCACAGCTCAAAGGCCTCGGCTAATGGACCAACCCATAACGTTCACAGAAGAAGACGCCAAGGCGGTGCGTTTTCGTCACCACGACCCGCTGGTCATAGAGACCCCCATCGCAAATAAAGTGGTGGCTAGGGTCTTGATTGACAATGGGAGTTCCGTGAACTTGCTCTTCAAAGAAGCCTTCACTGCGATGGGGTTGACCGACCGAGACCTCTCGCCTAGTGGGTCACAGCTCACGGGATTTAACGGGACGACGCTAATGCCGATGGGAAAATTAAGGCTCCCGGTTACCCTGTGCCCGGATACCCCCCAGAGCACATTTAAGTATTGCACCTTCGTGGTGGTAGACTGTCCAACAGCCTACAACGCGATCCTAGGCCGACCGGCCCTAGTGGACTTTGGTGCGATTACTTCAATCCGACCCCTGTGCCTGAAATTCCCTACCCAGGAAGCCGGAGTCGGAACTGTGAGGGGAAATCAGGGATAGGCCAGGCAATGTTACAATGTTGCCACTCACCTACCTGTATTCACGCTCCGGGAATCCCCTGGAATAGAGAAGGCTGAAGAGGATGAGTTGGATCCTCGCATAGGATCCGAAAGGGTCGTGGAACCAATGGAGGACGTCGAAGAAATACCAGTGTGCGACGACGACTCCACTAAAGTACTTCGAATAGGGAAGAGCCTGGATCCGGAGGAAAAAGAAAAAATAATAAAAACACTGAAGGGCGCCATCGACATCTTTGCATGGCGCCAAGAAGACATGACCGGCATAAGCCCTCATGTCATCACCCATGTACTCAATGTCAACCCGGACATGCCTCCTGTACAGCAAAAGAGACGCCCGCTCGACTCGGTGAAAGCCGAGGCCTTAGAGAAAGAGGTGGACAAACTTTTGTCCAATGGCATGATCCGCGACGTATACTATCCGGAACGACTGGCCAATCCGGTCCTGGTACCCATGCCGAACGGGACTTGGCGAGTTTGTATAGATTTCACAGATCTAAACAAAGCCTGCCCAAAGGACTGCTTCCCGCTACCTAGGATCGACCAGATGGTAGACGCCACGTCCGGATTTAAGCTGCTGTCTTTCATGGATGCCTATGCTGGGTACAACCAAAGAAAAATGCATACGGCAGACCAGGAGTGCACTAGCTTCAGGACCGATAAGGGGGTATACTGCTACCTAGTCATGCCTTTCGGACTGAAAAACGCCGGAGCAACCTATCAAAGAATGGTTAACCGGATGTTTAAAAACCTCCTGGGACGAAACATGGAGGTATATGTAGACGACATGCTCGTCAAATCCAAAGCATGCAACAGCCATGCAAGCGACTTAGAAGAATGTTTCGAAGTCGTCCGGAGATACGGTATGAAGCTCAACCCGAAAAAGTGCACTTTTGGGGTCAAGTCGGGAAAATTCCTGGGCTTCATAGTCAGCCAAAGGGGAATCGAAGCAAACCCGGAGAAAATCCAAGCTCTCCTGGACATGCCATCCCCCAAGAAGCATAAGGACGTGCAGAGCTTGACCGGAAAGGTAGCTGCACTGAGCCGCTTTATCTCACGCTCCACGGACAAGTGCATACCCTTCTTCAACATACTGAAGAAATGCCAAAAGTTCGAATGGTCGGATGAATGCGAGGAGGCATTCAAGAGGTTGAAAGACCACATGGCCAAACCTCCTATCCTATCAAAACCCGTCCTTGGAGAAGACTTGTTCCTTTATTTGGCCGTCTTCGAGCACACGGTCAGCGCTGCCCTGGTCCGGGAGGAAGAAAAAACTCAGCACCCCGTGTACTATGTCAGTAAGCGCATGATAGGGGCCGAGACAAGGTACCCGGTCATCAAAAAATTAGTATTCTGCCTCCTGATGACATCAAGGAAGCTGAGGCCATACTTCCAAGCCCATCCGATCAAAATCTTGACCAATCATCCGCTCCGGCAAGTTCTCCAGAAGCCTGAAGCATCCGGAAGACTCCTCAAGTGGGCGATGGAGCTGAGTCAATTCGACTTACATTACGTACCCCAGATTTCCATAAAAGGCCAAGCCTTGGCAGACTTCATCACCGAATGTAATGAAGCCGAGGTAACAGCCAATACGCCGGTACCACCAATCCCCACTTGGAGGGTATTTGTAGACGGAGCTTCTAATGAGAACGGTTCGGGAGCCGGAGTGGCTATGATATCACCTACTGGATTGCGGCTCCAGGCAGCACTCCGATTCAACTTCACAGCTTCAAACAATGAAGCCGAATATGAGGCCCTGATAGCAGGGCTAAAATTGGCTAAAGCTGTAGGAGCCAAAAGAGTGGAAGTCTATAGTGACTCTCAGCTGGTCGTAAACCAGGTCTCCGGAGAATACCAAACTCGCGGCGAACGAATGGCCGCGTACGTAGCAATAGTCCGAGAACTGCTCCACGAGTTCACGGACTATAAAATAGAAAGAATCCCCCGAGAGAAGAACGCTCATGCGGACTGTCTGGCTAAGTTAGCCTCAGACAGTGAAATCGAAGAGCTGGGGGTAGTACCAGTGGAACGCTTGGCAGAGCCAAGCATCAAAATAAAAGGGACCACACTAACGGTTGGGCAAGAACCCAGCTGGATGGTCCCCATCACAAAATACATAACCACAGGTGAGTTGCCCCAAGAGAGGGCACTGTCTCGAAAGATTCAGTATCAGGCTCATCGTTATGTAATGATGGACCAAATTCTCTACCGGAGAGGACTCAGCATGCCTTATTTAAGGTGTGTATCGGACCCTAACGCTAGACAAATCATGCTGGAGGTCCATGAAGGGTTCTGTGGAGACCATACGGGAGGACCCAGCCTCTCAAAGAAAATATTGAGGCAAGGGTACTTCTGGCCAACAATGAAAAAAGATTGTATAGACTATGTCCAAAAGTGTGACTCGTGCCAAAGGTACGCGAACATACCGAGAGCTCCTCCAAATGAGATCACTTTGATGACCAGCCCCTGGCCCTTCGCGGTCTGGGGAATAGATCTCATCGGGTCTCTACCTACGGGAAAAGGAGGGGTAAAGTATGCAATAGTAGCAGTGGACTACTTCACCAAGTGGACAGAGGCTGAGCCTATGAAGACAATAACTGCTAAGAAGGCATTGGACTTTGTTATCAAAAACATAGTATGTCGATACGGCTTGCCTCACAAGATAGTCTCTGCCAATGGAAAGCAATTCGATTGCGAGGAATTTACTGACTTTTGCAACCAACACAGAGTGGTAAAAAGCTTCTCCGCGGTAGCCCGGCCTCAAACAAACGGCCAGGCGGAAGCAGTCAATAAAATCCTAAAGGTCACTTTGAAAAAGAAGCTACTGGCCTGTAAAAATAACTGGCCTGAAGAATTTCCAAGGGTATTGTGGGCCTACCGGACGACCCCCAGAACCACAACCGGTCACTCGCCGTTCTCAATGGCGTACGGTTGTGAAGCAATGGTCTCGGTGGAAACATTATTCCCATCCCACAGGAGGACGACTTATGATCC
The DNA here is from genome assembly GCF_029168945.1 of Cannabis sativa. Classification (NCBI taxonomy): domain Eukaryota; kingdom Viridiplantae; phylum Streptophyta; class Magnoliopsida; order Rosales; family Cannabaceae; genus Cannabis; species Cannabis sativa. The sequence continues at coordinate 86,450,789 of NC_083602.1, forward strand.
TGCCACCAATCAGGCACTGCTCCAAGAGGCTTTGGATCAAGTCGAAGAACTCCGGGATGAGTCTCAAATACGGATGGCTGCTTATCAAAAGAAGGTGACCAAGTATTTTAACTCCAAGGTTAAAAACAGAAAATTCGCTATTGGGGATATGGTCCTAAGAAGGGTTTTTCCAGCCACCCAAGAACCCGGAGTGGGGGTACTTGGACCAAATTGGGAGGGACCATATGAGATCGAGGACGAGATCGGTTCTGGCACTTACAAACTAAAAAGAATGGACGGAACCACCGTCCCAAGAGCCTGGAATGCCGATCACCTTAGAAAATATTACCAGTAGCGAATTAAAACTTAGATTTTGTTCAAAAGGTTTGTACCGTCCAAATGTATACCTCCTCTATATTAAATAAAACTGAGGGCCTTAAAAACAAAGTTTCTATGCCACTCAGGGGGGTACTAGGGTATACCGCACGGACGAACAAAAAAAAAACAAACTAAGTAAAATATCCTGACCCAAAGGGCAGGTCAAAGAGTATGCACAAAAATAAAAAAGCGTAAGTATAAAAACCCTGAGCCAAAGGACAGGTTAAAAAACATAAGTGTGACAAATAAAGATCGCATAAAAAAAAAAATCCTAGCCCAAAGGGCAGGTCATATACATATAAACGGCCCGGGGACAGGCCTTAAAATATAATTGTCTCCCCTTCAAATGAAAGCTGCTACCTATATGTAAATTGTTCTAAGGCAGCAGCAAATATGTACAAACAAAAAAAAAGAGAGTTATAAAAGAAATGGGTGGAATCTGGGTCGATAGTACGGCAGCTCAATCAGCCCGCGGAGGAAGGCGAGGCCCAATACGCGCCTCTAGCGCGGCATCAAGCTTCTTCTTCTTTTCCCGGAATCTGGCAATCATTTCCTCGGGTTTGGGATAAAAAGTAAGATTGATATTTTGATCATTGGTGGCCCAAGCCATGTAGACACCATCATCGAAGCGCTTCGGGCACCGGGCGCAGGAAACGGGAGAAAGGAGCTCGGCCCTCTTGGCCTTCCTGGTGGATTGTTCTTTGAAATCCCTAAGCTCCTTCAACTCTGCAGCTAGAGTGGCCTTGGACTCAATGTCCGACTGGTGAGTTTCCTCTAAAGATCTCACCTTGGCAACCATTTCATCCAAAGCCTCCCTGGCCTCCCGGAGATCCCGCCTGGCCTTGTCAGCATCCTCAGTTTGAGCCCTTAGTTCCTCCTGATGATGGGCCTCCATCCTGTCCCTCCGCTGAGCCTCGTCCCGGATCATGGCCTCCGCCTGAGCCTCCCTCCTTTTGGCCTCCTCTTCCTTGGCCTTGGCCGCGGCCTCCTGGCGCTCGGCAGCCTCCTGGTAGATCTGCCTCTCCGCTGTGAGGTCCTGGAGGACCTTCCTGACATCATTCATGTCCCCGAAGTCGGACAGAGTGAAGCCATGGTTTATGATGTTCTTGGAGAGGCGGCCAGCCTCAGCAGCAAGCTGAACCATAATGAAAGGATAAGAAGGAGGAATTTCTCAAAGGAGAAAGTAAAATACAAACAATAAAAGGAAACGCAAAAATTGCAAAGTACTTACCACCGTGACAGAATGGCTGAGGTCCTGGACCTGGAAGATGGAGTTCAGGGAAGCGCAAGTGGCAAACCACTTAGGCGCACAACGGGTGAGCTGAGAAGCGAACTCGCCGGTCATCTCCGCGGCAAAAGGAGCCAAGGTAGGCCCTAGGAAGGGACGGAACCAGTCCGATAAAGGGTCCAGATTAAGGTCCCACGGATCCTGGTATTCCGGTTGGTTGATGCTTGCCTCAACCTCAGCGCGCAGAATCCTCCTAAGGCCCTCCACTTCGGCATACCCCCGGGAGTACTCGTCCATAGCATAGTTGTGTTTGGCTATGCGAAGCTCCTGCCTCACCTCGTCCCCCGGAATCGGGGTAAGAACGATGTTGGGGGGAGCAGGATTTTCCTCCATCGGGGAGACCCCGCCGTCCAGACCATGAGCAGGAGTATCGGCTCTCCGAGGCCTCTTTGGCTCATCCTGGGCAATCATCTTGCCCTTGCGCTTACGAATCAGAGCCACCTCAGGCTCCTCCTCGCCCTCCTCTGCTTCCTCCGGAAGGGCTCGGTGCGCTCCCGCACCCCCAGCGGCTTCCTCCGAGAAGTCCCATCCCTTCCCTTGGCCTTCTCCCGGAAGCACCTCCTCGTCATCCACTAAGTCAATAGTGTCGGGGGGAGCGCTGGAAGAAATCTTCAAGGAAGGGGCCAGGGGAGAAGAAGTGAAGGCCGGAGGAGCCACGGGAGTATGAACCCCGGCAAGCTGTTCCAGGATGGCATCCATGGAGATATCTGTTTCAAAAAATAATCAAGTGTTAGAAGTCCGTGAGGAACCGCTTATACAAGATACAGCAAATAAACTACTCCTACCCGAACTCCCTATTTCGGCCCTAGCAAAGTCCTGAACTTTAATGCTTGCAGCGTCATCTCCAAGATAACTGTCAGAGGGCCGGAACCAGCTGGACATTATGTAAGCGAGGGACCTAAGGGAATAGGTTCCAGAGGGCCGGAGCCCATCCGGGACCGACCTAGGTAATCTCCTAAGTTCGAAAAATAAAACTCCTTCAAGCGATCCCCCCACCGGGTCGACGGCATCCTAAATCTACGAAGACACTCGTCGAACCCTACGGGCCTACGACTGGTGTACTCATCAACGGAAGGAACATAACGAACTACCAAGGGAGACTTACCGCCGGCACCGGAGGTGCTAGCACCGGGAGCCCCCGAGTTTTGTTCGGGGACCGGAGGCTGTGGCTGGGAAGTTTGCTTCTCGGAAGAATCTTCAATACGAAGGGGCCTCCTGGCAGGACGATCCCCAATCTCTTCTTGAAGAATCTTGTCAAAAAATTTTGCCTCAGACTTCCCGGCAATGGCTTGGCTCCTTCGCACCACCGGACTCCCCACGCGGAGTCCTCTCCCAGAGGCAGCCTGAGCCTGAGAGTATGCTTTCTCCTGGGCCTTCCGGTAGAGATAATCATGGTACTTCTTCTCTGTCGTGGCAATAAGCTCGTCCCGGAAGGCCTTCTCCGCAACCGGCGCCCTCACATTGGGGCAGATGACCCGTGAGAGGTTGGAGTCATCCACGGATTGGTGAGAAAGGATAAGTTTGGCCTTCCTACAATTCTCCGTGGTGACTAGGCCCCCGACATCAAGATCGGCGCGGTCATAGGAGGCAAAGGCTTGGGCCCTTCGAAGGAAAGCCTGAGTAGGAGGCGTCCGCTGGTAAGGTGGGATCCGCACCCACTCCGTGAGAAGCTCCGGGTGGTCCACGGCCCTGAACCCGGAAGAGAAGAAAAAGCGGTGGCGGTACTCCTTAACGTGAGTCTGCCTATTGTACGGAACCACCCCCTCGTTAGCAGGGTGGATCCGGAACCCATAAAAACCATCCTTAAGTTTGTCCCCTTTCTTGGGGACGGATACAAGTTCATAAAAATATAAAATTTCCGCCGGGCTGGGAGACCCCCAGCCGCGGGCGGTGTAAAAAATAAATAAGGCTGAGAGCAGGCGGTAAGCTTGAGGAATGAGTTGGTATGGCGAAAGGCCGACAAATACAAGGAAATTGACAAAGTAGTCTTGAAGCGGGAGCATGGCACCGGCCATCAAATGAGTCTGACTCCACGCCCCGAAGCCATCATAGTTATGATTAGGCGTCTCCGAGTCACGAGGAGGCCGGTGATAGGTCCCTGAGGTGGAGGGTTTGATCCCAGCGACTTCTATAATATTCTCCAGCTGGTGAGGACAAGTCAAGGTGGATCGAAGCTCAGCCGCTTCCCACCCAGTCGCACGGGATTTATACCCCTCCTGGGCAACAGGTCCCAGGGAAACCTCCTCCAGCGTGGCCATGTCTTTTCCCTTCTTCTTCGAAGATTTTGAGCCGAGCGACATTTTGTGTTACGAGAAAAACAAAAGGGAAAAGAAAATCCCAGCTAGGTCCCATACCAAACCCTAAGTCAAGAAAAAGGGAGTGGGGGTCCCCTAACCGCTGGAAAGAGGCCCCCTCCGGACACGTGTCACATGGGAAACCCTAGAGAGATTCCCTGAACAAGTGTCGGGTGCAGTGAAATCGCAGAAAGTGGTTTTACAGAGTAACAAAAAAAAAAAAGAAGAAAAACCATTCTATGCCCTAAGCAACTGTTGAACGAAGAACGCATGGCTCTCTTCAACAAAGCTGTATGATTACAACAGAGGCATGATAATGGCGATTCTACAACTAATGCAGTAAACATAAAACAGAACTCGATGAACTTAAACACTCACACACCCAGAAATCTCTAAGTACGAACCCAGAAAACGAACGAAGTAAATATAAGCATGTTATCTAAGGATGCAAGAAACTTACAGTAGATCGTTGAACTGGGGGTACTGAATGTGGTTAAGTGAAAGTTGAGAAGAACTGGCGAAGTCAAACACTGGAAAACTGAAAGAAGTGTCTAACTGTTAAGACAGTTCGTGCTACTTTGAGGAATTTTCTCTCTGGGAAATTTGAGCAGAAATGGCAAGGAATGGAAAGTAACCGAAATGAAGGAAAGGTAGTGGCTTTTTATAGGCAAAAACGCATGAGGAACAGGCGTCATCACCTACCAATCGCACGGTGGGGGAGATGCACGATTCGAATTCTCGAAAATCAACGGATCAGATCAATCTGCCATAAAGGCGGTGGAAACGTTTGAGTATCCGTCTGACACCATTAATGCGCCGCATCAATCAAAGGGTGTGAAACGAATCAACCTCTGCAAAAGCGGATCGCTGCATTTAATGCCATCATTAGACACGCCTTCACACGCCCCACGCTCGTGTCAGAAGACCGAGGAGGCGGCTGGAGACATTCCTGCAAAAGGCGAATCGCTGCATTAAATGTCATCATTAAATGTGCCCCCACGCGCTCAAGGCTTGAGCCAGGGAAACGAGGAGCCGACCGGAGGCACTTAAGCAAGCCTTGGTTTATTTTTACTAAGTAAACAAGGCTTGGGGGGTAAATGTTGCCCCTGAATTCGCCCAAAATACGTGGACTAGTCGAAATAGGACACGTGGATCAGATAACCTGTAAACATTTGATAAGTCTTTGTGCGCCACAAGGAAGCGCAGTTAGCGTGGGTCCCGGAGGCGGCACCCGGAGTACAAGGTACCCCGGGTAGCTCGCATGACGTGAAGCCTCTCCGGGATGTGTCAGATCTCTCTCGAGCAATCAAGTCGCATTTAATGCCGCATGGGAGGAAGCGTGTTGGGACTGTAACACGCAATAAAGTCTGACGGTACAACCCCCAAACAGCAGTGCTACAGTAATGATCATTTAAGTCTAGCGACGGCTACTCTGCGAAGAGTCACATCAATCACAAGGCAAAAAGGACATTCTTCATAAAAACCCTACGGCACCTAGGGATTTGACCATGCATCACCCATGGTATATTCATTGGAAATGCCCAACTTTATGGATACTTACAGATACATGTGTAAGAACAATTCTAGGGATTATCCCCACCAAAGCACTATAAATACCCCCTCAAAGCTCATTTAATGGGGTCGAGAATCTTGGCTGCAAAAGAGCAAGAGGAGAAAAAACTCAAGTGTAGAATCTGTATTAAATACATCCATTAATAACAAAGACTCGTGGACTAAGGCTCATTAACGCCCCAACCACGTAAAAATCATCATCTCACTTTCTTACAGCTCTTTATTATAATCATATTTCAATAGTTGCCGAAAATCTCGGTCAACATTTTGGTGCTTTCATTGAGAGCTGAGGAAAGCTACTACATAACAAGCATTTGACTTCACAACAATGGTGGAGACAAGAAGTACACGTCACCCTCGCCCTCTGGGAGATGCTCAAGATCCAAATGAGGAAGATGTAGCCTCAAGAGCAGCAGAGGAGTCCGAGGAAGAAGAAGAAGAAATAGTTCCCGACGAGAACTACGAGGAAAACCTCGACGAGTATGCCTACGACGGAGGAAGTTACTCAGAGTTGGTGCTCCTTAGACAAAAAGCTATCGATCATGAAGCTGAGATCGAAGCTCAGAAAGCGCAAAATCAAAAAATGCAGGAAGTGATGCTAGCCATGCAGAAAGCCATGGAGGCTGCTGGTATTCACGTGCATCCCAAGGCAATGGCCGCTGGGCTCGACGGGGAACCAGCGACGTCCTCGCCTAATTCCCAGCAGCAAAGACCTAGGGAACCTAGCCCTATAAGGCACCCTGCTGAGGAAAATCAAACAAAAAACCCTACTTCTACCCCTGGGCGAAAGAAAAAGGTGCAGGATCCGCGAAGGGTCCGCTCAGATTTCCCTAAAGGGAAAGGTCCGCAGAGGGGCAAGCCCCAAAGAGGGAGTCTTGGCCCTCAGGATCGAGGGGACCGGAAAAGCGTTTCTGTGCACCAGGAACCAAGGGGTAGAGGAAGAAGAGGACAGAGATGTCCTCCCATTGATCTGAGAAATCAAATCAATGGGAATCAAGGTGACCTCCGGGATCACCTTGACCAAAAAAGATACAGGCCCGTGGTCTCTTCGGGTACTGTAAACGAAGGGATTATGGCGGAACTTGCCATACTTCGAAAAGATATTGCTCGAGTCTCTCGGAGGCAGAAGGGAGACGACTCCGACTCGGACAGTGAGGATCGGGAGCCATGTGCCAAGCATATCCTGGAGGCGGAGCTCCCTAATAACTTCAAGATGCCCGAAATGGTGGCATATACTGGGAACTCCGACCCCAGTGGTCACTTGTCACGGTTCAACCGTGTCATGACAGTCATGCGGGTCAGCAATGACGCCAAATGCTTGTGTTTCCCCCTCACTCTGAGCGGATCAGCGGAGAAATGGTTCAAAAAGCTGGAACCAGGATCCGTGGGTTGTTGGAACAAACTCCAAACCAACTTCCGGAGACAGTTTGTCGCCGCCAGGAAGGTTAACTTGGAGGTTAGTGCCTTGACCAACATCAAGCAACTGCCCACCGAGACCTTGAACAATTACATCAAGAGGTTCCGAGAGGAAGCCTCGAAGACCAAGAAGGTCGATGACGGACAACAGCTTGCGCTTCTCCAAGCAGGAATCCGCACTGGGACTCCCTTCTGGAACGAGTTGCAGCAAGAAGGCGCTGCTAGCCTTCAGGACTTCCAGAAGAGAGTCCAAAAATATATTAACCTCGAAGAAGCCCAGATCGTGGCTTACGGAGGCTACTATCCCACCGGGATAGCAGGGTACATGCCCGGAGTGTCGTCCTCGGGCACTGTCCCGATCGCGACTCCACAAGTAAGTGGCATACAATTCTCTGCTACTCTCGGGTACAGCCAAGGCCAAGCTTTGGCACCGGCATCTTCCCATTACGGCAACCCGTCCGGGGTGAATGGACGAGCTCCTTCACAAGCGGCCCCGACTGTTAGCTTGACAGGCCCTACCCAGGGGTCGAGGAGCAAAAGGTCCTCCAAGGGCAGCACCCGAACGAGAGAGAAGCGCCAGAAAAAGGGGTACACACCCCAATACACTCAGTACACAGAGCTCACGGACTCTCAGGAACGTGGGTACTTTGCCACTAGGCAAAATACGCACTACCGGAGACCCCAGCCGTTGTACAAAGATAGCTCCCGGAGAGATCCGAGTAAAAGATGCGAGTATCACAACGACATTGGTCATAGCACCAATGAGTGTAAGAATCTCAAAGACGAGATTGAGAATCTGATCCGCTTGGGCCACCTCTATGAGTGGATCAAAAATAGGTTGCCCCACCTTAATCCGGGGCAGGTGGCCGGGGGTATGCCTCCGGGAACGCCAGGGGGCACAGCAGGAGCATTGCCTCCGGCTGCTCCCGCAGGTGACACCCAGCATATCCCCGGACTACCGCCCCGGCCTAATGGACGGGTAGCCATGATCTCCGGAGGTCCCCATATCGGAGGAAACACTCGCAAGGAGCGAAAAAGATATGCCGAGGCCGCGAAACACAGTGAGATGTGGGAGGTTACTCAACTCACAGCTCAAAGGCCTCGGCTAATGGACCAACGCATAACGTTCACAGAAGAAGACGCCAAGGCGGTGCGTTTTCCTCACCACGACCCGCTGGTCATAGAGACCCCCATCGCAAATAAAGTGGTGGCTAGGGTCTTGATTGACAATGGGAGTTCCATGAACTTTCTCTTCAAAGAAGCCTTCACCGCGATGGGGTTGACCGACCGAGACCTCTCGCCTAGTGGGTCACAGCTCACGGGATTTAACAGGACGACGCTAATCCCGATGGGAAAAGTAAGGCTCCCGGTTACCCTGTGCCCGGATACCCCCCAGAGCACATTTAAGTATTGCACCTTCGTGGTGGTAGACTATCCAACAGCCTACAACGCGATCCTAGGCCGACCGGCCCTAGTGGACTTTGGTGCGATTACTTCAATCCGACACCTGTGCCTGAAATTCCCTACCCCGGAAGCCGGAGTCGGAACTGTGAGGGGAAATCAGGGAGAGGCCAGGCAATGTTACAATTCTATATTTAATTAAATACAAGAAAATACATATAGTTTAGCTTAGAATAAAAAAAATTCTTTAAACTATAATTTTCTTAAATTAATTTCAAAATAAATGAAATTAATTATGTTGCTAATCAATTTTATTAGGTTAAACTAGTTTAATTAACCTAGTACAGTTGTTCAAATCAGGCAAATGGGCCTTCACAATTGGGGTGGTTCATGTGAGGGGGTGCTGGGTTAAGTATGTCGTACCCACTTCTATGGCTCCCAACTCTCACACAAGGCCCAAAAGAGAGGAATTTAACCTTAATAAGAACAACTGTTATTAATTGAATAGGCCCAAAAACTAAATGGGCCTAAATAAATTCTATCGAGAACTATGATAATTTATTTTAGCAACAACAACCTATATGTATCTATAATCAAATTAAACACATAGGCTCACACAGGCACACTTTGGATGGGTCCTATCATGTTGCTAGGTCATACACAGATGAAAGAAGATTGTAAATATACCTGTTACAAATTATTAACTTGACCAAGGGAGCCATCAGATCATTAGATCTGGCAAAAAGTAACCATGGCTATTTGCAATCAAGTAATAATAGGTTTTGAAAACTTACAAACAAGCTACAACACATACTCCTGCAACAAGGTTAGTTGGATAGTTGGATGTAGGATTTATTTAATTTTAAATTAAATATTTAATTTCGAAAATAATTAATTAAATAATAAAAAAAAATTGAAGAATTCGAAATTTTTTAAAAAATTTAAATTTAAAATTAAACCTACAATTTTTGAAAAATTAGGTTTCAACCAACCTAAATATCATTTCAAAAATTTGCTAACTACTTTTAAATTTTAAATGTTATTTTATAAATAAAAATTAAATAAAAAATTAGAAAAGATAAATAAATATCTTTTTCAAATTTTAAATGTAATTTAAATAAATAAAATAACAAAATTTAAAAAATTAGCAAAATATCTTAGATCATTTAAAAATTACATGATTATAAATATCTTATTTTTAAATTTAAAATAAGATAAGATATAATCAAATTTTAAAATTAGATAGATTTTTAAGCAAGAAGATAGATACTAATTCTATTCAAATTCAAATTACACTAATATCTTGAATTAATTTAAAAAATATTAAATTAATTCAAAAAGATAATTAGAATTGAATTAGGAATAGTAATAGTATAAATACAAAACTATACCAAAAATCGGAAGTTAATTCCATGAAAAAGCATGAAAAATCGAAGAAAAACAAAAAAAATTGTGAACTGTACGGACAGATTTGCGATCGCAGGAAAAATATCAGCACAGCCCCGATTTTTTTCAAATCTTCAAAAAATCATAACTAATTCAAATAAAATCCAAATTAAGTTCTGTAAAAGGCTAACTTGCTTAATTTTTTCCATACTATCCAGTTAAAATAATTCCAGAGATAAAATCGCAATTATTTTTTACGAAAATTTACAAACATCAATCAATCATCAAATAACACTCAATACAACATGATACCATCCAAAGAACATACAAACAATCGTTTTAAAGTCCAAATTTCTTGCAAGTAAATCAATTACCATGGCTCTGAGGCCAGTTGTTGGAAATTATTTTACCAGGATCTTAGATCTACTCACAAGTATATTTATTAACATCCTAAATAAGAACTTTCTAAAACGATAAATTAAACACATATAAAGTTTAAGAAACCTTACATTGGGTGCAGCGGAATAATATGACTCCTTCCGTTCAGATATCTAGCCCTTGATTCCTTTCTGTAGCAGAGCATTATCAAAATCTGAACCTGGATCTCTTTCTCTGAATCCTTGATGCTGAATCTCCTTTGCTGATGATCTTTCTTCACGATCTTCCTCACTATGATTGAGGTATCACTTGCTGTGTGTGGGCACTACTCATACACTAAGGATTTCGAAATTCAAAAGGGAAGAGAAAGAAGAAGTGGCAGCTAAAGATAGGGAGAGAGAAAGCTCAGGTTTTCTTAATCAGAAGTGTCAGAAGAAAAGTGTAATTTTCCTGAAGTCTTCACTATCTATTTATAAGATTCCACTAGGGTTAGGTTTGAATTATATGGCATTAAAATAATGAAAAAATCAACTTAAAATACACACAATAGGTGGCTGGCCATACCTTTAATGGATTGGGCCTTGCTTTTTGCAATTTTGCAATTTTAACACCTTTTGTATCTGATTTTCTCAAAAATGCCAATTTCCTAATTCAACCATTTAAATGCCAATTCTAACTATTCAATAACTATAAATAATTATTAAATAATATTGTCATTTATCATATTTATTAATTGAACCATACAAAGTATCATAATTAACAAATATGCCCCTATAAACTCTTTCTTTACAATTTCGCCCTTACTTAGTGAAAATTTCACAAATAGACATAGTCTAACTTGTGAATTATAATTGAGCTTCCAATTATATAAGTCTTACAAGCAATATTATCTCAACTAGTGGGGGACCATGGGTCTATACAACTGAGCTTCCAATAAGTAGATCAAGAATTTAGCACTAAAATTCACTAACTTATTAATTCTTCGTTGAATCCACGCATAGAACTTAGAATTGCACTCTCACTATATAGAATGCTCTATATGTTCCACCATATAGACACATCATTAGTTATCCATTGTTATAATCCTAATGTGATCAATTATCCTCTATATGAATGATCTAAACAGTAAAGGGATTAAATTACCGTAACGCCCTACTATGTATTTTATCCTTAAAACACTTGACCCCGTATAAATGTTATTTCAGCTTATGTGAAATGAGATCTCCACCATTTATTTTCGTTTGGTCAAGCTCGAAGGAGATCATCCTTTGCTTACTATTCGCCAGATAGAAGCTATAGATTCCATGTTTATGCTAGCGCTCCCACTCAATTGCACTACCGTGTTCCCAAAATGTACGTATCACCTTGACCTAAAAGTAGGCTTAACTAACAAATCAAAGAACACGAATAGCCTTTCAAGATTGAGCCTAATCATAACAGGATTAAGATCATTTGATCTAGGATCAACTAGGCGATATTGACTTGAATAGATTTTACGGTAAGTTTAATTAAATCTAAGTCAAAGTTCAATATCGGTCCCTTCCGATGCATACTCCATGCATCGAACTTGAGCTTTACTTTAACCAATGTTCTGGAAAGAACATAGTATTTCTCCAAATACAAGTAAACTCTTGTTGTAGATTATCATATCAGTAAAACACTGTGTCTGATAAATCTAGGAAACTTTATTCACATAGTCATGTTTACTTTCCAATGTGTTGACGGCACAATAAACAGGATCAAGTATGTGAAAAGGGTTTCAGATGAATTTATACATTATGTACATATAATCGTGAAATAAATCATGTGAACCATGCAACATTAAATGTTATTTCTGATCTATATTAATAAGTAAATATGATTATATTGAAATGAGTTTTATTTAGGGCATAAAACCCAACACCAAGATCTAGGTCTGGGTTCAGGTTTGGTTCTTCGTCTGGGTTCGGGTTTGGTTCTTCGTCTGGGTTCGGGTTTGGTTCTTCGTCTAGGTTCTGGTCCTAGTCTGAGTCCCAGATCTAGACACCGACTACTGGTCTGTTCTAGGCCCCGTTACTCGAATCCCGAGTCAAGATCTGGATCACTGTCATGGGTCTCGGTCTGGTTCTGGTTAAGGTCCCAGGTCCCATTTCTGAGTTTGGGTTCGGGATCGAGACTGGGGTGCAATTCTAGGTCCCGACCTTGGTTCTGTGTCCCTAGTCTGGTTTCATGTTCGGGTTCGGGTCTCGAGTCCAGGTTTGTGTTGGGATCCGGGTCCAGCTCCCAATTCGGGTCTAGGTCTGATTTGGAGTCCGGGTCCTGGTTCGGTTACGGTTCTGGGTCTAGGTCTAATTTTAGTTATGATTCCATGTCCAAGTCCTAGTTCTAGTCGCGGTTGACATCCGGTTTTGGTTCCAATTTTCGGTCACAAGGTACGGGTTCGGGTCCACTTTTGGGTTTGGCACTATGTTCAGGTGCAGGTGTGGGTTCGGGTCCTTGTCCAGGTTCGGTTCCTTGTCAGGGTTCGGGTCTAGGGCTGGGTCCCAAATCCAGACACAGACTACGGGTTTCGTCCAAGCCCTGTGTCTTGATTCGGATCCCAATCTCGGGTCCCATTCGAGTCCAATTTTTGATTCGGTTTCAGGTTTAGTTTTCGTCCTTGTTCGTGTCTAGGTTCCTGTCCTAGTTTGGGTTCGAGGTATGTTTTGGGTCCGGGTGTGGAGCCAACATCAAACTCCCAGGTCCAGGTCAGATCCTGGTTCGGGTTCGGTCTCGAATTTTTATTTTTGTTTGGGTTCTCGACGTAGGTCCGTGGTCTAGGTCCCCTATCTATGTCCGGTTCCTAGGTCCTAGTCTGGGTTAAGGTTCGGGTTTGGGTCCCCAGTCTTGGTTTGAGTCCAGGTGCTAGTCCGGGTTTTTGTCCAGGTTTCGATCCAAGTCTTCGGTCGGGCTCGGGTTCGGTTCCTTGTTAAGGTTTGGATGCTGGTTTGGGTCCCAGTGAGGGTTTAGGACCACGCCAGGTCCATGTCCCGATCCAGGTTTGGGTCCCAGGTCTCAGGTCTCGATCCTAGTCAATGTCTCGGTCCAGGTTCTTGTCTGAGTTTGGGTTATGGTTTGGGTTCAGTTTTGGCCTCAGGTTTGGGTCCTAATCACAGTTCATATTCGAATTCTTCGTCTTGCATCGACTCCAAGTCAGGGTCAGAGTCAAGGTTGGGGTTGGGGTCCGAGTCTTAGTCTGAGTCCGGGTACGGGTTTTTCGAATCCCGGACTAGGTCTAAGTCTGAGTAAAGGTCCCATGATCGGGTCTAGATCTTCGTCTGGGTATGGGTCCGAGTCGAGGTCCCATGTTTCGATCCTTGTTTGGGTCTGGGTTAGTATTCAGTTTCGGGTTTGGGTTCGTGTCCATGACCAGGTCCGAATCCAAGTCTCGGTCAGGGGCTTATTGTGGGTCTTGGATCGAGTCCCGTGTTGAGGTTAAGGTTCGGGTTCAAGTCTCAGTCCTAGTGTGGATCCGGGACCGGACTAGGTCCGAGCTCAAGTTTCAGGGCTTGGTTATTGTCTAGTTCGGGTTCAAATCCTGAGTTCCAATCTAGGTCAGGGTTTCGAGGCTAAGGTCTAGGTTCCCCATCAAGGTCCGGGTCCTAGATCCCAGTCTTGGTCCATGTTCGGGTTTGGGTCCTAGTCCAAGTTTCGATTTTGATTCAGTGTCTGGGTTCGGGTATGGGTCTGAGTTTGGGTTGCGGTCTGATTCCTAGTTTGAGTCTCGGTCCGGGTCTGGGTCTAAGTCCAAATCTCAATCTGGTCTGGGTTCAGGTCCAGGTCCGAGTTTGGGTCCCGGATGCAAGTCCATGTTTGGGCATTGGTCAGGGTCTCGGTCAAGATCTAGGTCCTGAGTTCCGATCCCGGTCTGGGTCAAGATCTGGGTTCGAGTCCAAGTTGTATCTGAATCCCTATGTAGGTCCGAGTCTGGTTCTGGGAGCAGGTCCCAGCTCTAGGTCAAGGTCCGGGTTTGGGTCCGGATCTTGGTCCCAGTCTGGGTACATGAGCGTGTCTCGGCCCGATTTCCGGTCTCGGTTTGGGTCTTGGGGTAGGTCCGAGTTCGTTTATAGGTTTGGGTCTGGGTCCTAGTCACAATCCTAGTCTTGTTCGAGGGTCCTGGTTTGCCGGTTCTTGTTCAAGTTCAAGTTTCAGGTTCTAGGTTTAGGCCAGGGTCCGAGTTTGGGTCTTGGTCTGAGTCTCAGATCTGGATCCCTATCACGTATCCCAGTCTGGTTCTGGTTTAGGTCCTGGGTCCCACGTCCCAGTTCTGTGTCTTGAGTCTGGTTCCATGTTTGGGTCTGAGTACGGGTCCCGAGTCAAGGTTTGGGTTGGGATTCGGGTTCAGTTCCTGGTTGGGGTCTAGGTCTGGGTTGGAGTCCGGGCCCTGGTCCGTTTACGGTTCTGGGTCTAGGTCCAGGTTCGGGTACGGTTCCTGGTCTATGTCCAAGTCTTGGTTCCGGTCGCATTCTCGGGTCCTAGTCTACTTCCAGTTTCCGTTCCAATTTTGGGTCACAAGGTACGGGTTTAGGTCCAAGTTTGGGTCTGGGACTGGGTTCGGGTCCGAGTCTGGGTTCGGGTCCTGGTGTGAGTTTGGGTACGGGGCTGGGTCCTAAATCCAGACATTGTCTACGGCTTCGGTCCAAGCCCCGCGTCCACATCTAGATCCTGATCTCGGGTCCAAGCGTGGTTCCATTTCGGGTGCTGGGTCACGAGCTGGGTACTAGGTTCAAGTTCGGGTCAAGGTCGGGTCTTAGGTCCCGGTCCTAGTTCCGTTGCATAGGTCCCTATCTCGATTTTTGGTCCAGGTCCTAGGTTTGGTCTTGGTTTTGGTCCCAATCTAAGTTTGGGTTTCGGTCATAGTCGCAGTTTGGGTTTGGTTCTCGGTCTGGGTTTTTATTTGGGTTTGGGTCCTGGTTTCGGTCTTGGTCCTAGTCCTAGTCCGGTTCCAATTTTAGTTGCAATTATGAGTTGGAGTTTGGGTTCAGGTTCGAGTCGAGGTTCGAGTTGTGTCTGAGTTTTGGTTCGGGTCTGAATCTAAGTTTAGGTCTGGATCGGGATCCGTGTGTGGGTTAGTGTCTTGGCTGTGGGTCCAGGTTCGGGTCTGAGTACCAGGTTTCGATCTCGATCTGAGTCCGTGTTTATTTTCGAGTCTAAGTCCTAGGTTCCAATCCCAGTTTGGGTTCGAGTTTGGGTTCGGGTGCAGGTTTAGGTTTGGGTCTGATTCTTGGCCTAGATCTAAGTTTGGGTCCCCGGTTTGGGTTCGATTTCGGGTTCGGGTCCGAGTTTGGGTTTCGTCCTGGTGTGGGTTTGTGTCTAGGTTCTTGTCCTAGTTTGGGTCCAGGGAAGGTTTCGGGTCTGGGACTGGGTCAAAACTTTGGATTCCTGGGTCCAGGTGAGGTCCTAGTTTGGGTTTTAGTCTTAGATTCAGATCTGGGTCTTGGTTTCGGGGTCTAGGTCCCTGGTGTAGGTCCCCTATCCATGTCCCGTTCCTACGTCCTGGTCCGGGTCCAGGTTCGGGTTTGGATCCTGAGTCTTGGTTTTAGTGCATGTCCCTGTTCGGATTTGGGTCCAAATCTCGATCTCAGTCTTGGTTCGAGTTCAGGTTCGGGTCCACTTTTGGGTTTGAGAGTGGGTTCAGGTCTGGATTTGGGTTCGGGTCCTTGTCAGGGTTCGGGTCCAGGGCTGGGTCCCAAATCCAGACACCGACTACGGGTTATGTCAAGGCCCTGGCTCCAGATCCGGATCCCAATCTCGGGTCCCAGTCTGGTTCCATTTCTGGTGTCGGGTCACGAGCTGGGTCCTAGGTTCAAGTTCAGGTTTGGGTCGGGTACTAGGTCTCGGTCCTAGTTCTGTTTCCGAGGTCCCTATCCTAATTTTGGGTCTACGTCTCGGTTATTGTGTGGGTTTGGGTCCCAGTCTAGGTTCGGGTTCGAGTCCTAGTCTCGGTTTTGGTTTGAATCTCTGTCTGGGTTTTGATCTGGGTTTGGGTTTAGGTCCTAGTCCTGGTCCTAGTCCTAGTTCGGTTCTAGTTCCATTTGCAATTTTGAGTTCAAGTTTGTGTTTGACTTCGGGTCAGAGTTCGTGTCATGGTCTGAGTTTGGGTTTGGGTCTAGATTTCAGTCTAGGTCCAGATCAGGGTCTGAGTGTTGGTTCGCGTCCTCGGTCTTGGTCTTGGTAGGGTTCAAGTCCCAGGTTCCAATCTCGATCTGAGTCTGGTTTCAGTTCTGGGTCTTAGTCCTTGGTTCTGATCCTGGTCTGGTTCGAGTTTGGGTTGGGTCCGGGTCTAGCTTTGGGTCTGATTCTAGGTGTGGGTGTTTGATTTCGATTCCTAGTCTGTGCCCGCGTTTGTGTCCAGGTCTGGACCCCGATCTGGGTCTAGGTTTGGCTCCAGGTCCAAGTTCGGGTCTCGAGTGCGGGTCCAAGTTTTGGTGTGTGTGAGGATCTTCGTCCAGATCTTGGTCCAGAATTTCAATCCCAGTCTGGATCTTGGACCGAGTCCAGGTTCGTATCTGGATCCCTATCTAGGTCCAAGTTTGTGTTTGGGATCAGGTCCCAGATTTAGGTCCAGGTTCGGGTCTCAGTTCCGGTCCGGGTACACAACCGTGTTCGGGCCCGAGTTCCAGTCTCAGTTTGGGTCTGAGGCTAGGTGTGTGTTCGGTTCTAGGTCTTGGTCCAGGTCCTGGTCACGGTCCTGGTCTTGTTCTAGGGTCCTGGTTCGGCGATTCTTTTTCAAGTTATAATTTTGGGTCCCAGGTCTAGGTCTGGGTTCTGGTCCTAGTCTGAGTCCCAGATCTAGACACAGACTACTAGTCTGTTCCAGGCCCCGTTACCCGAATCCTGAGTAAAGATCTAGATCACTGTCACGGGTCTCAGTCTAGTTCTGGTTCATGTCCCAGGTCCCATTTCAGAGTTTGGGTTCGGGATCGAGACTTGGGTGCGATTCTAGCTCTGACCGTGGTTCTGTGTCCCTAATCTGGTTCCATGTTTGGGTCTGAGTTCAAGTTCGAGTTTGGGTCCCGAGTCTTGGTTTGGGTTAGGATTTTGGTCCGGCTCGCAATTCGGGCTAGGTCGGATTTTGAGTTCGGGTCCTGGTCAGGTTACAGTTCTGGATCTAGGTCCAATTTCAGTTATGAAACCAAGTCCATGTCCTAGTTCCAGTCCCGAACAACTTTCGGTTTCGGTTCCAATTTTGGGTCAATGGGTACGGGTTCGGGTCCACTTTTGGGTTTGGGACTGGGTTCAAGTACGGGTGTGGGTTCAGGTCCTTGTCAGGGTTCGGGTCCAGGGCTTGGTCCCAAATCCAGACACCGACTACGGGTTTCGTCCAAGCGCTGGGTCTAGATCTGGATCCCAATCTCGGGGCCCAGTCTGGTTCCATTTCTTTTGGCAAGTCACGAGCTGGGTCCTAGGTTCAAGTTTGTGTTTGGGTCGGGTACTAGTTCCCGATCCTAGTTCTGTTTCCCAGGTCCCTATCCTGATTCTGGGTCCAGGTCCCAGTTATTGTGTGGGTTTGGGTCCCGGTCTAGGTTTGGGTTCGAGTCCTAGTTTCGGTTAGAGTTAAGGTCTCTGTCTGGGTTTTGATCTTGGTTCGAGTTTGGGTTTAGGTCCTGGTCTTTGTCCTAGTTCAGTTCTAGTTCCATTTGCGATTCTAAGTTCGAGTTTGGTTTTGAGTTCAGGTTGGAGTTCGAGTCATGGTCTGAGTTTTGGTTCGGGTCCGGATATCAGTGTAGGTCAAGATGAGGCTCCAGGTGTGGGTTCGCGTCCTGGGTCTTGTTCTACGTGAGGTCCGAGTACCAAGTTCCAATACCGATTTGAGTCTGGATTTAGTTTTGGGTCTATGTCCTTGGTTCTGATCCTGGTCTGGGTTCGAGTTTTGATCCAGGTCGGAGTCTAGCTTTGGGTCTGATTCCACGTGTGGGTTTGATTTCAGGTCTGAGTTTGTGTCCGGGTTTGTGTCCAAATCTTGACCCCGATCTAGGTCTAGGTTTCGGTCCAGGTCCAAGTTCGGGTCCCGAATGCGGGTACAAGATTGGGTCTGGGTCAGGATCTCGGTCCAGATCTAGTTCCAGCATTTCGATCCTAGTTTGGGTCTTGGTCCGAGTCAAGGTTCGTATCCGGATCCCTATCTAGGTCCAAGTGTTTGTTTGGGATCGGTTCCCAGATTTAGGTCCAGGTCCGGGTCTTAGTTCCGGTCTGGGTACACGAACGTGTCCGGGCCTGAGTTCCAGTCTCAATTTGGGTTTGAGGCTAGGTCTGTGTTCAGTTCTAGGTCTGTGTCCAGGTCCTGGTCTCGGTACTAGTTCCCCATCGTAGTTCTGTTTCCCAAGTCCCTATCTTGATTCTGGGTCCAGGTCCCAGTTATTGTGTGGGTTTGGGTCCCGGTCTAGGTTCGGGTTCGAGTCCTAGTCTCGGTTCGGGTTAAGGTCTCTGTCTGGGTTTTGATCATGGTTCGGATTTGGGTTTAGGTCCTGGTCCTGGTCCTAGTTCGGTTCTAGTTCCATTTGCAATTCTGAGTTCGAGTTTGGGTCTTCGTTCAGGTCGAAGTTCGAGTCATGGTCTGAGTTTGGCTTCGGGTCCGGATTTCATTCTAGGTCCAGATGAGGCTCTAGGTGTGGGTTCGCGTCGTGGGTCTTGGTCTACGTGAGGTCCGAGTCCCAAGTTCCAATCCTTATCTGAGTTTGGATTTAGTTCAGGGTCTAAGTCCTTGGTTCTGATCCTGGTCTGGGTTCGAGTTTTGGTCCGGGTCAGAGTCTAGCTTTTGGTCTGATTCCAGGTGTGGGTTTGAGTTCGAGTCCGAGTTTGTGTCCGGGTTTGTGTCCAAGTCTTGACCCCGATCTGGGTCTAGGTTTGGGTCCAGGTCCAAGTTTCGGTCCCGAATGCGGGTCCAAGTTTTTGTCTGGGTCAGGATCTCGGTCTAGATCTAGTTCCAGCATTTCGATCCTAGTCTGGGTCTTGGTCCGAGTCAAGGTTCGTATGCAGATCCCTATCTATGTCCAAGTCTGTGTTTGGGATCGGGTCCCAGATTTAGGTCCAAGTCTAGGTCTCAGTTCCGGTCTGAGGCTAGGTCTGTGTTCGGTTCTAGGTCTGTGACTGGGTCCTGGTCTCAGTCCTACTCTTGTTCTAGGTTCCCGGTTTGGCAATTCTTGTTCAGGTTCTAATTTTTGGTCCCAGGTCTAGGTCAGGGTTCGGGTTTGGTTTTTCGTTTGGGTTCTGGTCCTAGTCCTAGTTCGGTTCTAGTTCCATTAGCGATGTTGAGTTCGAGTTCGGGTTTGGGTTTGGGTCCGTATTTCAGTCTAGGTCCAGATCAGGCTCAGGGTGTTGATTCGCGTCTTGGGTCTTTGTCTAGGTTGGGTCCGAGTCCCAAGTTCCAATCCCGATATGAGTCTGGAATTAGTTAAGTGTCTAAGTCCTTGGTTCTGATCCTGGTTTGGGTTCGAGTTTTGGCCCGAGTCCGAGTCTAGCTTTGGGTCTGATTCCAGATGTGGGTTTGAGTTCGGATCTGAGTCTGTGTCAGAGTTTGTGTCCAAGTCTTGACCCCGATCTAGGTCTAGGTTTGGGTCCAGGTCCAAGTTCGGGTCCCGAATGCGGGTCCAAGCTAGGGTCAGGGTTGGGATCTCGGTCCAGATCTAGTTCCAGCATTTCGATCCTAGTCTTGGTCTTGGTCCGAGTCTAGGTTCGTATCCGAATCCCTATCTATCTCCAAGTCGGTGTTTGGGATCGGGTCCCAGATTTAGGTCCAGGTCCGGGTCTCAGTTTGGGTCTGAGGCTAGGTCTGTGTTTGGTTCTAGGTCTGTGTCTGGGTCCTGGTCTCGGTCCTAGTCTTGTTCTAGGCTCCTGGTTTGGCGATTCTTGTTCAGGTTCTAATTTTGGGTCCCAGCTCTAGGTCTGGGTTTGGGTTTGGTTCTTCGTCCGGGTTCTGCTCCTACTCTGAGTCCCAGATCTAGATACCGACTACTGGTCTGTTCCAGGCCCCGTTACCTGAATCCCTAGTCAAGATCTGGATCATTGTCACGGGTCTCGGTGTGGTTCTAGTTCAGGTCCCAGCTCCCATTTCTGAGTTTGGGTTCGGGATCGAGACTTGGTTGCGATAATAGGTCCTGACCTGGTTCTGTGTCCCAAATCTGGTTCCATGTTTGGGTCTCAGTTCAGGTTCGAGTTTGAGTCCCGAGTCTTCGTTTGGGTTGGGATTTGGGTCTGGCTCCGAATTCGGGTCTAGGTCTGATTTTGAGTTTGGGTCCTGGTCAGGTTACGGTTCTGGATCTAGGTCCAATTTCAGTTATGAAACCAAGTCCAAGTCCTAGTTCAAGTCGTGGTGAACTTCCGATTTTGGTTCCAATTTTGGGTCAATGGGTACGGGTTCGGGTCCACTTTTGGGTTTGGGACTGGGTTCAAGTCCGCGTGTGGGTTCAGGTCCTTGTCAGCGTTCGGGTCCAGGGCTTGGTCCAAAATCCAGACACAACCTACGGGTTTCGTCCAAGCGATGGGTCCAGATCTGGATCCCAATCTCGGGACCCATTCTGGTTCCATTTCTTGTGCCAGGTCAGGAGCTAGGTCCTAGGTTCAAGTTCGTGTTTGGGTCAGGTACTAGGTCCCGGTCCTAGTTCTGTTTCCCAGGTCCCTATCCTGATTCTGGGTCCAGGTCCCAGTTATTGTGTGGGTTTGGGTCCTTGTCCAGGTTCGGGTCGAGTCCTAGTCTTAGTTCAGGTTTAGGTCTCTGTCTTGGTTTTGATCTTGGTTCGGGTTTGGGTTTAGGTCCTGGTCCAGGTCTTAGTTTGGTTCTAGTTCCATTTACGATTCTGAGCTCGAGTTTAGGTTTGAGTTCGGGTCGGAGTTCGAGTCATGGTCTGAGTGTGGGTTCGCGTCGTGGGTCTTGGTCTACGTGGGGTCCAAGTCCCAAGTTCCAATCTCGCTCTGAGTTTGGATTTAGTTCTGGGTCTAAGTCCTTGGTTCTGATCCTGGTCTGGGTTCGAGTTTTGGTCCGGATCCGAGTCTAGCTTTGGGTCTGATTCCAAGTGTGGGTTTGAGTTCGGGTCCGAGTCTGTGTCTGGGTTTGTGTCCAAGTCTTGACCCTGATCTCGGTGTAGGTTTGGGTCCTGAATGCACGTCCAAGTTTTGGTCTGGGTTAGGATCTCGGTCCAAATCTAGTTCTAGCATTTTTATCCTAGTCTGGGTCTTGGTCCGAGTCCAGGTTCGTATCCGGATCCCTATCTTGGTCCAAGTCTGTGTTTGGGATCGTGTCCCAGATTTAGGTCCAAGTCCGGGTCTCAGTTCCGGTCTGAGGCTAGATCTGTGTTCGGTTCTAGGTCTGTGTCCGGGTCCTGGTCTCGGTCCTAGTCTTGTTCTAGGCTCCTTGTTTGGCAATTCTTGTTCAGGTTCTAATTTTGGGTCCCAGGTCTAGGTCAAGGTTCGGGTTTGGTTCTTCGTCTGGGTTCTGGTCCTAGTCTGAGTCCCAGATGTAGACACCGACTACTGGTTATTTCCAGGCCCCATTACCTGAATCCTGAGTCAAGTTCTGGATCACTGTCACGGATCTCAGTCTTGTTCTGGTTCAGGTCCCAGGTCTGTGTTTGGGTTCGGGATCGAGACTTGGGTGCGATTCTAGATCCTGACCCTTGTTCTGTGTCCCAAATCTGGTTCCATGTTTGGGTCTGAGTTCAGGTTCGAGTTTTGCTCCCGATTCTTTGTTTGGGTTGGGATTCGGGTCGGCTCCCAATTCGGGTCTAGGTCTTATTTTGAGTTCAGGTCCTGGTCAGGTTACGGTTCTGGATCTAGGTCCAATTTCAGTTATTAAACCAAGTCCAAGTCCTAGTTCCAGTCTTGGTCTTCGTCTGAGTCCAGGTTTGTATAAGGATCCCTGTTTAGGTCCAACTTTGTGTTTGGGATCGGGTCCCAGATTTAGGTCAAGGTGTTGGTAGTTCCGGTCTGCGTACACGACCGTGTCTGGGCCCGAGTTCCAGTCTTAGTTTGGGTCTGAGGCTAGGTCTGTGTTCGGTTCTAGGTCTGTGTCCGGGTCCTGGTCACGTACCTAGTCTTGTTCTAGGTCCTGGTTCGGCGATTCATGTACATGTTCTAATTTTGGGTCCCAGATCTAGGTCTGGGTTCGGGTTTGGTTCTTCGTTTGGGTTCTTGTCCTAGTCTAAGTCCTAGTATTAGACACTGATTACTGGTCTATTCGCGGCCCCATTACCCGAATCTCGAGTCAAGATCTAGATCACTATCACGGGTCTGGGTCTGGTTCTGGTTCAGGTCCTAGGTCCCATTTCTTAGTTTGGGTTCGGGATGGAGACTGCGGTGCGGTTCTAGGTCCCGACCTTGGTCCTGTGTCCCTAGTCTGGTTCCATATTTGGGTCCGAGTTCAGGTTCGAGTTCGGGTCCCGAGTCCAGGTTTGGGTTGGGATCCGGGTTCGCCTCCCAATTTGGATCTAGGTTAGATTTGGAGTCCGGGTCCTTGTCCGATTACGGTTCTGGATCTAGGTCCAATTTCAGTTATGATTCCAAGTCCAAGTCTTAGTTCAAGTCCAGGTCAACTTCCTGTTTATGATCCAACTTTGGGTCACTAGGTACGGGTTCGGGTCAACTTTTTGGTTTGGGGCTAGGTTGAGGTCCGGGTCTTGGATCGGGTCCTTGTTAGGGTTCAAGTCTAGGGCTGGGTCCCAAATCCAGGCACCGACTACGGGTTTTGTCCAAGCCCTGGGTCCAAATCAGGATCCCAATCTCGGGTCCCAGTCTGGTTCCATTTCTTGTGTCGGGTCACGAGCTGGGTCATAGGTTCCTGTTCGAGTCTGGGTCGGGTACTAGGTCCCGGTCCTAGTTCTGTTTCCCAGGTCCCTATTCTGATTCTGGGTCTAGGTCTCGGTTATTGTGTGGGTTTAGGTCCCGGTCTAGGTTCGGGTTCAAGTCCTTGTCTGGGTTCGGGTTTAGGTCTCTATCTGGGTTTTGATCTGGGTTCGGGTTTGGGTTAAGGTCCTACAGCTAGTCCTAGTCCTATTTCGGTTCTAGTTCCATTTGTTATTTTGAGTTCGAGTTTGGGTTTGAGTTCGGGTAGAAGTTTGAGTTTTGGTTCGGGTCCGGATATTAGTCTAATTCCAAATCAGGCTCCGAGTGTGGGTTCGCGTCCTGGGTCTTGGTTTAGGTTGGGTCTGAGTCCCAAGTTCCAATCCCGATCTGAGTGTAAATTCAGTTGTGGGTCTATGTCCTTGGTTCTAATCCTGGTCTGTGTTCGAGTTTGGGTTCGGCTACGGGTCTTGCTTTGGGTCTGATTCTAGGTTTGTGTTTGAGTTTGGGTCTGAGTCTGTGTTCGGGTTTGTGTCCAGGTCTAGACCCCCATCTAGGTTTAGGTTCGGGTCCGGGTCCAAGTTCGGGTCCCGAGTACAGGTCCAAGTGTTGGTTTGGCCCAGGATCTCGGTCCAGATGTAGGTCCAGCATTTCGATCTCAGTCTGGGTCATGGTCCGAGTCCAGGTTTGTATGCGGATCACTATCTAGGTCCACATCTGTTTTTGGGATCAGGTCCCAGATTTAGGTCCAGGTCTGCGTGTCAGTTCCGGTTTGGGTACACGACCGTGTCCAGGCCCGAGTTCTAGTCTCAGTTTGGGTCTAAGGCTATGTCTGTGTTCGGTTCTAGGTCTGGGTCCGAGTCCTTATCACGGTTCTAGTCTTGTTCTAGGCTCTTGGTTCGACGATTCTTGTTCAGGTTCTAATTTTGGGTCCCAGATCTAGGTATGGGTTCAGGTTTGGTTCTTCGTCTGGGTTCTGGTCCTAGTCTGAGTCCCAGATCTAGACACCAACTACTGGTCTGTTCTAGGCCCCGTTACTCGAATCCCGAGTCAAGATCTGGATCACTGTCACGGGTCTCGGTCTGGTTCTAGTTAAGGTCCCAGATCCCATTTCAGAGTTTGGGTTCGGGATCGAGACTGGGGTGCGATTCTAGGTCCCGACCTTGGTTCTGTGTCCCTAGTCTGGTTCCATGTTTTGATCTGAGTTCATGTTCGGGTTCGGGTCTCGAGTCCAGGTTTGTGTTGGGATCCGGGTCCGGCTCCCAATTCGGGTCTAGGTCTGATTTGGAGTCGGGGTCCAAGTTCGGTTACGGTTCTGGGTCTAGGTCCAATTTCAGTTATGATTCCATGTCCAAGTCCTAGTTCTAGTCCCGATTGACATCCGGTTTTGGTTCCAATTTTAAGTCACAAGGTACGGGTTCGGGTCCACTTTAGGGTTTTTGACTAGGTTCAGGTCCAGGTGTGGGTTTGTGTCCTTGTCCGAGTTCGGTTCCTTGTCAAGGTTCAGGTCAAGGGATGGGTCCCAAATCCAGACACAGACTACGGGTTTTATCCAAGCCCTGTGTCGAGATCCGGATCCCAATCTCGGGTCCCATTCTGGTTCAATTTCTGGTGCCGGGTCACGAGCTGGTTCCTAGGTTCAAGTTCAGGTCTGGGTCGGGTACTAGGTCTCGGTCCTAGTTCTGTTTCCCAAGTCCATATCCTGATTCTGGGTCCACGTCCTTGTTATTGTGTGTGTTTGGGTCCCGCTCTATGTTCGGGTCGAGTCCTAGTCTCGGTTCGCGTTTAGGTCTCAGTCTGGGTTTTGATCTAGGTTTAGGTTTGGGTTTAGGTCCTTGTCCTAGTCCTAGTGCTAGTTCGGTTCTCGTTCCATTTGTGATTCTGAGTTCGAGTTTGGGTTTGAGTTCGAGTCAGAGTTCGAGTCCTGGTCTAAGTTTTGGTTCGAGTCCAGATTTCAATCTAGGTCCAAATCAGGCTCTGGGTGTGGGTTAGCGTCCTCGGTCCTGGTCTAGGTTGGGTCTGAGTCCCAAGTTCCAATTCCGATCTAAGTCTGGATTCAGTTCAAGGTCTAAGTCCTTGGTTCTGATCCTGTTCTCGTTTCGAGTTTGGGTCCGGGTCCAGGTTCGAGTCTAGCTTTGGGTTCGATTCTAGGTGTGGGTTTGAGTTCAGGTCCCTAGTTCGAGTCCAATTTTGGATTCCGTTTCGGGTTCAGTTTTTATCCTTGTTCATGTCTAGGTTCCTGTCCTAGTTTGGGTTCGGGGTATGTTTTGGGTCCGGGTCTGGGTCCAACGTCGAATTCCCAGGTCAAGGTCAGATCCTGGTTCGGGTTCGGTCTCGAATTTTTTTTTTTTGGGTTCTCGGGCCTAGGTCCGTGGTCTAGGTCCCCTATCGATGTCCGGTTCCTAGGTCCTAGTCTGGGTTAAGGTTCGGGTTGGACTCCCCAGTCTTGGTTTGAGTCCAGGTCCTAGTCCGGGTTTTTGTCCAGGTTTCGGTCCCAGTCTTCGGCCGGGTTCGGGTTTGGGTCCCCAGTCTTGTTTTGAGTCCAGGTCCTAGTCTAGGTTTTTCTCTAGGTTTCGGTCCCAGTCTTCGGCCGGGCTCAGGTTCGGTTCCTTATTAAGGTCTGGATGCTTGTTTGGGTCCCAGTGAGGGTTTAGAACCACGCCAGGTCCATGTCCCGATCTAGGTTCAAGTCCCAGGTCTCAGGTCCCGATCCTAGTCAATGTCTCGGTCCAGGTTCTTGTCTGAGTTTGGGTTATGGTTTGGGTTCGATTTTGGTCTCAGGTTTGGGTCCTAATCACAGTTCTAATTCTAATTCTTTGTCTTGCATCGACTCCGAGTCAGGGTCAGAGTCCAGGTTGTGTTGCGGTCCGAGTCTTAGTCGCAGTCCGGGTACGGGTTTTTCGAATCCCAGACTGGGTCTAAGTCTGAGTAAAGGTCCCATGATCGGGTCTAGGACTTCGTCAGGGTCTGGGTCCGAGTCTAGGTCCCATGTTTGGATCCTTGTTTGGGTCTGGGTTAGTATTCGCTTTCGGGTTTGGGTTCGTGTCCATGACCAGGTTCGAATCCCAGTCTCAGTCAGGGGCTTATTTTGGCTCTGGGATCGAGTCCCGTGGTCAGGTTGGGGTTCGGGTTCAAGTCTCAGTCCTAGTGTGGATCCGGGACCGAACTCGGTCCGAGCTCAAAGTTTCAGGGCTTGGTTATGGTCTAGTTCGGGTTCAAATCCTGAGTTCCAATCTAGGTCATGGTTTCGAGGCCAAGGTCTAGGTCCCCCATCAAGGTCCGGGTCCTAGATCCAAGTCTGGGTCCATGTTCGGGTTTGGGTCCTAGTCCAAGTTTCAATTTTAATTCAGTGTCTGGGTTCGGGTTTGGGTCTGAGTCTTGGTTGTGGTCAGATTCCTAGTTTGAGTCTCGGTCCTGGTCTTTGTCTAAGTCCAAATCCCGGTCTAGTCTGTGTTCAGGTCCAGGTCCGAGTTTGGGTCCCGGGTGCGGGTCCATATTTGGGCATGGGTCAGGGTCTCGGTCAAGATCTAGGTCCTGAGTTCCGATCTCGGTCTGGGTCCAGATCTGGGTTCGAGTCCAAGTTGTATCCGAATCCCTATGTAGGTCCGAGTCTGGGTCTGGGACCGGGTCCCAGCTCTAGGTCAAGGTCCGGGTTTGGGTCCGGATCTTGGTCCCAGTCTGGGTACACGACCGTGTCTCGACCCGATTTCCGGTCTTGGTTTGGGTTAGTGGGTAGGTCTGAGTTCGGTTATAGGTTTGGGTCCGGGTCCTAGTCACAGTCCTAGTCTTGTTCGAGGGTCCTGGTTTGCCGGTTCTTGTTCAAGTTCAAGTTTCGGGTTCTAGGTTTAGGTCAGGTTCCGAGTTTTGGTCCTGTTATGAGTCTCAGATCTAGATCCCTATCACGTATCCCGGTCTGGTTCTAGTTTAAGTCCTGGGTCCCAGGTCCGAGTTTGGTTTTGGGGCCTTGATTGGGGTGCGATTCTATGTCCCGACCCTAGTTCTGTGTCTTGAGTCTGGTTCCATGTTTGGGTCTGAGTTCGGTTCCCGAGTCAAGGTTTGGGTTGGGATCCGGGTTCAGGTCTTGGTTGGGGTCTAGGTCTGGGTTGGAGTCCAGGTCCTGGTCCGTTTACGGTTCTGGGTCTAGGTCCACGTTCGGCTACAGTTCGTGGTCTATGTCCAAGTCTTGCTTCCAGTTTCGGTTCCAATTTCGGGTCACAAGGTACGGGTTCAGGTCCAAGTTTGGGTCTGGGACTGGGTTCGGGTCTTAGTCTGGGTTCGGGTCCTTGTCTTGGTTTGGGTACGGGGCTGGGTCCCAAATCCAGACATTGTCTACGGGTTCGGTCCAAGCCCTGCGTCTAGATCTGGATCCTGATCTCGGGTCCCAGCGTGGTTCCATTTCTGGTGCTGGGTCACGAGCTGGGTACTAGGTTCAAGTTCGGGTCAAGGTCGGGTCTTAGGTCCCGGTCCTAGTTCTGTTGCATAGTTCCCTATCCCGATTTTTTGTCCAGGTCCTAAGTCTGGTCTTGGTTTGGGTCCCAATCTAGGTTTGGGTTTTGGTCCTAGTCGCAGTTTGGGTTTGGTTCTCGGTCTGGGTTTTTATTTGGGTTTGGGTTTGGGTTTGGGTCCTGGTTTCGGTCCTGGTCCTAGTCCTAGTCCGGTTCTAATTTTAGTTGCAATCATGAGTTGGAGTTTGGGTTCGAGTTTGAGTCGGGGTTCGAATCTGTGTTTGAGTTTGTGTTCGGGTCTGAATCTAAGTTTAGGTCTGGATCGGGCTCCGTGTGTGGGTTAGTGTCTTGGGTGTGGGTCCAGGTTCGGGTCTGAGTACCAGGTTTCGATCTCGATCTGAGTCCGTGTCTTGGGTTTGGGTTCGAGTTCGGGTTCGGGTGCAGGTTTAGGTTTGGGTCTAATTCTTGGCCTGGATCTAAGTTCGGGTCCCCGGTTTGGGTTCGATTTTGGGTTCGGGTCCGAGTTTGGGTTTCAACCTGGTGTGGGTTCGTGTCTATGTTCTTGTCCTAGTTTGGGTCCAGGGAAGGTTTTGGGTCTGGGACTGGGTCAAAACTTTGGATTCCTGGGTCCAAGTGAGGTCCTAGTTCGGTTTTTAGTCTTGGATTCAGATCTGGGTCTTTGTTTCGGGGTCTAGGTCCCCTATCCATGTCCTGTTCCTACGTCCTGGTCGGGGTCCAGGTTCGGGTTTGGATCCTGAGTCTTGGTTTTAGTCCATGTCCCGGTCTGGATTTGGGTCCAAGTCTTGATCTCAGTCTTGGTTCGAGTTCAGGTTCTGGTCTGAGTTAGGGTTACGGTTTGGTTTCGGTTCTAGTCTTAGGTTCGAGTCCTAGTCATTGTTCCAGGGCTAATTTTGGGTCTGAGTTTGGTTCTGGGTTCGGGTCTGTGTCTAGGTTGGGGTCGGGGTCCGAGTCTTAGTTCGAGTCTGGGTACGGCTTTTTCGAATCCCAGTCTGGGTCAAAGTTAGAGTTCGGGTCTAGGTTCGGGTCGTGGGTCTAGGTCCTAGGTTCAGGTCAGGGAGTGGGTCTGGGTCCTGGTCCAGGTCCCGTGTTTCGATCCCGGTCTGGGTCTGGGTCGGTATTCGGTCCGGGTGTAGGTTCATGTCCATGTCAAGGTCTAAATCCCAGTTAAGGTCAAGGGATTGGTCTGGGTGCGAGATCGAGTCCCGAGTTGGGGTTTGGGTTCACGTTTAAGTTTCAGTCCTACTCTCGGTCCTGAACCGGGTCCAGGATTGGGTTTGAGCCTTAGTTCTGGGGTTGGGTTCTAGTCTAGTTCCGGTTCCTGGTCTAGGTCCAGGTCGTGCTCCCAATCCCGGTCCTGTTCTATGTTCCTGGTCAAATTCTGGTTCATGTTTCGGTTTAGGGTTCAGGGCTTAAGGTTTAGGGGTCAGTATAAAGAGTATAAGATTTAGGGTTTAAGGTTTAGGGTTCGTGTCACAGGGTACGATTTAAGGTTCAGGTGTGGGTCTGGGTCCGAGTCCTGGTCTGTGTCTAGGTCCTTGTTTGTGTTCAGGTCCGAGTCATGTTCCCAAATCCAAACACCAACCACATGTCGAGTCTAGTTCGAATTCAGGTACAAGTTTTGTTTCTGGTTTGGGTCTAGGTCTGGGTCTAGGTCCAATTCAATGATTTAAACACTGACTATGGGTTGGGTCCAAGCCTCGGGTCTTGGGTCCCAGGTCCAAATCAAGATCATGGTCCATTTCTAGCTCATGTCTTGGGTCTTGGTTCAGGTCTAAGGTCAAGGTTTGGGTCTATGTTTGGGTCTTGGGTCCTGAGTCATGGGTCTGAGTCCCTGATTCAGGTCAGGGCCCTAGGTCCCGGTCTAGGTTAGGTACCCAGTCTTAGTGTAGGTCTCGATCTGTGTTCAGTACTGATGCTTGTCTCGGGTCTTGGCCTGGTTTGGGTCTGGGTCTCGGTTCGTTTCTTAGGTCCCGGTCCTGGGTCTCGCTCCTAGTCCCGGGTCCTGGTCTCTGTCCCAGTCCGAGTTCCCGTCCCAATCTAGGTTCAGGTCTGGGTCCTAGTTCGGGTCTAGGTGTCAATCCTAATCTCGGTCCTGTTTCGAGTCCTGTGTTTGAGTCCGAGTTCTAGTCCGAGTCTGGGTCTAGGTCTTGGTCTGCGTCCGGGTTTTAGTCCGTGTTTGGTTCCGGGTCTTAGTCTGGGTTTGGGTTTGGGTTTGGTTACTGGTACGGGTCATGGTTCTTGTCCAGGTCCTGGGTAACGAGTCCTGGGTTCCGGGTTCTTGGTCGCAGGTCCTGGCGAAATTCTGGGTCTGGATGCGGGTATCGATATCGGTCTAGGTCTAGGTCCTTGTTTGGTTTCACGTCTAGATCTTGTTTTGGGACCAGGTCTAATTCATGTTCCAGGTTCTTGATTCCGGTTCTTGTGCTGATTTTGGGTCTCAGGTCCAAGTTTGGGTTTGGGTCCTGGTCTAGAAATTGTTCCAAGTTGAGGTCTTGGTACAATGCCATGATCTAGACACCGACTACGTGTTGGGTCCAAGCCCCGGTCGTGGGTCAAGATGTAGATCCCAATCTTGGTTCTCGATCTCATTTCAATTTGGATCTTGGGTCACAGTCCGGGTTCGTGTCCGGGTTCAGGTCTGGACCGTGAGTGGGTCCGGTCTTGGGTCCTAGTCCCAGTATTGGGTCTCGATTCTACTTCTAATTATGAGTTTGGGTCCTCAATCTAGGTCAGGGTCCTGGGTCCAGGTCTAAGTCTCCAAACCTTGTTTGGGTCCTAGGTCCGAGTATGGGTCCAAGTCCGTGTCTGGGTTTGGGTACGTGTCCCGAGTCCCGATCTGAGTTTTGATTCGGGTCCGCATCTCGGTCTGGGTCTAGGTCTATGTCCTAGTTAGATTCCAGTTCTCGGACTCAAACCTAGACTCGGACTTGGACCCAAGTTTGGGGTATGGGTCTGGGTTTGGGTCTGAGTCCACGTTTGGGTTTGAGTCAAGGTATGGGTCCCAGATCCAAACACTGACAACAGGTTAGGGTTCTAATTTGGGTCCCAGGTCCCAGTCTAGGTCCTAGGTCAAGGTCTGGGTCCGGTCCCGGGTCTCGGTCCTAGTTCTAATGCCCGTGTCTCGAGTCTAGGTCCCCCATCTAGGTCCGAGCCCTAGGTCCCAGTTCGAGTCCAAGACCCGATCGGGGTTCAAGTCCTTGTCCAAGTTTGGGTTCGGGTTCTAATCTCGATCTGGGTCAAGATCTAGGTTCTAGTCTAGGATGTTTGGGTCTGAGTCCCGAGTTTCGATTTTGGTCTGGGTTCCAAGGCCCAAGTCCAGGTCCCCCATCCAGGTCCGGGTCGTAGGTCTCGGGCTGGGTCCATGTTCGGGTTTGGGTCCTAGTCCCAATATCGATTTCGATTTAGTGTCTCGTTCGGGTTTGGGTTTGAGTCCTTGTCCCACTTTGTGTTCGGGTTTGGATCCAGGTCTAGATCCTTGTTTGGGTCTAGATTCAGGTCTAGGTCCGAGCTCGGGTCTCAGGTGCGGGTCTAGGTCTAGGTATAGGCAGGGTCTCGGTCCGGATCTAGGTCCCGAGTCTTGATCCCGGTCTGGGTCCAAGTCTCAGTTCGAGTCCAGGTTCGTATCTGGATCCCTATCTAGGTCTGAGTCTAGGTTTGGGATCGCGTCCTAGGTCTAGGTTCAGATCTGGGTCCAGGTTCGGGTCCGAGTCCGAGTCCGAGTTCGGGTCCGGGTCTCGATCTCGGTCTGGGTACACGACCGTGTATGGGCCCAAGTTCCGCTCTCGGTTTGGGTCTAGGGCTAGGTCCGAGTTCGGTTCTAGGTTTGGGTCCAGGTCCTAGTCACAGTCCTTGTCTTGTTCCAGAGGCCTAGTCTTGCGATTCTTATTTAGGTTCCAATTTCGGTAACTGAGTTTTGGTCAGGGTCTGGGTTTGGGTCCTGGTTTGAGTCCCAAATCTGGATCAATGTCACGTGTCCTGGTCTAGTTCTGGTTCAAGTCCCGAGTCCCAGGTCCGAGTTTGGGTTCGGGACCGAGACTGGGGTGCGGTTCTAGGTCTCGACCCGAATTCTGTGTCACGAATGTGGTTCCATGTTTGGGCCTGAGTTCGAGTCCAGGTTCGACACTGGGTCTAGGTCTAGGTTGGGATCTGGGTCCCGGTCCAAGTTCGAGTCTAGGTCTGGGTTAGAGTCGTGGTCCTGGTCCGATTACGGTTCCGGGTCTACACGCAGGTCTGGTTACGGTTTCAGGTCCAGGTCAAAGTTCTAGTTCTGGACCCATTCTCGAGTCCTGGTCTACTTCTAGTTTGAGTTCTAATTTTGGGCTGCATGGTACGCGTTCGGGTCTAGGTTTGGGCTGGGAATGGGTTTGAGTTCGGGTCCTAGATCAAAACACCGATCTCGAGTCCTGGTCTGGGTCGAGGTTTGGGCTGGCTCCTAGATCAAAACACCGATCTCGAGTCCTGGTCTGGTTCCATTTCGGGTGTCGGATCACGAGCTTGGTCCTAGTTTTAAGTGCGGGTCTGGGGTCAGGTCTTGGATCCCAGTCCTTGTTCAAATGCCTAGGTCCCTATCCCGATTCTGGTTCCAAGTCCCAGTTCTAGTCTGGGTTTGGGTCCCGGGCTAGGTTCGGGTTTGGGTCCTAGTCACGATTTGGGTTTGGGTCTCGGTCTGGGTTCTTATTTGGGTTTGAGTTCGGGTCTAGGTCCTAGTCTTGGTCTTGGTCCTGGTCATAGTCCTAGTCCCATTCGAGCTCCACTTTCAATTCTGAATTCGAGTTTGGGTTCTAGTTTGGGTTGGAGCTCGAGTCCTGGTCTGAGTTTGGGTTCGGGTCCAGATCTCGGTCTAGGTTCAGATCGGGCTCCAGGTGTGGGTTAGGGTCCTTGCTATGGGTCCAGGTTCGGGTCTGAGTCCCAGGTTTCAATCTCGATCTGAGTCTGGGTTTAGTTCCGGGTCTAAGTCTTGGCTTTCAATCCCAGTCTGGTTCGAGTTCGGGTCTGGGTGCAGGTCTAGGTTCGGTTCTGGGACTGAGTTTGGGTTTGGTCCTGGTATGGGTTCATGTCTACGTTCTTGTCCTAGTTTGAGTCCGAGGAAGGTTTTGGGTCAGGGTCTGGGTCCGACTTCGGAATCCTGGGTCTGGGTCCGAGTTTTGTGTACGGGTTTTGGGCTAGGTCTAGGTCCAACATTTCGATCCCAGTCTTGGTCTTCGTCCGAGTCCAAGTTCGTATCCGGATCCCTGTCTAGGTCCAAGTCTTTGTTTGGGATCGGGTCCCAAATTTAGGTTCAGGTCTGGGTCTCAGTTCCGGTCTGGGTACAGGTCCGTGTCCGAGCCCGAGTTCTAGTCTCAGTTTGGGTCTGAGGCTAGGTCTGTGTTCAATCCTATGTCTCAGTCCGTGGCCTGGTCACGGTCCTAGTCTCGTTCTAGGATCCTTGTTCGACGATTCTTTTTCATGTTCTAGTTTCGGATCCCAAGTCTAGGTCTGGGTTCGGTTTTTGTTCTTCGTCTGGGTTCTGGTACTAGTCTGAGTCCGAGATCTAGACACCGACTACTGGTCTGTTCCAGGCCCCGTTACCCGAATACTAAGCAAAGATCTGGATCACTGTCACGGGTCTCAGTCTGGTTCTGGTTCAGGTCCTAAGTCCCATTTCTGAGTTTGGGTTCGGGATCGAGACTGGGGTGGGGTTCTATGTCCCGACCCTGGTATCGCGTCCCTAGTCTAGTTCCATGTTTTGGTCTGAGTTCAGGTTCAGGTTCTGGTTCGCGTCCCGAGTCCAGGTTTGGGTGGGTATCCGGGTCCGGCTCCCAATTCAGGTCTAGGTTTGATTTGGAGTTCAGGTCCTAGTCCGGTTACGGTTCTAGATCTATGTCCAATTTCAGTTATGATTCCAAGTTCAAGTCCTAGGTCCAGTCCCAGTCAACTTCTAGTTTTGGTTCCAATTTTGGGTCACATCGTACAGGTTTGGGTCCACTTTTGGGTTTGGGACTGGGTTCAAGTCCGAGCGTGGGTTCGGGTCTTTATCAGGGTTCGGGTCCAGGGCTGGTGCCCAAATTTAGACACCGACTACGGGTTTTGTCCAAGCCCTGGGTCCAGATTTGGATCCCACTTTCGGGTCCCAATCTTGTTCCATCTCTGGTGCCGGGTCACGAGCTAGGTCCTATGTTCAAGTTCGGGTCTAGGTCGGGTACTAGGTCCAGGTCCTAGTTTTCTTTCCTAGGTCCCTATCCTTATTCTAGGTCTAGGTCCTGGTTATTGTGTGGGTTTGGGTCCCGGTCTAGGTTCGGGTTTGAGTCCTAGTCTCGATTCCAGTTTAGGTCTCTTTTTAGGTTTTGATCTGGGTTCGGGTTTGGGTTTAGGTCCTTGTCCTGGTGCTAGTTCTAGTTCGGTTCTAGTTCCATTTGCGATTCTGAGTTCGAGCTTGGGTTTGAGTTCAGGTCAAAGTTCGAGTCCTGGTTTGAATTTGGGTTCGGGTCCGGATTTCAATCTAGGTCATAATCAGGCTCAGGGTGTGGGTTCGCCTCCTGGGTCTTTGTCTAGGTTGGGTCCGTGTCCTAAGTTCCAATCTTGATCTGAGTCTGGATTCAGTTCTGGGTCTAAGTCCTTGGTTCTGATCCTAGTTTGGGTTGGAGAGTTCGGGTTCGGGTCCAGGTCTAGCTTTGGTTCTGATTCTTGGTGTGGGTGTTTGAGTTCGGGTGTGAGTCTGGGTTTGGATTTGTGTCCAGGTCTGGACCCTGATCTAGGTCTAGGTTCGGGTCCAGGTCCAAGTTCGGGTCACGAGTGCCGGTCCAAGTTTGGGTCTGGGTCAAGATCTCGGTCTAGATCTAGGTCCAGCATTTCAATCCCAGTCCTTGTCGTTGTCCGAGTCCAGGTTCGTATCTGGATCCCAATCTAGGTCCGAGTCTGTGTTTGGGATCGCGTCCAAGATTTAGGTCCAGGTCCGATTCTCAGTTCTGGTCTGGGTACACGTCCGTGTCCAGGCTCGAGTTCTAGTCTCAGTTTGGGTCTGAGGCTAGGTCTGTGTTCGGTTCTGTGTCTGGGTCTGGGGCCTGGTCAGGGTCCTATTCTTGTTCAGGGTCCTGGTTCGACGATTCTTGTTCAGGTTCTAGTTTTAGGTCCCAAGTCTAGGTCTGGGTTCAGTTTTGGTTCTTCGTCTGTGTTCTGGTCCTAGTCTGAGTCCCTGATCTAGACACCAATTACTGGTCTGTTCCAGACCCCGTTACCTGAATACTAAGCCAAGATCAGGATCATTGTCAAGGGTCTCGGTCTGGTTCTGGTTCAGGTCCCAAATCCAATTTCTGAGTTTGGGTTCGGGATGGCAATTGGGGTGCGGTTCTATGTCCCGACCCTGGTATCGTGTCGCTAGTCTGGTTCCATGTTTTGGTCTGAGTTCAGGTTCGGGTTCGGGTCCCGAGTCCAGGTTTGGGTGGGGATCCGGGTCCGGCTCTCAATTCGGGTCTATGTCTGATTTGGAGTTCGGGTCCTAGTCCGGTTACGGATCTAGATCTAGGTCCAATTTCAGTTATGATTCCATGTCAAAGTCCTAGTTCCTGTCCCGGTCAACATCCGGTTTTGGTTCAAATTTTGGGTCACAGCGTACGGGTTCGGGTCCACTTTTGGGTTTAGGACTGGGTTTAGGTCTGGGTGTGGGTTCGGGTCCTTGTCAAGGTTCGGGTCCAGGGCTAGGTCCCAAATCTAGACACCGACTACGGGTTTTGTCCAAGCCCTTGGTCCAGATCCGGATCCCACTTTCAAGTCCCAGTCTGGTTCAATTTCTGGTGCCGGGTCACGAGCTGGGACCTATGTTCAAGTTCGGGTCTTGGTCGGGTACTAGGTCCCGGTCCTAGTTCCTTTTCCCAGATCCATATCCTAATTTTGGGTCTAGGTCCCGGTTATTGTGTGGGTTTGGGTCCGGTATAGGTTCGGGTTCAAGTCCTAGTCTCGGGTCGGGTTTAGGTCTCTGTCTGGGTTTTCATCAGGGTTCAGGTGTGGGTTTAGGTCCTTGTCATGGTGCTAGTTCTAGTTCAGTTCTAGTTCCATTTGCGATTGTGAGTTCGAGTTTGGGTTTGAGTTCGGGTCGGAGTTCGAGTACTGGTCTGAGTTTGGGTTCGGGTCCGGATTTCAGTCTAGGCCTAAATCAGGCTCCAGGTGTGGGGTCGCCTCCTGGGTCTTGGTCTAGGTTTGGTTTGTGTCCCAAGTTCCAATCCCGATCTAATTCTGGATTCAGTTCTTGGTCTAAGTCTTTGGTTCTGGGTTCGAGTTTGGGTCCGGGTCCGGGTCTTCCTTTGGGTCTGATTCTAGGTGTGGGTGTTTGAGTTCGGGTTCGAGTCTGTGTTTGGGTTTGTGTCCAGGTCTGGACCCCGATCAAGGTCTAGGTTTGGGTCCATGTTCAAGTTCTGGTCAAGAGTGGGGGTCCAAGATTGGGTCTGGGTCAGGATCTTGGTCCAGATCTAGGTCATGTGTTTTGATCCCAGTCTTGGTCTTTGTCCTAGTCCAGGTTCTTATTTGAAACCCTATCTAGGTCCAAGTCTGTGTTTGGGATCGGGTCCCAAATGTAGGTCTACTTGTGGGTCTCAGTTCTGGTCTAGGTACACATCCGTGTTCGGGCTCGAGTTCTAGTCTCAGGTTGGGTCTAAGGGTAGGTCTGTGTTCGGTTTTATGTCTGGGTCCGGGGCCTGGTCACGGAGCTAGTCTTGTTCTAGGGTCCTGGTTCGGCGATTCTTGTTCATGTTCTAATTTTGTGACACAGGTCTAGGTATGGGTTTGGTTTTGGTTCTTCGTATGGGTTCTAGTCCTATTCTGAGTCCCAGATCTAGACACCGACTACTGGTCTTTTCCAGGCCCCGTTACCCGAATCCCGAGTCAATATATTGATCAGGTCCAAGCTCTATTTTTGAGTTTGGGATTGGGATCAAGATTGGGGTGTAGTTCTATATCCCGAGCCTGGTATCGTGTCCCTAGTCTGGTTCCATGTTTTGGTCTGAGTTCAGGTTCGGGTTCGGGTTCGGGTCCCGAGTCCAAGTGTGGGTGGGGATCCGAATCCAGCTCCCAATTCGGGTCTAGGTCGTATTTGGAGTCTGGGTCCTAGTGCGGTTACGGTTCTGGATCTAGTTCTAATTTCAGTTATCATTCCAAGTCTAAGTCGTAGTTCCAGTCCCAATTTTCGTTCCAATTTTGGGTTGCAACGTTCGGGTTCGGGTCCACTTTTGGGTTTGGGACTTGGTTCAGGTCCTGGTGTGGGGTTCGAGTCCTTGTAAGGGTTCGGGTCAAGGGCTGGGTCCCAAATCTAGACACCAACTACGGGTTTTGTCAATGCCCTGGGTCCAGATCCGGATCCCACTTTTGGGTCCCAGTCTGGTTCCATTTCTTGTACCGGGTCACGAGCTGGGTCCTATGTTCAAGTTCGAGTCTGGGTCGGGTACTACGTCTAGGTCCTAGTTTTGTTTCCTAGGTCCCTGTCCTTATTCTGGGTCCAAGTCCCGGTTATTGTATGGGTTTGGGTCTTGGTCTAGGTTCGGGTTCGAGTCCTAGTCTCGGTTTGGGTTTAGGTCTCTATCTGGGTTTTGATCTGGTTTCGGGTTTTGGTTTAGGTCCTTCTCCTAGTCCTAGTTCTAGCTCAGCTCTAGTTCTATTGCGATTTTGAGTTCGGGTCCAGATTTCAGTCTAGGTCCAAATCAGGCTTCTGGTGTGTTTTCGCCCACTGGGTCTTGGTCTAGGTGGGGTCCGTGTCCCAAGTTCCAATCCCGAACTAAGTCTGGATTCCATTTTGGGTCTAACTCCTTGGTTCTTATCCTTGTCTGGGTTCGAGTTTGGGTCCGGGCCCGGGTCTTGCTTTGGGTCTTATTTTAGGTGTGGGTGTTTGAGTTCGGGTCCGAGTTTGTGGTTGGGTTTCTGTCCAGGTCTGGACCCTGATCTTTGTCTAGGTTCGGGTCCAAGTCCAAGGTTGGGTCACGAGTGCGGGTCCAAGTGTGGGTCTGGGTCAGGATATCGGTCCAGATCTAGGTCCAGCATTTCGATCGCAGTCTTGGCCTTCGTCCGAGTCCAGGTTCGTATCCAGATCCCCATCTAGGTCCAAGTCTGTGTTTGGGATCGCGTGCAAGATTTAGGTCCAATTCCGGGTCTCTGTTCCGATCTGGGTACACGACCGTATCCGGGCCCGAGTTCTAGTCTCAGTTTGGGATTGAGGCTAGGTCTGTGTTTGCTTTTAGGTCTGGGTCGGGGTCCTGGTGACGGTCCTTGTCTTTTTTAGGGTCCAGGTGCGGCGATTCTTGTTCAGGTTCTAATTTTGGGTCCTAGGTCTAGGTCTGGGTTCGATTTCGGTTCTTCGTCTGGGTTCTGGTCCTAGTCTGAGTCTCTGATCTAGACACTGACTACTAGTCTGTTCAAGGCCCCATTACCCGAATCCCGAGTATAGATCTAGATCACTGTCACGGGTCTCGGTCTGGTTCTCGTTCAGGTCCCAGGTCCCATTTCTATGTTTGGGTTCGGGATCGAGATTGGGGTGCGGTTCTATGTCCCGACCCTGGTATCGTGTCCCTAGTCTGGTTCCATGTTTTTTTCTGAGTTCAGGTTTTGGTTCAGGTCCCGAGTCCAAGTTTGGGTTGGTATCTGGGTTCGACTCCCAATTCGGGTCTAGGTTTGATTTGGAGTCCGTGTCCTGGTCCGGTTACGATTCTGGATCTAGGTCCAATTTCAGTTACGATTCCAAGTCCAAGTCCTAGTTCCAGTCCTGGTCAACTTCCATTTTTGGTTCCAATTTAGGGTCATAGCGTACGGGTTCGGGTCCACTTTTGGGTTTGGGACTGAGTTCAGGTCCGACTGTGGGTTCGGGTCCTTGTCAGGGTTCTGGTCCAAGGCTGGGTCCCAAATCCAAACACCGACTATGGGTTTTGTCCAAGCTTTGGGTCCAGATCCAAATCCCACTTTCGGGTCCAAATCTTGTTCCATTTCTGGTGCCGTGTCACGAGCTAGATCCTATGTTGAAGTTCGGGTCTGGGTCGGGTACTAGGTCCCGATCCTTGATTCTAGGACCAGGTTCTAGTTATTGTGTGGGTTTGGATCCCAGTCTAGGTTCGGGTTCGAGTCCTAGTCTCGGTTCGGGGTTAGGTCTTTGTCTGGGTTTTGATCTTGGTCCGGGTTTTTGTTTAGGTCCTTGTCCTGGTCCTAGTTCTAGTTCGGTTCTAGTTCCATTTGCAATTCTGAGTTCGAGTTTGAGCTTGAGTTTGGGTTTGAGTTTGGGTCTGAGTTTGGGTTCATGTCCGGATTTCAGTCTAGGGCTCGGGGTGTGGGTTCACCTCCTTGGTCTTGGTCCAGGTTGGGTTCGAGTCCCAAGTTCCAATCCCGATCTGAGTCTCGATTTAGTTCTGGGTCTAAGTCCTTTGTTGTGATCCTGGTCTGTGTTCGAGTTTGTGTCCATGTCCGGGTCTAGCTTTGGGTCTGATTCTAGGTATGGGTGTTTGAGTTCGGGTCCGAGTCTGTGTCCGGGTTTATGTCCAGGTCTGGACCCCGATCTGGGTCTAGGTTTGGGTCCAGGTCCAAGTTGAGGTCCCGAGTGCGTGCCGAAGTTTGGATCTTGGACAGGATTTCTGTCTTGATCTAGGTCCAGCATTTCGATCCCAGTCTGGGTCTTGGTTTGAGTACAGGTTCGTATTCGGATCCATATCTAGTTCAAAGTCTGTGTTTGGGATCGGGTCCCAGATTTAGGTCCAGGTCCAAGTCTCAGTTCAGGTCTGGGTACAAGACCGTGTCCGGGCCCGAGATCCAGTCTCAGTTTGGGTTTGAGGCTAGGTCTGTGTTCGGGTCTAGGTCTAGGTTCGGGTTCTGTTCACGGTCCTAGTCTTGTTCTAGGGTCCTGGTTCGGTGATTCTTGTTCAGGTTCTAATTTTGGGTCCCAGGTCTAGGTCTGGGTTCGTGTTTTGTTCTTCGTCTGGGTTCTGGCCCTAGTCTGAGTCCAAGATCTAGACACCCACTACTGGTCTGTTCCAGGCTCCGTTACCAGAATCTTGAGTAAAGATTAGGATCACTGTCACGGGTCTCGGTCTGGTTCTGGTTCAGGTCCCAAGTCCCATTTCTGAGTTTGGGTTCAGGATCGAGACTGGGGTGCGGTTCTATGTCCCAACCCTGGTTCTGTGTCCCTAGTCTGGTTCCATGTTTGGGTTTGAGTTCAGGTTCGGGTTAGGGTCCCGAGTCCAGGTTTGGGTGGGGATCTTGGTGCGGCTCCTAATTCGGGTCTAGGTTTGATTTTGAGTCCGGGTCCTGGTCCGGTTATGGTTCTTGATCTAGGTCCAATTTAGTTATGATTCAAAGTCCAAGTCCTAGTTCCAGTCCCAGTCAACTTCCAGTTTTGGTTCCAATTTTGGGTCACATTGTACGAGTTCAGGTTCATTTTGGCTTTGGCACTGGGTTCAGGTCCGGGTGTGGGTTCGGGTCCTTGTCAGGGTTCTGGTCCAGGGTTGTGTCCCAAATCCAGACACCGACTATTGGTTTCGTCCAAGCCCTGGCTCCAAATTCGGATCCCAATCTCGGGTCAATGTCTGGTTCAATTTCTGGTGTCGGGTCACGAGCTGGGTCTTAAGTTCAAGTTCGGGTCTAGGTCGGGTAGTAGGTCCTGGTACTAGTTCTGTTTCCTAGGTCACTATCCTGATTCTTTGTCCAGGTCCCGGTTATTGTGTGGTTTTGGGTCCCGGTCTAGGTTCGGGTTCGAGTCCTAGTCTCGTTTTGGGTTCAAATCTCTATCTGGGTTTTGATCTGGGTTCGGATTTTGGTTTAGGTCCTGGTCCTGGTATTGGTCCTAGTTCGGTTTCATTTCCATTTTCGAGTCAGAGTTCGAGCCCTGGTCTGAGTTTTGGTTCGGGTCGGGATTTGAGTCTAGGTCCAGATCAGGCTCCGAGTGTGGGTTCGTGTCCTGGGTCTCGGTCTAGGTTGGGTCCGTGTCCCAAGCTCCAATCCCGATCTAAATCTGGATTCAGTTCTGGGTCTAAGTCCTTGGTTCTGATCCTGGTTGTGGTTTGAGTTTGGGTCCTGGTCCGGGTCTAGCTTATGGTCTGATTCTAGGTTCGGGTGTTTGAGTTCGGGTCCGAGTCTGTGTCCAGGTTTGTGTCCAGGTCTGGACCCCGATGTGGGTCTAGGTTCGGGTCTAGGTCCAAGTTCAAGTCTCGAGTGCGGGTCCAAGTTTGGGTCTGGGTCAGGATCTCGATCCTGATCTAGGTCGAGCATTTCGATCCCAGTCAGGGTCTTGGTCCGAGTCCAGGTTCGTATCCGGATCCCTATCTAGGTCCAAGTCTGTGTTTGGGATTCTACTTCAGGTTCTAAGCCCCTAGTTCGGCGATTCTACTTCAGGTTCTAATTTTGGGTCCTAAGTCTAGGTTTGGGTTCGGGTTTTGTTCTTCGTCTAGGTTCTGGTCCTAGTCTGAGTCCGAAATCTAGACACCGACTACTGGTCTGTTCCAGGCCCCGTTACCCGAATCCTGAGTCAAGATCTAGATCACTATCACGGGTCTCGGTCTGGTTCTGGTTCAGGTCCCAGGTCCCATTTCTGTGTCTGGGTTTGGGATCGAGAGTGGGGTGCGGTTCTAGGTACCGACCCAGGTTCTATGTCCCTAGTCTGGTTCCATGTTTGGGTCTGAGTAAAGGTTCTGGTTCGGGTCCCGAGTCCAAGTTTGAGTTGGGATCCGGGTCCGGCTCCGAATTCGGGTCTAGGTCTGATTATGAGTCCGCGTCCTCGTCCGGTTACGGTTATAGATCTAGGTCCATTTTCAGTAATGATTCCAAGTCCAAGTCCTAGTTCCAGTCCCCGTAACCATCCAGTTTTGGTTCCGATTTTTTGTCACAGGGTACGGGTTCGGGTCGACTTTTGGGTTTGGGACTGGGTTCAGGTCTCGGTCCTTGTCAGGGTTCGGCTCTAGGGCTGGGTCCCAAATCCAGACACTGACTACAGGTTTTGTCCAAGCCCCGGGTCCAGATCCTGATCCCAATCTCGGGTGCCAGTCTGGTTTCATTTTTGGTGCCAGGTCACGAGCTGGGTCCTAGGTTCAAGTTTAGGTCTAGGTCGGGTACCAGGTCCCCGTCCTAGTTCAGTTTCCCAGGTCCCTATCCTAATTCTGGGTCCAGGTCCCGGTAATTGTGTCGATTTGGGTCCCGGTCTAGGTTTGGGTTCGAGTTCTAGTCTCGGTTCGGGTTTACGTCTTTGTCTGGGTTTTGATCTGGGTTCGGGTTTGGGTGTAGGTCCTTGTCCTAGTCCTAGTCCCAGTTCGGTTCTAGTTCCATTTGTTATTCTGGGTTCGAGTTTGGGTTTTAGTTCAGGTCGGAGTTCGAGTCCTAGTCTTAGTTTGGGTTCGTGTCCGGATTTCAGTCTAAGTCCAGATCAGGCTCCGGGTGTTGGTTCGCGTCCTGGGTCTTGGTCTAGGTTGGGTCTGAGTCCCAACTTCCAATCGCGATAGGAGTCTCGATTCAGTTTTGGGTCTAAGTCCTTCGTTTATATCCTGGTCTGGGTTCGAGTTTGGGTCCGGGTCCTGGTCTAGCTTTGGGTTTGATTCTAGGTGTGGGTGTTTGAGTTCGGGTCCGAGTTTGTTTCCGGGTTTGTGTCCAGGTCTGGACCCCGATCTGGGTCTAGGTTCGGGTCTAGGTCCAAGTTCTGGTCCCGACTGCGGGTCCAAGTTTGGTTCTAGGTCATGATCTCGGTCCAGATCTAGGTCCAGCATTTCGATACCAGTCAGGGTCTTGGTCTGAGTCCAGGTTTGTATTCGGATCCCTATCTAGGTCCAAGTTCATGTTTGGGATCGACTTCTAGATTTAGGTCCAGGTCCAGGTCTCAGTTTCGGTCTGGGTATATGACCGTGTCCGGGCCCGAGTTCTAGTCTCAATTTGGGTCTGAGGCTAGGTCTGTGTTCGGTTCTAGGTCTGGTTTCGGGTCCTTGTCACGGTCCTACTCTTGTTCTAGGGTCCTAGTTCGTCGATTCGTGTTCAGGTTCTAATTTTGGGTCCTAGGTCTAGGTCCTTGTTCGGGTTTTTTTCTTCGTCTGGGTTCTGGTCCTAGTCTGAGTCCCAGATCTAGACACCGACTACTTGTCTGTTCCAGGCCCCGTTACGCGAATCCTGATTCAAGATCTGGATCACTATCACGGGTCTCAGTCTGGTTCTGGTTCAGGTCCCATATCCCATTTCAGAGTTTGTGTTCGGGATCGAGACTGGGGTGTGGTTCTAGGTCACGACCCTGGTTTTATCTCCCTAGCCTGGTTCCATGTTTGGGTCAGAGTTTAGGTTCGGGTTTGGGTCCTGAGTCCAAGTTTGTATTGGGATCCGAGTCCGTCTCCCGATTCGGTTATGATTCCAAGTCTAACTCCTAGTTCCAGTCCCGGTCAACTTTCGGTTTTTGTTACAATTTAAGGTCACAGGGTACGGGTTCGGGTCCACTTTTGTGTTTGGGAGTGGGTTCAGATCTAGGTGTGGGTTCGGGTCCTTGTAAGGCTTTGCATCCAGGGCTAGGTCCCAAATCCAGACACCGACTACGGGTTTTGTCCAAGCACTTGGTCCAGATCTGGATCCCAATCTCGGGTCCCAGTCTGGTTCCATTTCAGGTGTCGGGTCACGAGCTGGGTCCTAGGTTCAAGTTCGGGTCTGGGTCGGGTACTAGGTCCCTGTCCTAGTTCTGTTTCCTAGGTCCCTATCCGTATT
The DNA here is from genome assembly GCF_029168945.1 of Cannabis sativa. Classification (NCBI taxonomy): domain Eukaryota; kingdom Viridiplantae; phylum Streptophyta; class Magnoliopsida; order Rosales; family Cannabaceae; genus Cannabis; species Cannabis sativa. Next base: position 86,493,802 of record NC_083602.1, read on the forward strand.
CTGGGTCCAGGTCCCGGTTATTGTGGGGGGTTTTTGTCCGGTTCTAGGTTCGGGTTCGAGTCCTAGTCTCGGTTGGGGTTTAGGTCTCTATCTTGGTTTTGATTTGGGTTCGGGTTTGGGTTTAGGTCCTTGTCCATGTCCTAGTCCTAGTTCGGTTCTAGTTCCAGTTGCGATTCTGAGTTCAAGATAGGGTTTGAGCTCGGGTCGTTGTTCTCCGAATTTCTGTCTAGGTCTAGATCATGCTCTGGGTGTACGTTCGTGTCTTGGGTCTTGGTCTAGGTTGGGTCCGAGTCCCAAGTTCCAATCCCAATCTGAGTCTGGATTCAGTTCTAGGTCTAAGTCCTTGATCTTGCTCCTGGTGTGGGTTAGAGTTTGGGTCCGGGTCCGGGTTTAGCTTTGGGTATGATTCTAGGTGGGGGTGCTTGAGTTCGATTCCGAGTCTGTGTCCAGGTTTGTGTCCAGGTCTAGACCCCGATCTAGGTCTAGGTTCAGGTCCAGGTCCAAGTTCTGGTCTCGAGTGCGGGTCCAAGTTTGTGTCTGGGTCAGGATATCGGTCCAGATCTAGGTCCAGCATTTCAGTCCAAGTCCTTGTCTTGGTTTGAGTTTAGGTTCGTATTTGGATCCCTATCTAGGTGCAAGTCTGTGTTTGGGATCGGGTCCCAGATTTAGGTTCGGGTCTCAGTTCCGGTCTGGGTACACCCGTGTCTTGGCCCGAATTTCAGTCTCAGCTTGTGTCTGAGGCTAGGTTTGTGTGCGGTTCTAGGTCTGGGTCCGGGTGTTGGTACGGTCCTAGTCTTGTTTTAGGGTCCTGGTTCGGCGATTCTTTTTCAGGTTCTAATTTTGGTCCCAGGTCTAGGTTTGGGTTGGGGTTTGGTTCTTAGTCTGGGTTCTGGTCCTCGTCTGAGTCCCAGATCTTGACACCGACTACTTGTCTGTTCCAGGCCCCGTCACCCGAAGCCCGATTTAAGATGTGGATCACTGTCGCAGGTCTCGAGCTCGTTCTCATTCAGGTCCCAGGTCCCCTTTTTGAGTTTTGGTTCGTGATCGAGACTGCGGTGCGATTCTAGGTCTCGACCCTTGTTTTGTGTCCCTAGTCTGGTTCCATGTCTTGGTCTGAGTTCAGGTTTGGGTTCGGGTCCTGAGTACAGGTTGGGGTTGGGTTCTGAGTCCGGCTACCAATTCGGGTCTACGTCTGATTTGGAGTCTGGGTCCTGGTCCGGTTACAGTTCTAGATCTATGTCCAATTTCAGTTAATCCTAGTTCCAATCCCGGCCAACTTCTGGTTTCGGTTCTAATTTTGGGTCACAGGGTACGGCGGGTCCACTTTTGGTTTTGGGATTGGGTTCAACTCCGGGTGAGGGTTCGGGTCCTTGTCAAGGTTCGGGTCCCTGTCAGGGTTTGGGTCCAGGGCTGGGTCCCAAATCCAGACACCGACTACGGATTTTATCCAAGCCTTGGGTCCAGATCCAGATCCCAATCTCGAGTCCCAGTCTTGTTCCATTTCTGGTGTCGGGTCACGAGCTGGGTCCTAGGTTCAAGTTCGGGTTTGGGTCGGGTACTAAGTCCCCGTCCTAGTTCTGTTTCCCAGGTGCCTATCCTGATTTTGGGTCCAGGTCCCGGTTATTGTGTTGGTTTGGGTCCCGGTCTAGGTTCGGGTTCAAGTCCTAGTCTCGGTTTGGATTTAGGTCTTTGTCTGGGTTTTGATCTGGGTTTGGGTTTGGGTTAAGGTCCTTGTCCCGGTCCTAGTCCTAGTTCGGTTCTAGTTCCATTTGCGATTATTAGTTCCAGTTTGGGTTTGAGTTCGGGTTGGAGTTCGAGTCCTGCTCTGAGTTTGGTTTTGGGTCCGGATTTCAGTCTAGGTCCAGATTAGACTCCGGGTGTGGGTCCGCGTCCTGCGTCTTGGTATAGGTTGGGTCCGAGTCCCAAGTTCCAATCCCAATCTGAGTCTGGATTCAGTTCTTTGTCTAAGTCATTGGTTCTGATCTTAGTCTTGGTTCCAGTTTGTGTCCGGGTCTGGGTCTAGCATTGGGTCTGATTCTAGGTGTGGGTTTTTGAGTTTGGGTCCGGGTTTGTGTCCAGGTCTAGACCCCGATTTTTGTGTAGGTTCGGGTCCGGGTCCAAGTTCGGGTCCCGAGTGCGTGTCCAAGTTTGGGTCTGGGTTAGGATCTCTGTCCATATCTAGGTCCAGCATTTCGATCCCAGTGTGTGTCTTGGTCCGAGTCCAGGGTTGTATCCAGATCCCTATCTAGGTCCAAGTCTGTGTTTGGGATCGGGTCCCAGATTTAGGTCCAGGTCCAGGTCTCAGTTTCGGTCTGGGTACACGAGCGTGTCTAGGCCCGAGGTCCAGTCTCAGTTTGTGTCTGAGGCTAGGTTTGTTTGTGGTTCTAGGTCTGGGTCTGGGTCGAGGTCACGGTCCTAGTCTTCTTTTTGGGTCCTGGTTCGGCGATTCTTGTTCAGGTTCTAGTTTTGGGTCCGAGGTCTAGGTTTGGGTTCGGGTTTGGTTCTTCGTCTGGGTTCTGGTCCTAGTCTGAGTCCCAGATCTAGACACCGACTACTGGTCTGTTCCAGGCCCCGTTACCCAAATCCCGAGTCACGATCTGGATCACTGTCACGGGTCTCGGTCTTGTTCTGGTTCAGTTCCCCAGTCCTATTTATGAGTTTTGGTTCGGATCGAGACTAGGGTGCGATTCTAGGTCTCGACCCTGGTTCTGTGTCCCTAGTCAGGTTCCATGTTTAGGTCTGAGTTTAGGTTCGGGTTCGGGTCTCGAGTCCAGGTTTGGGTTGGAATCCAGGTCCGGGTCTCAATTCGGGTCTAGGTCTGATTTGGATTCCGTGTCCTGGTCCGGTTATGGTTCTGGATCTAGGTCCAATTATAGTTATGATTCCAAGTCGAAGTCCTAGTCTAGTCCCAGTCAACTTTCAGTTTTGGTTCCAATTTTGGGTCACAGGGTACGGGTTCGAGTCCACTTTTGGGTTTGGGACTGGGTTCAGGTCCAGGTGTGGGTTCGGGTCCAGGGCTGGGTCCCAAATCCAGACACCGACTACCAGTTTTGTCCAAGCCCTAGGTCCAAATCCTGATCGCAAAGTCGGGTCCCAGTCTGGTATCATTTTTGGTGCTTGGTCACGAGCTGGGTCCTAGTTTCAAGTTCGGGTCTGGGTCGGTTACTAGGTCCCGATCCTAGTTCTGTTTTCCGAGTCCCTATCCTGATTCTTGGTCCAGGTCCCGGTTATTGTGTTGGTTTGGATCCTGATCTAGGTTGGGGTTGGAGTCCTAGTCTCGGTTCGGGATTATGTCTCTGTCTGTGTTTTGATCTGGGTTCGGGTTCGAGTTTAGGTCCTGGTCCTGGTCCTAGTCCTAGTTCGGTTCTAGTTCCATTTGGGATTCTGAGTTCTAGTTTGGGTTTGAGTTCAGGTCGAAGTTCGAGTCCTGGTCTGACTTTGGGTTTGGGTCCGGATTTCAGTCTACGTCCAGATCAGGCTACGGGTGTGGGTTCGCGTCCTGGGTCTTGGTCCAGGTTCGGTCCGAGTCAAGGGTTCCAATCCTTATCTGAGTCTGGATTCAGTTCTGGGTCTAAGTCCTTCGTTCTGATCTTAGTCTGGGTTCGAGTTTAGGTCCGGGTGTGGGTTCGGGTCTTTATCAGGGTTCGGGTCCAGGGCTGGGTCCCTAATCCAGACATCGACTAGGGGTTTTGTCCTAGTCCTGGGTCCAGATCCGAATCCCACTTTTGGGTCCCAGTCTGGTTCCATTTTTGGTGCCGGGTCATGAGCTTTGTCCTATGTTCAAGTTCGGGTCTGGGTCGGGTACTAGGTCCCGGTCCTAGTTCTGTTTCCCAGGTCCCTATCCTTATTCTAGGTCCACGTCCCGGTTATTGTGTGGGTTTGGGTCCCGGTCTAGGTTCGGGTTCGAGTCCTAGTCTCAATTCGAGTTTAGGTCTCTGTCTGGGTTTTGATCTGGGTTCGGATTTGGGTAGGTCCTTGTCCTGGTGCTAGTTCTAGTTCGGTTCTAGTTCCATTTGCGATTTTGAGTTCGAGTATGGGTTTGAGTTCGGGTCGCAGTTGGAGTCCTGGTCTGAGTTTGGGTTCGGGTCCGGATTCCAGTTTAGGTCCAGATCAGGCTCCGGGTGTGGGTTCGCCTCCCTGGTCTTGGTCTAGATTCAGTTCTGGGTCTAAGTCCTTGGCTCTTATCTTGGTCTAGGTTCGAGTTTGGGTCCGGGTCCAAGTCTAGCTTTGGGTCTGATTCTAGGTGTGGGTGTTTGAGTTTGGGTCTGAGTCTGTGTTTGGGTTTGTGTCCAGGTCTGGACCCTGATCTGGGTCTAGGTTTGGGTCCAGGTCCAAGTTCGGGTCACGAGTGCGGGTCCAAGTTTGGGTCTGGGTCGGGATCTCAGTCCAGATCTAGGTCCAGCATTTCGATCCCAGTCCTGGTCTTTGTCCGAGTCCAGGTTTGTATCCGGATCCCTGTCTAGGTCCAAGTCTGTGTTTGGGATCAGGTCCTTGATTTAGGTCCAGGTTCGGGTCTTAGTTCCGGTCTGGGTACACGTCCGTGTTTGGGCCCGAGTTCTAGTCTCAGTTTGGGTCTAAGGCTAGGTCTATGTTCGGTTCTAAGTCTGGGTCCGGGGCTTGGTCACGGTCCTAATCTTGTTTTAGGATCCTGGTTCAACGATTCTTGTTCAGGTTCTAGTTTTGGGTCTCAAATCTAGGTCTGGGTTCGGTTTTTGTTCTTCGTCTGGGTTTTGGTCGTAGTCTGAGTCCAGGTCCCATTACCTGAATACTTAGTCAAGATCTGGATCACTGTCACGGGTCTCGGTCTGGTTCTGGTTCAGGTCCCAAGTCCCATTTCTGATTTGGGTTCGGGATCGCGATTGGGGTGCGTTTCTATGTCCTGACCCTGGTATCGTGTCCTTATTCTGGTTCCATGTTTTGCTCTGAGTTCAGGTTCGGGTTCGGGTCCCGAGTGCAGGTTTGGGTGGGTATCCGGGTCCAGCTCCCAATTCGGGTGTTGGTTTTATTTGGAGTCCGAGTCCTAGTCCGGTTACGGTTCTATATCTAAGTCCAATTTCAGTTATGATTCCAAGTCCAAGTCCTAGTTCCATGTTGGGTTTTTTGCCCTAAATAAAACTCCATTTCAATGTAATCCATTTTATTCAACATCAATAAAGAAACAAAAGTGTTTTTCCCTCATTTGAGTATGTTTTGGTTCATCTTATCAATTGCTTGTCTATTTGATTTATAAATTCATCTGAAACCCTTTTCACATACTTGATCCTGTTTATTGTGTTGTCAACACTTTGGAAAGTAAACATGACTATGTGAATAAAGTTTCCTAGATTTATCAGACACAGGGTTTTACTGATATGATAATCTACAACAGAGTTTACTTGCATTTGGAGAAATGCTATGTTCTTTCCAGGGCATTGGTTAAAGTATAGCTCAGGTTGGATGCATGGAAAATGCATCGGAAGGGACCGATATTGTACTTTGACATAGATTTATTAAACTTACTGTAATATCTATTCAAGTCAATATCGCCTAGTTGATCCTAGATCAAATGATCTTAATCCTGTTATGATTAGGCTCAATCTCAAGAGGCTATTCGTGTTCTTTGATTTGTTAGTTAAGCCTACTTTTGGGTCAGGGTGATACGTACATTTTGGGAACACGGTAGTGCAATTGAGTGGGAGCGCTAACATAAACATGGAATCTATAGCTTCTATCTGGCGAATAGTAAGTAAAGGATGATCTCCTTCGAGCTTGACCAAACGAAAATAAATGGTGGAGTACTCATTTCACATAAGCTGAAATATCATTTATACGGGGTTAAGTGTTTTAAGGATAAAATAAATTGTAGGGTGTAACGGTCATCTAATCCCTTTACGGTGCAAATAGTTCATATAGAGGATCATTGATCAAATTAGGATTATAACAATGGATAACTAATGATGTGTCCATATGGTGGAACATATAGAGCATTCTATATACTGAGAGTACAATTGTAAGTTCTATGCGTGGATTCAACGAAGAATTAATAAGTTAGTGAATTTAGGTTATAAATTCTTGATCTGCTTATTGGAAGCTCGGTTATATAGACCCATGGTCTCCCCACTAGTTGAGATAATATTGCTTGTAAGACTCATATAATTGGTTTTGATTAATCAATTATAATTCTCAATTTAGACTATGTCTAATTGTGAATTTTTCACTAAGTAAGGGCGAAATTGTAAAGAAAGAGTTTTAGGGGCATATTTGTTAATTATGATACTTTGTATGGTTCAATTAATAAATATGATAAATGACAATATTATTTAATAATCATTTATAGTTATTGAATAGTTAGAATTGACATTTAAATGGTTGAATTTGAAAATTGGCATTTTTGAGAAAATGAGATGCAGAAATGATAAAACTGCAAAATTGCAAAAAGTGAGGCCCAAATCCATATTGTATAGGCCGGCCACTTTTATAGGGTTTATCATATGATATTTTCATTATTTTAATGTCAAATAATTCAAACCTAACCCTAGTGGAATGTTATAAATAGATAGTGAAGGCTTCAGGAAATTTACACTTAACTTTCACACTTTTCCTTCAGAGAAAAACCTGAGCCTTCTCTTTCTAAACCCTAGCCGCCACTTCTTACTCTTCTTCTTCCTTCATAATTTCGAAATCACTTAGTGTTAGAGTAGTGCCCACACACAACAAGTGATAGCTCATTCATAGTGAGGAAGATTGTGAAGAAAGACATTCAACAAGAAGGAGTTTCAGCACTAAAAAAGGAGAGAAAGAGATCCAGGTTCAGATCTTGATAATACTCTGCGACAGAAAGGATACAAGGGTTAGACATCTGAATGGAAGGAGACATTTAATTCTGCTGCTCCCAATGTAAGGTCTCTAATACTTTATGTGTTTATTTCATAATCTTTTTAGAAGTTCATATTTAGGGTGTTAATCGACATACTTGTGAGTACATCTAAGATCCTGGTAAAATAATTTCCAACAACTGGTATCAGAGCCATGGTAATTGATTTGCTTGCAAGAAATTTGGACTTAAAACGATTTGTTGATGTTTTGGATGGTATCATGTTGTTTTGAGTGTTATTTGATGATTGATTTATGTTTGTGAATTTTTGTGAAAAATAATTGAATATCTGTTTCTGGAATTATTTTTATTGGATAGTATGGAAAAAATTAAGCAATTTACTTTTTTTTACAGAACTCCATTTCGATTTAATTTTAATTGGTTATAATTTTTTGAAGTTTCGAAAAATATCGGGATGGTGTCACTGCACCACGCGCGCGCGGAAGAGGGGATTCCCTCAGACAACACGCGCGTGCTGAAAAACCTCCCTGCGCGCGCGGAGAGACTGCTAGCAGCCTCCTGCGCCGAGGTTACACGGTCAGACAAGCCCATTGCATAGTGTCCGTACAGCTCGCAATTTTTTCGTTTTTCATGCTATTTCATGGATTTAACTTCCGATTTTTTATGTAGTTTTGTATTTAGACATTTACTATTCCTAATTCAATTCTAAATATCATAATTAAATTAATTAATTTTTTTTTAATTAATTCATGATATTAGTGTAATTTGAATTTGAAAATAGTAAATATCTATCTTTTTTGCTTAATTATCTATCTTATTATTAAATTTGATTATATCTTATCTTATTTTTAAATTTAAGGTCAGATTTTAAATTTTAAATTAAATATTTTTTAAATAATTTGACCTTTTTTAAATTTAAAATAAGATAACTATAATCATGTAATGTTAAATAGAAGTAAGATATTTTGCTAACTTTTAAATTTTGTTATTTTATTTATTTAAATTAAATCATAAAATCTGAAAAAGATATTTATTTATCTTTTTATTTTTATTGAATATTTTATTTATAAAATAACATTAAATTTTTAAAAGTAGTTAGCAAATTTTTGAAATGATATTTAGTTTAGTTGAAACCTAATTTTTCAAAATTGTAGGTTTAATTTTAAATATTATTTTATTAATTTCGAAAATATATATTTTATTATATTATTTTTTTTCGAAAAACAAATATTTTTTTTATTTAATTATTTTTTGAAATTTAATTATTTAAAATTAAATAAATCCAACATCCAACTATCCCGCTAACCTTGTTGCAGGAGTATGTGTTTTAGCTTGTTTGTAAGTTTTATAAAACCTATTATTGCTTGATTGCAAATAGCCATGGTTAACTTGTTGACAGATCCAATGATCTGATTTTAACTCATGGTTCCATTGGTTAAGTAAATAATTTGTAACGGGTAAATTTTACAATCTTCTTTCATCTGTGTATGACCTAGCAACATGACAGTATCCATCCAAATGTATGCCTGTGTGAGCCTATATGTTTAATTTTGTTAAAGATGCATATAGGTTGTTGTTGCTAAATAAAATATCATAGTTTTTGATAGATTTTATTTAGGCCCATTTAGTTTTGGGCCTATTCAATTAATAACAGTTGTTCATTTTAAGGTTAAATTCCTCTCTTTTGGGCCTTGTGTGAGAGTTGGGAGCCATAGAAGTGGGTACGACATACTGAACCCAACACCCCCTCACATGAACTACCCCAATTGTGAAGGCGCATTTGCCTGATTTGAATAACTGTACTAGGTTAATTAAATTAGTTTAACCTAATATAATTGATTAGCAACATAATTAATTTCATTTATTTTGAAATTAATTTAAGAAAAAACCATAGTTTAAAGAATTTTATTCTAAGCGAAACTATATGTATTTTCTTGTATTTAATTAAATATAGAATTATAACCATCTAGATTCTTTCTGAAGCTTAACTTAAATTTTTCATTAAATATTCCTATTTAAGTTGATATTTAGTTATCTATAACTAATCAGCTTAAATCTGAATATCTTTTGAATTTCAAATTTCAAAATTAAGTTGAGTAATTTTAGGAATTGGTTATTAAGATTCTTTAGATATTTTTTTAAGTTGATATTTTTTTTTTCAAATATTAACTTAAAATGGAATATTTTCAAATTAAGTGGTTACAACTTAATTTTTGATATTTACTTAAATTTAAATTTGAAAATATTTAAGTTCTAGATTTTTTCTAATACAACTTAAATTAGATATTTTTTCAAATTTTGTGGAAAAGATACTTAGTCAAATAAGATATTTTCTAGATAGTTATTTCTAGACTACTTATTATTTCTAATATTAAATAGGAAAATATTATACATTGTGAAATTCATTATTTAAATAATTAATTTTGGTACAATTTATTTTAAGTATATTTTTCCTAGTATTAAACTAGAGATTAATAATTAAGCCTTCTCTATACTTAATTATTTATTTCTTGAATTTAATACATATAATTAAATTGAAAATTAAATATCTAAGTTGATTTTCATCATGATACTTAAATATTTCTTTTTCATGACAATTAATTAAATAGAAAATCATTTTTAGTTGAAATTTATTTTTTCAACTTAAATTTAAATAATTTTCAACCTATATATTTTTTCTTTATTTTATTAATCAATTTTCGAAATTGCATTTTATAATGCAAGATGATTTTGAATTTATCTTGAAAAATAGATTAAGTTGTAAATTAATTATTTTTTTTTATTAATTATTGGACAAACTTAAATCAATGATTTTTTCATTTATTGATTAATTTAAAATAAATGAATTAAAGTATATTATTAGAAATTGAATTAATTAGTCAAAGGAAAATCTAGATAGGTGCTATTTTTGCTTGAAGTATTTTTCTAAGTAATTATTATTTAAGTATTTCGAAAATATAAAGTTTTTATACTTTCTTTTTCAAAATACAATAAATATATTCTCATTAAAATTTATTTTGAGTTGCAAATTAATTTAAATTAATACAACTTAAATAATTTTCTTAATATTTATATATCAAAATTACTACCGAGATGGAAATAATTCAATTTATTTCAATCACCATCTAAGTATAATTTTATAAATATTATATTAAATTCTAATTTCGAATTTTAATTCTAAATTCGATATTTAATGAATATATTTTATTATAAATAATAATGAAAATACATTTTAAAGAATGAGCTTTATTATTAAGATATTCGATCTCCATTGTTGGTTTTACATAGCGTTTGTTTTAGTGATTAATCCTCCCTAATGGAGGAACGTTCATTAGCAAGTTCGCACCGTTTAATCTCGAAAAAGATAAGTAGCTTTGTAAGTGTTTTATATGGTATGGATCACCCTAATGGTGGCGACTGTATTTGACTTGCAAAATATGAAACAATGGTAGAAGCTCATAAGATAGAATAGCCTTGACTCTCGCCTAAACGGGACAACGCTGGATTCCAATCTTGATCGAATAAAAGGTTGCTAGAATGTTTAACATTTTAGATGAGCTGACAACTCTATTCAATGGATGGTAGCTTTGACTCTCGCCTAAACGGGACACTATATCAGTTTGTTGAAAACCTTGGAAATTATTTAGGATTGTATGTTTTAGTATTTTCACTTATCATTCCTACTTGCTATATGTTTAATAATTTCTGAATTGTGTATGAATTTATATTGAACCATGTTATTTTCTGTTATTAAATTGTAGTTTAATTTCGAATCTTCATAGTTTGTCTAACTTGGTTTGTTTATCTAATGAGATAAATCCCTAATGGATTTTCACCATTAGACATACATAAGAGTGTTAGATCTCGAAAGATAAATATTGTATATGCAACATCTAGCTGTTCATCAATTGATGACACCTTAGACTAGTATTCTTACAATATGAAACAAGAAGATTGTACAAATAAAATTACTTTGACTCTCGCGAATCGGAGCATCGTTGGATTCTTATTTAAACAACAAAATTATGCTAATTCCTCTTAGCTTATTTATTTCGAATTAGCTCCATAACATATAATTGGATGAATGGTCTATAACTCATTTAATGTCATTCTTTTTTCTCTTCAGAAATTAAATGACGCATATGATTATAATCCCGAAATTCTATTCCAAAATGATATAGATCCTCAATCTTAGAAATCTCCTACTTGTATAAGCAAATCTGACTTAGAGTTTAAATTAGTAGTGGTGGTTCAACAAAGAATTACTCATTATATTTGGTATAAATTTAAGTCTTTGACTTTAATTTTAGATTCCAAACAGAAATTTTCTTATATTTCTATTTCCAGAATACAATACAGTTACACTTTCACAAGTGTTTTATATCCATCTTCTAATAATGGATTCAAAAATTGTATATTAAAGTATGGAGGAATATGAGTTTAGTATTCTTTGACCAGGATCCACGTGCACTATTCTAAGAACTCTTTGATGTAACTAAACCTAAGTCATCAAAAAGAGACAACCACATTTTTTTTAATCTATGGCATTTGTATCTTGTTCATAGTGATTTTGACAAGATCAATCTCTGCAAAGAGTTAATATGCCTATATCCACTGAAAGTTGTTCATCTCATTCGTAGCTGGATGTACATTCAGGGGTGGATATGAGTTTTTCGTTGTATTCTTAAAACAATAACTCTAGATTATACCTTATGCAAATAAATTTGAAATGTTTGAAAAATTTCATTAATTTCTAGCAATGCTTGAAAACCATTAAGGTAAGTGGTTAAAGATCTTGCGAACTGATAGGGGTGGAGAAATAGTTAGTAGATATGCAGTTCAAAGATCATTAATTTGATTTTTGAATTATATCCGAACTTACCTCCCCAGAAATTTCGATTTGCATATTGATGATTAGTTACTAGTCGTTGCCTAAATCCTTCTATGGTAATACAATTTCAGAATGATGTAATTGTTGTATACTTAATGTAAATCATTACTAGAATCATTGATGACCTAATCAAAATCTTAAGAAAAGCTAGAACTATTAACCATGGTTTGTTAGCTATTCTAAGTGATTAAGGGTGGACCATCCCATAGTCAATAAATAAGAAAGTGTTTGTTTAAACAAATACTACTTTTCTAAGAAAGTGACTAAGTCTAAAAAGTAGCAAATAAAGGAGATATTTTTTTTTCTTGATTCCAAAAGTGTTCTATCATCTTATTTGACATATGATGATCCCACTGCCTCTATTGTCTTGTCACAACCGAAGAGGTCAATACCATTTAGTTTTCTTAGACATAATTCACGGTACCTTGTCGTAGTGGGAGAAATTCTAGGAACTCGCCTTCTTATGACTTTGAAGACACTAGTGATTAAAATCCATTGTGAGTTTAAACAAGTAATGGATTGTCAAGATAAGAAACTAAGAAGAAAAGCCAATAGAACTATGGTTTAATCCATTCACATGGAGTAACCTAAACTTTCTATTACAAGGACATAAAAGGAAATTTCGTGTATAAGTCTATTCAATAGACTTAACAAAACTTCCTGTCCCTAGTATTATAGGTTTGAGTTTATCTAAATCTATGGCTTATGGTATACCTGGTAATTACTTACTCCAATGCAAGCAACTTACTTTAGTAAGATGCTGAAGCATTTTCTTTCTAATGGCAATCTATAGAAGCTTCTCGACTTCTAGGCATAGATTTTATCTAAGGAAAAGTCTCAGCTATTCCAGAAAAGATAAAGCCATGAAAGAATTTCCTAAATCAACAGTGAGAGGTCTCAGATATACTTTAGTATGCCTTAGACCAGATACTTGCTGTTGAGTGGGAATAATGAGTAAGTATCATATTAATCCAGGAGAGGAACATTGGAAGACAATCAAGTAAATCTTAAGATTAAGAAGAGGAACTATATGTTAGTCAATAAGAGTGTGTTTAAAACTCTTAGACTACACCACATCAGATTTCAAGACTTGCCTTTGTGCTAGAAAATCTTTCTGATAAGATGGTGATTACTCTGGGGGTGGAATAGTTATTTTGGAGAAGTGTAAAAACCTATCTGAAGTCTCTAGGTCTACCAGAAAGGGACTGAATGTAAAAGTTGCAGGAAAGGTACTTATTCAGTCTAAGGAAAATTCTATACATTTTTGGCACCATTCCAAATTGCCTTAACTACTAGTGTTATTTACTGATTAACCAAAAGTAGTTGCCAAAGGTATAGAATCCAGTATCCCAAAAATATAGAGAGGAATTTCACATTATCAATGATTTTGCGATTAAGGAAGAGTAATGGTGGAGAAAAGGTTGTGTTTAAATCAACCTTTCAGATCCTATTATGAGGAGTTTACTACTACTACACTTGATTTGTATATCAAGGTGTTGAGATTATTTGAAATGCACTTTTTGTTTTATATTAGTGCAAGTGGGTGTTTTTTGGGATTTATGCCCTAAATAAAACTCCATTTCAATGTAATCCATTTTATTCAACATCAATAAAGAAATAGAAGTATTTTTCATTCATTTGAGTATGTTTTGGTTCATCTTATCAATTGCTTGTCTATTTGATTTATAAATTCATCTGAAACCCTTTTCACATACTTGATCCTGTTTATTCTGTTGTCAACACTTTAGAAAGTAAACATGACTATGTGAATAAAGTTTCCTAGATTTATCAGACACAGGGTTTTACTGATATGACAATGTACAACAGAGTTTACTTGCATTTGGAGAAATGCTATGTTCTTTCTAGAGCATTGGTGAAAGTAAAGCTCAGGTTGGATGCATGGAGTATACATCGGAAGGGACCGATATTGTACTTTGACTTAGATTTATTAAACTTACTATAATATCTATTCAAGTCAATTTTGCCTAGCTGATCCTAGATCAAATGATCTTAATCCTGTTATGATTAGGCTCAATCTCAAGAGGCTATTCGTCTTCCTTGATTTGTTAGTTAAGCCTATGATAACTCTAAGATTTAGAGTTAATTTCATATCTTTAAGCTTGAATTTAATGTGAATGGTGGATCAACTAATGTTCATATTGTGGAATTGTGTCTAGTTTGTTGTGTCTTTGTAATAAATGAAAGTGTGTGTGTAAGTAAGTGTTAAATAGACTTATGTTATTGTTTTTATGTGTTTTAAGCAGAAAAAAAATACAAGAATAGGTATTTGAAAATGTTTGGGACAAGGAGAAAAAGGAGCAGGAAAATGATTATTGCTAACTGGCATTGCTGTAGCACTCATCGCGTAGCAATTTGTCAGCCCAGTAAGTTTATTTTGGCAGATAGTCCATCTGGCTTTAATGAAAAGAAAAACGAGCTGAGGTGGCGGAATTTGGCTATTGACTCAACAAACATGTGGAAAATGAAGGACAAGTGGGTGATGATTGGGATTTCCAATTAGGGTAAACTTTGGTACCCTAATTGGGTGGCAAAAAGAAAAAGGGAGGACATGAATAGAGAGAGGGTGGCTGCACTTGAATACCAGTACGAAAAACTTACAGCAGAAAAAAAAAAGGTTTCTAAGTACAAAGAAGGAAGAGAGTACAAAGAAGAAGAAGATTGAGAAGAAGGAGAAGAAGGCAACATTCAAAGAAGGATTTGAGCTCAACACTCATCTCTCTTGCTCTCCACTTCGTTTTGTATCATTTTCTTCTCTTTAAGCTTTTCTTTAACTTCATGAACAATACATTTTCTGGTTTTGAGTTTCTAATTTCAGCTATGAACTAAACTTTTTGAGATTTGGGTGGTTATAAACCCTTGTATGGACTAGTGTTTTGGCTTTGCAATGATGAAGTAATCTTGTCTTTGTTCAATTAGTTGTGATGAAATGTTGAATGAATGTTAATTCTTGGCCATTTTTAACATTTAGCAAGCTAGCTCTTACTTGGAAAAGTAAGACCTAGTTGAACCCTCCTAATTGATGCATGATTTTTACCTTTTCTTTTAGGTATTAATTAGTAGTGAAATAGGAATATTTTGCTACCATGTATAACTAAGGATTTGATGCTTTATTGGGCTATTTGTGATCTAAACTGATGTAGGAATGCATTGTGAGATTATGAATGGTTAGTTGCAAGTTTTGGAAAAAGCTTGCTGGTTTTTGTTGAAATTTGTTAACTCTGCCAGGATTGCTGAATCATTGCTGGGACATTGCTGTATCAACTGGGACATACAAGTGGAAATTAATCACCCAAGTCTAATTTCCAAATCTGAAATTACCACCATTTTAATCACTTTTAGTTTCTTATTTTTAGTTTATTTAGTTTAAACAATTAGTTCTCAAGTTTAGATTCAAAGCTATCAATTTTTCTTGTGAATTAATGTGTGACTTTATTTTATTTTTATTTGAAATTCTTGGAATTACTTTTAGTTGATTTAACATTATTTAGTAAAAAGTCCCTGTGGAGACGAACTTTGATTTACTTATCATTGTATTACTTGTTTGTGATTGTGTACACTTGCGCAATTATAAAGCAATAGAATTTTCACAACAAGTTTTTGGCGCCGTTGCCGGGGACTTTAAGTTCTAAATTTTGTTTTATCAACTAATTGACATTCTAAGAATTTTTGTGCTTTTAATCTTGCTGGTTTGTCTTTGAAATCTCAGGTATCTATAGTGTATGAACCAACAAGAGGACTTTGAACTTGCTCCTATTGACCCCGAGATTGAACGTACATTCCGAAGAAGAAGAAGGGTTCAAAAGGCTAAGGGCCGAGACATCATGGCTGAGAATTTTGATGATGATGGGGTTGCTCCACAAATTGTAAACCCCATCATATTGGCAGATGATCGAGCAAGGGCTATACGGGAGTATGCAGCCCCCATGTTTAATGAGCTCAATCCAGGCATTGTGAGGCCTGAAATACAAGCACCGCACTTTGAGCTCAAGCCAGTGATGTTTCAAATGCTCCAAACCGTGGGGCAATTCAGCGGGTTGCCAACTGAAGATCCTCACCTCCATCTCCGTTCATTCTTGGAGGTGAGTGATTCTTTCAAGATCCAAGGAGTAAGTGAAGAGGTGTTAAGGTTGAAGCTATTCCCATTCTCACTACGAGACCGAGCTAGATCATGGCTCAACACTTTGCCGCCTGATTCTGTGACCAATTGGAATGACCTTGCTGAGAAGTTTCTGAGGAAATACTTTCCTCCTACTAGAAATGCAAAATTCAGAAGTGAGATCATGTCTTTTCAGCAACTTGAAGATGAGTCCACAAGTGATGCGTGGGAGAGGTTTAAGGAACTTTTGCGAAAGTGTCCACATCATGGCATTCCACATTATATTCAGATGGAGACTTTTTATAATGGTTTGAATGCAGCTTCTCGAATGGTGTTAGATGCATCGGCCAATGGTGCTATTTTGTCGAAGTCTTACAATGAAGCATTTGAGATTTTGGAGACCATTGCAAGTAACAACTACCAATGGTCCAACACTAGAGCTCCAACAAGTAGAAAAGTGGCGGGAGTCCTTGAGGTAGATGCAATAACGGCTTTGACAGCTCAAATGGCTTCCATGACGAATGTTTTGAAGAATTTGAGTATTGGGAACGCTAAAAATATTCAACCAGCTGCTGCCATTCAAAGTGATGATGTCTCATGTGTGTTTTGTGGAGAAGGGCATGTGTTTGAGAAGTGTCCATCTAATCCGGAGTCCGTTTGTTACATGGGAAATCAGAATTTTAACAGAAACAATGGGGCATTCTCAAACTCTTACAATCAATCTTGGAAGAATCATCCTAATTTGTCTTGGGGAGGTCAAGGAGCAAGCTCAAGTACCGCACCAGCCCAAGGAAGACAAGCATATCCACCGGGTTTTTCACAACAACCCCGACATTCACAACATGCTCAAAATGCCCAACCAAGTTCTTTGGAAAGTCTAATGCGGGATTATATGGCCAAAAATGATGCGGTGATACAAAGTCAAGCTGCCTCTCTTCGAAACTTAGAGTTGCAACTTGGACATTTGGCCAATGAATTAAAAGCTAGGCCGCAAGGTTCTTTGCCTAGTGACACGGAGAATCCAAGGAGGGATGGGAAGGAGCAATGCAAATCCATTCACTTGAGGAGTGGCAAGCATCTGAAAAATTCCGAGGAGGAAATGAAGGGTAGTGGGGAGCCCACTTCAATCCAAAACGACGAAAAATTGAGTAAAAAAACTGCCCAGGAAATTGCTGATACTGCACCGGTTGATAAGGCATCGGGCCGCAACTGACAACAAGAATCCGCACCCGCATGTACTAAACCACCCCTTCCATTTCCTCAAAGATTTCTGAAACAAGCAGCAAGATGGGCAATTCAAGAAGTTTTTAGATGTGTTGAAGCAGCTCCATATCAATATTCCCTTGGTGGAAGCATTGGAGCAAATGCCAAATTATGTCAAGTTCTTAAAAGACATTTTGACGAAGAAAAGGAGGTTGGGAGAGTTTGAAACTGTAGCTCTTACCGAAGGATGCAGCGCCATGTTGAAATGTAAGATTCCACCGAAGTTGAAGGATCCGGGTAGTTTTACAATCCCTTGTTCTATTGGGGGGAGGGATGTTGGAAGAGCTTTATGTGATTTGGGTGCAAGCATCAACCTCATGCCTATGTCGATTTTTAAGAAGTTGGGTATTGGTGAAGCACGTCCTACAAGCTCGGTTACATTGCAACTTGCCGACAGTCCATGGCCCATCCGGAAGGAAAAATAGAAGATGTTCTAGTACAGGTTGACAAGTTCATTTTTCCAGCTGATTTCATCATCCTAGACTATGAAGCTGATAGAGATGTGCCTATTATCTTGGGTCGACCGTTCCTTGCTACCGGGAGAACTCTGATTGATGTGCAAAATGGGGAGCTCACAATGAGGGTGAATGACCAAAAAGTCACCTTTAATGTGTTCAATGCTATGAGATTTTCGGATGAGATAGAAGAGTGCTCCCGCATAAGTGTAATTGACTCGATAGTGGCTGAAAAATTTCACAAGGAAGCTTGGAGGGATGAGAAATTTATAAGTTCTTTTGATGAGCTTGAAGACTTGAGTGAAGATGAAGACAACCAAGTTGCTTGGGTGGAGCCATTGCAACCTATTCCTAACTTCAAGAAGCCCTTTGAATCTTTGGAGTTGAAGGAAAGTAATTTTAAGCCTCCAAAACCCTCCATCCAAGAACCACCGAAGTTGGAGTTGAAACCCTTGCCAAGCCATCTGAAGTATGCCTATTTGGGGGAGAATGACACGCTGCCAGTTATTATAGCATCAAACTTGGTAGTTGAAAATGAAGGTGCTTTGCTAGAGGTGTTGAAAAAGCATAAGAAAGCAATCGGGTGGACTATGGCGGACATAAGGGGTATTAGTCCAACGATTTGCACACACAAGATACTTTTAGAAGCTGGTTGTAGCAATTCTGTTGAGCATCAGCGAAGATTGAATCCCGTCATGAAAGAAGTGGTGCGAAAAGAAGTGATCAAGTGGCTAGATTATGGTATTGTGTACCCAATTTCAGATAGCTCATGGGTTAGTCCTGTTCAATGTGTGCCCAAGAAAGGAGGAGTCACGGTGGTGGCCAATGCAAACAATGAGTTGATTCCTACTCGAACCGTGACCGGTTGGAGGGTGTGTATGGACTACCGGAAGCTAAACAATGCTACTCGGAAGGATCATTTCCCGCTGCCATTTATTGACCAAATGTTGGATCGTTTGGCGGGAAAAGAGTTTTATTGCTTTCTTGACGGATATTCGGGTTACAATCAGATTTCTATAGCACCGGAAGATCAAGAGAAAACCACCTTCACTTGTCCATATGGTACCTTTGCCTTTAGGAGGATGCCATTTGGATTGTGCAATGCTCCCGCAACTTTCCAAAGGTGTATGATGGCTATTTTCTCGGATATGGCTGAAAGTATTTTGGAGATATTCATGGATGACTTCTCTATCTACGGGGATTCATTTGGGGTGTGTTTGGAAAATTTGGAAAGAGTGTTAGCAAGATGTGAGGAAACCAACTTGGTGCTTAATTGGGAAAAATGCCACTTCATGGTTCAAGAGGGTATTGTGTTGGGTCACAAAGTGTCTAGCAAGGGGATAGAAGTTGACAAGGCAAAGCTAGAAGTGATTGAGAAGCTACCAGCCCCTACCACGGTGAAAGGCATAAGAAGCTTCCTTGGACACGCGGGTTTCTATAGGCGCTTCATTAAAGACTTTTCTAAGGTGTCCAAACCCTTGTGTAACTTGCTAGAACAAAATAGACCATTTGAGTTTACCGCTGAATGTAATGAAGCATTTTTGAAGTTGAAGACAGCTCTTGTTACGGCCCCCGTGATTGTAACACCCAATTGGTCATTGCCCTTTGAACTCATGTGTGATGCAAGTGATTTTGCCGTTGGGGCTGTTCTTGGGCAGCGGAAGAATAGGATCTTTCATTCCATTTATTATGCAAGCAAAACTCTTGTTGATGCCCAAATAAACTACACCACTACTGAGAAAGAGCTGCTAGCGGTGGTTTTTGCCTTTGAGAAATTCAGATCGTATCTTGTGGGAACCAAGGTGGTTGTGTATACTGACCACTCGGCAATCAAGTATTTGATAACCAAGAAAGATTCTAAACCGAGGCTTATTCGTTGGGTTTTGTTGCTACAAGAGTTTGACTTGGAAATTCGAGACAGAAAAGGGACAGAAAACAAAGTGGCGGATCATCTCTCTAGGTTGGAAACTAACAATCACAGCAGCTACCTAGAGGGAGAATTACAAATTCAAGACTCATTCCCAGATGAGCAACTGCTAGTGGTAGAGCAAACACGGGTACCATGGTATGCAGACATTGTCAATTACTTAGTTGGAGGTGCCTATCCACCTGATTTTACCAAGCAGCAGCTCAAAAAGTTCCTTCATGATAGCAAGTTTTATTTTTGGGATGAGCCATACTTGTACAAGCAGTGCCCAGATCGTATTGTGCGGAGATGTGTGCCAATGGGTGAAGTTAGAAGCATCTTGGAGCATTGTCATTCAGCTCCTTATGGTGGCCATTTTGGTGGACAACGCACGGCGGCCAAGGTTTTTCAATCGGGGTATTATTGGCCTTCTATTTTTAAAGATGCTCATGCTTTTGTTCAACAATGTGATCGTTGCCAGCGAGTTGGAAATATCTCCGCCAGGAATGAAATGCCTCTTAATTGTATCTTGAAGGTGGAGTTGTTTGACGTGTGGGGTATCGACTTTATGGGACCTTTCCCACAATCCTTTGGAAATCTCTACATTCTAGTGGCGGTGGATTA
This sequence comes from Cannabis sativa, assembly GCF_029168945.1. Lineage (NCBI taxonomy): Eukaryota > Viridiplantae > Streptophyta > Magnoliopsida > Rosales > Cannabaceae > Cannabis > Cannabis sativa. The sequence goes on from NC_083602.1 coordinate 86,513,872, forward strand.
TGTGTCAAAGTGGGTGGAGGCAATTGCTAGTCCCAAGAATGATGCTCGAGTGGCCATGAAGTTCCTTCATAAACATGTTTTTACAAGGTTTGGGACTCCTAGAGCTTTGATAAGTGATGAGGGAACACACTTTGTGAACAAAGTGTTGGCTGCCCTCTTGGCAAAATATAGTGTAAAACACAAAATTGCTACTGCCTATCACCCACAGACTAACGGGCAAGCTGAAATATCTAATCGGGAAATTAAAGGCATATTGGAGAAGGTTGTAAATCCCAACAGAAAAGATTGGTCCCAACGCCTCGATGATGCACTTTGGGCGTATAGGACAGCATATAAAACTCCTCTAGGCATGTCTCCATATCGCCTAGTTTATGGGAAAGCATGCCTTCTTCCCGTGGAGTTAGAACACAAGGCGTTTTGGGCACTAAAACATCTCAATATGGATATTTCAGCAGCTGGAGAAGCAAGAAAGTTACAGCTGAACGAGTTGGATGAATTGCGTTTGTTTTCCTATGAGAATGCTAAATTGTACAAGGAGAAGACAAAGAGATGGCATGATGAGAGAATCAAGGAAAGAGTTTTTGCAAAAGGACAAGAAGTGTTACTCTTTAATTCAAGGCTCAAACTCTTTCCTGGGAAATTAAAGTCCCATTGGTCTGGCCCGTTTACTGTGCAAGAAGTGACTCCTTTTGGTGCGATTACAGTGAAAGATCAACAATCCGGGAGGGAATTTAAAGTGAACGGGCAGCGGTTGAAACACTATTGGAGAGGCGAGGTCAACCGAGAGAAGACCCCAATTTCTTTGAAAGATGCTTGATCATTGTAATTTGGGGTGCCTAAAGAAAAAAAAAAGAGATTGAATTGAAAAAAAAAAAATTGAAAAAGAATGAAAAGAAAAAAAAAAATTCAAGAAAGGCACCCCTTGAAAAAAAAAAAATATATATATATATATAAAAGAAGAAAAAAATATAAAAAAAAAAATAAATTATATCTATATATATTATAATTAGCTATTGTTGACCGAGGTTTTCGGCAACTATTAAAATATATTTTTGATAATAAGCTGTAAGAAAGCGAGATGAAGACTTTTTACGTGGTTGGGGCGTTAATGAGCCTTAGTCCACGAGCCACTGCTATTAATGGATGTATTTAATACAGATTTTACACTTGAGAGAATGTTTTTTCCTTAAACACGGAGAATGTTCTTGGTGAGTTTTTCTCTTCTTGCTCTTTTGCAACCAAGATTCTCCGACCCCATTAAATGAGCTTTGAGGGGGTATTTATAGTGTTTTGGTGGGGTAATCCCTAGAATTGTTCTTACACATGTATCTGTAAGTATCCATAAAGTTGGGCATTTCTGATGAATATACCATGGGTGATGCATGGTCAAATCCCTAGGTGCTGTAGGGCTTTCATGGAGAATGTCCTTTTTGTCTTATGATTGACGTGACTCTTCGCAGAGTAGCCGTCGCTAGACTTAAATGATCATTACTGTAGCGCTGCTGTTTGGGGGTTGTGCCGTCAGACTTTATTGCGTGTTACAGTCCCAACACGCTTCCTCCCATGCAGCATTAAATGCGACTTGATTTCTCGGGAGAGACCTGACACATCCCAGAGAGCCTTCACGCTATACTAGCTTCCGGGAGTAGCTTATACTCCGGGTGTCTCCTCCGGGACCCATGTTAATAGCGCTTCCTGGTGGCATAAAAAGACTTAGCAAATCTTTCCAAGTTATCTGATCCACGTGTTCCCTCTTGACTGGTCCACGTATATTGGGCGAATTTAGGAGCAACAGCTATAAATAATCTTCATGGTGAAATTGATAATTTTCTTTCCTTTGTGCAGAGAATCAAGTGAAATAGGCTATGGAATGAAGAAATTTTGATTTGGGCAAAAGCACTAAGTTTGGGGTGTCAGGTTGCTGTTCAGTTGCTATAGCAACAGCTTAGCAAGAAGTGTTTTGGGTTGTAGGCAGATCAAATGAACTGGGGTTTGAAAAAAATAAAGTGACTGGTCTGTCAGAAAAAACATAGTTTTGTCATGTTGTTCATGATTCAATCATTGGATAGGTCTATTATTGTTCAGACTAATTATTTGAAGTTGTACTTTAGTGTTGAATTGAGTGAGCCCAAGTCATTTTTTTGGAGATACAAAGACCCCACTTCACAATATTTAAATTAGTTTTGGGCCAAATTCTTTGGTCAACTGGGCCCCAGCGAGTTGACCAGCCCAATGAATGGTCAACCCATCCTCAACCCTACCACATTCAATTCATCTCCTTCATTACTCTTGAACAGCTGAACCAGCCGAAGCCTCCTTCACCCAAATCGCATCTCCACCACCAGCATTCACCCGTGAACATCATAGGCTCCGTTCAAGCCAAGTTCGAACCCAGCACTTCATCTCCATTCAACCGAACTTCCACCCTCACTCGATAATCACCCAGTAGCCACCCACGACTTCACCAGAAACCACCATTGTTCACAACCCATCCACTCCCGTGAACCCAACCAACCTTCGAACCACCAAATCGCACCCAGAAACCGCGACTCAACCTCCATTCACTCATATCAGAACCACGAAGCCAACCCAGCCTTCGATTTCACCATCAGCCATCCCCGTACATCGCACACCATCACACTGCCCGCACCTAGTTCCAGTCGCACTTTCCACCCACATCTCGCACCAGGTCGACTTCAAGCTCTACCTTCGAACTACACCACTCACAACCAGGCGCAGCAACCTCTAACGCGAACCACCAAGTTCAACAATCCAGCCGACTCAAATCACAGCTCCATCTCCGTTCCCTTCAGCTTGCACCCATACGCCCGAGTTGTCTCATTCGAACTTCATTCAAAACACAGCAACCGAGAGTTCTCTGTCAAGCCAAATTTTTCAGCCAATCCAAGCTAAGTTCTGATTTGGTGATTTAATTTGAAAGTTATTTTGGGTTGAATTGCATAATTGGTGGCTGTCATGGACTGTTAATATTCTGTTAAAGGGTGCTAAGGATTGTCATTGTGATTTAAGTGTGGTAGCAGTGTGCTAATTTTAGCTTGGATGTTTTGAATGGAAATGTGGTGGAACTGTTGAAGATTATTGAGCTGAAAAAAAAATTGGTGAATAAAAAAAAAAAAAAAAAAAACTGATTGTGGACAGATTGTTGCAGGGAAGAGAGTTCATTGAGTGCACAAGAGGTTAATTCGGTTCCATTGATAGTTGACATTCGGGTTGTAATTTGGAACTTTTCGGTGTGACTTTGAATGTCTAATTGTTTCTGCCGTGGGTTTTATGATGGTGATAATTAGTGAAATGGTGTGAATTGGCAGTGGTAATGTTAGAAATAGTGCAAGTTTGAACTGATTTGTGTTGTTGGATAAATTAGACATTGGAAGAGTTCCACAGGGGAAGTATCATGGCCAAGTACTACGTGGATTGTGTGTAAGGTGTCAAAAGTTACTTGGTGTGGTGTGGGTTGGCAAAAGTAGTAGTTATTGAACAAGAGTGGGTTGGAGACAGTGACGTACATTGTACGAGTTCTTGTTGTGTTTAGGGGCAGCAGTGAGTAAGGCAACAAAGAAGAAATTCATTGTGTTGGGATAGTGTGCAAGTGGAAATACAAGAAAATGCCCAAAGTTAAGAAGACCACCAACAAGAATAAAAAGAAATCACTGCATGAAATTCCTAAGTTTCATTGCCCGGCAGCTGAGACAAAGTATCACGAGAAGGTGGACAATCGGGAATTTTATATGGAGCGTGGTTTAGTAGCCGATATTGAGGACATTGATGAGTTGCCCGAATGGGTCAGTGCAACGATTCATCAGCGAGATTGGGGACTTTTTGTCCAACAAAGAGAGCAGGCGGTCATGGAAGTTGTCAAGGAATTTTACGCCAACTTCCTATCCCAAGAATGGCCAACTGTAGTGGTGGTGCGTGAAGTCCCAGTCTCATTTTCAGCTGCAGCAATCAACGACCTGTTTGGGTTAAGCTCTGTCGAGTGCCAATACTCCGCGCAAAAAGGGCAGGTGAGCGACGAGACTGTGGGTGACATGATGCCGACGCTCGCTAAGCCAGGATCTGAATGGAGTTTTGATAGTTATGGCAATCTTCGATTTCGGCGCACTGATTTGGAGCACGAGTTGAAATGTTGGTATACATTCGTGCAAACTGCTCTCTGCCCTACTTCACATGATTCGACCGTCAGCAGAGACCGCGCCTGGATGCTCTATTGCATTAGAATGGGCTGGGATGTTGACGTCGGGGCTGTCCTTGCCCAAGAGATTGCTGATTGTGCACACAGGGGGAAGGGGAAGTTATTTCTCCCTGCTACCATCACTGCTCTTTGCCGCAAGGCGGGTGTACCCATGTGGAAGGAAGAAGGCGCTCTGAATCCTCGGGGGCCTATAAATTTTGGTCCACCTCGAGCCCCGAAAACAACGCCTACCCTAGCGGCGTCTTCAGCAACGGAGCCTCCCGTAGATCGCTTTGCTCGCTTTGAGCAAGTGCAACAACAAATGTGTGATCGATTGCACGCGATGTGGGATTATGAGCAGAAGCGTGACGTCGTCATGGAACGTGCATTCAAGAGGACTACGCCCCGTTTTGATCCCAAGTTCCCGGACTTCCCTCAGCATGTTCTAGACCCGTGGGGAGGCCCATCAGCTTCGAACACCGAGGAGCCCCACGAGGACTCCGAGTAGAGGGAGTTTTTCTCATACCTAAGCTATTTTATATTTTTCTGTTTTGTGTTGTTTGTGTTTAGATTGTCTTGTGCTCATTGTGTGTTGTCTTTTGTGTTTGAAACTTTTATTTTATGTTGTTTATGTGATTGTTAGTTTGACATTGAGAGATTTATGAGTTTTTCAGTGGCCTAGTGCTCTGCTCGATGATGATACTTTCCGCCCATTCCATTATTGTTGCTGCCTAATTTTACTTGTTGCCTTATCATGCTGCATTATTGGATATTATGGATGTTTCCCTTAGTCTCTCCTCACTAGTTTATACTTGTATTTTTCCACCATGCTTTGCATTTCTTATACGATTATTTCACATGTAATTTTAGCATCTAGAATTGGTTAGTGTATCTCCTTGAAGCGAAATCCTAGTTCGACTTGTCCCTTGAAATGATTTAGGCCATCCTTGGACGTTTGAGCTTTTCTAACCTTCCCTATAAAATGCATTTTTCCCTAGTCACCCAAGTTTGAGCCGTTTAGCCTATTCTTGTTGTGCAACCCGATCATCCATATCACATCCATTCTAAATTGCATTTCCACATATATCCTAACTTAATTGCTCACTTGTCAAGAGCCAAGTTTCACATTAAGTTTGGGGTGAGTGTGGTGAGTGTAACTTGTGGCGAGCTAATTCAAGATTATACTTTTAGCCACATTGGGGACAATGTTGGGTTGTAAGTTTGGGGTGGGGGAATTAGCTCACAAGGTATATTAGTATGCATTTTTAATAACTTTCTCTTGCTATATATAAGTATAATGTAGTACTAAATTCCTTTTTAGTTTAAAAAAAAAAATATTCAGCAAAGAAAAAAAATAAAAAAAAAAAGAGAGAATAAACATAGCAAGGGAAGTTAATTTTAATATCAAGTACTTGTGAGTGTTGAATTAGGGGAGTGAGTTAAAAAAAAATAAATAAATAAATATCATTAGGAAGAGGCTCGGTTTTTGACAAGTGAAGTGGTTAGGTGTTGAGCTAGCTAAAATACATCCTTTACCATACCCTAACCCAAGCTTAACATTACAAGCCTAATAAAGTCCTATTGATCAAGGGGATAAGTTTAGACTACATTAGTGGAGATGAGTGCACTAATCCAACTTATGGAGCTTAAATGAATGAAAAAAAAAGAAAAAAGTTTAAGGTAATTGCAGAAAGTTCAAAGTTTAGATGGGATATACTTGTATAAATTGTTGATTAGGTGACTTTTGGGAGATATTAATGTTATCCAATGACAAGAACGTTAAAGGGGCAGCGTGTAAAGTTACGGCAAGCAATTTCATATTCCATTTAATTCCATTTTTTCTGAGAGCGTCAATGTTCACTAGGCCATCTTGAATTTCTATAGAATCTCTCATGTGTCTTGTGTGTGAGTCTTTGTGTAAAATTTGTTGTGTGTTTTACTTTGTTTATTTTGTGTTGTCATTGCTCGAGGACGAGCAAGATTCTAAGTTTGGGGTGTTGATAACTCTAAGATTTAGAGTTAATTTCATATCTTTAAGCTTGAATTTAATGTGAATGGTGGATCAACTAATGTTCATATTGTGTAATTGTGTCTAGTTTGTTGTGTCTTTGTAATAAATGAAAGTGTGTGTGTTAGTAAGTGTTAAATAGACTTATGTTATTGTTTTTATGTGTTTTAAGCAGAAAAAAATACAAGAATAGGTATTTGAAAATGTTTGGGACAAGGAGAAAAAGGAGCAGGAAAATGATTATTGCTAATCGGTATCAGGCCGTAGCACTCATCGCGTAGCAATTTGTCAGCCCAGTAAGTTTATTTTGGCAGATAGTCCAGCTGGCTTTAATGAAAAGAAAAACGAGCTGAGGTGGCGGAATTTGGATATTGACTCAACAAACATGTGGAAAATGAAGGACAAGTGGGTGATGATTGGGATTTCCAATTAGGGTAAACTTTGGTACCCTAATTGGGTGGCAAAAAGAAAAAGGGAGGACATGAATAGAGAGAGGGTGGCTGCACTTGAATACCAAGCATTTAAAAACTTACAGCAGAAAAAAAAAAGGTTTCTAAGTACAAAGAAGGAAGAGAGTACAAAGAAGAAGAAGATTGAGAAGAAGGAGAAGAAGGCAACATTCAAAGAAGGATTTGAGCTCAACACTCATCTCTCTTGCTCTCCACTTCGTTTTGTATCATTTTCTTCTCTTTAAGCTTTTCTTTAACTTCATGAACAATACATTTTCTGGTTTTGAGTTTCTAATTTCAGCTATGAACTAAACTTTTTGAGATTTGGGTGGTTATAAACCCTTGTATGGACTAGTGTTTTGGCTTTGCAATGATGAAGTAATCTTGTCTTTGTTCAATTAGTTGTGATGAAATGTTGAATGAATGTTAATTCTTGGCCATTTTTAACATTTAGCAAGCTAGCTCTTACTTGGAAAAGTAAGACCTAGTTGAACCCTCCTAATTGATGCATGATTTTTACCTTTTCTTTTAGGTATTAATTAGTAGTGAAATAGGAATATTTTGCTACCATGTATAACTAAGGATTTGATGCTTTATTGGGCTATTTGTGATCTAAACTGATGTAGGAATGCATTGTGAGATTATGAATGGTTAGTTGCAAGTTTTGGAAAAAGCTTGCTGGTTTTTGTTGAAATTTGTTAACTCTGCCAGGATTGCTGAATCATTGCTGGGACATTGTTGTATCAACTGGGACATACAAGTGGAAATTAATCACCCAAGTCTAATTTCCAAATCTGAAATTACCACCATTTTAATCACTTTTAGTTTCTTATTTTTAGTTTATTTAGTTTAAAAAATTAGTTCTCAAGTTTAGATTCAAAGCTATCAATTTTTCTTGTGAATTAATGTGTGACTTTATTTTATTTTTATTTGAAATTCTTGGAATTACTTTTAGTTGATTTAACATTATTTAGTAAAAAGTCCCTGTGGAGACGAACTTTGATTTACTTATCATTGTATTACTTGTTTGTGATTGTGTACACTTCCGCAATTATAAAGCAATAGAATTTTCACAACAGCCTACTTTTGGGTCAGGGTGATACGTACATTTTGGGAACACGGTAGTGCAATTGAGTGGGAGTGCTAACATAAACATGGAATCTATAGCTTCTATTTGGCGAATGGTAAGTAAAGGATGATCTCCTTCGAGCTTTACCAAATGAAAATAAATGGTGGAGTACTCATTTCACATAAGCTGAAATATCATTTATACGGGGTTAAGTGTTTTAAGGATAAAATACATTGTAGGGTGTAACGGTAATATAATCCCTTGACACTGTAGATCATTCATATAGAGGATCGTTGATCAAATTAGGATTATAACAATGGATAACTAATGATGTGTCTATATGGTGGAACATAGAGAGCATTCTATATACTGAGAGTGCAATTCTAAGTTCTATGCGTGGATTCAACGAAGAATTAATAAGTCAGTGAATTTAGGTTATAAATTCTTGATCTGCTTATTGGAAGCTCGGTTATATAGACCCATGGTCCCCCCACTAGTTGAGATAATATTGCTTGTAAGACTCATATAATTGGTTTTGATTAATGAATTATAATTCTCAATTTAGACTATGTCTATTTGTGAATTTTTCACTAAGTAAGGGCGAAATTGTAAAGAAAGAGTTTTAGGGGCATATTTGTTAATTATGATACATTGTATGGCTCAATTAATAAATATGATAAATGACAATACTATTTAATAATTATTTATTGTTATTAAATAGTTAGAATTGGCATTTAAATGGTTTAATTTGAAAATTGGCATTTTTGAGAAAATGAGATGCAGAAATGATAAAACTGCAAAATTGCAAAAAGTGAGGCCCAAATCCATATTGTATAGGTCGGCCACTTTTATAAGGTTTATCATTTGATATTTTCATTATTTTCATGTCAAATAATTCAAACCTAACCCTAGTGGAATGCTATAAATAGATAGTGAAGGCTTCAGGAAATTTACACTTAAAGTTCGAGTTTGGGTCGGGCACTAGGTCTCGGTCCTAGTTCTGTTTCTTAGGTCCATATCCTAATTCTGGGTCTAGGTCCCGATTATTGTGTGCTTTTGGGTCTTGTCTAGGTTCGAGTTTGAGTCCTAGTCTCGGTTCGGGTGTGGGTTTAGGTCCTTGTCCTGGTGCTAGTTCTAGTTCAATTCTAGTTCCATTTGCGATTCTAACTTCGAGTTTGGGTTTGAGTTTGGGTCGGAGTTCGAGTCCTTGTCTGAGTTTGGGTTCGGGTCCGGATTTCAGTCTAGGTCCAGATCAGGCTCCGGGTGTGGGTTCTCCTCCTGGGTCTTGGTCTAGGTTGGGTTCGTGTCCCAAGTTCCAATCCTGATCTGAGTCTAGATTCAGTTCTGGGTCTAAGTCCTTGGTTCTGGTCCTAGTCTTGGTTCGAGTTTAGGTCCGGGTCTGGGTCTTGCTTTTGGTCTAATTCTCGGTGTGGGTGTTTGAGTTCGGGTCCGAGTCTGTGTTGGGGTTTCTGTCCAGTTCTGGACCCCGATCTCGGTCTAGGTTTGGGTCCAGGTCCAAGTTCGGGTCAAGAGTGCGGGTCCAAGTTTGGGTCTGGGTCAGGATCTTAGTTCAGATCTAGGTCTAGCATTTCGATTCTAGTCTTGGTCTTTGTCCGAGTCCAGGTTCGTATCCAGATCCCTATCTAGGTCCAAGTCTGTGTTTGGGATCGGGTCCCAGTTTAGGTCTAGGTCTGGGTCTCAGTTCCGGTCTGGGTACACGTCCGTGTCTAGGCCCGAGTTCTAGTCTCAGTTTGGGTCTAAGGCTAGGTCTGTGTTCGGTTCTATGTCTGGGTCCTGGTCCTGGTCACGGTCCTAGTCTTGTTCTAGGGTCCTGGTTCGACGATTCTTGTTCAGGTTCTAGTTTTGGGTCCCAGGTCTAGATCTGGGTTCAGTTTTGGTTCTTTGTCTGGGTTCTGGTCCTAGTCTGAGTCCTAGATCTAGACACCGACTACTGGTTTGTTCCAGGCCCCGTTACCCGAATCCTGAGTCAAGATCTGGATCACTGTCACAGGTCTCGGTCTGGTTCTGGTTCAGGTCGCAAGTCCCATTTCTGAGTATGGGTTCAGGATCGTGATTGGGGTGCGGTTCTATGTCTCGACCCTAGTATTGTGTCCCTAGTCTGGTTCCACCTTTTGGTCTGAGTTCAGGTTTTGGTTTGGGTCTCGAGTCCAGGTTTGGGTGGGGATCCAAGTCCGGCTCCCAATTCGAGTCTAGGTCTGATTTGGAGTCCGGGTCCTATTCCAGTTACGGTACTAGATATAGGTCCAATTTCAGTTATGATTCCAAGTCAAAGTCCTAGTTCCAGTCCCAGTCAACTTCCAGTTTTGGTTCCAATTTTGGGTCACAGCGTACGGGTTCGGGTCCACTTTTGGGTTTGGGACTGGGTTTAGGTTCGGGTGTTGTTTCGGGCCCTTGTCAAGGTTCGGTTAAAGGGCTAGGTCCCAAATCCAGACACCGACTACAGGTTTTGTCCAAGCCCTGGGTCCAGATCCGGATCCCACTTTTTGGTCCCAGTCTCGTTCCATTTCTGGTGCTGGGTCACGAGCTGGGACGTATGTTCAAGTTTGGGTCTTGGTCGGGTACCAGGTCCGGGTCCTAGTTCTGTTTCCCAGGTCCATATCCTAATTTTGGGTCTAAGTCCCGATTATTGTGTGGGTTCTGGTCCGGTCTATGTTCAGGTTCGAGTCCTAGTCTCAGTTCGGGTTTAGGTCTCTGTCTGAATTTTGAGCTGGGTTCGGGTGTGGGTTTAGGTCCTTGTCCTGGTGCTAGTTCTAGTTCGGTTCTAGTTCCATTTGCGATTCTGTGTTCGAGTTTGGGTTTGAGTTCGGGTCCTTGAGTTCGAGTCCTTGTTTGAGTTTGGGTTCAGGTCCGGATTTCAGTCTAGGTCCAGATCAAGCTCCGGGTGTGGGTTCGCCTCCTGGGTCTTGGTCTAGGTTGGGTTCGTGTCCCAATTTCCAATCCTGATCTGGGTCTAGAGTCGGTTCTGGGTGTAAGTCCTTGGTTCTGATCCTAGTCTGGGTTCGAGTTTGGGTCCGGGTCCGGGTCCGAGTCTTGCTTTGGGTCTGATTCTGGTGTGGGTGTTTGAGTTCGGGCCCGAGTCTGTGTTTGGGTTTGTGTCTAGGTCTGGACCCCGATCTGGGTCTATGTTCGGGTCCAGGTCAAAGTTTGGGTTAAGAGTGCGGGTCCAAGTTTGGGTCTGAGTCAGGATCTCGGTCCAGATCTAGGTCCAGCATTTCGATCCCAGTCTTGGTCTTTATTCCAGTCCCGGTTCGTATCCGGATCCCTATCTTGGTCCAGGTCTGTGTTTGGGATCGGGTCCTAGATTTAGGTCTAGGTCTGGGTCTCAGTTCCAGTCTGGGTACACGTCCGTGTCAAGGCCCGAGTTCTAGTCTCAGTTTGGGTCTGTGGCTAGGTCTATATTCGGTTCTATGTCTGGGTCCGGGTACTGGTCACGGTCCTAGTCTTGTTCTAGGGTCCTAGTTCGGCGATTCTTGTTCAGGTTCTAATTTTTGGGTCACAAGTCTAGGTCTGGGTTCGGTTTTGGTTCTTCGTCTAGGTTCTGGTCCTAGTTTGAGTCCCGGATCTAGACACCGACTACTGGTTTGTTCCAGGCCCCGTTACTCGAATCCCGAGTCAAGATCTAGATCACTGTCAAGGGGCTCGGTCTGGTTCTGGTTCAGGTCCCATGTCCCATTTCTAAGTTTGGGTTCGGGATCGAGACTGGAGTGCGGTTCTAGGTCCCGACCCTGGTTCTATGTCCCTAGTGTGGTTCCATGTTTTGGTCTGAGTTCAGGTTCGTGTTCGGTTCGTGAGTCCAGTTTTGGGTTGGGATCCGGGTCCGGCTCCTAATTCGGGTCTAGGTCTGATTTGGAGTCCGGGTCTTGGTCCAGTTACGGTTCTGGATTTAGGTCCAATTTCAGTTATGATTCTAAGTTCAAGTCCTAGTTCCAGTCCTGGTCAACTTCTAGTTTTGGTTCCAATTTTGGGTCACAGCGTAGGGGTTCGGGTCCTGTTTTGGGTTTGGGACTGGGTTCAGGTCCGGGTGTGGGTTCAGATCCTTGTCAGGGTTCGGGTGTAAGGCTGGGTCCCAAATCCAGACACCGACTACGGGTTTCGTAAAAGCCCTGTGTCCAGATCCGGATCCCAATCTCAAGTCCCAATCAGGTTCCATTTCTAGTGCCGCGTCACGAGCTGGGTTCTATGTTGAAGTTCGGGTCTAGGTCAGGTACTAGGTCCCGCCCCTAGTTTTGTTTCCCAGGTCCCTATCCTGATTCTAGGTCCAGGTCCCGGTTATTGTGTGGGTTTGTGTCCCGGTCTAGGTTCGGGTTCGAGTCCTAGTCTCGTTTCGGGTTTAGGTCTCTGTCTGGGTTTTGATCTGGGTTCGTGTTTGGGTTTAGGTCCTTTTCCTGGTCCTAGTCCTAGTTCGGTTCTATTTCCATTTGCAATTCTGACTTCGAGTTTGGGTTTGAGTTCGGGTCGGAGTTCGAGTCCTTGTCTAAGTTTGGGTTCGGGTCCCGATTTCAGTCTAGGTCCAGATCAGGCTCCGGGTTTGGGTTCGTGTCCTGGGTCTTGGTCTAGGTTGGGTCCGAGTCCCAAGTTCCAATCATGATCTGAGTCTGTATTCAGATCTGGGTCTAAGTCCTTAGTTCTAATCCTGGTCTGGGTTCGAGTTTGGGTTTGGGTCCAGGTCTAGCTTTGGGTCCGATTATAGGTGTGGGTGTTTGAGTTCGGGACCGAGTCTTTGTCCGGGTTTATGTCCAGCTCTGGACCTCGATCTGGGTCTAGGTTCCGGTCGAGGTCCAAGTTCGGGTCCTGAGTGCGGGTCCAAGTTTGGGTATGGGTAAGGACTCGGTAGAGATCTAGGTCCAGCATTTCGATCCCAGTTTGGGTCTTGGTCCGAGTCCAGGTTTGTATCCGGATCCCTATCTAGGTCCAAGTCTGTGTTTGGGATCGGGTCCCAGATTTAGGTCTTGGTCTGCATCTCAGTTCCGGTCTAGGTACACGACCGTGTCCGTGCCCGAGTTCCAGTCTCATTTTGTGTCTAAGGCTAGGTCTGTGTTTGGTTCTAGTTCTGGGTCTGGGTCCTGGTCACGGTCATAGTCTTGTTCTAAGGTCCTGGTTCGCCGATTCTTGTTCAGGTTCTAATTTTGGGTCCCATGTCTAGGTCTGGGTTCGGGTTTGGTTCTTCGTCTGGGTTCTAATCCTAGTCTTAGTCCCATATGTAGACACCGACTACTTGTCTGTTTCAGGCCCCGTTACCCGAATCCAGAGTCAAGATCTGGATCACTATCACAGGTCTCGGTCATGTTCTGGTTCAGGTCCCAGGTCCCATTTCTGAGTTTGGGTTCGGGATAGAGACTGTGTTGCGGTTCTAGGTCCCGACCCTGGTTCTGTGTCCCTAGTCTGGTTCCATGTTTGGGTCTGAGTTTAGGTTCGGGTTCGGTTCCCGAGTCCAGGTTTTAGTTGGAATCCTGATCCGGCTCCCAATTCGGGTCTAGGTCTAATTTGGAGTCTGGGTCCTGGTTTGGTTACTGTTCTTAATCTAGGTCCAATTTCAGTTGTGATTCCAAGTCCAAGTCCTAGTTCTAGTCCCGGTCAACTTTGAGTTTTGGTTCCAATTTTGGGTCACAACGTACGGGTTCGGGTCCACTTTTTAGTTTGGGACTGGGTTTACGTCCGGGTGTGGGTTCGGGTCCTTGTCAGGGTTCGGGTCCAGGGCTAGGTCCCAAATCCAGACACCAACTACGGGTTTTGTCCAAGCCCTAGGTCTAGATCCAGATCCCACTTTCGGGTCCAAGTCTGGTTCCATTTCTAGTGTCGGGTCACAAGCTGGGTCCTATGTTCAAGTTCGGGTATGGGCCGGTGTTGGGTTTTCTGCCCGAAATAAAATCGATTTAAATATAATCAGATTTTATGTTGCATGGTTCACATGACTTATTTCATGATTATATATATAATGTATGAATTCTATTTAAGTCCAGAACATATGAATTTGTTAATGATTATAGTGTTGTCAGCACAGTGGAATATAATCTTAATAATATGTTCGAAAGTTTATTCCCTAATTTGTTAGAACACTGGATTTAGACTGACATGGTATAATCAGCGATGGGTATTCTTACACCTTGGAAAAGTGTTATGTCCTTTCCAGGACATTGGCAAAGTTTACTAGTATCGAATGTATGGAGTATACATCGGAAGGGACCGATATTGAACTTTGATTAGATATATTAAAACTTACCGTAATATCTATTCAATTCAATATCACCTTTTGATCCTAGATCAAATGATCTTAATCCTGATATGATTAGGTTCAATCTCAAGAGTGTTATTCGTGTTCTTTGATTTGTTAGTTAAGCATACTTTTGGGTCAGGGTGGTACGTACATTTTGGGAACACGGTAGTGCAATTGAGTGGGAGCGCTAACATAAATATTGAATCTATAGCTTCTATCTGGCCAATAGAAAGTAAAGGATGATTTCCTTCGAGCTTAACCAAACGAAAATAAATGGTGGAGTACTCATTTCACTTAGCTGAAATATCATTTATACAGGGCTAAGTGTTTTAAGGATAAAATACATTGTTGGGTGTTACGGTAATTTAATCCCTTTACAGTGTAATCTATATAGAGGATCATTGATCAAATTAGGATTATAACAATGGATAACTAATGACGTATCTATATCGTGGAACATATATAGAGCGTTCTATATGACTGAGAGTGCAATTCCAAGTTCTAAGAGTAGATTCAATAAGGAATTAATAAGTTAGGGAATTTACTTGGTAAATTCGGTTCGACTTATTGGAAGCTCGGTTATATAGACCCATGGTCCCCATAGTAGTTGAGACCATACTGCTTGTAAGACTCAGTTAATTGATTTTAATTAATCAATTATAATTCTAAAAGTTAGACTTTGTTTACTTTATGAATTTTCACTAAGCAAGGGCGAAATTGTAAAGAAAACAGATTCAAGGTTTATTTATTAATTAAGATACTTTATATGTCTAAATTAATAAATATATTAAAATGGCAATATTATTTAATAATTATTTTTAAGTTATTAAATAATTAGAATTGGCATTTGAATGGTTAAATTGGAAAATTTGTATTTTTGAGAAAATGGGAATGAAAAATAACAAAATGGGAAAGTTGTAAAGTGAGGCCCAACTTCCTTATATGGGCCGCCCACTATGCAAGAGATTTACAATTTTATTTTTCTATTATTTTAATGCCACACAATTCTAACCTAAACCTAGAGGGCATTCTATAAATAGAAAGTGTTGGCTTCAGGAAACTCATAACTTTGCACATTGTTTCCTTCAGAGAAAAGCCAAGCCGCCCCTTCTCTCTCTTTTCTTCTCTAAATTTCGAAATCCCTTAAGTGAATGAGTAGTGCCCACACACATCCAGTGGTACCTCAATCATAGTATGTAAGACTATGGAAAATAAGCATCAAAGAAGGAAAGAAAGAGATCCAGATTCAGATCTTGATTATTCTCTGCTACAGAAAGGAATCAATGGCTAGAGATCTGAATGGAAGGAGTCATTATATTCCGCTGCACCCAATGTAAGGTTTTCTTAAACTCTTATGTGTTTATTTCATTGTTTTAGAATTCATATTAGGATGTTAATCAAACATACTTGGTAGTAAATCTAGATCCTGGTAAAATATTTCCAACAACTTGCACTAGAGCCATGGTCATGATCAGTGAAGTCTATACAAACTCGCCAGGTCCGATTAGGCTTTGGCACCAGGACCGGATTGGCTAGCCATTCCGGGTAGTAGAAATCTCGAATCATGCCACTCGTTAATAGTTTGTCCACCTCTTTCTCTAAGGCTTCGGCCTTCATTGGGTCGAGGGGACGTCGTTTCTGCTAGACCGGTGGTATGTTCGGGTTGACATTGAGGACATGGGTGATGACGTGGGGACTTATGCCAGTCATATCTCCTTGGCACCATGCAAAAACGTCAATGGCACCTCTCAATGTCTTTCTTATTTTTTCTTTTTCCTCCGGTTCTAGGCTCTTTCCTAGCCGGAGGACTTTGGTGGAGTCGAGGTCGCACACCGACACTTCCTCGACGTCCTCCATTGGTTCCACAATTTTTTTGGATCCCACACGGGGATCTAACTCATCTTCTTCCGCCATTTCTGGCTCAATAATTTCTCGGACCATCAACACGGGTAGGTGGACAGCAACATTATAGCATTGCCTAGCCTCCCCTTGGTTTCCCCTCACTGTCCCTATCCCAGCTTCCTGGGTTGGGAATTTCAGGCACAAGTGCCGT
The DNA here is from genome assembly GCF_029168945.1 of Cannabis sativa. NCBI lineage: Eukaryota > Viridiplantae > Streptophyta > Magnoliopsida > Rosales > Cannabaceae > Cannabis > Cannabis sativa. The sequence goes on from NC_083602.1 coordinate 86,529,878, forward strand.
ATTGACGTAACTTCTCCAAAGTCCACCAAGGCTGGTCGGCCGAGGATTTCGTTACAAGCTGTTGGGCAGTCCACCACCACAAACGTGCAATACTTGAAGGTTCTCTGGGGTGTGTCCGGGCACAAGGTGACTGGGAGCCTCACTTTTCCCATAGGGATAAGTGTTGTTCCGTTGAACCCTGTGAGTTGGGAACCACTTGGTGATAGGTCTCGGTCAGTTAGGCCTATTGCAGTGAAGGCCTCTTTGAATAGCAGATTCACGATCTTATTTTCAATGGCGGTCTCTATGACCAATGGGTCATGGTGAGGAAAACGCACTGTTTTAGCGTCTTCTTCCGTGAATGTAATGGGTTGATCCATTAGCCGGGGCCTTTGAGATGGGAGTTGAGTAACTTCCCAAACTTCATCGTGTTTCGCGGCCCCTACGTACCGTTTGAGCTCCTTGCGGGTAGTTCCTCCGATGTGGGGTCCTCCCGAGATCATAGCCACTCTCCCGTTGGGTCTAGGTGGCAGGCCGGGAATATGCTGGGCATCACCGGGGGGAACAACTGGAGCCAATACTCCTGCTGCACCCCCTGGTGTTCCTTGCGGCAGAGCTCCAGCCGCCTGACCTGGGTTGAGATGGGGCAACCGGTTTTTGATCCACTCGTAGAGGTGTCCCAATCGGATCAACCTTTCAATCTTGTCCTTGAGATTTTTGCATTCGTTGGTGCTGTGCCCAATGTCATTGTCGTACTCACATCTGTTATTGGGACCCCTTCGGGAGCTATCTTTGTATAGGGGAGACGGTCTCCGGCAGTGCGTATTTTTCCTAGTAGCAAAATATAAACGTTCTTGGGAGTCCGTTAACTCCGTGTACTGAGTATATTGGGGAGTATACCCTATTTTCTGTCGCTTATCCTCCGTCCGGGTGCTACCCTTGGAGGATCTTTTACTCCTTGAGCCCTGGGAAGGGCCGGCTAAACTTGCAGTTGGAGCGGAGTGTGAGTGGGCTTGTCCAATTATCCCTGAGGGATTTCCAAAATGGGAAGATGCGGGGGCTAAGGTTTGGCCTTGGCTATGTCCGGGAGTAGCAGAAAATTGTATGCTGCTCATTGGTGGAGCCGTCGTCGGCACAAGGCTCCGAGAGCTTTGCTCCGGGCACGTATCCTGCTATCCCGGTGGGATAGTATCCTCCATAGGCCACTATTTGAGCCTCTTCCAGGTTGATGTATTTCTGGACTCTTTTCTGGAAATCTTGAAGGTTGGAAGCTCCTTCTTGCTGTAACTCGTTCCAGAATGGAGTCCTTGTACGGATGCCTGCTTGGAGAAGAGCAAGTTGTTGTCCGTCATCTACTTTCTTGGTTTTAGAGGCTTCTTCCCGGAACCTCTTTATCAAATTCTTTAGTGTCTCTGTAGGCAGCTGCTTGATGTTAGTCAAGGCGCTGACCTCCAGATTGACTTTTCTTGCGGCGACAAACTGTCTCCGGAAGTTGGTTTGTAACTTATTCCAGCAACCCACGGATCCTGGTTCCAATTTCTTGAACCATTCTTCCGCGGATCCGCTTAGAGTAAGCGGGAAGCACAAACACTTAGCGTCATTGCTGACCCTCATGACTGTCATGACTCAGTTGAACCGTGACAGGTGATCACTGGGATCAGAGTTCCCGGTATAAGCTGCCGTTTCAGGCATCTTAAAGTTTTTGGGGAGCTCAGCTTCCAGGATGTGTTTAGCACACGGCTCCCGGTCCTCACAATCAGAGTCGGAGTCGTCGCCTTTCTGTCTCCAGGAGACTGGGGCGATGTGTTTTCCGAGTATGGCAAGTTTAGCCATGATTCCTTCGTTTAACGTTCCCGTGGAGACCGCAGGTCCGTATTTCTTTTGGTCTAGGTGATCCCAAAGATCACGTTGGTTCCTGTTAATCTGATTTCGCTGATCAATGGGAGGACATTTCTGGCCCCTTCTTCCTCTCCCTCCGGGCTCTTGGTGCACGGAAACACTCTTTCGGTCCTCTCGATCCTGAGGGCCAAGACTCCCTTTTTGGAGTTTGCCCCTCTGCAGACCTTTCCCTTTCGGGAAATCTGAGGGGACCTTTCATGGATCCTACACCTTTTTCTTTTTCCCAAGAGTGGAAGTAGGGTTTTTCTTTTGGTTCCCTTCACCGGGATACCTTATAGGGATTGGTTTCCTAGACTTCTGCTTTTGGGTACTTGGCGAGGATTCCTCTGGTTCCTTTCCAAGTCCAGCAGGGATGGCTTTAGGATGCATGTGGATTCCTGCTGCCTCCATGGCTTTTTGCATGGCTAGCATCACTTCTTCCATCTTTTGGTTTTGCTCTTTTTGGGCTGCGATTTCAGCTTCATGATCGACAGCATTTTGCCTTAAGAGTACCAACTCTGAGTAGCTGTCTTCGTCGTAGGCGTACTCATCGAGGTTTCCTTCGTAGTCGTCATCAGGGATTCCTTCTTCTTCCTCGGAACCCACAGTTGCTCTTGAGGCCACGTCCTCCTCATTTGGATCTTGAGCATCTGGAAGAGGGCAAGGTTGACGTGTGCTTTGAGTCTCCACCATTGTTGTTTTGTTGTAATGTAGTGTCTACTTACAGACGCTTTCTTCAGCTCTCAATGAAAGGACCAAAATGTTGACCGAAGTTTTCGGCAACCAATATAATAATAATATTTTAGAGAGCTATAAAGGATTAAGAGAGAGATTTTTACGTGGTTGGGGCGTTAATGAGCCTTAGTTCACGAGTCTGTGTATTTATGATAGTATTTATTACAGAGAATGTTCTTGGTGGATTTTTTACTCTTCTAGTTCTTATGAAACCCAGAATTCTCGACCCCTCTTTAATGAGCTTTGCAGTGTATTTATAGTGTTTTTGTGGGGTGATCCCTAGAATTAAGGTACATGCATTTCTGTAACTATCAGTAAAGTCACACATTCTCAATGAATATATCATAGGTAATGCATGGTCTAATCCCTAGGTTCTGTAGGGATTTTATGAGTGCAGTCCTTCATCCTCTTTGACTGATGTGATTCCTCACAGAGTAGCCGTCACTAGACTTTATTGATCATAGCGTAATAGGTGCAAAGTGGGGGTTGTGCCGTCAGACTTTATTACGTATGGCAGTTTCAATACACCTCCTCCCATGCGGCATTAAATGCGAGATGACTGTTCAGATAGAATCTGACACCATCCGGAGATGCTTTGTTTTGCAAAATTAATCATACTTTTCTACTTATCTCAGCTACTTTTCTTTATTTGCAGTGTTGTGACCATATTAACTAAGGCAAGGTGATCTTCTAGCTTGAAGAAGCCACTAAGAGAAAAAGAAAACAAAAGTTTAGATTCATCAATCAATTACTCTAAAGCTATGGGCCCATTAATTATTCTACTATTTTATTAATCAAATTTTACTACAAAAATATTTCACTCTTAATTATAGTAATCTTTTCTGAGGTGTCACTCACTGTGTAGCACTAAATTTTGCTTCACAAATATTTCACTCTTAATTGCATGAATTATGCTATACCATTATATCAATGTGAAGGATGAAGTCACATCTCTCTTTTCATGTTCCATCGATATTGGGGGAGTTCAATATATTGGTCTTGTAGCAAGAACAAAAAAATAGGTCGAGATAAAAGCTGTCAAAACTGCACTTTTAGCAATCCAATCAAGTGCTTCCGTGTCCTACAGCAAATAGATTGAAAATGCTCAGTTGATTGTCCAAGGAACGAATTGATGGTCCTCTAAGCTCTCCAAAGCCAAACCCAAAGCCAAAGAAAAAAAAGAAGGCACACAGCTTAGGAGTTAGTATAGTTAGAAAACTTCAGTTTGTTTCAATTAAATATCACAATTTTGATAATAATTTTGGTTAGGGAATATATTGAATATTATTTTTAGATTGAAATCAAATTTGATCAATAAAATTTTATCAACTTGATTAAAATGCCCTCGATTATATATGATTATATAATAAAATAATTAAATTTAAAACTCATATAATTGACTACTGCTTGATTTTACCTAATATGTATCTTTCGAAGAACTATTGTAAATTTCTACATTGTACATGACTGTTACAAAATTGCATAGAACAAGGTTGAATGAATCTGTTGAATTTGTTTAAATTAAATGTCACAATATTGATAATAGTTTTTGTAATTATAGTTTAATAATGTGGGATTCAATCTAAAATGATTTTATTTTTGAATTTTGATCATTTTAATTATTAGTATATCAAAGGAGATGATATTGTGAAGCTTCATGTAATGACCGCATGTTTAGTTTATAATTAGTAGGGAAATCAACATTAATGAATTGTATTTTATGATTGTGCATAATTATTTATGTTGTGGGTTCTATTTCTAGAAAATGGGCATTAGAGTAATAATTTTTGAATTCCAGAGATTTTATTAAACTCTAAGTGTATATTATTTATGTCATATGTGAAATGTATAATTTTTATGATTTTTGCTCGATAACGATGGAAAATACGATGGATGGCCAATTCGGTCAAATGGGTTAGCTTAGAACTTTCATAATTAGTGGGGTATCTATAAGTTGATATTTGAAATACCAGGATTAGGCGGGATTATGGTGTTGGACCATTTTACCCCTAAGCCATTTTATTAGTTTGGCATTAAAGTAAGGGTATTTTGGGCATTCTATTTTTGTGTGGATAGGTGGCATACCCTATCAAGTGGTAGTTGGCCACTTGTTAGTTAATAGATTAACCTAGATCATTATTGTTTATTAACAATTGAGCCAAAAATTAAGAAAAGAAACTAGTGCATTCCTCTCTCTCTCCACATTTTCGTCCTCAAGCAAGAACTAGAGAAAAACCAACCAATTTCATCTTTTTTTTTTCTGGGAAATTCATCAAGGATTTGTGGTGATTCAAGTGGAGGTAACCCTATAAAACCTTATCCTTTGTGTTGTTGAGGTTTTGTTATGTTTAGGCTTGCAATTTGGGAATTAAGTTCTATTTTGCTAGAGTTTTGTTTGAGGATATTTTCTTTAGCTTGGTAGTGATGTTTGAAATCTATTTAAGGTTTTTTTGTTGGTTGATTCTTGAGGTGAGCAAGTTTGAGCTCAAGAACTCAAACTTGGCTCATCAATGGTGAAATTTGCATATTGAGTTTATTTTTGGTTTTGTTGCTTGAAAATGGCTTATTATGTTGTGTATAGGTATTCTGGATCTTAGTATGGAGTTTGGAGTTGTTTTGAGTCGAATCAGAGACTCTTTGTGTTTCTGCAGTAAAAAATGGTAGGTCGTTTCTATTTTTGCTGGTGCAGACCCACAAAAACGGCTCGCCCTTTTTCTAGAAACTGTTGGGTTTTGTGCCCTAAATAAAACCCTTTACAATCTGATTAGTTATCAATATAAGAAATTTGAAGTGATTTATGTTTGCATGAATTTACATGCTTATGGTTTAATATGTTTATTATGTTTATACACAAAATCTGTTAAGTCCAGATCATATGTTTAGTCACAATTACAGTATTGTCAACACAGTGGAATGTGATTGTGATTATATGAATCAAAAGACTAAGTCCCTGTTTCATCAGTGTTTTGGATTTACACTGATGTGATAATCAGCGATGATGTGTACTTACACTTGGAGTAAGTGTTATGTTCTTTCCAGGACATTGGTAAAGTATACTAGTTTCGAATGTATGGAGTATACATTGGACTGCATTGATATTGAACTTAGTTAAGATATTATAAACTTACCGTTGTATCTTTCCAAGTCAATATCAGTAGTTGATCTTAAGATTAAAAGAATCTAAATCCGGATATGCTTAGGCTCAACTCAGGAGTGTTATTCATGTTCTTTGATTTATTAGTTAAGCCTACTTTTGGGTCAGGGTGAGACGTATATTTTGGGAACATGATAGTATGATTGAGTGGGAGTGCTGAACATAAATATGGAATCTATAGCTTCTACTGGTGTATAGAAGTCAAGTGATGATTCCCTTCGAGCTTAGCTAAATAGAAGTAAATGGATGAGCTCTTATTTAAGTGACTAATTCTTAGATCACTAAACATCACTTACAGGTAGCTAAGTGTTTTAAGGGGCCAAATACGTTGAGGGCTGAAAACGGTAAAATTATCCCATCTCGATGTAAATCATCTATATAGAGGATCTTTGATCACAATAAGATTATAAGAATGGTTAAATGATATAGCATATCTATATTGTGGAACATATAATATGCCATATATAAGTCTCAGAGTGCAATTCTAAGTTCTAAGAGTGGATTCAACGAGGAATTAATAGGTAGGGATTTACTTAGTAAATTCGGTTCACTTATTGGAAGCTCAGCATATAGATCCATGGTCCCCATTCTAGTGGAGACTATACTTCTTGTAAGACTCAATAATTGATTTGTGATTAATCAATTATAATTCTAAAGTTAGACTATGACTAATTTGTAAATTTTCACTAAGCAGGGGTGAAATTGTAAAGAAAAGAGATTCTAGGTTTATTTATTAATTAAGAGACTTTATATGTCTAATTAATAATTAAATTAAATGACAATATTATTTAATAATCTATTTTTGTTATTAAATAATTAGTTTTGGCATTTAAATGGTTAGAATTGGAAAATTGACGTTTTTGAGAAAATAGAAATAAAAATTGTGAAAACTGCAAAATCCAAGTGAGGCCCATTAACACCTATGGCCGGCCACTTAAGCAGCTTTTTTCAATTGATATTTTCATTATTTTAATGCCAAATAATTACTAACCTAAATAGTAGTTGCCTATAAATAGAAAGTGATGGCTCAGTCAAATAACAAGTTTAACAAGTTTTTCAAGCTTTTTGTCAGAAAATCAGAAATTGCCTTCCACTTCTCTCTCTATAGCCGACCCTATCCCTCTCTCTTTTCTTCTTCATAATTTCGACCTTCACTGATAGAGTAGTGCCCACACACAGCAAGTGGTACCTCAATCATAGTTTGGAAGACTGTGAAGGATCACACACAAAGAGAAGGACATTCGGGCTCAGATCTTGATAATACTCTGCGACAGAAAGGATACAAGGGTTAGAGATCTGAGTGGAAGGAGACATTATTCCACTGCAACCAATGTAAGGTTTTCTTAACTTTATATGTGTTTATTTATCGTTTTAGAAAGTTCATATTTAGGGTGTTAAACAACATACTTGTGAGTAGATCTAAGATCCTGGTAAAATAAACTCCAACAACTCGTATCAGAGCCATGGTAATTGATTTGTGTGCAAGAAATTTGGACATTAAAACGATTGTTTGTGTTTTGGATGGTTTCATGTTGTGTTGTGTGTTATATGATGATTGATTGATGTTTGTGAACTTTCGTGAAAAATAATTGAAATTTTGTTTCTAGAATTATTTTTATTAGATAGTATGGAAAAAATTCAGCAATTTACTTTTTTTACAGAACTCAATTTCGATTTAATTTGAATTAGTTATGATTTTTTGAAGTTTCGAAAAATATCAAGGTGGTGCAACTACCCACGCTCGCGGATGAGGGGCATCCCTCGGACAACACGCGCACAAACAAATTTTTTTTCAGAAATCGAGCCTTGCGCGTGCGGAGAGGCTGCATGCAGCCTCCTGCGCCGAGGTTTCTCGGTCAAGCATCACCCCTGCGCGCGCGGGCAGTATGCAATGCATACTGTCCGTACAGCTCGCAATTTTTTCGTTTTTCTTCGATTTTTCATGCTATTTCAAGGAATTAACTTCCGATTTTTTGTGTAGTTTTGTATTTAGATTTTTATTTTTCAATTTTCAAATCTAATATCAGAAATAAATTAATTTGAATTTTTTAAAATTAATCTTAGATATTAGGTTAATTTGAATTTGAAAACAAGTAAAAATCTATCTTTTTGCTTGATTTTTTATCTTATTTTTAAATTTGATTATATTTTATTTTATTTTTAAATTTAAGGTCAAATATTAAATTTTTTAAATTAAATATTGTTTTTAAATAATTTGACCTTATTTAAATTTAAAATAAGATAACTATAATCATGATATTTTGAATAGAAATAAGATATTTTGCTAACTTTTAAATTTTGTTATTTTATTTTTTTAAATTAAATTATAAAATCTTAAAAAGATATCTATTTATTTTTTTATTTTTTATTTAATATTCAATTTATAAAATAACAATATTTTTTGAAAAAAGTAGTTAGCAAATTTTTTTTGAAATGATATTTAGGTTAGTTGAAACCTAATTTTTCTAAATTGAAGGTTTAATTTTAAATATTATTTATTTATTTTCGAAAATATTTTTTTTATTTAATTATTTTTTCGAAATTTTAATTATTTAAAATTGAATAAATCCTACATCCAACTATCCAGTTAACCTTGTTGCAGGAGTATGTGTTTTAGCTTATGTGTAAGTTTTATAAAATCTATTGTTGGTTGATCTAAATTGCCATGGTTAACTTGTTGACAGATCCAATGATCTGATTTTAACTAATGGTTCAATTGTCAATAGGTCAAGTAAATAATTTGTAACAGGTAAATTTTACAATCTTCTTTCATCTGTGTATGACCTAGCAACATGATAGGATCCATCAAAATGTGTGCCTGTGTGAGCCTATATGTTTATTTTATTATATAGATGCATATAGGTTGTTGCTAAATAAAATGTCACACCATGATAAATTTTATTTAGGTCCATTTAGTTTTTGGACCTATTCAATTAATAACAGTTATTTATTTTAAGGTTAAATTCCTCTCTTTTTGGCCTTGTGTGAGAGTTGGGGGCCAATAGAATTGGGTACGACATACTGAACCTAGCTCCCCCTCACATGAACTACCCAAATTGTGAAGGCCCATTTGCTTGATTTGAATAACTGTGCTAGGTATTAGTTATAAATTAGTTACTTTAACTGATTTTTCTTATCTAACTTAAATTTGAATATTTTTTTAAAATTTTAAATTAAGTTGAGGAATTCTAGGTATTAGTTATTAAAGATTCTTAAGATATTTTTTTTAAGTTAGTTTTAAACTTAAAATGAAATATTTTTCAAATTAAGTGCTTGCAACTTAATTTTTTATATTTAATTAAATTTAAATTTGAAAATATTCAAGTTCTAGATTTTTTCTATAACAACTTAAATTAGATATTTTTCAAATTTTTTTTTGAAAAGATACTTAGTTGAAATAAGATATTTTCTAGATAGTTATTTCTAGACTATTTATTATTTCTAATACTAAATAGGAAAACATTATACATTGTGAAATTAATTATTTAAATAATTAATTTTGGTACAATTTAATTTAAGTATATTTTTTCCTAGTATTAAATTAGAGATTAATAACTAAGCCTTCTCTACACTTATTTATTTATTTCTTTAATTTAATACATTTAATTAAATCGAAAAATTAAATATCTAAGTTGATATTTCTTTTTCATGACACTTAATTAAATAGAAAATTATTTTAGTTGAAATTTTTTTTTCAACTTAAATTTAAATAATTTTCAAAATATATTTTTTTTATTTTATTAATCAATTTCGAAATTGCATTTAATTATGCAAGATGATTTTGAATTTATCTTGAAAAATAAATTGAGTTGTAAATTAATTAATTATTTTAATTAATTCTTAGACCAACTTAAATCAATGATTTTTTTCATTTATTTATTAATTTAAAATAAATGAATTAAAGTATATTATTAGAAATTATTTAATTAGTGAAAGGAAAATCTAGATAGGTGATATTTTGCTTTAAGTATTTTTTCTAAGTAATTATTATATAAGTATTTTGAAAATAGTATAGTTTTATACTTTCTTTTTCAAAATACAATAAATATATTCTCATAAAAATTCAAATTGGAGTTGCAAATTAATTTAAATTAATACAACTTAAATTAAATAATTTTCTTAATATTTATATATAAATTACTACTAAGATGGAAATAATTCAATTTATTTCAATCGCCATCTAAGTATAATTTTATAAATATTAAATTAAATTCTAATTTAGAATTTTAATTCTAAATTTGATGTTTAATGAATATATTTTATTATAAATAATAAGGAAAATACATTTTAAATAATGAGCTTTATTATTATTATTAAGAAATCCGATCTCCATTGTTGGTTTTACATAGTTTTTGTTTTAGTGAGTAATCCTCCCTAATGGAGGAACGTTCATTAGCAAGTTAGCATCGTTTAATCTCGAAAGATAAGTAGCTTAGTAAGTGTTTTATATGGTATGGATCACCCTAATGGTGGCGACTGTATTTGACTTACAAAATATGAAATAATGGTAGAAGCTCATAAGATAGAATAGCCTTGACTCTCGCCTAAACTGGACAACGCTGGATTCCAATGTTGATCGAATAAAAGGTTGCTAGAATGTTTAACATTTTAGATGAGCTGACAACTCTATTCAATAGATGGTAGCTTTGACTCTCGCCTAAACGGGACACTGATATCAGTTTGTTGAAAACCTTGGAAAATATTTAGGATTGTATTTTTTAGTATTTTCTCTTATCATTCCTACATGTTATGTGCTTATAATTTCTAAATTTGATTTTGAGTATCCTGTATAACCATGATGAATCCCATGTTTTCACTCTTGACCGAAAATAAGCTAAATGGATCTAACTTTCCAAAATGGAATGAGAACATTAATATTGCTCTCATAGGAGAAAGTGCCTTGTTTGTGTTAACTGAGCCGTCTCCTGAAGTGCCGGGTGACAATGCAACCAAAGCTGTTAAAGAGAAGTACGAGCGTTGGTAGAATGCTAACAATAAAGCTCTATACTTCATGCTTTCCAGCATGGTTGACACCCTTAAAACTCGGTTTTCTAAAACCGAAAAGGCTGCTGAAGTTATGACGAAGTTAACTGAGCTAGGGCATCTCTTCAGTCTCGCTTTGACGCGACTAAGAAATACATCAATGCACGAATGGAACCCCATCAAAATGTGCGTGATCATGTTCTCCTAATAGCGAGTTATTTCCAAGAAGCCCAGGATCATGGTGCTGAAATGGATCACACTACTCAAGTAAGCCTTATCTTGAATAGTCTGACTCCATCATTTCTGCCCTATACATCAAATTATGTCATGAATAAAAAGGACATAGACTTTCATGAGTTAGTCAATGACCTTCAGACATATAAAAATTTGATTGGAGGCCCCAAGAAGAAAGGGGGCAAACCTCAAAATTCTTGCAATGGTAATGGGACGGTTAAACCTGAGGCAAATGTTGCCTCTACTTCAAAACCCAAATCTAAGAAGAAGTGGAGAAACACCAAGAAGCGAGCCAAAGCCATGAAAAACGAAAAGGCTGCTGCTTCTAGTGATGCACTAAAAGGAAAGTGTTTCTACTGCTATGAGAAAGGTCATTGGAAACCCCAATGTCCTGAACTTCTTGCAAAGAAACAAGGTATTTCTTTCTATAAACTTTAAGAGTTTTAGTGAATTATTATCCAATTGGATTATTGATTCTGGACTAACTTTGTTTATTTGTTTCTTCTTCTTATAGGCCAAGCTAGTTGAACTCAGATGCTATCTTAGTGAGTTGGATCGGAAAGCTGGACAAAAGGGTGAAGATCGTCCGAGATGAAGATGAAGCTCATTTATTTATCTATTTTTTGAATTAATTGTTTTAGTTTAAGACAATTTGGATTTCGAATTTAGTTTGGGATTTTTATCCTGGTTTTCTCATATTGTTCCAATACATTTTTTTTATTATTAATAATATTTTATTTTCTATTACAAATAAATTGCAATTTATGAGATTGAGCTTCATTTACTTTATCTTAAACCACAATTATCACTTTATATTTATATGTTTGTATGTGTAAGTGTTTTTATTATTGATACAAATTCTATAATATTTACAACTCTTCATAGAGTTATATTAGATAAACACTAGAAATTATTTCTATGTTTATTAATAATTTTTAATTCTAATACAATTATTGAGAATTTGTTTAATAAAAGGATCTTTTGATCTGATAGGGGTGGAGAAAAATTAAGAAAACAATGCAGTTCAACGATCTTTTATATCTAATGAACTCTGGATTGTATTCAACTCCACATAATCTCTATAACACTTAGAGAATCATGATCTTTATAACCTTTTAGGGGTGGATCATAATCTCTATATACTTAGGGGTGGAATTTATCCACAATACCCTATGTAACACATATTTTCTTTAAACATGGAAGTAATATAGTGAATTAGCTATTATCAATATAAATCCTTGATCTTGATTGTATGTTCCAATTTAGTTTTACTGTTATAAAAGTTCTTTGATAATGTATCACACTACCTTAATTGAGTGGGAGAATTTTAAAATTCCTTACCCATCTTCATTAGGTTGACACTTGTGATAGGAACTTAAGAACACTACTGAAAAGCAAATCTAACCATTCATGTGGATAGATATAACTTATTAGAATTATGAGAATAAGATAAAAGAATTCTAGTTCAGTCTATTCGAATGACTTGAGCCAAGATTTCCTAATCCTCATAACATTATATGGTATCTTAATTACTTAATCTCTGGCAAGTATTTTTCACTTCAAATACTAGTCTGCTATGTTGATGATTTAGTCTTAGAAGAAACTTATAGTTTCTGACTAATACAATAAGTCACAACTAGATAACTCTCCAAACAATAAAGAGGTTAAAAGTATTATTTAACCAGACATCTACTATTGAGTGGGAGCTATCTGAGATGTAATCAAATAAGGAACGTTAGAAGATATTCAAGAAAGATTTTACAGTCATAATTCTTGTTTCTAAACTGCATAACGTCTATCTTTCATCTTCCCTATTATAAGCTTCATGAACTTTTTTGCCCTAACTCGAGAAAATTTTTGGATTCTTGAGTTCTGACTTTTCTTCAAACATAACCGTTCTTTAATCTGTTGAGTACTCCTGGTCGGCATATTTGCTTGTTTATCGTTCGATATTCCGACCAAACACTCATCTTGTGTATTGGCTTTTGTAGATGAACTCAGGTGAGTCTTGGGAAAACAGACATCGGATCGACTAGGACCTGCTTCAACTTCTGCACGAGGATCATCCTCGTCTTTGTTCTAGTCCACCTTCCTCTAGTGAAGGACATTCTTCAAACCCTGTACCCAACCATAGAATGATGGCTCGTACAAAGAAAACCACACGTCTGGCTAACGCATCTGACCCTCAAGTGGCTCGGCACGCCACTTTGCCCAGCGCCGAACAGGATCGAGCCGTCTAGATGGAGGGGGATCATGAAGGGGACGCTGAGGTCCAAGAGATTGAGGGATAGGACGATCTACGTCCTGGCAGTTCCTCCGAGGAGGAGGAAGAGGGAGAGGTTGAACCCCCAAACTACAGGGAGTACAACGAGGTTGGGGAGCCAGTCGATGCTAACGGAGACGTCCTGGTCGAGGGCGTGGACTATGTCAGTGAGGAACTTGCTGCGGCGGTTCCTCATAGAAGGCAGGGTGCCTTGGGCGCCAGGTGGGTAAGCCCTCCATCTAGGGCTACTGAGGCGCGCCTTCGGTCTCTCGACTAGGATGGATTCCTGGGCGACTTGGATTGCTACATTCCCGCCCACAAGAATCGTGCCACAAACCCTAAAAGGGGGATGTGCGCCTTGTCGGGTGCCCATGGCTAGCAAGGGGCATTGATGCCTTTGCATCAATACTTCAAGAATGTGGCGGACTTCTTCGGCCTCTGGCCATCCCAGTTCACTCCTAAGGGCATAAAGTATCTGTCTGCCCTCTTCGTCCTCTATGCCTCCCTGAAATGGGGTATGCCCTCTCCCCACGAGGTCGCTTGGTTCTTTGGTTTGAAGTCCAGCCCCAGGAAAGGCAGGTCGGGGTACTTCTATTTCTCTCAACCAGGCTTCAAGTGGTTGACGGACACGGACGATACAGCCATCAGCAAGATTGGGTGTATTGTTGATGACGACTTCATGGTAGATGGCACGGGCATCACTTGCACTCGGTTCCAGCAGATTCTGACCTATCACCCCCCTCCCCTCACTCTTGCTCTTAGGGATAGAGCTCTAAAACTTGCCCGGCTTCCGGGGGAAGACAAGAATATTATCCGGTTGACCTCCGAGGATAACTTTGTGAGGTACGGATCTATCTTAAGGACTTTACTCCTAAGTCTGTGACGGGGAAGAAGAGGAAATCAGGTGCTGGCTAGACCGAACGAGCTCATTCGGAGGATGAGCTGATTCAACTGAAGCGAGAGGATAAGTTGAACTTAGGCGCAAGGACTAAGAAGTATGCTCAGGAGCCCTTGAATACTAAAGATGAGGCCGCGGAAGAGCAGGTGACTCCATTGAAAAGGAAGGAGAAAATCCCGGCCCCGTCCAAGCCTGTTGAACATGCGATTCGCATAAGGGAGCCAATTTCACCTGTTCGACCATCCCCTCCCGTGTTCGGAAAAAGGGAAAGTCGTTATGTCTGAAATAAGATCGATGTCAGGTGATGATGGACTTCTGAGTCTTGTTCAGGCAATCACCTTGCATATTACTTTGTCTTGTTTTTTAGCTTCTTGATTTTCATGCCTTATGTTCCTGATGTCTGTTTTCTAACCATGTTGTTTTTCGTTCTGTACAGACATGTCTCGGTAGATGCTTGACGCTCTGAGGAAGAGAATAGGCAGAAGCTCTAGTGCTTCTCCTCCAGCCAAGAAGTCTAAGGACGGTGTGGGGTCCTCCTCTAAGGAAAAGAGGCCTACTGGGGAGGTCATTGATCTTTTCGAGGAGCTGACTGCTGCAAACCCCTCTACCCCCAAAGCTGCTCAGTCCAAGGAGTCTGGACCAGCAAAGGTTGGATCTGAACTAGTCCGCAGTGATCCTGAACGGGTGCGTGCACCTGCCCACCTTTGCCGGTGCTTCTGGAGGCCAAGAAGGGCAAGGAGATGCTGGCCCATTATATGAACCGGCATGTTCCTGAGGTCAGTGAAGAACTGGCTGGTGCTGACAATGACTCTTCTTTGGAATTGCTAGTGGGCAGAGTCGTGAAGGAGTTCACCAGGGTAAGTCTTTCTTGATACTTCCCTTTAATCTTCCATACTTAGCTTAAATGCTAAAGTTTTTTCCTTGTGCAGGCCGGTCTGAAGTTGGCCTACACTTACTCTCGGGCTAAGTCTGCTGCTTACAGGAACACGGCTTTGTCTAACACCATGAGGGCGGAGGCGGACTTGGCCAAGAAGGATGCTGAAGAAGCTAGGGCAGATTTGGAGTTGTTCGGTTGGAGTTGGGTGAAGCCAACAAGAACCTGTTTGCCGCTCAGAAGAAGATCACTGAGCTGACTAAGGATCTCGAGGTTGCTGACCATTTTGAGGAGACCATAGAGACCTTATCTGCTGAGGTAAATAGTCTTCAGGATGAGAGGACTTCCCTCCGGGCAGTTCTTCATCGGATGAAGGAGGAGAAGGAAGCCAAGGAGGAGGAGCTTTTTCACGAGGTGACTAGGTTGAAGGAGAAGGTCAATGCCTTGGAGATAGCCAGTCTTGAGCTCTTCTTAGATTTTTGGAAGGCTAATCCTCAGGCCAATTCTGACTACTTGGGTGATGCTAAGGACATGTACCTTGAGTTCTGCGCATCCCAAGTGGCCTATGGAGAAACTGAGGCGGCTGCTTCAACCTCCGGTCAGACAGCTGATGTACCTCCTGTTCAAACAACAGATTCTCCTGCTCTGATTGTCCTAGAACAATTGAACCCAGAGCCTGGGACTCCAGCTGCTTAAACACTTCTCTTTTTATCTCTTTATTTTTTATATATCTTATTCGGCCTCAGGGCCTTTTCTAAGACATCGTGACTGTTGGGTTTTATGCCCTAAATAAAACTCATTTCAATATAATCAGATTTACTCATTAATATAGATCAGAAATAACATTTAATGTTGCATGGTTCACATGATTTATTTCATGATTATATGTACATTATGTATGAATTCATCTGAAACCCTTTTCACATACTTGATCCTGTTTATTGTGTTCTCAACATATTGGAAAGTAAACATGACTATGTGAATAAAGTTTTCTGGATTTATCAGACATAGGGTTTTACTGATATGAAAATCTACAACAGAGTTTACTTGCATTTGGAGAAATGCTATGTTCTTTCCAGAGCATTGGTTAAAGTAAAGCTCAGGTTGGATGAATGGAGTATGCATCGGAAGGGACCGATATTGAACTTTGACTTAGATTATTAAACTTACCGTAATATCTATTCAAGTCAATATCGCCTAGTTGATCCTAGATCAAATGATCTTAATCCTGTTATGATTAGGCTCAATCTCAAGAGGCTATTCGTGTTCTTTGATTTGTTAGTCAAGCCTACTTTTAGGTCAGGGTGATACGTACATTTTGGGAACACAGTAGTGCAATTGGGTGGGAGCGCTAACATAAACATGGAATCTATAGCTTCTATCTGGCGAATAGTAAGTAAAGGTTCATCTCCTTCGAGCTTGACCAAACGAAAATACATGGTGGAGTACTCATTTCACATAAGCTGAAATATCATTTATACGGGGTTAAGTGTTTTAAGGATTAAATACATTGTAGGGTGTAACGATAATCTAATCCCTTTATAGTGTAGATCATTCATATAGAGGATCATTGATCAAATTAGGATTATAACAATGGATAACTAATGATGTGTCTATATGGTGGAACATATAGAGCATTCTATATACTGAGAGTGCAATTCTAAGTTCTATGCGTGGATTCAACGAAGAATTAATAAGACAGTGAATTTAGGGTATAAATTCTTGATCTGCTTATTTGAAGCTCGGTTATATAGACCCATGGTCCCCCCACTAGTTGAGATAATATTTCTTGTAAGACTCATATAATTGGTTTTGATTAATCAATTATAATTCTCAAATTAGACTATGTCTATTTGTGAATTTTTCACTAAGGAAGGGCGAAATTGTAAAGAAAGAGTTTTAGGGGCATATTTATTAATTATGATACTTTGTATGGTTCAATTAATAAATATGATAAATGACAATATTATTTAATAATTATTTATAGTTATTAAATAGTTAGAATTGACATTTAAATGGTTGAATTAGAAAATTGGCGTTTTTGAGAAAATCAGATGCAGAAAAGATAAAACTGCAAAATTGTAAAAAGTGAGGCCCAAATCCACATGGCATGGCCGGCCACTTTTATAGGAATTATCCTCTGATATTTTCATTATTTTAATGCCAAATAATTCAAACCTAACCCTAGTGGAATGCTATAAATAGATAGTGAAGGCTTCAGGAAATTTACACTTAACTTTCTACTTTTTCCTTCAGAGAAAAACCTGAGCCTTCTCTCTCTATTCCTAGCCACCACCTTCTCCTCTTTCTTCTTCCTTAAAATTTCTAAATACTCAGTGTTAGAGTAGTGCCCACACACAGCAAGTGATACCTCAATCACAGTGAGGATCATCGTGAAGAAAGACAACAAGAAGGAGTTTCAACACTAAAGAAGGAGAGAAAGAGATCCAGGTTCAGATATTGATAATGCTCTGCTACAGAAAGGAATCAAGGGCTAGAAATCTGAACGGAAGGAGTCATATTATTCCGCTGCACCCAATGTAAGGTTTACTAAACTTTTTATGTGTTTATTTCATCGTTTTATAAAGTTCATATTTAGGGTGTTAATCAACATACTTGTGAGCAGATCTAAGATCCTGGTAAAATAATTTCCAACAAATGGTATCAGAGCCATGATAATTGATTTGCTTGCAAGAAATTTGGACTTAAAACGATTGTTTGTTATTTGGATGGTTTCATGTTGTATTGAGTGTTATATGATGATTGATTGATTGATTGATGTTTGTGAATTTTCGTGAAAACTAATTGAAATTTTGTTTATGGAATTATTTTTATTGGATAGTTATGATTTGGATGGTTTCATGTTGTATTAAGCAATTTACTTTTTTACAGAACTCAATTTCGATTTAATTTGAATTAGTTATGATTTTTTGAAGTTTCGAAAAATATCGGGATGGTGTCACTGCACCACGCGCGCACGGAAATCATGCAGCACCCTTGCTGCGCCGTGTTTCCTCGCCCAAGCACCCCCATTCGTGCCCATGGGCAGTATGCAATGCATACTGTCCTTACAGCTCGTAATTTTTTCGTTTTTCTTCGATTTTTCATGCTATTTCATGGATTTAACTTCTGATTTTTTGTGTAGTTTTGTATTTAGACATTTACTATTCCTAATTCAATTCTAAATATCATAATTAAATTAATTAATTTTTTTTAAAACTAATTCATGATATTAGTGTAATTTGAATTTGAAAATAGTAAATATCTATCTTTTTTGCTTAATTATCTATCTTATTTTTTAAATTTGATTATATCTTATCTTTTTTAAAAATTTAAGGTCAGATTTTAAATTTTAAATTAAATATTTTTTTTAAATAATTTGACCTTATTTAAATTTAAAAATAAGATAACTATAATCAAGTAATTTTAAATATTAGTAAGATATTTTGCTAACGTTTAAATTTTGTTATTTTATTTATTTAAATTAAATCATAAAATCTGAAAAAGATATTTATTTATCTTTTTTATTTTTATTGAATATTTAATTTATAAAATAACATTACTATTTGAAAAGTAGTTAGCAAATTTTGAAATGATATTTAGGTTAGTTGAAACATAATTTTTCAAAAGTGTAGGTTTAATTTTAAATATTATTTTATTAATTTCGAAAATATATATTTTATTATTATTATTTCAAAAATTAATATTTTTTTAATTATTTTTCGAAATTTAATTATTTAAAATTAAATAAATCCTACATCCAACTATCCAGCTAACCTTGTTGCAGGAGTATGTTCTTTAGCTTGTTTGTAAGTTTTGAAAACCTATTATTGCTTGATTGCAAATAGCCATGGTTAACTTGTTGACAGATCCAATGATCTGAGTTTAACTCATGGTTCCTGTAACACCCTAACTAATTTAGGCGTATTACGTGATTTTTAAACGTACTGTGCAGCTCGTTGCTAATCAACGAGGTTTATGGAAAAACGTGATTAATTAAATTTTGCTTTTTGATTAAACTTGTAAAACATATCACAAAAGACTCGGGATCCCGATTATAAAAATATTTACAAAAAGTTTAACTGTTTAACTATTACATCAAAATAAAAGTCGTCTAACGACAGTTACAAAAATCTCAGCCTTGTTGTCCCGAGGATCATACGCTCCAGGCCTAACCGCCCCGACATGTACAATCTCAAAAGCTCGCTCACGGTCCATCAGCTATAGCCTTGCCTTTTACCTACACATGAACATAAACTGTGAGTCGACAGACTCAGTAAGAAAAGCATAATAATATCATACATAAAACTGACTGCCGTGTCCAACACGATACTGAGTCCCGCTACTGCCATGTCCAACATGGTACTGAGCCACTACTGCCATGTCCAACATGGTACTGAGTTTTGAACGTTCAGGGGACGGTACTATTGACAAGTATCCTCCTGATCGGTCGAACCGGTCATACTCCGGCTGCTGGTCATACTCCAGCCTGTACCGACGGGATAGGTCAATAGCACTGAACCACCAACCAAGTGTCAGCCTGATCGGTCGAACCGGTCATACTCCGGCTGCTGGTCATACTCCAGCCTGTACCGACGTGACAGGGTTGGATGGTTCGAAGCCTAAATACATAACTAATGTAATCTAGCAGGCTTCCTACATGCACGCTAAACATGTAATCTACATATGCATACTGTTATACTAATCTTACCTGGAGTCCGATTTCAGGTGTGCCGGTCAACCTGACTGGAACTGAAGCTGAGCGGCGGATTACTGGCTCCTAAACCATAAAAATCACAACGGTATAAGTGACACGCTAAATCACTTCCCGGGGACTAAAACTAGGAACTCAAAGTTTCCCTATCGATAAAAAGCATGGCAATACCCCTAAAAACATAAAAACGAGGAAAACTAGGGTTCTGAAAAATCCCCCAACCGGTAGACCGGTTGCCCAACTGGAATTCCGGTTCTGGGAAATTCAGACCCCATCCGGAATTCCGGATGCACAACCGGAATTCCGGTTCCTCGCAGGCAGCAACCTCAAAAATTCATAACTCGACCAATTCAACCCCAATTGGTCCCAAACTTTCCAGACATGTTCTAAACTATCCCTAGAACAAATCCAAGGCATCAAAACCACCCAGAAACCTCAAACATGAAAAATGCCATTGGAGCTCAAGCTTGTGTTCTAAACTCAAACTTGAGCAAAAACACCTAAACATGCAATCAAACCCACTTAATTCTACATAATCAAGCTCAAAATAACCTCTGGAAACTCAAGCAAACATTCTCAAGAACACAACAAAAAAATATAACATTTTCTCTCAAAAATCACATATTTGCATAGAAAACTCAAAGCTTGAACAACCTAACTAATCATGCTTCAAACAACTCAATTAACATTAAATAAACATGCTTTGAACCTCAGAAAATAACAACCAATCACAGCAACAAGAACAGCCACAAAAGCATGCATTTTACTCAACTTTTTCATCATTTTTTTCAAAATTTAAAGGAAGAAATCAAGAGAGCTAACCTAGCTTGGAAAATGCTTAGATTTGGATGAGAATCCACTTGAAAATTTGAGCAAAACCCAGCTCCAAACACTCACATGCACAACCGAAATGGAGAGGAAAAAGGGAGCTTTTCTTTTCAAAGTTTTTTTCTAAATTTTTACTAAGTGTTGAAAATGAAAGAATTAAAAGAATAAAGCCATTTAACTCATTTATCTCAGCCACTAACACACATAAAATAACTATTTAAAAATAAACATTTAATCCATTTAATACACATAAGACAAAATACTAATGGGGCAAAAAGACCATTTTGCCCCTCCACCATAAAATCATGAAAATCATACTAAAGGGGTATTTTTGGGACATTCTAAATTCCCGGCCATTCCCGACATTCCCAATGTCTAAAACCCGTCCCCAAATTACTAACATACTAAGTTGTGATTTCTACTGAGCCAAACGCCGAGTTCCAAAATACCGGACACCGGAAATGCGAAATATAAAAACTACTGATGACATAATCATGCATTTCTGAATTCCATAAATAACAGTAATAAATTATTTAAATAGCTATAAATAATTTCATAATTAAACATAAACAACCGCTAATTTCCAAATTAACTAAGCGGGCTTTACAACTATCCCCCCCTTAAAAGGATTTCATCCCCGAAATCTAACCTGAATAACTCTGGATATTGAGCTCGCATATCTGACTCTAGCTCCCAGGTGGCTTCTTCCACCTTACTGTTTCTCCAGAGAACCTTGACCAATGCTATGGTCTTATTCCGAAGGACTTTATCCTTTCTATCCAGGATCTGCACTGGTTGTTCCTCATATGACATGTCTGGCTGAAGCTGAAGACTCTCATAACTGAGTAAATGAGAGGGGTCTGAAACGTATTTTCTCAACATTGAGACATGGAATACGTTGTGCACTGCTGATAAGGCTGGAGGCAATGCTAACCGATATGCCACTTGACCTATCTTATCGAGAATTTCGAAAGGTCCTGTAAACCTAGGGCATAACTTGCCTCTCTTCCCGAAACGTTTAATCCCCTTCATCGGAGATACCCGTAAAAACACATGTTCCCCTACTTGGAACTCAACATCCCTGCGTTTCGGATCTGCGTAACTCTTTTGTCTGCTCTGTGAGGCAAGCATTCTAGCTTTTATCTTCTCTATCGCCTCATTGGTCCGCTGTACTGACTCAGGACCTAAATACTTCCTCTCCCCTGTCTCATCCCAATGGATAGGGGATCTGCACTTCCTACCGTACAACAGTTCATAGGGAGCCATCCCTATCGTACTCTGATAAATGTTGTTGTAAGAGAACTCTATCAACGGTAGATACTTACTCCAGGAGCCTTCAAAGTCCATAACACAGGCTCTCAACATATCCTCCAATATCTGAATCGTCCTTTCGGACTGACCATCTGTCTGAGGATGGAATGCTGTACTGAATTTTAGCTTTGTACCCATTGCTCGTTGCAAACTTTGCCAAAATTTGGAGGTGAATTTCGGATCCCTGTCCGAAACTATAGACTTCGGTCCCCCGTGAAGTCTCACTATCTCCCTGACATATAACTCTGCCAACTGATCCACTGTAAATGTTGTTCTGACCGGCAGAAAATGAGCAGATTTCGTAAATCGGTCCACCACTACCCAGATGGAATCATGCAAACCCGTGGTCCTAGGTAACCCGACCACAAAATCCATCGTAATATCCTCCCATTTCCATTCTGGTAGGGTTAGAGGCTGCAACAACCCTGCTGGTTTCTGATGTTCAGCCTTGATCTGCTGACAAGTGAGGCACCTCGATACGAATTCTACCAAATTCTTCTTCATACCGTTCCACCAGAAGTACAGTTTCAAATCTTGCTACATCTTGGTGGTGCCAGGATGCAGAGAATACGGGGTAGAATGAGCCTCCTCAAAGATCTCATTTCTAAGTTCCGCACTGTTCGGAACACAAACCCTGGCTTTATACAAAAGCATCCCACTGTCTGACACTGAAAAGTCTTTGGCTTGACCAGCCAATACCTCATCTCGGATCTTCACTAACTCCAGATCTGTCATCTGAGCAACTTTTATTCTTTCTAATAGATCAGATTGCAGCGTCAAGTTGTGAAGCTGACCTACCACAAACTCAATGCTGGATCTAACCATATCCTCAGCTAGCTGGGGTGAGATCTGAACCATGCTAGCTACTTGCCCGGGACCCTTTCTGCTCAGGGCATCGACCACTACATTGGCTTTTCCGGGATGATAGAGGATCTCACAATCATAATCCTTCACTAATTCCAACCAACGCCTTTGTCTCATGTTCAAATCTTTCTGAGTAAAGAAATACTTGAGACTTTTATGGTCGGTATAGATCTCGCACTTCTCCCCATAAAGGTAATGCCGCCAAATCTTCAGTGCAAAAACCACTGCGGCCAATTCTAAATCATGAGTCGGATATCGCTGTTCATAATCCTTTAACTGACGGGAGGCATAAGCTATAACCCGATCGACTTGCATCAATACGCACCCCAAACCCTGTTTGGATGCGTCACAGTAGACTACGAACTTCTCCTTGTCCGAAGGCAAAGCTAGTACCGGAGCAGTAATCAACCTCTGTTTCAGCTCCTGAAAACTAGCTTCGCATTTATCTGACCAGATAAATCGCTGATTCTTCTTTGTAAGCTCGGTTAGGGGCATTGAAATTTTGGAGAACCCCTCCACGAACCTACGGTAGTACCCAGCTAAACCCAAGAAGCTTCGATCTCATCATCGTCTTCGGTCTCGGCCAATCCCTGACAGATTCAATCTTCCCGGGATCCACCTTGATCCCATCTTTACTCACAATGTGCCCTAGGAAGGACACCTGAGACAACCAGAACTCACATTTCTTGAACTTGGCGTAGAGCTTATGTTCTCGAAGTCGTTGCAGTACCATCTGAAGATGTAACTCATGCTCCTCTTCTGACTGAGAGTACACGAGGATGTCGTCGATAAACACAATCACACAGATATCGAGGAAATCCTTGAATACTCTATTCATCAGGTCCATGAATGCTGCAGGAGCATTGGTTAGTCCGAATGACATAACCAGAAACTCGTAGTGTCCATACCTAGTGCGGAAAGCCGTCTTCGGAATGTCCTCCTCTCGGATTCTCAACTGATGATAACCCGAACGGAGATCAATCTTAGAAAAGACCGTCTTTCCCTGAAGCTGATCGAACAAGTCATCGATCCTAGGTAATGGATATTTATTCTTCACCGTCAGCTTGTTCAACTCCCTGTAGTCGATGCACATCCTCATAGATCCATCCTTCTTCTTGACGAACAAAACCGGGGCTCCCCAGGGTGACACACCGGGCCGAATGAACCCTATGTCAAGCAACCCTTGAAGCCGAATCTTTAATTCCTTAAGTTCACCGGAGCCATCCTATACGGGGCTTTGGAAACCGGATCCACCCCTGGTGCCAAGTCAATCACGAAATCAATCTCCCGCCGAGGTGGTAACCCCGGAAGTTCTTCGGGAAAAACGTCCAAAAATTCCCGAACCACTCGATGTCCTTCCGGCCGAATGGTGTCTGGCCGAGTGGTGTCCACCACCACGGCCAGAAACCCTAAGCACCCACCGTGCAACAATTCTCTCGCTGACATAGCCGAGATCACCGGGATCCGAGATCCTTGAACCGAACCCACAAATACAAACGGTTCTTCACTTTCCGGTTGGAAGACCACCATCTTCCTCTTACAGTCAATGCTCGCCGAATATTTAGATAGGAAATCCATTCCTAAAATAATATCAAATTCGACTAAGCTCATCTCTATCAGATCGCCGCTTAACTCTCTACCATCTATCCCGATCGGCATAGACCTAATCCACCTATTGGAGATAACCAATTCTCCACTGTGTAACAGGTTCCAAACCCCGATTCATATCTATCAAAGGGTCTACCCAACTTACTAAAGACTCGGCCGCCACATAAGAATGTGTAGCCCCGTAATCAAACAAAGACCGAATAAAGCGAGTTGTTAATAAAAAGCCGACCCGTAACAACCGATGGGCCGGCATCCGCATCGGCTGCGTGATAGCGAACACCCTAGCTGGAGTGGGTATCGCTGGAGCTCTCGGTGCCTCTGGCCGGAGCTGGGGACATTCCCTCTTGAAGTGTCCGGGCATGCCACAATGAAAGCATCCCTGACCTTTGCACTCACCCCGATGGTGCCTCTTGCAGCTAGGGCACTCGGGATAGGAGAATCGGGTCTCAGTACCACCAGACGACTCCCTCGTTCCGGTTCCCGAACCTCTTGTTCTGACTCGAGCCACCGGAAGCAGTGGGTGCCCTCTTCCTCTGATCAATGGCCGAACCACTACTCCCCCTGCTATAGCCTGATGCAGGAGGGGTAGGAGCTCCGCCACTAACCGGAGTACTGGCTGATTCTGACATGCACCCCACTGCGCCCTCAGCTCGCAGTGCCTTCTCCACCATCTGAGCATAGGTGGTGGTGTCGTCCGTGGTGATCATCAGGTCATGCCTGATCTTGGGATTCAACCCGTCCAGATATTTCTCCTTCTTGTTGAAGTCGGTCGGCACAATTCCCGAGGCTAACCTCGCCAACCGGTCAAACTGAGTAGTATACTCAGTGACGCTCATGTTCTCCCGCTGGGTCAGGTGAACGAACTCTTTCCTCTTGGTGCTTCTGACCGCCTCATTGTAATACTTTGCGTTGAAGAGTTCTTGGAACCTTTCCCAAGTCATGGTGGTGACGTCATGGATCTGAGACACCATGTCCCACCATACCAGGGCGTCCTCCTGGAACTGAAACGTGGCGCACACCACTCGTCGTTACTGGGGGTGACACCCATGAAATTCAGGATTCTGGTAATCACCGTCAGCCACTGCTCGGCTTTCATTACATCTGGACCTCCCAGGAATACCGGAGGTGCTTGCTTCCGGAACCGCTCATACAATGGTTCCAATCTATGGGCCGCCACCACAATCTCGGCCTGGGCAGCAGGGGCAGGTGCCACTGGAACTACGGGCACAGGAACTGCAGGAGCACCCTGCTGTCTCAACCTCTGAATCTCGAGGTCTTGTTCTTCGATCCGGGCTTGCATCTCCGCAAACCGAAACTCCCAGTTCGGGGCTCCCTGATCGGCTGGGGGAGCCTGGGCAGCCTGTGGCGGGCTCTCATCACCCCGGCCACGAGCCCTGCCTCGGGGACCTCTACCTCGGCCCCTGGCAGGTGGGGGAAACTGAGCTCCCTGTCCCTGATTCGACCCTACGGAGTTGCCCTGACTCCTGGTAGTCCGCCTGGCGTCCATCTAGTTAGAACCGCCTGCGAAACCAAGAGTTGGCATATCAGGTCGTATTCAAGGCGAGCTTACTAATGCCGCTTAATTTGGAAATTAGAAATGAAACATGCGCCTATTCTACTATCAGGCTACTAACATGCTTCCTAACAGGCTTTTCTTTTTCATAACTGAATAAAATAAACTGCTAAAGCAATAAAGGCTTACTGAACCGTGAACCGAGCTAACTGCTGATGATGATTGTACATGTCGTGACGATCTTCTAAGACAACTCCGCGGCTCTGATACCAAATTGTAACACCCTAACTAATTTAGGCGTATTACGTGATTTTTAAACGTACTGTGCAGCTCGTTGCTAATCAACGAGGTTTATGGAAAAACGTGATTAATTAAATTTTGCTTTTTGATTAAACTTGTAAAACATATCACAAAAGACTCGGGATCCCGATTATAAAAATATTTACAAAAAGTTTAACTGTTTAACTATTACATCAAAATAAAAGTCGTCTAACGACAGTTACAAAAATCTCAGCCTTGCTGTCCCGAGGATCGTACGCTCCAGGCCTAACCGCCCCGACATGTACAATCTCAAAAGCTCGCTCACGGTCCATCAGCTATAGCCTTGCCTTTTACCTACACATGAACATAAACTGTGAGTCGACAGACTCAGTAAGAAAAGCATAATAATATCATACATAAAACTGACTGCCGTGTCCAACACGATACTGAGTCCCGCTACTGCCATGTCCAACATGGTACGGAGCCACTACTGCCATGTCCAACATGGTACTGAGTTTTTAACGTTCAGGGGACGGTACTATTGACAAGTATCCTCCTGATCGGTCGAACCGGTCATACTCCGGCTGCTGGTCATACTCCAGCCTGTACCGACGGGATAGGTCAATAGCACTGAACCCCCAACCAAGTGTCAGCCTGATCGGTCGAACCGGTCATACTCCGGCTGCTGGTCATACTCCAGCCTGTACCGACGTGACAGGGTTGGATGGTTCGAAGCCTAAATACATAACTAATGTAATCTAGCAGGCTTCCTACATGCACTCTAAACATGTAATCTACATATGCATACTGTTATACTAATCTTACCTGGATTCCGATTTCAGGTGTGCCGGTCAACCTGACTGGAACTGAAGCTGAGCGGCGGATTACTGGCTCCTAAACCATAAAAATCACAACGCTATAAGTGACACGCTAAATCACTTCCCGGGGACTAAAACTAGGAACTAAAAGTTTCCCTATCGATAAAAAGCATGGCAATACCCCTAAAAACATAAAAACGAGGAAAACTAGGGTTCTGAAAAATCCCCCAACCGGTAGACCGGTTGCCCAACCGGAATTCCGGTTCTGGGAAATTCAGGACCCCCATCCGGAATTCCGGATGCACAACCGGAATTCCAACCGAAATTCCGGTTCCTCGCAGGCAGCAACCTCAAAAATTCATAACTCGACCAATTCAACCCCAATTGGTCCCAAACTTTCCAGACCTGTTCTAAACTATCCCTAGAACAAATCCAAGGCATCAAAACCACCCAGAAACCTCAAACATGAAAAATGCCATTGGAGCTCAAGCTTGAGTTCTAAACTCAAACTTGAGCAAAAACACCTAAACATGCAATCAAACCCACTTAATTCTACATAATCAAGCTCAAAATAACCTCTGGAAACTCAAGCAAACATCCTCAAGAACACAACAAAAAAATATAACATTTTCTCTCAAAAATCACATATTTGCATAGAAAACTCAAAGCTTGAACAACCTAACTAATCATGCTTCAAACAACTCAATTAACATTAAATAAACATGCTTTGAACCTCAGAAAATAACAACCAATCACAGCAACAAGAATGTACCACAAAAGCATGCATTTTACTCAACTTTTTCATCATTTTTTTCAAAATTTAAAGGAAGAAATCAAGAGAGCTAACCTAGCTTGGAAAATGCTTAGATTTGGATGAGAATCCACTTGAAAATTTGAGCAAAACCCAGCTCCAAACACTCACATGCACAGCCGAAATGGAGAGGAAAAAGGGAGCTTTTCTTTTCAAAGTTTTTTTCTAAATTTTTACTAAGTGTTGAAAATGAAAGAATTAAAAGAATAAAGCCATTTAACTCATTTATCTCAGCCACTAACACACATAAAATAACTATTTAAAAATAAACATTTAATCTATTTAATACACATAAGACAAAATACTAATGGGGCAAAAAGACCATTTTGCCCCTCCACCATAAAATCATGAAAATCATACTAAAGGGGTATTTTTGGGACATTCTAAATTCCCGGCCATTCCCGACATTCCCAATGTCTAAAACCCGTCCCCAAATTACTAACATACTAAGTTGTGATTTCTACTGAGCCAAACGCCGAGTTCCAAAATACCGGACACCGGAAATGCGAAATATAAAAACTACTGATGACATAATCATGCATTTCTGAATTCCATAAATAACAGTAATAAATTATTTAAATAGCTATAAATAATTTCATAATTAAACATAAACAACCGCTAATTTCCAAATTAACTAAGCGGGCTTTACAGTTCCATTGGTCAAGTAAATAATTTGTAACAGGTAAATTTTACAATCTTCTGTCATCTGTGTATGACCTAGCAACATGATAGAATCCATCCAAATGTGTGCCTGTGTGAGCCTATATGTTTAATTTTGTTATAGATGCATATAGGTTGTTGTTGCTAAATAAAATATCATAGTTTTTGATAGATTTTATTTAGGCCCATTTAGTTTTTGGGCCTATTCAATTAATAACAGTTGTTCATTTTAAGGTTAAATTCCTCTCTTTTGGGCCTTATGTGAGAGTTGGAGGCCATAGAAGTGGGTACGACATACTGAACCCAGCACCCCCTCACATGAACTACCCCAATGGTGAAGGCCCATTTGCCTGATTTGAATAACTGTACTAGGTTAATTAAATTAGTTTAACCTAATAAAATTGATTAGCAACATAATTAATTTCATTTATTTTAAAATTAATTTAAGAAAACCATAGTTTAAATAATTTTATTCTAAGCTAAACTATACGTATTTTCTTGTATTTAATTAAATATAGAATTATAACCATCTAGATTCTTTCTGAAGCTTATAAATTTAAATTTTTCATTAAATATTCCTATTTAAGTTGATATTTAGTTATCTCTAACTAATCAATTTAAATCTGAATATGTTTTGGATTTAAAATTTCAAAATTAAGTTGAGAAATTTTAGGAATTGGTTATTAAGATTCTTTAGATATTTTTTAAGTTGATATTTTTTAAAATATTAACTTAACATGGAATATTTTAAAATTAAGTGGTTACAACTTAATTTTTGATATTTAGCTAAATTTAAATTTGAAACATATTTAAGTTCTAGATTTTTTCTAATACAACTTAAATTAGATATTTTTTCAAATTTTGTGGAAAAGATACTTAGTCAAATAAGATATTTTCTAGATAGTTATTTCTAGACTACTTATTATTTCTAATATTAAATAGGAAAATATTATACATTGTGAAATTCATTATTTAAATAATTAATTTTGGTACTATTTATTTTAAGTATATTTTTTTCCTAGTATTAAACTAGAGATTAATAATTAAGCCTTCTCTACACTTAATTATTTATTTCTTGAATTTAATTCATTTAATTAAATTGAAAATTAAATATCTAAGTTGATTTTCATCATGAATCTTAAATATTTCTTTTTCATGACACTTAATTAAATAGAAAATTATTTTTAGTTGAAATTTATTTTTTTTTCAACTAAATTTAAATAATTTTCAAAATATATTTTTTTTCTTTATTTTATTAATCAATTTTCGAAATTGCATTTCATAATGCAAGATGATTTTGAATTTATCTTGAAAAATAGATTAAGTTGTAAATTAATTATTTATTTTAATTAATTCTTAGACCAACTTAAATCAATGATTTTTTTATTTATTGATTAATTTAAAATAAATGAATTAAAGTATATTATTAGAAATTGAATTAATTAGTCAAAGGAAATCTAGATAGGTGATATTTTTGCTTGAAGTATTTTTCTAAGTAATTATTATTTAAGAATTTCGAAAATATAAAGTTTTTATACTTTCTTTTTCAAAATACAATAAATATATTCTCATGAAAATTTATTTTAAGTTGCAAATTAATTTAAATTAATACAACTTAAATAATTTTCTTAATATTTATATATCAAAATTACTACTGAGATGGAAATAATTCAATTTATTTTAATCACCATCTAAGTATAATTTTATAAATATTAAATTAAATTCTAATTCAGAATTTTAATTCTAAATTCGATATTTAATGAATATATTTTATTATAAATAATTATGAAAATACATTTTAAAATAATGAGCTTTAATCAAGAGACATTCGATCTCCATTGTTGGTTTTACATCGCGTTTGTTTTAGTGAGTAATCCTCCCTAATGGAGGAACGTATATTAGCAATTTCGCACCATTTAATCTCGAAAGATAAGTAGTTTGTAAGTGTTTTATATGGTATGGATCACCCTAATGGTGGCGAGCATATCTGACTTGCAAATTATGAAACAATAGTGGAAGCTCATAAGATAGAATTGCCTTGACTCTCGCCTAAACGGGACAACGCTGAATTCCAATCTTGATCGAATAAAAGGTTGCTAGAATGTTTAACATTTTAGATGAGCTGACAACTCTATTCAATAGATGGTAGCTTTGACTCTCGCCTAAACGGGACACTGATATCAGTTTGTTGAAAACCTTGGAAATTATTTAGGATTGTATGTTTTAGTATTTTCACTTGTCATTCCTACTTGCTATATGTTAATAATTTCTGAATTATGTATGAATTTATATTGAACCATGTTATTTTCTATTATTAAATTGTAGTTTAATTTCGAATCTTCAATGTTGGTCTAACTTGGTTTGTTTATCTAATGAGATAAATCCCTAATGGATTTTCACCATTAGACATACATAATAGTGTTAGATCTCGAAAGATAAATATTGTATATGCAACATCTAGCTGTTCATCAATTGATGACACCTTAGACTAGTATTTTTACAATATGAAACAAGAAGATTGTATAAATAAGATTACTTTGACTCTCGCTAATTGAAGCATCGTTGGATTGTTATTTATAAACGAAATTATCCTAACTCCTCTTAGCTTATTCATTGCGAATTAGCTCAATAACATATCATTGGATGAATGGTCTATAAATCATTTAATGTCATTCTATTTTCTTTAAAGAAATTAAACGACACTTTTGATTATATTCCCGAAATTTTATCCCAAAATGATATAAATCCTCAATCTTAGAAATCTCCTACTTGTATGGGCGAATCTGACTTATAGTTTATATTAGTAGTGGTGGTCCAAGATAGAATTACTCATTATATTTGGTATAAATTTAAGTCTTTGACTTTAATTTTAGATTCCAAACAGAAATTTTCATATATTTCTATTTCCAGAATACAATACAGTTACACTTTCACAAGTATTTAATATCCATCTTCTATTAATGGATTCAAAACTGTATATTAAAGTATGGAATATGAGTTTAATATTCTGTGACCAGGATCCACTTGCACTATTCTATGAACTCATTGAAGTAACTAAACCTAAGTCATCAAACGACACAACCACATTTTATTAATCTATTGTATTTGTATCTTGTTCATAGTGGATTTGACAAGATCAATCTCTGCAAAGAGTTAATATGCCTATATCCACTGAAAGTTGTTCATCTCATTCGTAGATGGATGTACATTCAGTGGTGGATATGAGTTTTTCGTTGTATTCTTAAAACGATAACTCTAGATTATACCTTATGCAAAGAAATTTGAAATGTTTGAAAAATTTCTGATTTCTAGCAATGGTGGAACACCATTAAGGTAAGTGGTTAAAGATCTTGCGAACTGTTAGGGGTGGAGAAATAGTTAGTAGATATGCAGTTCAAAGATCATTAAATTGATTTTTGAATTATATCCAAACTTATCTCTCCAGAAATTTCGATTTGCATATTGATGATTAGTTACTAGTTGTTGCCTAACACCTTCTATGGTAATACAATTTCAGAATGATGTAATGGTTGTATACTTAATGTAAATCATTACTAGATTCATGGATGACCTAATCAAAATCTTGAGAAAAGCTAGAACTGTTAACCATTGTTTGCATGTTTCTTAGCTATTCTAAGTGATTAGGGGTGGACCATCCCATAGTCAATAGATAAGAAAGTGTTTGTTTAAACAAATACTACTTTTCTAAGAAATTGACTAAGTCTGAAAATAAAGTAGAAAATAAAGGAGATATTTTTCTTGATTCCAAAAGTGTTCTATCATCCTATATGACATATGATGATCCCACTGCCTCTGTTGTCTTGTCACAACTGAAGAGATCAATACCATTTAGTTTTCTTAGACATAATTCACGGTACCTTGTCATAGTGGGAGAGTTTCTAGGAACTCACCTTCTTATGACTTGGAAGACACTAGTGATTAAAATCCATTGTGAGTTTACACAAGTAATGGATTGTCAAGATAAGAAACTAAGAAGAAAGCCAAGAGAACTATAGTTTGATCCATTCACATGGAGTAACCTAAAGTTTTCTATTACAAGGACATAAAAGGAAATTTTCGTTAATAAGTCTATTCAATGGACTTAACAAAACTTCCTGTTCCTAGTATTATAGGTTTGAGCTTATCTAAACCTATGGCTTATAGTATACCTGGTAATTACTTACTCTAATGCAAGCAACTTACTTTAGTAAGATGCTGAAGCATTTCTTTTCTAATGGCAATCTATAGAAGCTTCTCGACTTCTAGGCATAGATTTTATCTAAGGAAAAGTCTCAACTATATTCCAGAAAAGATAAAGTCATGAAAGAATTTCCTAAATCAACAGTGAGAGGTCTCAGATATGCTTTAGTATGCCTTAAACTAGACACCTGCTGTTAAGTGGGAGTAATGAGTAGGTGCCAGATTAATCCAGGAGAAGAACATTGGAAGACAATCAAGTAAATCTTAATATTAAGAAGAGGAACTATATGTTAGTCAATAAGAGTGTGTTTAAAACTCTTAGACTACACCACATCAGATTTCAAGACTTGCCTTTGTGTTAGAAAGTCTGCTGATAAGATGGTGATTACTCTTGGGTGGAATAGTGATTTTGGAGAAGTGTAAAAACCTATCTGAAGTCTCTAGGTCTACTAGAAAGGGACTGAATGTTAAAGTTGCAGGAAAGGTACTTATTCAGTCTAAGGAAAGTTCTATACATTTTTGGCACCATTCCAAATTGCCTAAACTACTAGTGTTATTTCCTGATTAACCAAAAGTAGTTGCCAAATGTATAGAATCCAGTATCCCAAAAAGAGTAGACATATAGAGAGGAATTTCACATTATCAATGATTTTGTGATTAAGGAAGAGTAATGGTGGAGAAAAGGTGGTGTTTATTTCAACCTTTCAGATCCTATTACGAGGAGTTTACTACTACACTTGATTTGTATATCAAGGTGTTGAGATTATTTTTTATATATCTTATTCGGCCTCAGGGCCTTTTCTAAGACATCGTGACTGTTGGGTTTTATGCCCTAAATAAAACTCATTTCAATATAATCAGATTTACTCATTAATATAGATCAGAAATAACATTTAATGTTGCATGGTTCACATGATTTATTTCATGATTATATGTACATTATGTATGAATTAATCTGAAACCCTTTTCACATACTTGATCTTGTTTATTGTGTTGTCAACATATTGGAAAGTAAACATGACTATGTGAATAAAGTTTCCTAGATTTATCAGACATAGGGTTTTACTGATATGATAATCTACAACAGAGTTTACTTGCATTT
The DNA here is from genome assembly GCF_029168945.1 of Cannabis sativa. Classification (NCBI taxonomy): domain Eukaryota; kingdom Viridiplantae; phylum Streptophyta; class Magnoliopsida; order Rosales; family Cannabaceae; genus Cannabis; species Cannabis sativa. Next base: position 86,563,566 of record NC_083602.1, read on the forward strand.
GGAGAAATGCTATGTTCTTTCCAGATCATTGGTTAAAGTAAAGCTCAGGTTGGATGCATGGAGTATGCATCGGAAGGGACCGATATTGAACTTTGACTTAGATTTATTAAACTTACCGTAATATCTATTCAAGTCAATATCGCCTAGTTGATCCTAGATCAAATGATCTTAATCCTGTTATGATTAGGCTCAATCTCAAGAGGCTATTCGTGTTCTTTGATTTGTTAGTCAAGCCTACTTTTAGGTCAGGGTGATACGTACATTTTGGGAACACGGTAGTGCAATAGAGTGGGAGCGCTAACATAAACATGGAATCTATAGCTTCTATCTGGCGAGTAGTAAGTAAAGGATGATCTCCTTCGAGCTTGACCAAACGAAAATAAATGGTGGAGTACTCATTTCACATAAGCTGAAATATCATTTATACGGGGTTGTGTTTTAAGGATTAAATAAATTGTAGGGTGTAACGGTAATCTAATCCCTTTATAGTGTAGATCATTCATATAGAGGATCATTGATCAAATTAGGATTATAACAATGGATAACTAATGATGTGTCTATATGGTGGAACAGATAGAGCATTCTATATACTGAGAGTGCAATTCTAATTTCTATGCGTGTATTCAACAAAGAATTAATAAGACAGTGAATTTAGGTTATAAATTCTTGATCTGCTTATTGGAAGCTCGGTTATATAGACCCACGGTCCCTCCACTAGTTGAGATAATATTGCTTGTAAGACTCATATAATTTGTTTTGATTAATCAATTATAATTCTCAAATTAGACTATGTCTATTTGTGAATTTTTCACTAAGTAAGGGCGAAATTGTAAAGAAAGAGTTTTAGGGGCATATTTGTTAAGTATGATACTTTGTATGGTTCAATTAATAAATATGATAAATGACAATATTATTTAATAATTATTTATAGTTATTAAATAGTTAGAATTGGCATTTAAATGGTTGAATTAGAAAATTGGCGTTTTTGAGAAAATCAGATGCAGAAAAGATAAAACTGCAAAATTGCAAAAAGTGAGGCCCAAATCCACATTGCATGGCCGGCCACTTTTAAACCTACAATTTTGAAAAATTAGGTTTCAACTAACCTAAATTTCATTTCAAAATTTGCTAACTACTTTTAAAAATTAAATGTTATTTTATAAATAAAAATTAAAAATAAATAAATAAAATATCTTTTTCAGATTTTAAATTTAATTTAAATAAATAAAATAACAAAATTTAAAAGTTAGCAAAATATCTTACATCTATTTAAAATTACATGATTATAGTTCTCTTATTTTAAATTTAAATAAGGTCAAATATTTAAAAAAAAAATTTAAAAAAGTTTAATATCTGACCTTAAATTTAAAAATAAGATAAGATATAATCAAATTTAAAAATAAGATAGATAATTAAGCAAAATTATAGATATTTACTAATTTCAAATTCAAATTACACTAATATCATTAATTAAATTAAAAAAACATTAAATAAATTAATTATGATAATTAGAATTTAATTAGGAATAGTAAATATATAAATACAAAACTACACAAAAAATCAGAACTTAAATTCATGAAAAAGCATGAAAAAACGAAGAAAAACGAAAATTTTGGGAGCTGTACGGACGGTATGCGTTGCATACCGTCCGCGCGCGCACAGGGAAGAGCTGGCCGAGAAAGCTCGGCGGACAGGGGAAGTTGCAGCATTCCCGCGGGCGCAAGGGGCATCAGACCAGGATCCGCGCGCGCATGAGGGGATTCAGACAGCAAGCTCGCCCGTGCTTGTCTGAATTCCTGCTATCCGCGCGCGTGGGTGATGCTCAGCATCCCTATCTTTATTTCGAATCTTCAAAAAATCATAACTAATTCAAATTAAATCCAAATTGAGTTCTGTAAAAAAGTAACTTGCTTAAGTTTTTCCATACTATCCAATAAAAATAATTTCCGAAACAAATATTCAATTATTTTTCATGAAAATTCACAAACATCAATCAATCATCATATAAAAATCAATACAACATGAAACCATCCAAATAAAAAATAATCGTTTTACAGTCCAAATTTCTTGCAAGAAAATCAATTACCATGGCTCTGACAACAGTTGTTGGAATTTATTTTACCAGGATCTTAGATCTACTCACAAGTATGTTGTTTAACACCCTAAATATGAACTTTCTAAAACGATAAATTAAACACATATAAAGTTAAGAAAACCTTACATTGATGCAGCGGAATTAATGTCTCCTTCCACTCAGATCTCTAACCCTTTTATCCTTTCTGTAGCAGAGTATAATCAAGATCTGAGCCCGAATGTCCTTCTTCTTTGAGTTTGATCCTTCACAGTCTTCAAATCTATAATTGAGTTACTGCTTGCTGTGTGTGGGCACTTACTCTTTCACTAGGGTCAAAATTTATTGAAGAGAGAAAAGAGAGAAGAATGATTTCGGCCAAGTATAGAAAGTACGGAAGGCTCAGTTTTTCTGAAGAGAGAAATTTCTGTCAGAAGATGTTATGAAAACTTGTTATTTTGACTGAGCCATCACTTTCTATTTATAGGCAACTACTAGGTTTAGGTTAGAAATTATTTGGTATTAAAATAATGAAAATATTAATTTGAATTCCCACAAATAGTGGCCGGCCATGGTTTGTTAGTGGGCCCCACTTGATTTTGCAGTTCTATCAAATTTTATTTCTATTTTCTCAAAAACGCCAATTTTCCAATTCTAACCTTTTAAATGCCAAAACTAATTATTTAATAACTAAAATAGATTAATAAATAATATTGTCATTTAATTTAATTATTACCTAGATATATAAAGTCCATTAATAAATAAATAAACCTAGAATCTATTTTCTTTACAATTTCACCCCTGCTTAGTGAAAATTCACAAATTAGACATAGTCTAACTTTAGAATTATAATTGACTAATCACGAATCAATTATTGAGTCTTACAAGCAGAATGTTCTCAACTCGAATGGGGACCATGGATCTATATGCTGAGCTTCCAATAAGTGAACCAAATTTACCAAGTAAATTCCTACTTATTAATTCTTCGTTGAATCCACTCTTGGAACTTAGAATTGCACTCTCATACTTATATAGAGCATTTTATATGTTCCACGATATCAATATGCTATCTCATTTAACCATTGTTATAATCTTATTGTGATTTACAAGATCCTCTATATAGATGATCTACATCGAGATGGGATTTCTTTACCGTTCTCACCCGTCAATGTATTTTGCCCTTTAAAACACTTAGCTACCTGTAAATGGTGTTTAGTGATCTAATAATTAGTCAGTTAAACAAGAGCTCATCCATTTACTTCTATTTGCTAAGATTGAAGGGAATCATCACTTGACTTCTATACACCAGTAGAAGCTATAGATTCCATATTTATGTTCAGCACTCCCACTCAATCATACTATCATGTTCCCAAAATATACGTATCACCCTGACCCAAAAGTAGGCTTAACTAATAAATCAAAGAACATGAATAGTACTACTGAGTTGAGCCTAAGCATATCAGGATTTAGATTCTTTTAATCTTAAGATCAACTACTAATATTGACTTGGAAAGATATATATAACGGTAAGTTTTTAATATCTTAACTTAGTTGCCATATCGGTCCAGTCCAATGTATACTCCATACATTCGAAAGTAGTATACTTTACTAATTTCCTGGAAAGAACATAACACTTACTCTAAGTGTAAGTACACATCATCATTGATTATCACATTAGTGTAAATCCAAAACACTGATGAAACAGGGACGAAGTCTTTTGATTCATATGATCACAATCACATTTCACTGTGTTGATGATACTGTAATTGTGAATAAACATATGATCTGGATTTAACTGATTTTGTGTGTGAATGTAATAAATATATTAAACCATTAGCATGTAAAATTCTTGCAAACATCAATCACTTCAAATTTCTTATATTGATAACTAATCAGATTGTAAAGAGTTTTATTTAGGGCATAAAACCCAAAAAACTCCCACTTGCACTAACATAAAACAAACTGTGTAAATAGGTGAATCTGATATATTGATCTTCAGATCAAGTGTAGTATATTTGAATTCACCCAAAATTCTGGAAACTAGTTCATAAATTCACTTATGAAACATCCTTTACTATATACTTTACTCATCAAGGGATACTGAAATCTTTACAGTTTTAAAAGTACATCTGAATTAACAGAAGACACATCTCTCATATTTTAAAATATGTAATTGAGATAATACAGTGTAGACTTTTCTTCAGTGATATAACTTTCTTGGATTTTCAAATACACAAAGTTATAGTTCTTCTCTGGTAGAGCTTGAATTATTATAGAATAATTCCTCCACCCCCAAAGTAAGCACCATCTCAAAGATCTCGAAATGAGTTGGTGAGATACCAGGACAACTGATACACAGTTCCTTTATATCTAACATATAGATCACTTTCATAAATCTTTCTTGAATATCTTCTAATGTTCCTTACTTGATTACATCTCAGATAGCTCCCACTCAATAGCAGATGTCTGGTTAAATAATACTTTTAACCTCTGATTTTTGGAGAGTTACCTAGTTGTGACCTTTGTATTAGTCTGAAAATTTAAGTCAAGACTAAGTCATCAACATAGCAGACTAGTATTTGAAGTGAAAAATACATGCCAGAGATAAAGTAATCAAAATTAAGATACCATAAAATTTTATGAGGATTAAGAATTCTAGGTTCAAGTCATTCGAATAGACTGAACTAGAATTCTTTATCTTATTCTCATAATTCTGATAAGTTATACCTATCCATGTGTATGGTTAGATTTGCTTTTCAGTAGTGTTCTTAAGTATCTATCACAAGTATCAACCTGATAAAGATGGGTATAGAATTTTAAAAGTCTCCCACTCAATTAAGGTAGTGTGAAACTTTAACAAAGAACTTTCATAGGTATCAAACTTTTACTTACAATAGTAAAATCGAAATAGAACATACAATCAAGATCAAGGATTTATATTGATAATAGCTAACTCATTATATTACTTCCATGTTTAAAGAAAATATGTGTTACATAGGGAATTGTGGAATCGACTCCACCCCTAAGAATATACATATAGGGTACTGTGGATAACCTCCACCCCTAAGTATATAGAGACTATGATCCACCCCTAAAGGTTGTAAAGGTCATGATTCTCTAAGTGTGGTAGAGTTTATGTGGAGTTGAATACTATCCAGAGTTCATTAGATATAAAAGATCGTTGAACTGCATAGTTTTCTTAATTTTTCTCCACCCCTATCAGATCAAAAGATCCTTTTATTAAATAAATTCTTAATAATTGTATTAGAATAAACAATTATTAATAAACATAGAAAGAGTTTCTAGTGTTTATTTAATATAACTCTATGAAGAAGAATTGTAAATATTATAGAATTTGCATCAATAATAAAAACACTTACACATACAAACATATAAATATAATGTGGTAATAATTGATGAAGATAAATGAAGCTCAATCTCATAAATTGCAATTGTTGAATTTCAAAAATTAAAGGAAACTTTATTAATAATAAAAAAAAAATGTATTGTAACAATATGAGAAAAATAGGGATAAATATCCCTAACTAAAATGTGAAATCCAAATTGTTTTTAAACTAAAACAATTAATTCAAAAATAAATTGAAGAGCTTCATCTTCATCTGGACGATTTCACCCTTGGTCCAGCTTTCCGATCCAACTCATCTGAGTTCAAGTAGCTTGGCCTATAAGAAGAAGAAAACAAATTAATAAAGTTAGTCCAGAATCATAAATCCAAGTAGATAATAATTCACTAAAAATCTTAAAGTTTATAAATAGAAATACCTTGTTTCTTTGCAAGAAGTTTAGGACATTGGGGTTTCCAATGACCTTTCTCATTACAGTAGAAACACTTTCCCTTAAGTGTAGCATCACCAGAAGGAGCAGCCTTTTTATGCTTCATGGCTTTTGTTTGCTTCTTGGTGTTCTTCCACTTCTTCTTCGATTTGGATTTCGAAGCAGAGGCAACATTTGCTTCAGGCTTGTTCGTCCCATTACCATTCCCAAGATTGTGAGGTTTACTCCCTTTCTTCTTGGGTCCTCCAATTAAATTTTCATAAGTTTGAAGGTCATTGACTAATTCATGAAAGTCAATTTCCTTCTTATTCATGACATAATTTGAAGTGTATGGTAGAAATGCTGGAGTTAGGCTAATCAAGATAAGACTTACTTGAGTAGCACTATCCATTTCAGCACCATGATCCTAGGCTTCTTGGAAATAACTTGCCATAAGGAGAACATGGTCACGCACGTTTTGATGAGATTCCATCCATGCATTAATGTACTTATTAGTCGCGTCAAAGCGTGACTGAAGTGATTCCTTACCGAATAGCTCATTTAACTTTGTCATAACTTCAGCAACCTTCTCGGTTTTAGAAAACTGAGTTTTGAGGGTGTCAACCATGGTGGAAAGCATAAAGTATAGAGCTTTGTCATTTGCTTTCTGCCAACGCTCATACTTTTCTTTCACAGCTTTAGATGCATTGTCCCCAGGCACTTCAGGTGACGGCTCAATTAAAGCAAACAAGGCACTTTCTCCTATGAGAGCAATATTAATGTTCTCATTCCACTTAGGAAAGTTAGATCCATTCAGCTTATTTTCAGTCAACAGTGATAATATGGGATTCATTTTGATAATACAGGATACTACAAAATAATAGAATTCAACAAATAGAAATTAATAATGGTTTAACACAAAATCAATTCAGAAATTATAAGCACATAGCAAGTAGGAATGATATGAGAAAATACTTAAAAAAAATTCAATCCTAAATAATTTCCAAGGTTTTTCAATAAACTGATATCAGTGTCCCGTTTAGGCGAGAGTTAAAGCTACCATCTATTGAATAGAGTTGTCAGCTCATCTAAAGTGTTAAACATTCTAGCACCCTTTTATTCGATCAAGATTAGAATCCAGCGTTGTCCCGTTTAGGCGAGAGTCAAGGCTATTCTATCTTATGAGCTACTACCATTGTTTCGCAATTTTCAAGTCAAATATGGTCGCCACCATTAGGGTGATCTATACCATATAAAACACTTACAAACTACTTATCTTTCGAGATTAAACGGTGCAAAATTGCTAATGAACGTTCCTCCATTAGGGAGGATTACTCACTAAAACAAACGCGATGTAAAACAAACAATGGAGATCGAATATCTTAATAATAATAAAGCTCATTCTTTCAAATGTATTTTCTTTATTATTCTAATAAATATATTCATTCAATTCAAAATTTAGAATTAAAAATTCAAAAATAAGAATTTAATATAATATTTATAAAATTATACTTAGATGGTGATTTGAAATAAAGTTAATTATTTCCATCTTAGTAGTAATCTTAAATATAAATATTAAGGAAATTAATTTAAGTTGTATTAATTTAAATTAATTAGCAACTTAAAATTTTCCTTGAGAATATATTTATTGTATTCAAAAAATAAAGTATAAAGAAAACTATACAAATTTCGAAAATAATAAAAATTAGAAAAGAAATACTTCAAGCAAAAATATCACCTATCTAGATTTTCTTTTGACGAGTTAATTCAATTTCTAATAATATATATATATATTTTAAATTTCTTTTATTTTAAATTAATCAATATATGAAAAAAATCATTGATTTAAGTTGGCCCAAGAATTAATTAAAATAAATAATTAATTTACAACTCAATCTATTTTTCAAAAAAAAATCAAAAAAAAATAAATATTGCATAAATAAAATGCAATTTTCGAAATTGATTAATAAAATAAAGAAAATATATATTTTAAAAATTATTTAAATTTAAGTTGAAAAATTAAATTTCAACCTAAAAAATAATTTTCTATTTAGTTAAGTGTCATGAAAAATAAATATTTAAGTATCATCATGAAAATCAATTTAGTTATTTGAATTTTTCAATATAATTAAATGTATTAAATTCAAGAAATAATAATTAAGAGAAGGCTTAATTATTAATTTCTAGTTTAATACTAGGAAAAATATACTTTAATAAAATTGTACCAAAATTAATTATTTAAATAATTAATTTCACAATGTATAATATTTTCCTATTTAAATATTAGAAATAATAAGTAGTCTAGAAATAACTATCTAGAAAATATCTTATTTGACTAAGTATATTTTCAACAAAAAAATTTGAAAAATATCTAATTTAAGTTATATAGAAAAAATCTAGAACTTAAATAATTTCAAATTTAGATTTAATTAAATATTTAAAATTAAGTTGTAACCACTTAATTTGAAAATATTCCATTTTAAGTTAATATTCGAAAAGATATTAACTTAAAAAATATCTAAAATATTCTATTTTAAGTTAATATTCCAAAAGATATTAACTTAAAAAAAATATCTTAAGAATCTTTAATAACTAATGCCTAGGATTCCTCAACTTAATATACAATTTAAATAAAATATTCAAATTTAAGTTAGATAAGAAAAATCAGTTGATACAACTGATTTATAAGTTAAATAGGAATATTTAATTAAATAAGCTCCAGAAAGAATCTCGTTAGTTAAAATTCTTTATTTAATTATATACAAGAAAAATACAAATAGTTTGTCTAGAAATAATATCTAAAACTAAAAGTGTTTTTCTTAAAATTAACTTTAAAATATTAATATGAAAATAAATTTTTACATATTTTAAAAGTTAATTATGTTGCTAATTTAATTTTATTAGGTCAAACTAATATAATTAACCTAGTACAGTTATTTAAATCAGGCAAATGGGCCTTCACAATTGGGGTAGTTCATGTGAGGGGGTGTTGGGTTCAGTATGTCATACCCACTTCTATGGCTCCCAACTCTCACACAAGGCCCAAAAGAGAGGAATTTAACCTTAAAATAAATAACTGTTATTAATTGAATAGGTCCAAAAACTAAATGGACCTAAATAAAATCTATCATGGTGTGACATTTTATTTAGCAACAAAATATATGCATCTATATAATAAAATAAACACATAGGCTCACACAGGCACACTTTGGATGGGTCCTATCATGTTGCTAGGTCATACACAGATGAAAAAAGATTGTAAAATTTACCTGTTACAAATTATTAACTTGACCAAGGGAGCCATCAAATCATTAGATTTGGCAAAAAGTAACCATGACTATTTGCAATCAAGTAATAATAGGTTTTGAAAACTTACACACAAGCTAAAACCACATACTCCTGCAACAAGGTTAGTTGGATAGTTGGAAGTAGGATTTATTTAATTTTAAATAATTAAATTTCGAAAATAATTAAATTAAATAAATAAATAAAAAATAAAATTAAATTTTCGAAAAATTAAAAAAAATATATTTATTTTTGAAAATAAAAAAAAATAATTTAAATTTCAAAATTATTAAAAATAAATATTTAAAATTAAACCTACAATTTTGAAAAATTAGGTTTCAACTAACCTAAATTTCATTTCAAAATTTGCTAACTACAATTTTCAGATTTTAAATTTAATTTAAATAAATAAAATAACAAAATTTAAAAGTTAGCAAAATATCTTACATCTATTTAAAATTACATGATTATAGTTATCTTATTTTAAATTTAAATAAGGTCAAATATTTAAAAAAAAAATTAAAAAAGTTTAATATGTGACCTTTAATTTAAAAATAAGATAAGATATAATCAAATTTAAAAATAAGATAGATAATTAATCAAAAAGATAGATATTTACTAATTTCAAATTCAAATTACACTAATATCATTAATTAAATTAAAAAAACAATTAAATAAATTAATTATGATAATTAGAATTGAATTAGGAATAGTAAATATATAAATACAAAACTTCACAAAAAATTGGAACTTAAATCCATTAAAAAGCATGAAAAAACGAAGAAAAACGAAAATTTTGGGAGCTGTACGGACGATATGCGTTGGATATCGCTCGCGCGCGCACAAGGAAGAGCTAGCCGAGAAAGCTCGGCGGACAGGGGAAGTTGCAGCATTCCCGGGCGCGCAAGGGGCATCAGACCAGGATCCGCGCGCGCATGAGGGGATTCAGACAGCAAGCTCGCCCGTGCTTGTCTGAAGTCCTGCTGTCCGCGCTCGTGGGTGATGCTCAGCATCCCTATCTTTTTTTCGAATCTTCAAAAAATCATAACTAATTTAAATTAAATCGAAATTGAGTTCTGTAAAAAAGTAACTTGCTTAATTTTTTCCATACTATCCAATAAAAATAATTCCAGAAACAAATATTCAATTATTTTTCACGAAAATTCACAAACATCAATTAATCATCATATAACACTCAATACAACATGAAACCATCCAAATAACAAATAATCGTTTTAAAGTCCAAATTTCTTGCAAGAAAATCAATTACCATGGCTCTGAGGCTAGTTGTTGGAATTTATTTTACCAGGATCTTAGATCTACGCACAAGTATTTTGTTTAACACCCTAAATATGAACTTTCTAAAACGATAAATTAAACACATAAAAAGTTAAGAAAACCTTACATTGATGCAGTGGAATTAATGTCTCCTTCCACTCAGATCTCTAACCCTTGTATCCTTTCTTTAGCAGAGTATAATCAAGATCTGAGCTCGAATGTCCTTCTTCTTTGAGTTTGATCCTTCACAGTCTTCCAATCTATGATTGAGTTACTGCTTGCTGTGTGTGGGCACTTACTCTTTCACTAGGGTCAAAATTTATTGAAGAGAGAAAAGAGAGAAGAATGATTTCGGCCAGGTATAGAAAGTAGGGAAGGCTTAGTTTTTCTGAAGAGAGAAATTTCTGTCAGAAGATGTTATGAAAACTTGTTATTTTGACTGAGCCATTACTTTCTATTTATAGGCAACTACTAGGTTTAGGTTAGGAATTATTTGGCATTAAAATAATAAAAGTATTAATTTGAATTCCCACAAATAGTGGCCGACCATGGTGTGTTAGTGGGCCCCACTTGATTTTGCAGTTTTATCAAATTTTAATTCTATTTTCTCAAAAACGTCAATTTTCCAATTCTAACCTTTTAAATGCCAAAACTAATTATTTAATAACTAAAATAGATTATTAAATAATACTGTCATTTAATTTAATTATTAACTAGACATATAAAGTCCATTAATAAATAAATAAATTTAGAATCTCTTTTCTTTACAATTTCACCCCTGCTTAGTGAAAATTCACAAATTAGACATAGTCTAACTTTAGAATTATAATTGACTAATCACGAATCAATTATTGAGTCTTACAAGCAGAATGTTCTCAACTAGAATGGGGACCATGGATCTATACGCTGAGCATCCAATAAGTGAACCAAATTTACCAAGTAAATTCCTACTTATTAATTCTTCGTTGAATCCACTCTTAGAACTTAGAATTGCTCTCTCAGACTTATATAGAGCATATTATATGTTCCACGATATCAATACGCTATCTCATTTAACCATTGTTATAATCTTATTGTGATTTAAAAGATCCTCTATATAGATGATCTACATCGAGATGGGATTTCTTTACCGTTCTCACCCCTCAATGTATTTTGCCCCTTAAAACACTTAGATACCTGTAAATGGTGTTTAGTGATCTAATAATTAGTCAGTTAAACAAGAGCTCATCCATTTACTTCTATTTTCTACGCTCGAAGGGAATCATCACTTGACTTCTATACACCAGTAGAAGAGAATCATCACTTGATTTCTTTACCGTTCTCACCCCTCAATGTATTTTGCCCCTTAAAACACTTAGCTACCTGTAAATGGTGTTTAGTGATCTAATAATTAGTCTGTTAAATAAGAGCTCATCCATTTACTTCTATTTTCTACGCTCGAAGGGAATCATCACTTGACTTCTATACACCAGTAGAAGGTATAGATTCCATATTTATGTTCAGCACTCCCACTCAATCATACTATCATGTTCCCAAAATATACGTATCACCCTGACCCAAAAGTAGGCTTAACTAATAAATCAAAGAACATGAATAGTACTCCTGAGTTGAGCCTGAGCATATCAGGATTTAGATATTTTTAGTCTTAAGATCAACTACTGATATTGACTTGGAAAGATATATATAACGGTAAGTTTGTAATATCTTAACTTAGTTGCAATATCGGTCCAGTCCAATGTATACTCCATACATTCGAAACTAGTATACTTTACTAATGTCCTGGAAAGAACATAACACTTACTCCAAGTGTAAGTACACATCATCGCTTATTATCACATTAGTGTAAATCCAAAACACTGATGAAACAGGGACCAAGTCTTTTGATTCATATGATCACAATCATATTCCACTGTGTTGACGATACTCTAATTGTTAATAAACATATGATCTGGATTTAACTGATTCTGTGTGTGAATGTAATAAACAGATTAAACCATTAGCATGTAAAATTCATGCAAACATCAATCACTTCAAATTTCTTATATTGGTAACTAATCAGATAGTAAAGAGTTTTATTTACGGCATAAAACCCAACATGTTCTTCTCCTGGATTAATCTGATACCTACTCATTACTCCCACTCAACAGCAGGTGTCTGGTCTAAGGCATACAAAAGCATATCTAAGACCTCTCACTGTTGATATAAGAAATTCTTTCATGGCTTTATCTTTTCTGGAATAGTTGAGACTTTTCCTTAGATAAATAAAATCTTTGCCTAAGAAGTTGTGAAGCTTCTATAGATTGCCATTAGAAAGAAAATGCTTCAGCATCTTACTAAAGTAAGTTGCTTGCATTAGAGTAAGTAATTACCAGGTATACCAAAATCCATAGGATTAGATAAACTCAAACATATAATACTAGGAACAGGAAGTTTTGTTAAGTTTATTGAATAGACTTATAAACGAAAATTTCCTTTTATGTCCTTGTAATATAAAACTTTAGGTTACTCCATGTGAATGGATTAAACCATAGTTCTATTGGCTTTTCTTCTTAGTTTCTTATCTTGACAATCCATTACTTGTTTAAACTCACAATGGATATTAATCACTAGTGTCTCCCAAGTCATAAGAAGGTGAGTTCCTAGAAACTTTCCCACTACGATAATGTACCGTGAATTATGTCTAAGAAAACTAAATGGTATTGATCTCTTCGGTTGTGACAAGACAACAGAGGCAGTGGGATCATCATATGTCATATAAGATGATTGAACACTTTTGGAATGAAGAAATAAATATCTCCTTTATTTGCTACTTTATTTTCAGACTTAGTCATTATCTTAGAAAAACTAGTATTTGTTTGAACAAACACTTTCTTATCTATTGACTATGGGATAGTACACCCCTAATCACTTAGAATAGCTAACAAACCATGGTTAACAGTTCTAACTTTTCTTAAGATTTTGATTAGGTCATCCATGAATCTAGTAATGATTTACATTAAGTATACAACCATTACATCATTCTGAAATTGTATTACCATAGAAGGAATTAGGCAACGACTAGTAACTAATCATCAATATGCAACTCGAAATTTTTGGGGAGGTAAGTTTGGATATAATTCAAAAATTAATTTAATGATCTTTGAACTGCATATCTACTAACAATTTCTCCACCCCTATCAGTTCGCAAGATCTTTAACCACTTACCTTAATGGATTTAACCATTGCTAGAAATTTAAGAAATTTTTCAAACATTTCAAATTTCTTTGCATAAGGTATAATCTAGAGTGATCGTTTAAGATTACAACGAAAAAAAAAAACTCATATCCACCCCTGAATGTACATCCATATGTGAATGAGATGAACTACTTTCAGTGGATATAGGCATATTAACTCTTTGCAGAGATTGATCTTGTCAAATCCATTATGAACAAGATACAAATGCCATAGATTAAAAAACAATGTGGTAGTGTCTTTTGATGACTTAGGTTTAGTTACATCAAAGAATTCTTAGAATAGTGCAAGTGGATCCTGGTCACAGAATACCTAACTCATATTCCATACAGTTTGAATCCATTAATAGAAGATGGATATTAAACACTTGGAAAGTGTAACTGTATTGCTTCCTTGAAATAGAAATATAAGAAAATTTCTGTTTGGATTCTAAAATTAAAGTCAAAGACTTAAATTCAACCAAATATAATGAGTAATTCTTTCTTGGACCACCACTAATAATTTAACTCTAAGTCAGATTTTCCCATACAAGTAGGAGATTTCTAAGATTGAGGATTTATATCAATTGGGAATATAATTTCGGGGTTACAATCATATGCGTCATTTAATTTCTTAAGAGAAAATATAGAATGACATGAAATGATTTATAGACCATTCATCCAATGATATGTTATTGAGCTAATTCGCAATGAATAAGCTAAGAGGAACTAGGATAATTTCGTTTATAAATAAGAATCCAACGATGCTTCGATTAACCAGAGTCAAAGTAATCTTATTATGTAATCTTCTTGTTTCATATTGTAAAAATACTAGTCTAAGGTGTCATCAATTGATGAACAGCTAGATGTTGCATATACAATAGTTATCTTTCGAGATCTAACACTATTATATATGTCTAATGGTGAAAATTCACTAGGGATTTATCTCATTAGAAAAACAAACATGTTAGACCAACAATGAAGATTCGAAATTAAACTACAACTTAATAACAGAAAATAACATGGTTCAATATAAATTCATACACAATTCAGAAATTATTAAAAATATAGCAAGTAGGAATGACAAGTGAAAATACTAAAACATACAATCCTAAATAATTTCTAAGGTTTCCAACAAACTGATACAGTGTCCTGGTAGGCGAGAGTCAAAGTATCATTCATTGAATAGAGTTGTCAGCTCATCTAAAATAGAAACCATTCTAGCAACCTTTTATTCGATCAAAATAAGAATCCAACGTTGTCCCGGTAGGCGAGAGTCAAGGTTATTCTCGTTTTATGAGCTTCCACCATTGTTTCATGTTTTATAAGTTTATCTCTAAGTAGTCACCGTAGGGGAGAGTCTAATAGAGACGAAAACTTACAAAACACTTATCAAATGAGATCTTACGGTGTTAAATGCGTTCAACGAATAACCATCCATAGGGGGACGAAGTCTAGCGTCTCGAGGTTATACTGAAAATATTTAACTATTGTAAGACCAACAATGGAGATCGAATATCTTAATAATAATAAAGCTCATTATTTAAAGAGAGTTGTATTTTCTTTGATTCTCTTTATTTAATCCATTTATTTTTATTTATTTAATTAAAATTTCCAATTTAGAATGAAATATTCTAAATATAAATTTTAATTTAATATTTATAAATTTTACTTAGATGGATATGAAAATAACATGAATTATTTCTATCTTAGTAATAATTTCCAATAAATATTTAGAAAAATATTCAATTTAAGTTGTTACAAAATTAATTTAAAGTAATTTACAACTCAAATTTAATTTTCTATAAATATATATTGCATTTTGAAAAATTAAAGTATTCAAGGATACAATTTTCGAAAATGCATGTTAAAATAAAAAAATAAATCCTGGAAAAATTATTCTAATTTAATGTTGGCCCAAAATTAATTAATAAAATTAATTTAATTTTCCTATTTAATTAAATATATAAGAAAAATTTCAAATATTTAAGTATGATGATGAAAACCAACTTAAATATTAATTTTCTATTTAATTAAATACACTAGAAAAATACTTCAAGCAAAAATAGATAATATCTATCTAGATTTTTATTTGACTAATTAATTCAATTTCTAATAATATACTTTAATTCAATTTATTTTAAATTAATCAATAAATGAAAAAAATCATTGATTTAAGTTGATCCAAGAATTAATTAAAATAAATAATTAATTTACAACTTAATCTATTTTTCAAGTAAAATTCGAAATTCCAGCATTTAAGAAATGCAATTTCGAAATTTGATTAATAAAATAAAGAAAAAATATATTTTGAAAATTATGTAAATTAAGTTGAAAAAATAAATTTCAACTAAAAATAATTTTCTATTTAATTAAGTGTCTTGAAAAAGAAATATTTAAGTATGATGAAAATCAACTTAGATATTTAATTTTTCAAAATAGTAGATTTGGGCCTCACTTTTTGCAATTTTGCAGTTTTATCTTTTCTGCATCTCATTTTCTCAAAAACGCCAATTTTCAAATTCAACCATTTAAATGCCAATTCTAACTATTTAATAATTATAAATAATTATTAAATAATATTGTCATTTATCATATTTATTAATTGAACCATACAAAGTATCATAATTAACAAATATGCCCCTAAAACTCTTTCTTTACAATTTCGCCCTTACTTAGTGAAAAATTCACAAATAGACATAGTCTAATTTGAGAATTATAATTGATTAATCAAAACCAATTATATAAGTCTTACAAGCAATATTATCTCAACTAGTGCGGGGACCATGGGTCTATATAACCGAGCTTCCAATAAGTAGATCAAGAATTTATCACTAAAATTCACTAACTTATTAATTCTTCGTTGAATCCACGCATAGAACTTAGAATTGCACTCTCAGTATATAGAAAGTTCTATATGTTCCACCATCACTACTACAAAAACACCCTTTAGAGGCGGTTTTTAAGCCCTTTAGGCGTCGGTTTTCGCGAAATTCGCTACCGACGCCTATCAGGGCGACGCTAAAGGGTTTATATGAACCGACGCCATATATACCCCTATGGCGTCGGTTATTAGCTAGGAACCGACGCCATAGGGGTATATATGGCGTCGGTTCCTAGCCAATAACCGACGCCATAGGGGTTGTAGGAACCGACGCCAAAAGTGAGCAGATTTCAGTTTTTTTCATTTTTTTTAATTTAATTATATAATTTTAATTTTATATTTATTAATTTATATATTATTATATTTAATTTAAATTACATATTTATTTAAATTTTAAATTACATATTTATTTAATTTAATTATATATTAATTACATTTTAAATTAAATAGTAATTAAATTTGGGTAAAAATATAATTTGATTTCATAAAAATAATTAAATATTACACAAACATGTAAAATTAGTTAAAAATATTAATAAGTTAATAAATCTAATTACAAGTTAATCTATAAAAATTACATAATGAAGAAAAATTCTTCGACCTTTGAACCTCAATCGTCACCGTGAATCACCGCCATCAATTGTTCGATCCACTTTCGCTGTAGTGGTAACAATTCTGTTTTTGGATCGTATTGCTTCTTACCCCCAAACTGTTAAAAAAATTAAAAATTTATATTAGTTTATGTATATGTATATTATATATTTGTTATTATAAAATTTATATACTATGATCAATAATTAAAACTTACAGCTTTTTGATCTTCTATGTAACGGTTGGGGTTGGCACGTGCGACGATGTCAGTGATATATTTCAAAACATAAAAACCGCATTCTTGGCTTTTAGGTTGTCTTGGACAGTTTGCTTGTGAAATTCCTTGCCACGGGCCAAGATACTGATGTGCGTCCCCTATATACATGAATGCCCTGTTTGGGAAAATTATATTAGCATTTCAATTCGTTAGTTAATTTAAATTCGTTACATAAGAAGTCATTAAATAATTACCTTCCGATCATTTGTTCTATTTCTTCGGGAATTGGGCGGCCTTTTACAGGGTTTAAATGGATAATTTTCCTTGGTGCAACCACCACTAGCGTCCAATGCATCCTAGAAAATTATATTGGAATATAAGTAAGATAGTATAAAAATAATTTGAAGACATAATATAGAAATGAACAATTAGCACTAAAGAATTTAATAAAGTTTACCCGATATTCCAAGGAATAAAGAACATTTGGTGGTTGCTGTTCATTAATGATAACCAATTAGCCAATCGTCTTGCCGCATCGTCAAAAGACTGACTCTGTTCTTCATCGCTGATCCCATGCACTGTGAGAAGCTCTGGGTCGTAAAACTTGAAAATTTTTCTCAGACCGTTGATGCTCTCCCATATGTGCCTGCCAAAAAAAACTGTTAGTGCCTTATAATAATTTAACTATAATTTGATATAAGGTTAATTAGATTAAAGAAGAGTATACATCATTCCAAACAGCATTCCCTGGTTGCCGATGTAGTTACACGTAGCAACCTGCTGCAAATCCTCTCCAGATAAAATGATCTGGGTACGCGGTGCAATGAATCCTCGGGGGACAGAAATTGTGATTATATCACGTTTATCTTTGAGCCTTAGGAATTCATGAATAATCCATTTTAGCGAATTAGGGATCAACGCCATCTTCTCTTCCGTGAACAACTCATCTTCCCGTGCACCACGGCTTTGTGGAGAAAGCATCGGAGCTTTCCCCTTTGACGCATCACGTCTTGAGGGCGGTTGAGCGAGTGGACCCTAAACAAAACAGAACATAATATATATATATATATCAAATTTTATCTAAATTCTACCGAAATTTCGGCAGCATAACGGTTGTAATTGAATGACCCCAAAAATTTTGAACATGGCTGTATAACGACAAATAACACATATATAACAGTAGTTTGTTCATCCATCCCACCGCAGCACATATATTCGCAGAACCTACTTCACTACGGATGAATATTAAAGATATTCAAACTCCACTAATCATTAATAATTAATTTCAGTTGAGAAGTTACCTCGGTTGTTAAAATTAAGTGTTTAGGCCAAGGAAGGAACATCTGGTACACGTCCCTAACATATCTGAACTCTTCAATTGGGACTGGGATTTCAGCGTCCTCTTGCAGGATTTCCGAAACCATGATCCGAGCATGTGAATCATCGTAATCCTGGCAGTGAACTTTGATCTTACCCACATGCTCGTACAAATACCCTCGGGCCACAATATTGTCGATGTTGTCAGAGCAGAGATGTACTTGCTGATTAAGGGCCGCATGGTCATCAAAATTGTATAGGATACCTTGGTCGTTGAGGGAAATGAACTCCTCAGCATAAATTTGTGGTTGTACCTCATCCTGAGGAGCGTATGGTTGTGGAACATACGCCTCACCAGCCACCTCTCCTTCTTCCTCTTGTTCGGCAGCGTTCCTCTGCTGCTTAAGGGATTGGACTTCGGCTTTTAATTGTTCAATCTCCTTCGCTTGCCGAGCCACAACATCAGACACTTCCCTTTTCTTCCTGCCGAACAGTTGAGATGCCCTGGTCAGGAACCTACAAATCATAAAATGCAAATTAGCAACGATTTCATTTGTGTAACTAAATAAATAACATTTGAAGTAATAGCATACCCAGCAGCCCTGACACGTCCAGGATGCTCTGGTGTCCCGAGCGCCTGCGTGAGGATATCGTTTTGGCCCTGGACCTGAATTTGTCCCTGACTAAGCTTCTCCTCTAATTGAGCCTAATGCACGCATATATTTAAGCAATTAGTATATGAATTATATACACTAACTCATGAGTAGAACTCAATTAAGGATTAATATATACTTACTATCTTCTCGGCAATTTCCTTGTCGTAATCAGTGACAAGTTTTCTACTCTTGGTGCGAGATTTAATCCAAACACGGTGGCGGGGAGGATCTGCAACTTCGAGGTCCTTTTTCTACATAACGTTATAACAATGAAATGAGTATGTTAAAAGCATAAACAATATGTTAATGATTTAACAAGTAGTGTATATGAAATATTAAAAGCATAAACAATATGTTAATGATTTAGGAACATTCACAACCACAATATAAAGTAAGCTATATATCAAGTCATTCCCGAGTTGGAGTATGTTAATGGAAGTAAGTCTCGTTCGATTTCTTTGGGTTTCTATTTTAGGTTAACAGAACAATGAATCAATGATTTAAGCATAAGAAATGTGTTTTTTGCTTTAATTTACTTTTATTATTTTTATCTGTTATTGCATTTGTATTCTTCTTCCATAATTAAGTAACTTTTTTTTTATTACTATTATTATGTGTAATGATGAATGACTTTTAGCTTAAGGATTGTGATTTTAGTAAAGTGTTAAACATGTTGTGGACCATGTAGCTAATCATTACAATGGTCATCAATTATACCTAAAAAGAAGATGATTGAAATGATATTGGGATTTATTTTTATTTTTTTTATTAGTTATGGCAAAGATGAATTTTTGGGCATGTTTGATTCCAATTTTGAAAGAAATTTTAAAATTAAGGTCACCATTTTCACTAGATTAGTAAGCTAACATAACAAATGGTTAGATTATTTTTTAGTGACCTAACATCTTATTACTATGTTATAGCTAATTAGTTCTTTGGGTGATGTAAATATTAATATTTTTTTAGTAAGATTTATCCTAATTCTACCGAAATTTCGGCAGCACAACGACTGTAATTGGACGTTCCCAAAAATTTTAAAAGTGCCTAAAATAACAAACAAAACAGATAACCAATACAAAATTTATCCACCCATCCGACCGCAGTACATGTATTCGCAGAACCTACTTCACTACGGATGAATATTTAAGATATTCAAACTCAACTAACATGCATTGATAATTAATTATATAATAAGAAAAAGTTAGTTAAAGTATATACCTATCAATGCAAGCTCAAATACACTACACACAAAATTATACCGAACCTACAATATAAACAAATACAACGAAATTGCAAAAATAATTATTTCATTACTTATAACTAGTTATTAAAAATAGTAACAAGTTACTTAGTTACTAAATTATACATACATATATATATAATCAATTATATCTCACACTATTATCTCAAAAAAAAATTATTTCCCACACTAATTTAATTTTAAAATTTTTATTTCTAAACTATACACACACTAATATACACACATTATATACACACATATTCAATAAAATATAAAATTACATATATATACTATATGTTGAGCTTTAAATTTTTACCTAATAACCGCAATCCGACGAGCAATTCCGTAAAAAATCCGGGCACTATACACATACAACACAACAATATTACCATTAAAATTAAAAAACCCAAAAAATAATTTACAAAAACTAAAAATAAAACAATGTACATTATAAAAATGAATAGAAACTATATTTATACCTTAAAAGAGGTTGAGATTCAATGTTTTCTCAACAAAAAATGGTGGCCGGAGTTATACCCACTATTTTTGTATAGGTTCGGATGACAGTGAAATAGGGAAAAAAATTAAAACTTTTTGGGTGTATAGGATTAAGTATCGAAAATAGAAGATTTTGCAACAAAAATGGGCTCAAATGGTTGAGAAATGGGGGAGAAATGGGTGGTGGAGGCGGTGGTCGGCGAGGGTTTTTCGTCTCTGCAGCTGGGTGCTGGTTTGGCTTTGGCTGGGTTTGGTCGAGTGAGGAAGAAAGCTGAGTCGAAGGGGTAGTTTTATAGCCCTATGCCGTCGGTTCCTTTATAAGAACCGACGACATAGGGTACACGTGTCAGCAAACACGTGTACCCTATGCCGTCGGTTCCTATAAAGGAACCGACGGCATAGGGCTAAACCTAAAAAAAAAAAAAATTATTTCCCAACCGCCTCTAAATGGTATAATGCAATTTTATACCTACGGTTTTTATCAAAAAACCGCCTCTAAATGTCAATTTCGAAAAAAACGGGTATTTTCACACCCTTTAGCTTCCCTTTTTATAAGTGGGAGTGAAAAAACAGCCTCTAAAGGCCAAGATTGTAGTAGTGCATATAGACACATCATTAGTTATCCATTGTTATAATCCTAATTTGATCAATGATCCTCTATATGAATGATCTACACTGTAAAGGGATTAGATTACCGTTACACCCTACAATGTATTTAATCCTTAAAACACTTAACCCGTATAAATGATATTTTAGCTTATGTGAAATGAGATCTCCACCATTTATTTTTGTTTGGTCAAGCTCGAAGGAGATCATCCTTTACTTACTATTCGCTAGATAGAAGCTATAGAATCCATGTTTATGTTAGCGCTCCCACTCAATTGCACTACCGTGTTCCCAAAATGTACGTATCACCCTGACCTAAAAGTAGGCTTAACTAACAAATCAAAGAACACGAATAGCCTCCTGAGATTGAGCCTAATCATAACAGGATTAAGATAATTTGATCTAGGATCAACTAGGCGATATTGACTTGAATAGATATTACGGTAAGTTTAATAAATCTAAGTCAAAGTTCAATATCGGTCCCTTCCGATGCATACTCCATGCATCCAACCTGAGCTTTACTTTAACCAATGCTCTGGAAAGAACATAGCATTTCTCCAAATGCAAGTAAACTCTGTTGTAGATTATCATATCAGTAAAACCCTATGTCTAATAAATCTAGGAAACATTATTCACATAGTCATGTTTACTTTCCAATGTGTTTACCGCACAATAAACATGATCAAGTATGTGAAAAGGGTTTCAGATGAATTCATACATTATGTACATATAATCATGAAATGAATCATGCGAACCATGCAACATTAAATGTTATTTCTGATCTATATTAAAATGAGTTTTATTTAGGGCATAAAACGCAACACTTTATTGGTAGTATTTTCTTACATGTTCTCAATTCCAATACCGTGGTACTAGAATGAGTTACATTTTTTCGTCATACTTACCTAACTAGTATGCTCCAGAGTCGAGAACTTCGACCACTATATATGGTCCTTCCCAGTTAGGTCCAAGTACACCTTCGTACTGTCTTTGGTGTTTAGGAATACCCTTCTCAGGACCATATCTCCAACGAAGAATTTCTGAGCCACTTGTTTGTTGAAATAGTGACCTACTTTTTGTTGATGGGCCATCAACTTTAAGTTTGCAGTTGCTCGTCTTTCTTCGATTTCATCAAGTGATTGTGCAAGGAGTATGTGATTGGTACCTTGATCGTACGTCAATCTTCTGTGGGAAGGTGGCTCAAGTTCGACGAGCAGCATAGCTTCATAACCGTACGCCATTACAAATTGTGTCTGTCTAGTTGCCGTTTTTTTAGTTGTACGGTATGACCATAGAACTTCAGGAAGCTCTTCTAGCCAGTTTCCTTCGGCATCTTCAAGTTTTTCCTTCAGTGTAAACTTCAAGGTTTTGTTGGCTGCTTCAACTTGACCGTTTGCCTGAGGATGCACCACTGCGGAGAAACTTTTGATGATACCCTGGTTCGCACAGAAATCAGTAAAGGATTGGCTGTCGAACTGCTTGCCATTATCTTAAACTATTTTGTACGGTAGTCCGAACTGGCATATTATGTTCTTCACAATAAAGTCTTGAACTTTCTTTGATGTAATGGTTGCGAGTGGTTCGGCTTCAGTCCACTTAGTAAAGTAATCAACCGTTACCACTGCATACTGCACTCCACCTTTACCTTTGGGTAATTGTCCGATCAGGTCGATCCCCCAAATGGCAAAGGGCGACGGACTTTACATCTATGTTAACTCGTTGGGTGGAGCTCTTAGTATCTTTAAAAATCTCTGACATTTGTCACACTTCTTAACATAGGCTTTTGAATCTTCAATCATTGTCGGCCAGAAGTAACCTTGCCTTAGAATTTTCTTGGATAAGCTTTGTCTGGAGGCATGATTTCCACAGAATCTGTCGTGTACTTCGGATAGGAGCCGTGTAGCTTCTTCATGAGTGACACATCTCAACAATGGCATCGAGAATCCTCTTCTGTACATGACTTCCTCTACTATGATATACCGTGCAGCTTTCCTTCTCATTTTCCAAGCTTCAATTCAGTTATCTGGGAGTTTCCCAGACTCGAGGTAGGCCGCTATTGGTGTCATCCAGTTTGGGGATGTATCAATCATTTCAATTTCTTCCGTGCCATTGATGCTAGGCTCTTCGAGGAATTGGATAGGAACCAAGTTTTCCTTGTCACTTACATTGTTGCTTGCCAATCGAGCTAACGCGTCAGTAGTTGTATTTTCTTTTGTTGGAATTTTTCTAAGACCATAGCTTTTGAATTGTGCGAGCACATCATGTATTTTGCTCAGATATGCTATCATCTTTTCTCCCCGAGCCTCATATGTTGGGTTTTGTGCCCTAAATAAAACCCATTACAATCTGATTAGTTATCTATTTAAGAGATTTGAAGTGATTTATGTTAACATGTATTTTTTTCATGTTTATGGTTTAATATACATATTTAATATATACACAAAATCAGTTAAGTCCAGAACATATATTTATTCACAATTACAGTATTGTGAACACAGTGGAATGTGATTGTGATTATATGATTCAAAAGACTAAGTCCATATTTCATCAGTGTTGGATTTACACTGATGTGATAATCAGCGATGAAGTCTACTTACACTTGGAGTAAGTGTTATGTTCTTTCCAGGACATTGGTAAAAGTATACTAGTTTCGAATGTATAGAGTATACATTGGACTGGACCGATATTGAACTTAGTCAAGATATTATAAACTTACCGTTGTATCTTTGCAAGTCAATATCACCAGTTGATCTTAGATTAAAAGAATCTAAATCCTGATATGCTTAGGCTCAATCTCAGGAGTGCTATTCATGTTCTTTGAGTTATTAGTTAAGCCTACTTTTGGGTCAGGGTGATACGTATATTTTGGGAACATGATAGTATGACTGAGTGGGAGCGCTGAACATAAATATAGAATCTATAGCTTCTATTGGTGTATAGAAGTCAAGTGATGATTCCCTTCGAGCTTAGCTAAATAGAAGTAAATGGATGAGCTCTTGTTTCAGTGACTATATCTTAGATCACTAAAACATCATTTACAGGTAGATAAGTGTTTTAAGGGGCCAAATACATTGAGGGGTGAAAATGATAAATTTTATCCCTTCTCGATGTAAATCATCTATATAGATGATCTTTGATCACATTAAGATTATAACGACGGTTAAATGAGATAGCATATCTATATCGTGGAACATATAGAATGCTCTATATAAATCTGAGAGTGCAATTCCAAGTTCTAAGAGTGGATTCAACAAGGAATTAATAAGTTAGGGAATTTACTTGGTAAATTCGGTTCGACTTATTGGAAGCTCAATAATATAGATCCATGGTCCCCATTCTAGTTGAGACCATACTGTTTGTAAGACTCAATAATTGATTTATGATTAATCAATTATAATTCTAAAGTTAGACTATGTCTAATTTATGAATTTTCACTAAACAGGGGTGAAATTGTAAAAAAAAGAGATTCTAGGTTTATTTATTAATTAAGAGACTCTATATGTCTAATTAATAATTATATTAAATGAAAATATTATTTAATAATCTATTTTAGTTATTAAATAATTAGTTTTGTCATTTAAATGGTTAGAATTGGAAAATTGACATTTTTGGGAAAATAGAAATAGAAATTGTGAAAATTGCGAAACCCAAGTGAGGCCCAATAACACCCATGGCCAGCCACTTATGCATGCATTTTCCAATTATTATTTTCATTATTTTAATGGCAATTAATTACTAACCTAAACCTAGTAGTTATCTATAAATAGAAAGTGATGGCTCACACTGAGTAAGGCAGTTAAGCAATTGTTCAGTAATTCAAGAAACTGCTTCTTTCAGAAAGTTGAGCCTTCACTTTTCCCACTACATATAGCCGACCCTCTTCTTCTTCTTCTAAACAAGAGACACAATTTCGAAATACCTAGTGAGAGAGTAGTGCCCACACACAACAAATAGTACCTCAATCATAGTTTGGAAGACTGTGAAGGGTCAAATCCAAGAGAAGGACATTCAGACTCAGATCTTGATTATACTCTGGAACAGAAAGGAATCAAGGGTTAGAGATCTGAGTGGAAGGAGACATATTATTCCACTGCACCCATTGTAAGGTTTCTCATACTTTATATGTGTTTACTTATTATCGTTTTAGAAGTTCATATTTAGGTTGTTAATCAACATACTTGTGAGTAGATCTAAGATCCTGGTAAAATAATTCCAACATCATATTCTCCAAATACATGATTTACCACCAGCTATGAGTCAATGCAGATTTTGATGTGTTCGACCTTGATCTCTTAGGCTAGTCTTAGCCCAGCGATTAGAGCTTCATACTCGGCTTCGTTGTCAGATGCTCTGAATCTGAACTTGACTGCAGCGTGTAGGTGTTGCCCCCCAGGCATGACAAGGGCAATCCCTGCACCAGATAGTTGATCGGTAGCTGACCCATCTACATGTAGTTTCCAGGTCAGTTTATCTTTATTGTGACTTCGCTGAGATATTTGTACCGGCTCGGGGTTGCTTCGTGGTATGCTTTCTTTTTTGCCTGTGCATTCTACCACAAAGTCTGCCAAGGCTTGGCCTTTGGTTGATGTTCGGGGTTGGAAAGTGATTTCGTACTGGCCCAACTCTACCGCCCACTTAAGTAGCTGTCCAGAAGCATCTGGTTTTTGCAGTATTTGGCGTAGTGGTTGGTTGGTATATACCCGAACAGGCTGAGCTTGAAAATAAGGCCTCAACTTCCTTGTTGCTAGAATGAGGCAGTAGGCGAGCTTTTCTATTAACAGGTATCCGTACTTGGCCTCAATGAGTCTTTTACTGATGTAATAGACTGGGTGCTGTACATTATTCTCTTCTCTGATTAGTACGACACTCACGGCATGTTCCGTGACAACTAAGTATATTCCCAGTTCCTCGCCGTCCAGAGGTTTTGAGAGTACAGTAGGTTTCGCAAGTTGTGCCTTTAGCTCTTGGAAAGCTTTTTCACACTCCTTTGTCCACTTGAACTGCTTGTTTCCTCATAGGATGTTGAAGAATGGGACACACTTGTCTGTTGATTTTGAAACAAATCTGCTGAGCGCGGCGATCCCACCAATTAAGCTTTGCACTTCTTTGGTTTTTGTTGGCGAGTTCATATCCAGGAGGGCTTGAATCTTTACTGGATTAGCTTCAATTCCCCGGGCATTGACGATGAAGCCTAGAAACTTTCCCGAGCTGACTCCGAAGGAACACTTTAAGGGATTTAGTTTCATGTTGTATTTTCTAAGGATTTTGAAGCATTCGTTCGGGTCGTATATGTGCCCCCCAGCCTTTCTGGATTTGACGAGCATATCATCCACGTACACTTCCATATTTCTCCCGATCTGGTCTTTAAACAATTTGTTTTCCAATCTTTGGTACGTAGCTCCAGCGTTTTTTAGACCAAACGGCATGACTTTGTAGCAATAGAGACCCATATCTATTTGGAAACTTGTATGTTCTTGGTCTGGTGGATGCATTTTGATTTGATTGTAGCCTGAGTAAGCATCCATGAAGCTTAATATTTCGTGCCCTGCTGTTGCATCTACGAGCTGATCGATTCTTGGAAGTGGAAAACAGTCTTTAGGGCATGCCTTGTTGAGGTCTGTGAAATCAATACAGACTCGCCATTTCTTGTTCGACTTTGGCACTAGTACGGGATTCGCGACCCAAGCCGGTTAGAAGGCTTCAATTATGAAGTTGTTGTTGCGCAGCTTTTCAACTTCATCCTTCAGGGCTACTGCTCGTTCTTTGTCCAACAACCTTTATTTTTGTTGAACTGCCCGGAAGTTGGGATCTATGTTCAAAACATGTGAAATGATAGAAGGATCGATTCCGACCATATCCGCATGTGACCAGGCAAAAGCGTCTAAGTTTGCTCTCAGAAATTTTATCAATTCTGATTTTACTTCGAGAAACAAACCTTATCCGATCTTTAGCTTTTTGGTCAGGATATCTAAGTTGATCTCGATCTCTTCTAATTCTTCTACAGGTCCAACATTCCTGCTTGGGTCCCCAAGTCGAGGATCCACATCTTCATCCCCGCCTTGGGAAGTTCTCTACTTGGGAATGTTTTTCCCTTGTATGTGTTCTAGCTAGAGGATACTTCCTTCTTAGCCTTGGCCACTGCAAGGCTATAACATTCCCGAGGAGACTGCTGGTTTCCTCTTAGACACCCTACCCCATTCTTTGTTGGGAACTTCAGGCACGAATGAAATATTGATGTGACAGCCTTTAAGTCATACAAGGTCGATCGACCTAGCATTACGTTAAAAGCTAAAGGAACATCTAATATTAGGAACTGTGCCATGATACTCATGGTCGTCGGAGCTTGTCCAACAGTGAGGGGTAGACGAATTTGTCCTAAAGGTGCGACTCCTTGACCGGAGAAACCATAGACAGGCTGGAGGCATGGGTTTAGATCCTTGAGTTGGAGTCCCATCTTTTCGTAAGCAATTCTGAACAAGATGTTGGAAGAGGCTCCATTATCGATCATGGATCTGGCCACCATTTTATTGGCTATCTTGACTTCCACGACCAGCAGGTCGTTCTGCGGAAATCTAATTCTGACAGTCTCTTCATCGTTGAAGGTTATGGGCAGCTCTCCAGCTCGTGGAACTTTTGGCTTCCTTTCTTCCACAGCTAGGATGACTTCTTCTTGCTCATGCTGCACTGTTTGGGCATACCTCTCCCGAGCTTGCCTAAATCTCTAGCAATGTGAGGGCCTCCAACAATGACTTACAGATGTCCATCTACTTGTGGTGGTAGAAAATCTTGGTTGTTGTCGTTCCTCTGACCTTGGTCGGTCTTAACATACTTCTGCAGGTGTGGATTGTTTTTCCTTATTAGGAATTCAATTTCGCGCTTCAAGGTGTAGCATTCATTAGTGTTGTGGCCGTGGTCTCCGTGGAACTGACAAAACATTTTCATGTCCCTTTTGTTGGCATCTTTCTTCATGGGCCCAGGCTTCTTATACGGGGCCTGCGACTGAGTTGCCATGTATACACTTTCTATATCTTAAGTCAGAATAGTGAATGCAGTGTATTTGGTATTATTCTCTCGGGGAGCTTGTTCGAATTTGCCAGTGGAGCGCTTACCACTTGAGCTTGAATTGTTTGGGTAGTGGGGAAGTTGGGCGGATGTTCCAGTAGAGGCATCCTTTAACTTGTCAGGCTTTTGCTCACCTTCCGCTCGTTGAATAGCTTCTTCGAGCTTGATGAAGCCATTGGCTCGGTCAAGAAATCACTCATTGAGTCTACCGGCCCGTTCTTCCTTATATCCTTTCAGAGTTCACCGAGGACTTCGATGCCCCCTAGTATTGTGAATAACATTCCATCCTCAGTTACCCATGAAACTTTGGTCGCCTCTATCATGAATCTGCTGATGTATGCCCGGAGTGGCTCGCCTGGTCACCGCTTAACTTTGACCAAGTCTCCCAAATGCAATGGAAGTTTGTGCAAGGAGGAGAATTGTGCATGGAATTCCGAAGAGAAGGTTTTCCATGAACTAAACTTTCTAGGAGCCAACTTGAAATTCCATTTCTGAGCGGCTTCCGACAAAGTGGCAGGGAAGATTCTGCATCATACATCTCCTCGTACCCCTTGCAACTCCATTTTCATTTCAAAGTACTTTAGATGGGAAAGGGGATCTTCTCTCCCAGTGTACATCTTCCATGTCGGCATTTTGAACTTGTGGGGCAGTGGCAGGAGATTGATCTTCGGTGAGAAAGGAGTTCCGCGTGCTCGGTCTAGCTCAAGATCATTGTTTCTTTGTCCATCCATGCCATGAAACATATTGTTCAGTTCGTCTAGCTGAGCCTGTACGGCTGTGCTGACCTGCTCGACATTCTGGTCAATTTGAATTACGTCAGCATCTTTCTGAGCGGGAATTTGAGTACGGGTTCCGGGCTGTAAGATTGTTGTAACATTCTGATCGTCTACTCCCCTTCTTCTATTCAGATCATTTCTTAGGTCATGGGTTGCGCCCAACCTTTCAAATATAGAACTACCTAGCGGCCTTAGCGGTTGATTTGCTTGGTTGACGAGTGGAATGGCACCATTTATCTGGTTGGAACCTGTTGGAATTATTTTACCAGGATCTTAGATCTACTCACAAGTATGTTTATTAACATCCTAAATATGAACTTTCTAAAACGATGAAATAAACACATATAAAGTTTAGGAAACCTTACATTGGGTGCAGCGGAATAATATGACTCCTTCCGTTCAGATATCTAGCCCTTGATTCCTTTCTGTAGCAGAGCATTATCAATATCTGAACCTGGATCTCTTTCTCTGAATCTTTGATGCTGAATCTCCTTTGCTGATGATCTTTCTTCACGATCTTCCTCACTATGATTGAGGTATCACTTGATGTGTGTGGGCACTACTCTAATCACTAAGAGAGGTTCGAAATATTGAGGAAGAAAAGAGAGAGAGAGTGGCGGCTAGAGAAGAGAGTGGAGGCTCAGGTTTTTCTGATTCAGAAAGTGTGTAATTTTCCTGAAGCCTTCACTATCTATTTATAGCATTCCACTAGGGTTTGATTTGAATTATATGGCATTAAAATAATGAAAAAATCATTTAAAAAAGATAACACAAGTGGCCGGCCCTATGAAAGGTGGACTGGGCCTTGATTTTTGCAATTTTGCAATTTTACCACTTTTGTATCTGATTTTCTCAAAAATGCCAATTTCCTAATTCAATCATTTAAATGCCAATTCTAACTATTTAATAACTATAAATAATTATTAAATAATATTGTCATTTATCATATTTATTAATTGAACCATACAAAGTATCATAATTAACAAATATGCCCCTATAAACTCTTTCTTTACAATTTCGCCCTTACTTAGTGAAAATTTCACAAATAGACATAGTCTAACTTGTGAATTATAATTGATTAATCAAAACCAATTACATGAGTCTTACAAGCAATATTATCTCAACTAGTGGGGGGACCATGGGTCTATATAACCGAGCTTCCAATAAGTAGATCAAGAATTTAGCACTAAAATTCACTAACTTATTAATTCTTCGTTGAATCCACGCATAGAACTCAGAATTGCACTCTCAGTATATAGAATGCTCTATATGTTCCACCATATAGACACATCATTAGTTATCCATTGTTATAATCCTAATGTGATCAATGATCCTCTATATGAATGATCTACACTGTAAAGGGATTAAATTACCGTTACACCCTACAATGTATTTATTCCTTAAAACACTTGACCCCGTATAAATGATATTTCAGCTAATGTGAAATGAGTACTCCACCATTTATGTTCGTTTGGTCAAGCTCGAAGGAGATCATCCTTTGCTTACTATTCGCCAGATAGAAGCTATAGATTCCATGTTTATGATAGCGCTCCCACTCAATTGCACTACCGTGTTCCCAAAATGTACGTATCACCCTGACCTAAAAGTAGGCTTAACTAACAAATCAAAGAACACGAATAGCCTTTCAAGATTGAGCCTAATCATATCAGGATTAAGATCATTTGATCTAGGATCAACTAAGGCGATATTGACTTGAATAGATATTACGGTAAGTTTAATAAATCTAAGTCAAAGTTCAATATCGGTCCCTTCCGATGCATACTCCATGCATCCAACCTGAGCTTTACTTTAACCAATGCTCTGGAAAGAACATAGTATTTCTCCAAATACAAGTAAACTCTTGTTGTAGATTATCATATCAGTAAAACCCTATGTCTGATAAATCTAGGAAACTTTATTCACATAGTCATGTTTACTTTCCAATGTGTTGACGACACAATAAACAGGATCAAGTATGTGAAAAGGGTTTCAGATGAATTTATACATTATGTACATATAATCATGAAATAAATCATGTGAACCATGCAACATTAAATGTTATTTCTGATCTATATTAATGAGTAAATCTGATTATATTGAAATGAGTTTTATTTAGGGCATAAAACCCAACAGAACCATCAGGTATGACTTCTCCTGATGAATTACTAGACAAGGTCTGTCCGCCTACCGCGTGGCCCACAAGTGGAACTCGTGACTGGGGATTGGGCGGCTGACCATTTGCGGTCTCAGAAGCATTCATCGCTAGATCTTCACCTGTTTCACCCAGGGGAATGACGTTCTGCAGTTGTTGACCTACAGTTTGGTAGGCTTTTCGTATCAACATGGTAGCATACCGACTACGATTTTTCAATCTCTGCATGGTGAGCCCTTAATGCCTCCATCTCTCTATCTCTCCATTCAGAGAACATACTCCTTTGTTCGTTGAACGCGAGATAAACTGCAGTGCGTAGTTCGTCCTGATCATGATGTATGGTATTGTTATGACCCTGCATGAGTCTGAGAGCGTCACGGAGATTTTGTTATTCAGTGGCATCTCCAATGGTCGTCTCGGCGTTGGTTCCAGGCGAAACAGTTGTGTTATGAATGCCCTGGTGGGGTGCGGAACTGTTATTCCCAGTCTCTTGCACACCAGGCGCGATTTCATCTATAGAAACTTTCACACCATTCCGCACGTTCGCCGGCTGTCCAGGATTAACAGCTGGCGGAACCCTTGTGTTTCCTGGGTGCTGCGATGCAGGATCCAGCATCTGTGAATTTTCTGGATCAATTAGGCCTCTACGAGTTTGCACCATCGTATTTGTGATTGGATGTTCAATAAAGAGCGATTCATGATCCTGCTCTCAATGAAAGCACCAAAATGTTGACCTCGCTTTTAGCCAACGACAACGAGTCTATTTTATAAGCGATAAGTGATTTATAATAACAAATATATCATAAAGCAATATAAAGACACAAGAATTTTATAGAGGTTTAGCCCCAAGCAGTTCGATAATAGTCTAATCCTCGTTACTTGTATTGACTTAAGATCAAGGAGAAAGATTCCTTTTCTTATAGCTCTTACAACAGTATCTTTGAATATATAATTCTTAGATATTATATTTAGGGTATAGTCTTAGCTCAACTGCTTTTCGACCGATCTCTTGCCCATTGAATATGCATCACTATTTATAGGGCTAGTAAGCTTGGGGAGGAAGAGTTTCCCCTCTCGTTACAATGCGTATAAACAGAAAGATCGTGGGATTAATGCTGAATGCAAGGATCGTGGGAGTGAGGCTGAATACACTGATAGTGGGATCGTGTGTATGCCATATCCATGTAAATTGATCCCTGAGTTATAGGGATTGTGCTGATGACTCAGGATGCGAAAGCTAAATTCGCTAAGTGTTGGTCGCTCTGCGCGGATTGTTGAATACTTTGCTCTGGGCAGGCCAGCGAGACATCCTGCTCAGACTATACTTCCCGAGCAGATGTTCCAAGTGGATTCCACGTGTCACCAATCATGTGATGCCACGTCAGAGTGCAAAAATTGGGATAACAGGCACGCTTGAATCGGAAAAGAGGTAAGACTAGCATAGAATATATATGTATATGTGTATGGTATTATATGCATGTTGTTTATATCATTCATATGCTGTCAACACTAGTATGGTAGCAGTATTGAGTGCATTGATACAACATATAATTTTTAAGGGGACAAGCCTGTGTTACCAACACTACTACGGTTAGGGACGTGGTGCATGTAGTACAACACTCAGTGGTACTCGGGGTACGGTTCAAATCCTACCAACACTAGTACAGTAGCAGTACTTAGTGCATGTGGTACAGAGGTCGTACCTTTGTTAAGAGAGTTCTTAATCATCTCTTAAGCCTTGTGGATAGGTGTATGGGCGCCTAGATACAAGTCAGTGATATAGTATATGTTATATGCTTTTCTTACCGAGTCTGTCAACTCACAGTTATTGCTTGCATGTGTAGGAAAAGAAAAGTCTAAGGCTGAGCAACAATGAGTCCAGAGCTCAGGGATGATGGTACATGTCAAGATGGTACGACTTGGTGAGTTCAGTCTCGGGACAACTTGGGCTTCACTTTGTAGTCGTTGTGCGCCATGTTTGTAAAGTTTATTTTGATTATGTAAACAAGTTTAAAAAATGGGATCCCGACCTTTTGTATGGTTATGTGTAAATGTTTATAAAAGTTTAAGGTTAATCAAAAGTTTAAATTTATCACGATTTTTGAGAAAATCCTTTGATTAGCAAAAGTATGCACTATAAATAAAAAATTTACTGTAGCGTGCCTAATCATTAAGGCGTTACAGTTTTGGTATCAAAGCGTGCCTAATCAAGAGATATACAATTATCGTCTGAGAAAAACTCGACTCAAGGTTCAGTAAGCCTTTACTTGTTTAGTAAGCTACGTGATTAGAAAAAGCATGTTAGTTATATGTTAGCTGTATAATGCATTGCCTAAAAATCCATATATGCGGTAGTAAGATTACAACTTGGACCATTGCATGAATAGCCTGACTTACAAATTGGCAGGTTTGTCCTATAGAATGGACACCTGGTACAATATAGAAAGTCAGGATAATGTGGTCAAGGCTAGTAACAGTTGGAGAATCCTAGTTGTCCCTGCAACCAAGTAGAAGCCATTGGAGGGCTTCTAGCGAGAGTGATGATAATCTACCATAGAATTTGCAAGGTTGGGAGCAAAAGTTTGCAGAAATGCAAGACAAAATTCAAAGACAATGTGAGGAAATCTATAGGTTATGGAAGTAGGATTCTTTTGATGCACCTCTTTCTTCGGTGCCTGTTGTTCCTGCCTCAATGGTTCTAGCAGGATAATTTGTTGATGATAACTGGACAACGTCACCCCACAACAAGTCTTAAGGGAAGCAGGATCAAGAAGATCAATGGGGTAGCTTTGAAGGCCCCTATACTTTTTCGAAATGTTTCAGTTATAAGAAACGTCATCAGGGTCAGTGTAAAGGAAAAATTTGTTTTTGATATGGTATAAAGGGACATTAACAAAGGGATTGTCCACGATCAGGGGCAAAAGAAACATGCTTCCAGTGTGGCCTGGTGGGGCATTTTAAGAAATCCCCAATTGAAGAAGGAATCACTGAAACAAGAGGTAAAACCGATTCTAGCTCGGGTATTGCCATTACTCAAATGGATGCTGCAACCAGTCCTTTTGTGGTAAGAGGTCAACTTCCTATCAATGACCCCTATTATACTGTATTGTTTGACTTTGGGGCTACACATTCATATGTGGCGTCATGAGTAATTTATAAATTGGGTAGGCCCTATGATTTTATTGAGGTAGGGTTTGGAACCCTATTGCCTAGATGAGAGTTAGATTGTGACAGCCAGTAGTGCCGTGATCCGTAAGGGGAAAGACTCATAGCTGTGCAATCCCAGATCTCATGGGAATGACCAGGTGTGATGATTCTGAGACTGTGTAGGTATGGGACTACATAGTTGAGAGAATTTAAATGGATTGATTGATATTATCTATATTAACAAGGTTCATCTTATTTTTTTGTAGCCCATCGTGAAAGAGCTCCACGATTAAGCATGCTTGACCTGGGGTAATTTCAGGATGGGTGACCTCATGGGAAGTTTTTCCAGAAGTGTGAAAGTGAGGACAAAGCATGCTGGAAACACTTGTGTTGGTTTGTAGGGTCATTCGTCTATCTAGGAAGCAGCCGAAGTGATGAACTTGTGTATAAGAGCCATCATTTTTTGGGTGCAAGGACCCAATGGAGGCTTAGAGTGAGGACGTTAAATGGAATTAACTGGATTTGATATTATACTTGGGGCGGACTTTTGGTCCAAGTATTCAACCAACATTGATTGTAAACAGAAGATTATAACTTTTTAGCTGGAGGGCGAAGAACTATTTGTTTATGTTGGTTCCGTTCAGGGTTCCCGAATTTTGATCATTCTAGTTTTAAAGGCTAAAGATTTATTACACAGTGGATGTGTAACATTTTTAGCGGTTGTGATTAACTCCAGCAGACCCAAAACATTTAGGCGTGACGATGCCACTGTAGTAAGAGAATTTCTAGATGTTTTTCTCGAGGAGTTACCGAGATTATCGCCACAACAAGAGATAGATTTCATCATTGACTTGGCACCTAGAGCAGAGCCTGTTTCAAAGGCATTGTATTGGATGGTTCTGGTAGAACTAAAGGAGCTAAAAATACAACTTCAGGGGATGATTGATCTAGGGTTTATTCGACCCACTGTGTCGCCTTGTGGAGCTCCGGTTTTGTTTGTGAAAAGGTAGAATGGATACCTTTGAATGTGTATTGATTATCGAGAGTTTAACAAGTTGATGATCAAGAATAAATATCCATTTTCTAGAATTGACGACTTGTTCAATCAGCTTTAAGGCAAGACTACATTCTCAAAGATTGACTAGTTTTAGTTATCATCAGTTGAGAATTTGGGAGGAAGACATTTCTAACTAGGTATGGCCGCTATGGGTTCATGGAATATCGTTCGGATTGATAAATGGTTTGATGGTTTTTATGGATCTCATGAATAAAGTGTTCAAGGATTTCCTTGATAATTGTGTTATAGAATTTATTGATGACATCCTTGTATACACTCAGACAGAAGCAGAGCGTGAGCAACATCCCCCATTAGTTTTACAACGACTCAAAGATCATAAGATTTATGCAAAGTTCAAACAGTGTGAATTCTACTTATTAGATGTATCTAATCTAGGGCACATTGCTGGAAAAGATGGAATTATGGTCGATCCGAGAAAGATTGAGTCAGTTAAGAATTTGCCGAGGCCAAGAACTGTTGCAGAGGTTCAAAGTTTTCTCAGATTTCCATGGTATTATCGACGTTTTGTAGAAGGTTTTCCAAGATTTCAATGCCATTGATGAAATTAACTAAAAAGAACCAGCAGTTTGTATGGTCCGACAAATGTGAAACGAACTTTCAAGTGTTGAAGTAACGACTGATCACAGCACCAGTGTTAGCTTTACCATCAGACCAAGAATAGTTTTTTATTTATTGTGATGCATCTAGACAGGGTCTGGGATGTGTTCTGTTGCAAGTTGACAGAGTCGTAGCCTATGTTTCTCGACAGTTAAAGGATTATGAGCAACGTTATCTAACACATGACATCGAACTTGTTGCTGTTGTGTTTGCCCTAAAGATATGGCAACATTATCTGAACGAGAAGAAGTGTGAGATATATATATAGACCATAAGAGTCGCAAGTATTTCTTCACTCAAAAAGACTTGAATATGAGACAGAGACGGTGGTTAGAACAAGTCAAGGATTATGACTGTCAGATTTTGTATCATCTCGGGAAAGCCAATGTGGTGGTAGACGCTTTAAGCAGAAAAGGTCTCGGGCAAGTTTTTAGAACCGTAATGATATCACTTGTGTTGGCTTCAGATATGGTTAAAGGTGGAATTGAGTTTGTGGTTGGGAAATTACATAACTTGACACTTCAGTCAGATTTGTTGGAAAGAATTAGAAAGAAACATTTGGATGACCCTGAGCTAGTTAAGATTCGAGAGGAGGTATTGGAAGGTCAGCCTAAGGACTTCTCAATCTCAAATAATAGAATGTTACTTTACAAGGCACGAGTTTTTGTTCTGAGTAGTAGTAATCTCACGAAAGAAATACTTGATGAGCCTCATACTACACCTTACTCACTGCACGTGAGTA
Organism: Cannabis sativa; assembly: GCF_029168945.1. NCBI lineage: Eukaryota > Viridiplantae > Streptophyta > Magnoliopsida > Rosales > Cannabaceae > Cannabis > Cannabis sativa. The sequence goes on from NC_083602.1 coordinate 86,600,746, forward strand.
CCACTAAAATGTACCAGGATTTGAAATCATACTACTGGTGGTGCAAAATGAAGCAAGATGTAGTTGAATACGTGTCCTAGTGTCTAACGTGTCAATAGATTAAGGCAAAACATCAAAAACCGCTAGGGTGACTACAACCATTAACGCTTCTTGACTGTAAGTGAGAGGATATTACAATGGAATTTGTTGTTGGTTGACCTAGAACCACGGGAATGTATGATTTATTATGGGTAATAGTGGACTATTTCACAAAGTCAACACACCTTTTACTGATAAAGACAACTTACACAGTGGACCAATATGCGGAGTTGTACGTAAAAGAGATAGTACGTCTGCATGGAGCTTTGAAATCCATTGTTTAAGACAGAGATCCAAAATTTACATCAAAGTTTTGGGTAAGCCTTCAGAGAGCTATGGGTACAAAACAAAAATTCAGCACAGCTTTCCACCCTTAGAGTAATGGACAGCTCGAGAGGACAATATAGATATTAGAAGATTTATTATGAGCATGTGTTATGGACTTTGAGGGTTCATGGATCAAGTACTTGCCATTGATAGAATTTCCCTACAACAACAGCTATGAAAGTACAATAGGGATGGCTCCCTACGAGATGTTTTATAGTAGAAAATGTTGTTCCCCAATTCTCTAGGACGAGACCAGGGGAAATGAATATTTTGGTCCTCAGTTAGTTCAGAGGACCAATGAGGCAATTGGCAAGATTATGGCTCTGATGATTGCTTCGCAAAGTAGGCAGAAAAGTTATTCAAATCCTAAGCGTAAAGATATTGAATTTCAGGTGGGAGAACATATTTTCCTGCGGGTTTCACCAATGAAGATAAGGTGCTTTGGGATGAAGGGAAAGTTATACCCTAGGTTCAAAGGGCCATTCAAGATACTCGAGAAGGTGGGGCAGGTAGCGTATCGGCTAGCCTTACCACCAACATTATCAGTTGTGCATAATGTATTCCATATTTTGATGTTGAGAAAATATGCGTCAGACCCGACTCATGTCTTGAGTTACAAAGTCCTAGAACTATAGTCAAATCTGTCTTTAATTGACTAGTTTTGGAGCAGTGTCTAAAACTTGACACTCAGACTCTTGAGTGTCTCCAATAGACGTGATGTGGATATTCTCAAGTTTATAGAGTGTTGGGTTTTATGCCCTAAATAAAACTCCATTTCAATGTAATCTATTTTATTCAACATCAATAAAGAAACAGGAGTATTTTTCATTCATTTGTGTATGTTTTGGTTCACTTTATCAATTGCTTGTCTATCTGATTTATAAATTCATCTTAAACCCTTTTCACATACTTGATCCTGTTTATTGTGTTGTCATCACATTGGAAAGTAAACATGACTATGTGATAAAGTTTCCTAGATTTATCAGACACAGGGTTTTACTGATATGATAATCTACAACAAGAGTTTACTTGCATTTGGAGAAATGCTATGTTCTTTCCAGAACATTTGTTAAAGTAAAGCTCAGGTTGGATGCATGGAGTATGCATCAGAAGGGACCAATATTGAACTTTGACTTAGATTTAATTAAACTTACCCTAAAATCTATTCAAGTCAATATCGCCTAGTTGATCCTAGATCAAATGTTCTTAATCCTGTTATGATTAGGCTCAATCTTGAAAGGCTATTCGTGTTCTTTGATTTGTTAGTTAAGCCTACTTTTAGGTCAGGGTGATACGTACATTTTGGGAACACGGTAGTGCAATTGAGTGAGAGCGCTAACATAAACATGGAATCTATAGCTTCTATCTGGCGAATAATAAGCAAAGGATGATCTCCTTCGAGCTTGACCAAACGAACATAAATGGTGGAGTACTCATTTCACATAAGCTGAAATATCATTTATACGGGGTCAAGTGTTTTAAGGATAAAATACATTGTAGGGTGTAACGGTAATCTAATCCCTTTACAATGTAGATCATTCATATAGAGGATCATTGATCAAATTAGGATTATAACAATGGATAACTAATGATGCGTCTATATGGTGGAACATATAGAGCATTCTATATACTGAGAGTGAAATTCTAAGTTCTATGCGTGGATTCAACGAAGAATTAATAAGTTAGTGAATTTTAGTGATAAATTATTGATCTACTTATTGGAAGCTCGGTTATATAGACCCATGGTCCCGGCACTAGTTGAGATAATATTGTTTGTAAGACTCATGTAATTGGTTTTGATTAATCAATTATAATTCTCAAATTAGACTATGTCTATTTGTGAAATTTTCACTAAGTAAGGGCAAAATTGTAAAGAAAGAGTTATTAGGGGCACATTTGTTAATTATGATACTTTGTATCGTTCAATTAATAAATATGATAAATGACAATATTATTTAACAATTATTTATAGTTATTAAATAGTTAGAATTGGCATTTAAATGGTTGAATTAGAAAATTGGCGTTTTTGAGGAAATCAGATACAAAAGTGATAAAACTGCAAAATTGCAAAAAGTGAGGCCCAAACCCAATAAGCCATGGCCGGCCACTTTTATAGGAGTTTTACCTCTAATATTTTCATTATTTTAATGCCAAATAATTCAAACCTAACCCTAGTGGAATGCTATAAATAGATAGTGAAGGCTTCAGGAAAATTACACTTTTCATTCAGAAAAACCTGAGCCTCTCTCTCTACCTTGGCCGCCACTCTCTCTCTATCTCTTCTTCCTTGATAATTTCTACGTCCCTTTAGTGATTAGAGTAGTGCCCACACACAGCAAACAATACCTCAATCATAGTGAGGAAGATCGTGAAGAAAGATTTTCAGAAAAAGGAGTTTTAGCATCAAAGATTCAGAGGAAGAGATCCAGGTTCAGATCTTGATAATACTCTGCGACAGAAAGGATACAAGGGTTAGAGATCTGAACGGAAGGAGTCATTTAATTTCGCTGCACCCAATGTAAGGTTTCTTAAACTTATTTCATCGTTTTAGAAAGTTCATATTTAGGGTGTTAATCAACATACTTGTGAGTAGATCTAAGATCCTGGTAAAATAATTTCCAATAACTGGCCTCAGAGCCATGGTAATTGATTTGCTTGCAAGAAATTTGGACTTTAAAACGATTTTTTGATGTTTTTTCGATGGTATCATGTTGTATTGAGTGTTATTTGATGATTGATTGATGTTTGTGAATTTTCGTGAAAAGTATTTGAATATCTATTTCTGAAATTATTTTTATTGGATAGTATGGAAAAAATTAAGCAAGTTACTTTTTTACAGAACTCAATTTTGATTTAATTTGAATTAGTTATGATTTTTTGAAGATTCGAAAAAAAAGATAAGAATGTTGACACACACACGCGCGCGCGGAACCGAGTGCATCTCAGTCACACGCTTGTTCGGATAGCTTCCTGTCCGAAGCAACACGCACGGGTGTCTGAAGACACCCTTCCCCGCGCGCAGAAATCCTGCGTGTTCCCCATTCCGCCGAGGTTTCTCGGCCAGCACCCGTCTGTGCGCGCGCGGACGTGTATGCAACGCATACCGTCCGTACACCTCACAATCTTTTCGTTTTTCTTCGTTTTTTCATGCTTTTCCATGGAATTAACTTCCGATTTTTTGTGTAGTTCTGTATTTATACATTTACTAGTCCTAAGTCAATTCTAATTATCATAATTAAATTTATTAATATTTTTTAAATCTAATTCATGATATTAGTGTAATTTGAATTTTAAAAATAGTTAGTATCTATCTTTTTTGCTTAATTATCTATCTTATTTTTAAATTTGATTATATCTTATCTTATTTTTAAATTTAAGGTCAGATTTTAAAATTTTAAATTAAATCTTTTTTTAAATAATTTGACCTTATTTAAATTTAAAATAAGATAACTATAATCATGTAATTTTAAATAGATGTAAGATATTTTGCTAACTTTTAAATTTTGTTATTTTATTTATTTAAATTACATTTAAAATCTGAAAAAGATATTCACTTTTCTTTTTTAATTTTATTTATAAAATAACATTTAATTTTTAAAAGTAGTTAGCAAATTTTGAAATGATATTTAGGTTGGTTGAAATCTAATTTTTCAAAATTGTAGGTTTAATTTTAAATTTCAATTTTTTTAAAAAATTTCGATTTTTTTTTTTTAAATTTTCAAAAATAAATATTTTATTTATTTAATTAATTATTTATTTAAAATTAAATAAATCCTACATCCAACTATCCAGCTAACCTTGTTGCAGGAGTATGTGTTTTAGCTTGTTTGTAAGTTTTCAAAACCTATTATTACTTGATTGCAAATAGCCATGGTTACTTTTTGCCAAATTTAATGATCTGATGGCTCCCTTGGTCAAGTAAATAATTTGTAACAGGTATATTTACAATCTTCTTTCATCTGTGTATGACCTAGCAACATGATAGGACCCATCCAGAGTGTGCCTGTGTGAGCCTATGTGTTTAATTTCATTATAGATGCATATTGGTTGTTGTTGCTAAATAAATTATCATAGTTCTTGATAGATTTTATTTAGGCCCATTTAGTTTGTGGGCCTATTCAATTAATAACAGTTGTTCATTTTAAGGTTAAATTCCTCTCTTTTGGGCCTTGTGGGAGAGTTGGGAGCCATAGAAGTGGGTACGACATACTGAACCCAACACCCCCTCACATGAACCACCCCAATTGTGAAGGCCCATTTGCCTGATTTGAACAACTGTACTAGGTTAATTAAATTAGTTTAACCTAATAAAATTGATTAGCAACATAATTAATTTTATTTATTTTGAAACTAATTTAAGAAAACCATAGTTTAAAGAATTTTATATTCTAAGCTAAACTATATGTATTTTCTTGTATTTAATTAAATATAGAATAATAACCATCTAGATTCTTTCTGAAGCTTAATTTAAATTTTCCATTAAATATTCCTATTTAAGTTGATATTTAGTTATCTATAACTAACTAACTTAAATCTGAATATCTTTTGGATTTAAAATTTCAAAATTAAGTTGAGAAATTTTAGGCATTGGTTATTAAGATTCTTTAGATATTTTTTAAGTTAATATCTTTTCGAATATTAACTTAAAATGGAATATTTTTAGATATTTTTTAAGTTAGTATCTTTTCGAATATTAACTTAAAATGGAATATTTTCAAATTAAGTGGTTATAACTTAATTTTAATTTAATTAAATCTGATTTGAAAGATATTTAAGTTGAGTTTTTTAGATTCTTCTAAAACAACTTAAACAAGATAATTTCAAATTTGTTCTATTTATTATTCGAATTTATTTTACGAATTTAAATAACAATTGAAATTTAATGAAAGTTGATTTTTTATTTAAGCCAACTTTGATTTGTAATTTTTCATTATTATAATATGGAACTTGTTCGATATTTATTCGAATTTATTTTTCGAATTAAATAATAATTGAAAATTAATTAAAGTTGATTTTTTATTTAAACCAATTTTAGTTTGTAATTTTTCATTATTATAATATCGAATAAAATGATTATACAAAATACATATATTTTTTTAAAAAAATAATGAGCTTTTAATCAAGAGACATTCGATCTCCATTGTTGGTTTTACATCGCGTTTGTTTTAGTGAGTAATCCTCCCTAATGGAGGAACGTTCATTAGCCATTTCGCACCGTTTAATCTCAAAAGATAAGTAGTTTGTAAGTGTTTTGTATGGTATAGATCACCCTAATGGTGGTGACCATACTTGACTTGCAAATTATGAAACAATGGTGGAAGCTCATAAGATAGAATTGCCTTGACTCTCGCCTAAACGGGACAGCGCTGAATTCCAATCTTGATCGAATAAAAGATTGCTAGAATGGTTATCATTTTAGATGAGTTGACAACTCTATTCAATGGATGATGCTTTGACTCTCGCCTAAACGGGACACTGTATCAGTTTATTGAAAGACCTTGGAAAATAAACTATGTTAGATTTAGTATTTCTATAACATATGTCGTTACTTGTTATTTTCTGAACTGTGTATGAATTTATGAACCAAAACCTTACTTCTGTTTTATTGATGTGTTGTAGTGTCATTATGAATAACCCTCACCCTGATCCTCTCCTAGTTAATATCTTAGCAAAATAACTCTATAGTGTGAAAATGCATCCTGGTGGTTGCATAAACTCTCACCTGTTGATGATGAATCTGAAGTTCCAAAAGGCAAATCTACTAGGAATTGATTTATCAAGAGAACAATGGGTCCAACTCCTCCTTAATAGTCTTCCTCCGGAGTATAATGAATTTGTTATCTCTTACATGATCAACAATTCCCACTCCTCCGACATGGACAAACTCGAAGCAGAATTACGAACCCATGAACGGAATCTGATTGCAATAGGTCCCACTGGGTTTGCAATTCATAATCAGAGGAAAAGGACTAGGTATGAAGGATCTAGCAAAGCTGCTTCTTCAAGTACAATTATCAGACATAATCTTCTATAATCGAATTGTAATGAAAAGGGACATCATGAAGAACGATCTCCCAGGCTTCTAAACAATTCAAACGAAGGTAATGCTTTTGTCTTTGAATAATGTGTTTTAGAGAACAACAAATCCGTCTGGATTGTTGATTCTGGGTCTACTAACCATGTATGTTCTTCACTGCAGTTTCTTGAAACTTGGGAAAATCTGCTTCCAGGAGAGTTAAAGCTTAAAGTTGGCACTGGCGAATTAGTGTCGGTCAAAGCTAGAGGAAAAACCCGCATCAAGTTTCAACAAAGATTTTTAATTTTAGAAAATGTTTTATTTATTCCAAACTTTAGTAGAAACTTGATTAGTCTCTCATGTTTGCAAACACAATCTTATATATTGAATTTTTCGAGTACAAATTGTACAATTTCTCATAATGGATTTCAAATATGTGTTGCTACAATGGAACAAGGGCTTTATGTTTTAAGACCGAATACTCAAATCTCACTAAGTAGTGAACTTTTCAATGTAGCTAAACCTAGAAACCTCAAAAGAAAAGAGATTGATAATGATGATCAAACTTATCTATGGCATTTACGTTTAGGTCATATAGGCTTTGATAGACTCAATAGGCTAACCAAAGACGGTCCATTGAAAAATGTCATCTTAGGTGAACTGCCAGTATGCGAGTCCTGCCTAGAAGGAAAAATGACTAAACGTTCTTTCTCTGCAAAGGGAGAGCGTGCCAAAATGCCCCTAGGGTTAGTACATTCCGATGTCTGCGGACCTTTGAATGTCAAAGCCGGAGGTGGTTATGAGTATTTTGTCACTTTCATTGACGATTTCTCTAGATATAGTTTTCTTTACCTAATGCAAAAGAAATCTGAAACGTTTGAAAAGTTTCAAGAATTTCATGCTTTGGCCCAAAACCAATTAGCTAAATCATTAAAGATCTTGCGAACTGATAGGGTGGAAAATATATGGATATGCAGTTCAAAGATCATTTAATTGAACTTGGAATTGAATCCCAATACACTGCCCCAAGCACTCCACAACAAAATGGAGTTGCAGAAAGAAGAAATCGCACTCTTTTGGAAATGGTTAGGTCTATGCTGAGTTATTCAACTCTGTCTACGTCCTTCTGGGGATATGCTATTCAGATGGCAAATGACATTTTAAATGTTGTTCCATCTAAAGCAGTCCCTAAGACACCCGTCAAATTTTGGAATGGTCGTACACCTAGTTTACGCCACTACAGAATTTGGGGGTGCCCTGCTCATGTCTTAAGAAAGAAAGAAGGCAAACTTGAATCACGTACTGAAGTATGCATGTTTGTTGGAAATTCTAAAGAGACTAGGGGTGGACTATTTTATAGTCACAAGGATAACAAAGTGTTTGTTTCTACAAATGCTACTTTCCTTGAAGAGAACTATATTAAAGACTAAAAACCGAAAAGTAAAGTTGTTCTAGAGGAATTTCTATCAGATTTAAGTCCTTCCAATGTTTCGTCCTCCTCCACACGTGAAGAGGACAATCCCACTCCCTCAGTTGAACCAACTGAGAAATCTACTACTAAAGTTTCTGTTCAGAAGATCATCGCACCTCGTCGTAGTGGGAGGGTTTCAACAAAACTAGCTCGTTATGGCTTGGATGGTGAAATCAATATGGTCGTAGGTGACGGTATTGATGACGATCAATTAACCTATAAACAGGCAATGGGTAGTCCGCAACGGAAACGATGGTCGGCCGGCATGGATTCAGAAATGGATTCCATGAAAAAGAACAGTCTGGGAATATGTAGACGCACTTGACGACTATCATCCGATAGGATGCAAGTGGGTTTACAAGAAGAAAAGAGGAGCTGGAGGTGAAGTCGAAACTTTTAAAGCTAGACTTGTAGCCAAGGGTTATACCTAAAGAGAAGGCGTGGACTATGAGGGAACTTTTAGTCCTGTTGCCATGCTCAAATCCATCTGAATTCTTCTCTCCATAGCTGCTGCTTTCGATTATGAAATCTGGCAATGGATGTCAAGACTGCCTTCCTTAATGGGGTACTTGAAGAAACCATCTATATGGAGCAACCAGAAGGTTATGTTCTTCCTGGGCAGGAAATGAAAGTTTGCAAATTAAATAGGTCTATCTATGGACTTAAGCAAGCTTCTCGCTCATGGAACAAAAGGTTTGATGAAATCATCAAAACCTACGGCTTTCGTCAGAATGAAGATGAACCTTGTGTTTACCAACTCAAGGAAGACCAAATAGTAATATTCCTTGTCCTTTATGTTGATGACATTTTGATTATTAGAAACAATGTCAAGAAAATGACTCACATCAAGGAATGGCTCAACACTCCATTCGATATGAAAGATTTGGGTCAAGCAGCCTATGTTCTTGGTATTCAGATTATTAGAAACTGGAAGAACAGATCTCTTGCTCTCTCTCAAACAACCTACATAGACAAAGTCTTAGAGAGATTCTCCATGAATAACACCAATGGGGCAAACATGCCTTCTAGATATGGTATTCGTCTATCTAAGGAACAGTCTCCGACTGATCCTCAAGTGATAGAGGACATGGCAAAAATTCCCTATGCCTCTGCAGTTGGAAGTCTAATGTATGCAATGCTATGCACTAGACCTGACATCTGTTATGCGGTGGGAATCGTGAGCAGGTATCAGTCTAATCCAGGACATGAACATTGGAATGCAGTTAAGTATATTTTGAAATACTTAAAGAGTACAAGGAATCTTGTGTTAGTCTACAAGGCTGGTGCTTTAAATCCCATAGGCTACACTGATTCCGATTTCCAGGCAAGTCTAGAAGACAGGAAATCTACATCTGGGATGGTGTTTACTCTTGGGGGTGGAGCAGTGGTTTGGAGAAGTGCAAAACAAACCGCGATATCGGACTCAACTATGGAAGCTGAATACATAGCAGCAGGCGAAGCTGCTAAAGAACTTGTGTAACGCCCTGTCCAACAGGGACGCCACGTGTGTGCAATTTAATAAAATACTTATATAGATACTATATTATACCAAAAGCGTGGGTAATTAATTTTTTTTGTAATTAAAATCAAGCATGTAAAAACTTCTTTATAGCAGAAGATAAGTAACGAGAACTATGGGGACCCCCTGTTTTCAAAATATTACAAACTAGTTTATTAGTACTTTTACATTATAAACTTTGTAATCCCAAAATACTATCAAAATGAAACATCCTGTTCACTGGGCCGAAACACTGCGGCTGATATGTACATTGCTACTACGACCCCGAACTCATGGCTGCTCAACCTTTGCTTTCCCCTTACCTGCACCATAAAGCACCCGTGAGTCACAGAGACTCAGCAAGAAAAGTGAACAAAATAATAACTGGACAATGATTATCAATTTAATCTCATGTCATCATGTTTACACATTACATAATATCATAAAGTACCCCTTTACACATTACACATTACACAACCTTGGTACTTTATAAAGTACCCCTTTACCACTCGTTAACCACGAGCTGTATATGTCATTATCGTTGCCCGATGAAGCAAACGATAAGTAAGAAACCTAACCGCGGTTTCAAGAGTAATTACTCGTAACGGTATTAACCGTTTCCAACCCTAGGTCATAACCTAGGCTCAACAAATATTTAATCAAAGTCTTGATAATAGTCAAGGCCATAACCTTTCAAGCATTAATATTTAACCACATATGGTGCTTACCACTTTTCTTACCTTAGTTCTGAACTCAAGCGTACGGGCCAACTCGAGTGGAAAACAAGCTAGGCGATCCTGGTCCTATGTCACGACAACCAAAACTCAATAAAAACCTTAATCAAATTTCTGATAATCAACTCTAATTCTCACAATCGAACACACCCTACTTTTCCCCGGATCAAACTAGCTTAAGCTTAAGCGTCTCTAAAACACCTTGAATTCCACTCCGAAAGACACCCCGAATCAGATCAGACTTGAGGAGAAAAACCTAAAAGCCCCCTTTCCTGGGAAAAATGGTGGGCCGTTTTTCAGGCACCCACAAAAACGGCCTGCCTTTTTTTCCTGGCAGCCATGGTGATTTCTGGATTTTCACCCCAAAAACCAATCAAACCTCCACCAAACCTCCTCAAATCTTCCAAAACAGTATAATAACATAAATATAACATATCCCAAGCTTCAAATTACAATAGTTCAATCTCTAACTCAAATTCATATACTCAAGTGAAAGAAAATCAATTTCTTTAGCTTCTTCAAACACACCACAATCTCAACAGCCATGAAATCATATAAAACATGCACAAACAAACCTAATTCAACTAAGAAATCATGCTCAGAACTCATCTAAGCCTACAGCCATGAGCACCCATAAAGAACTAATAAAAACCTAGCTTAAAACCTAGGAAATCACCAAGAACATAAGGAGGAAGTTACCTCAAGGATCTAGGTTGGCTTGGGGGTTGAGTTCAACTCTAAAATTGTGGATTTTTTGAGGAAAAGAAGTCTCCTAATGGCTGGCTCAAGCTTGCCCGAGAGAGGGAATGAGAGGAGTTGAAGATGATGAAGTTACTTATCCTCTAAGTAACTTAAATAATAAGATTTTCTCTTCTTTTTCTTTCTTTTCTATTTCTATTTATTTTTTTTTTAAAAAAAAGTCTCAGCCCCTAAATAAAAAAATAAAAAGGAATAAAAGTATAATTATTTAAAGAATAATTAAATTACCCACGAAGCTAAAAAAAAATCTCTAAAATAACCTAAGGGAATTTTTGTAATTACACTAATCCCCCAACTCGACATTCTAAAAAAATTCTAACCTAATCCAGAATACTCTCAAAATAATTCTTCCATTAACGTCGTGACATTACTAACCACATCGCTAAATTTCCACAATTACCGGGCCCGAAAAAAAATATTCTATTTCAAAATTGATATCTTCGGTACTCACATATCCCAATATAATCTCCGTAATTAATAAATTACGCTATTTATTTCATTGAGTAAATTCTCAATAATTACCCTAAGCAAGATCATAATCTTACTTCGTTACCAAAATAATTACATATTTAATAAAATATGTCTATTTATATATTATTTATTTTTCGGGATATTAAAACTATTCCCCCTTATAGGAATTTCGTCCTCGAAATTTACCTGAAAAACTCGGGATACAACTCCCGCATCTGCGACTCTAACTCCCAAGTCGCTTCTTCAGCCTTGGTGTTCCGCCACAGCACTTTAACTAGCGGAATAATCTTGTTCCACATCAACTTTTTTTTCCTGTCCAAAATCTACACCGGTTGTTCTTTATATGAAAGGTTAGTTTGAAGCTCAATGTCTTCATAACTTAAGACATGAGTTGTATCAGATACATATTTCTGAACCATCGAGACATGGAATACGTTATGAACCCCAGATAAAGAAGGAGGTAGAGCTAACCGATAAGCTACCTAACCTACTTTCTCAAGAATCTCAAACAGAACAATAAACCTGGGACTCAATTTTCCTTTCTTTCCGAACCTTTGAATTCCTTTCATTGGGGATACCCGAAGGAAAACAAAATCCCCAATCTGGAATTCAACATCTCTACGCTTTGGATCTGCGTAGCTTTTCTGTCTACTTTGTGAAGCAAGCATACGAGCTCGAATCTTTTCAATAGCCTCACTCGTTCTTCGGATAACCTCAGGTCCAAGATACCTACGTTCGCCAGCTTCATCCCAGTGAATAGGTGAACGACATTTCCTTCCATAAAGCATCTCATACGGAGCCATGCCAATGGTACTCTAATAACTATTGTTGTAAGAAAATTCAATCAGAGGTAGGTACTTGTTCCAAGAACCTTTAAAATCCATTACACATGCTCTCAGCATATCTTCAAGTATCTGGATAGTCCTATCAAATTGACCATCGGTTTGAGGATGAAAAGCTGTACTAAATTTTAATTTAGTACCCATTGCTTGCTGTAAGCTTCCCCAGAATTTGGATGTAAATTTTGGATCTCGATCAGAAACTATTGACTTTGGGGCACCGTGAAGCCGAACTATCTCCTTGATATATAAATCAGCATATTGATCCACTGTATACGTTGTCCTCACCTGGAGAAAGTGAGCAGACTTCATATATCGATCCACTATCACCCAAATAGAATCATAATACCCTACTGTTCTGGGCAATCCCACTACAAAATCCATGGTGATGTATCCCCAATTCCATTCAGGAATCTTAGAGGCTGAAGCAAACCTGCCGGCCTCTGGTGTTCTGCTTTAATTTGTTGACAGGTTAAGCATCTTGACACATATTCAACAATATCCCTCTTCATACCCGGCCACCAGTATAAAGCTTTCACATCATGATACATCTTGGTTGTTCCCGGGTGTAAGGAGTACGGTGTAGTATGAGATTCATCAAGAATCTCCTGTCTAATTTCTTTATCAACCGGTACACAAATTCTGTTCTTGTATAGCAACAACCCATCAAATAAACACAAAAAGTCTTTTGCCAATCCGACCTCTAACTTCTCCTTATGCCTCTGTAGCTCAAGATCACTTTGTTAAGCTACTCTAATTCTTTCCAATAAATCAGATTGCAGGGTAATGTTGGCAAGTTTTCCAATTACAAATTCAATTGCTCCTCTAGTCATATCCTCAGCCAGCTCTGCTGAAATTTTCTTTAGTTCACAAACTTGCCTTGGTCCTTTTCGACTCAGAGCCTGCGCTACCACATTTGCTTTGCCAGGGTGGTAGAGAATTTCACAATCATAATCGTTGACCAGTTCTAACCATCGTCGTTGCCTCATATTTAAATCCTTCTGAGTGAAAAAGTACTTTAGGCTTTTGTGATCAGTGTAAATCTCACACTTCTCACCATAAAGATAGTGACGCCAAACTTTCAATGCAAAAACAACTGCTGCCAATTCAATATCATGGGTAGGATACCGCTGTTCATACTCTTTCAATTGCCTGGATGCATAAGCAATCACTTTCCCTGACTGCATAAGAACACAACCTAACCCCTGTTTGGATGCATCACAGTATATCACAAACTTTTCATCACTTTTTTGTAAGGTTAACACGTGAGCATTAATCAACCTTTGTTTCAGTTCCTGGAAACTACTTTCACACTTATCAGTCCAAACGAACTTGCAGTTCTTTCGAGTTAACACTGTTAAGGGCGTAGAAATCTTGGCAAAGCCCTCAACAAACCTTCTATAATACCCTACCAATCCCAGGAAACTTCTAACTTCAGTTGCTGACTTAGGTCGAGGCCAATCTCGTACTGCCTCAATCTTCACTGGATCCACTAAAATACCATTTTTACTTACCACGTGTCCCAAAAAACTCACCTGAGGTAACCAAAATTCACATTTCTTAAACTTGGCATACAAATTATGCTCCCCGAGACGTTGTAATACCATTCGAAGATGTCTTTCGTGAGTTTCTTCTGAGTTTGAATATATTAGAATATCATCAATAAAGACAATAACAAAATCATCCAGAAAGTCTTTGAACACTCGGTTCATCAGGTCCATAAACACTGCTGGCGCATTTGTTAATCCAAAGAACATAACCAGAAATTCATAGTGGCCATACCGGGTCCGAAAAGCTTTCTCGAGAATATCCTCTTCTCGAATCCTCAAACTGGTGATAACCAGATCGAAGATCAATCTTCGAGAAGATGGTCTTCCCTTGAAGCTGATCAAATAAGTCATCTATCCATTGCAAAGGATACTTATTCTTCACTGTCAACTTGTTTAACTCCCGGTAATCAATGCACATTCGTAAAGTTCCATCCCTCTTTTTCACAAACAAAACTGGTGCACCCCAAGGTGAAGTACTAGGTCTTGTAAATTTTAAATCCATCATCCCTTGTAATTGCACTTTTAATTCTTTCAGCTCTGCAAGCGCCATCCTGTAGGGAGCTCTTGACACAGGCTCTACTCCTGGTATTAGATCAATCTCAAAATCAATTTCACTTTTTGGTGATAAGCCCGGTAACTCTTTTGGGAACACATCCAAAAATTCTCGGACCACTGGGACATGCTCCGGTCCCGCTAGTGGTTCCCTGGTAATATCCACAACATTTGCTAAGAAACCAATGCACCCTTCACACAACAAATCTCTTGCCTTAACTCGGGATCCATGCATCTTACCCACAAACACAAAGGGATCCTCGCCCTCAGGCTGAAAAGTTACCATCTTTCTTTTACAATCAATGGTGGCGTTGTATTTAGCAAGCCAATCCATCCCTAAAATAACATAAAAATCCTCTAGATTCAATTCTATCAGATCAACTGATAACTCTCTTCCTTCCACAAATAATGGAAGGGATCGAACCCACCTGCTGGAGATAACCAACTCCCCAGTAGGCAGGAAGGTTCCGAAACCACTAGAAAGCACATCACTAGGTCTTTTCAATTTCTCAATTATTCTACTTGAAATATAAGAATGCGTCGCACCAGAATCAATTAGAACAGTCAATAAAGTACCAGCAACAGAAAGCTGACCTGTTACAGTAGAAGGACCAGTATCAGCCTCAGTCTGAGTCAGGGGAAACACTCGAGCAAGAGCGGGTGTACCATCCCTCTTTTGCTCTAGTCGTAGCAGCTGTGGACAATTCCTCTTCATGTGACCCACTACCCCATAGTGGAAACAGGCCCTGGCCTGACACTCCCCCTGGTGGCGCCTTTTACATCTCGGTCATTCAGGAAAAGTCCGCTAGTTTTTGTTCCCACCAGGACGAAAACCTTGGTTACCCTGGAACCTTTTATTTGGGCCTGTAGCTGATAATTCACTAGATCTTTTCTTGCGATCACCGGAATCAGCACTTGATGTTGGCTTCCATGAATCCCTTCAAGCAATATTTTTCTTTCGTATCTGAGCTTCTGCACCCTCAAAAACTAGGGCAAATTCAATTGTCTGAGCATAAGCTCGAGCAACCCCCGTTGTTTAGAAGTAATAATCACATCTCGTACGATATGTTCATCCAACCCTCGAATGAACTTTGCTTTCCTAGCAGCTTTAGTAGCCACCTCATCCGAAGCAAACTTTGCCAATCGATCAAATTTAGTGGTATACTCTGTCACAGTCATGCTGCCCTGAGTCAAACGTATGAACTCTTCTGCCTTTGCCGCCCGAATAGACTCATTATAATACTTCTCATAAAACAAGGCATGTAAGGCTTCCCAGGTCATGTTATTCAGATCATGACCCTGAGATACAATCTCCCACCAAATACGAGCATCATCTCGCAGCATATAAGTAGCACACCTGACCTGGTCATTATCTTCAACTCGCATAAAATTAAAAATGGATGTTATCAGACTCATCCATTGCTCCGCCTTGAGTGGATCAGCACCACCCTCAAACACTGGCGGGTTCTGCTTCTGGAACCGCTCATAGAAAGGTTCCAAACGGTTCCCTACATCCGGTGGCACTACCAGAGGTGTCGGAGTATCAGGGTTAGGGTTTAGAGCAGGCTAAACTCGCTGCTCTCTCAATTATCTGATTTGCTCACCCTGCTGTCGAATAGTCTCTTGCATTGCAGCATATAACTCTTCCCAGTTTGGTGGTGGTGGAGGGTTCTCGCCCTCACCAGGAGCCCCGAGCCTAGCTAGCTCGCGGGTACCCCTACCAGTCCGCCTCGGGTGCATAATCTATACACATGCGGTCACATTCTAGGTAATAACAATACTAATAAGTATTTCCCTATATTATAGTCCTACCCACACCATTCCGATATCAACACAATTCAGATAATCAGGCAATCAGAAAATTAACAAACTATCTTTTAACTAAAAGCTTACGGAACCATGAGTCGATCAAGTCCTTGCAGCCAATGTACATATCAAACCAGTCTTCAGGATCTAAAAACCTTGGCGCTCTGATACCATGTTGTAACGCCATGTCCAACACGGATGCCACGTGTGTGCAATTTAATAAAATACTTATATAGATACTATATTATACCAAAAGCGTGGGTAATTAATTTTCTTTGTAATTAAAATCAAGCATGTAAAAACTTCTTTATAGCAGAAGATAAGTAACGATAACTATGGGGACCCCCTGTTTTCAAAATATTACAAACTAGTTTATTAGTACTTTTACATTATAAACTTTGTAATCCCAAAATACTATCAAAATGAAACATCCTGTTCACTGGGCCGAAACACTGCGGCTGATATGTACATTGCTACTACGACCCCGAACTCATGGCTGCTCAACCTTTGCTTTCCCCTTACCTGCACCATAAAGCACCCATGAGTCACAAAGACTCAGCAAGAAAAGTGAACAAAATAATAACTGGACAATGATTATCAATTTAATCTCATGTCATCATGTTTACACATTACATAATATCATAAAGTACCCCCTTACACATTACACATTACACAACCTTGGTACTTTATAAAGTACCCCTTTACCACTCGTTAACCACGAGCTGTATATGTCACTATCGTTGCCCGATGAAGCAAACGATAAGTAAGAAACCTAACCGCGGTTTCAAGAGTAATTACTCGTAACTGTATTAACCGTTTCCAACCCTAGGTCATAACCTAGGCTCAACAAATATTTAATCAAAGTCTTGATAATAATCAAGGCCATAACCTTTCAAGCATTAATATTTAACCACATACGGTGCTTACCACTTTTCTTACCTTAGTTCTGAACTCAAGCGTACGGGCCAACTCGAGTGGAAAACAAGCAAGGCGATCCTGGTCCTATGTCACGACAATTAAAACTCAATAAAAACCTTAATCAAATTTCTGATAATCAACTCTAATTCTCACAATCGAACACACCCTACTTTTCCCCGGATCAAACTAGCTTAACCGTCTCTAAAACACGTTGAATTCCACTCCGAAAGACACCCCAAATCAGATCGGACTTGAGGAGAAAAACCCAAAATCCCCCTTTTCCTGGGAAAAACGGTCGGCCATTTTTCAGGCACCCAGAAAAACAGCCTGCCTTTTTTTCCTGGCAACCATGGTGATTTCTGGTTTTTCACCCCAAAAACTAATCAAACCTCCACCAAACCTGCTCAAACCTTCCAAAACAGTATAATAACATAAATATAACATATCCCAAGCTTCAAATTACAATAGTTCAATCTCTAACTCAAATTCATATACTCAAGTGAAAGAAAATCAATTTCTTTAGCTTCTTCAAACACAACACAATCTCAACAGTCATGAAATCAAATAAAACATGCACAAACAAACCTAATTCAACTAAGAAATCATGCTCAGAACTCATCTAAGCCTACAGCCATGAACACCCATAAAGAACTAATAAAAACCTAGCTTAAAACCTGGGAAATCACCAAGAACATAAGGAGGAACTTACCTCAAGGTTCTAGGTTGGCTTGGGGGTTGAGTTCAACTCTGAAATGGTGTTGCTGAGGAAAATAAGTCTCCTAATGGCTGGCTCAAGCTTGCCCGAGAGAGGGAATGAGAGGAGTTGAAGATGATGAAGTTACTTAGCCTCCAAGTAACTTAAATAATAAGATTTTCTCTTCTTTTTCTTTCTTTTCTATTTCTATTTATTTTTTTTAAAAAAAATGTCTCAACCCCTAAATAAAAAAATAAAAAGGAATAAAAGTATAATTATTTAAAGAATAATTAAATTACCCACGAAGCTAAAAAAAATCTCTAAAATAACCTAAGGGGATTTTGGTAATTTCACTAATCCCCCAACCCGACATTCTAATAAAATTCTAACCTAATCTGGAATATTCTCAAAATAATTCTTCCATTAACGTCGTGACATTACTAACCACATCGCTAAATTTCCACAATTATCGGGCCCGAAAAAAAAATATTCTATTTCAAAATTGATATCTTCGGTACTAACATATCCCAATATAATCTCCGTAATTAATAAATTACGCTATTTATTTCATGGAGTAAATTCTCAATAATTACCCTAAGCAAGATCATAATCTTACTTCGTTACCAAAATAATTACATATTTAATAAAATATGTCTATTTATATATTATTTATTTTTTGGGATATTACAACTTGTCTGGCTAAGAAAGTTCTTCACTAGTATAGGTGTTGTTCCTGGAATTGAAAAGCCTCTGGTCTTACTTTGTGATAACAATGGAGCAATAGCAAACAGTAAAGAACCTCGAAGCCACAAGAGAAGCAAACACATTGAAAGGAAGTATCACATTATCAGAGAATACGTGGCAAGAGGGGATGTACTAGTTGAGAAAGTTGACACAGAGGACAACCTGGCTGATCCATTTACCAAAGTCTTGGCCGTGACAGCCTTTGAAAAGCACCGTCAGAATTTAGGATTAATTGACATGTACTGATTAGTTTTATATTAGTGCAAGTGGGAGTTTGTTGGGTTTTATGCCCTAAATAAAACTCCATTTCAATGCAATCTATTTTATTCAGCATCAATAAAGAAACAGAAGTATTTTTCATTCATTTGTGTATGTTTTGGTTCACTTTATCAATTGCTTGTCTATATGATTTATAAATTCATCTTAAACCCTTTTCACATACTTGATCCTGTTTATTGTGTTGTCATCACATTGGAAAGTAAACATGACTATGTGAATAAAGTTTCCTAGATTTATCAGACGCAGGGTTTTACTGATATGATAATCTACAACAAGAGTTTACTTACATTTGGAGAAATGCTATGTTCTTTCCAGAACATTGGTTAAAGTAAAGCTCGGGTTGGATGCATGGAGTATGCATCGGAAGGGACTGATATTGAACTTTGACTTAGATTTAATTAAACTTACCTAAAATATATTCAAGTCAATATCGCCTAGTTGATCCTAGATAAAATGTTCTTAATCCTGTTATGATTAGGCTCAATCTTGAAAGGCTATTCGTGTTCTTTGATTTTTTAGTTAAGCCTACTTTTAGGTCAGGGTGATACGTACATTTTGGGAACACGGTAGTGCAATTGAGTGGGAGCGCTAACATAAAATGGAATCTATAGCTTCTATCTGGCGCATAGTAAGCAAAGGATGATCTCCTTCGAGCTTGACCAAACGAACATAAATGGTGGAGTACTCATTTCACATAAACTGAAATATCATTTATACGGGGTCAATTGTTTTAAGGATAAAATACATAGTAGGGTGTAACGGTAATCTAATCCCTTTACAGTGTAGATCATTCATATAGAGGATCATTGATCAAATTAGGATTATAACAATGGATAACTAATGATGCGTCTATATGGTGGAACATATAGAGCATTCTATATACTGAGAGTGCAATTCTAAGTTCTATGCGTGGATTCAACGAAGAATTAATAAGTGAGTGAATTTTAGTGATAAATTCTTGATCTACTTATTGGAAGCTCGGTTATATAGACCCATGGTCCCCGCACTAGTTGAGATAATATTCTTTGTAAGACTCATGTAATTGGTTTTGATTAATACATTATAATTCTCAAATTAGACTATGTCTATTTGTGAAATTTTAACTAAGTAAGGGCGAAATTGTAAAGAAAGAGTTATCAGGGGCATATTTGTTAATTATGATACTTTGTATGGTTCAATTAATAAATATGATAAATGACAATATTATTTAATAATTATTTATAGTTATTAAATAGTTAGAATTGGCATTTAAATGGTTGAATTAGAAAATTGGCGTTTTTGAGAAAATCAGATACAAGAGTGATAAAACTACAAAATTACAAAAAGTGAGGCCCAAACCCAATAAGCCATGGCCGCCCACTTTTATAGGAGTTTTACCTCTGATATTTTCATTATTTTAATGCCAAATAATTCAAACCTAACCCTAGTGGAATGCTATAAATAGATAGTGAAGGCTTCAGGAAAATTACACTTTTCATTCAGAAAAACCTGAGCCTCTCTCTCTACCTTGGCCGCCACTCTCTCTCTCTCTTCTTCCTTGATAATTTCAAAATCCCTTTAGTGATTAGAGTATTGCCCACACACAGCAAGCAATACCTCAATCATAGTGAGGAAGATCGTGAAGAAAGATTTTCAGCAAAAGGAGTTTACGCATCAAAGATTCAGAGAAAGAGATCCAGGTTTAGATCTTGATAATACTCTGCGACAGAAAGGATACAAGGGTTAGAGATCTGAACGGAAGGAGTCATTTAATTCCGCTGCACCCAATGTAAGGTTTCTTAAACTTTATATGTGTTTATTTCATCGTTGTAGAAAGTTCATATTTAGGGTGTTAATCAACATACTTGTGAGTAGATCTAAGATCCTGGTAAAATAATTTCTAACATAGAGAACATCACCTACATATTCGGGTCTATAATCATTAGGGAGAATGAAATCATCTCTTAGACCCCCATGTTGTGGCTCTGCCTCTAAATTTGACCCTCTCTGATCTTCCATCATTCACATTAGGGTCTTCAAGTAACCTATAATCCTTTTCGGCCCATTCAATAGAGCACTCGGGCCTTCCCTCAAAGCAATCGGCTCCCACTCTACAGTCTCCAATCTTGCCAAAATGGCAGAGTATACTGGTTCTCGAGCCTTTGAGGTGCTTGGAATGGATGTTGACGGGAAAAGAGGACGATCCTTTGATCCAGGAGATGGTGCAGGTGGTGTAGTGTCGCTAAATATTCGGGCTTCATCTGCCTGCTCTTCTAATGCTGAGGCAAGCTTCTGCGCTTGGCTGCGCAGAGCATCTTGAGTTGGTTGCCCATCGTCATCCAACACTAGTTCTTCCAAGTCAACAAATATTTTCCCCTCACCGCCGGTGATAGTCCTCACGAACACCTCTTTATTTTGCCTAGGACAATACATAGAGTACACTGTCAACTGAAAATAAAAACCAATGTCTTATTAGATAGAAATTAAAATAAAATATATATGACTGGAAAGCGCAAAAAAGACTTACATTTGTCGAAAACAAACTTATAACTTCATCCCTGTTGAGTGTGGTCTCCTCCTTACTCTCCCAATTAACCATTCTGGGAAAGCGATGCAATTTTCTCACTGCATATTCATTGTCCAACTCTAAGATGGCCTCATAGGCCCAATATTGCAACGCTATAGTGTAGTCGTATGATGAGTATTTGGCCTCCTTTTGAGAAACTCCCTTCTCAATCTTCTTGTGCATCTGATTCTTAACCTCTACAAAATCTTTGTTGCAAGTTTCCATCAACTTGTTGAAGGAGATCTTTCCAAACGGATACTCATAGAAGAATTCCAAGTTATCAACCATTCTTATCACAAATAAAGAAACAACAGTCTTCTCCTCCTTACCAGTCAGGACGCCCATAACAAATAAGGCCATCCCCAACTTGTACACATCATCAGCTTGTATGCAACTCTCAAAAACTTTGCGCAGTTGGCCTTCTTTATTAGGACCTAACTGGTAAGGAGGAGAAGATTTCTTTATTCATCGTGAATTGAAAGCACTAATCATAGAAAGTATTTGAGAAGGCTATGAAACAATAACCATGCCTATTCTTGGATACCATAAACCATACCCATCCCATTATGATTATGTTCCATGTCCCCCAAATTACATAAACTTACAATTTGAAAAGTTTAATTGGATAAATGGGTCCCCTAAAGAACATGTAGTTTGTCTCTGATGTGGTGAATCTGCTCAGTCAGATGCATTACTCATAAGACAATTTTTGCATTCACTTAAAGGGGTGGCATTCACTTGGTATACGCAATTACCAACAGGATCGATAATCACATGGGATGACATGCAAAGAGCCTTCATTGCTCAATTTGTAAGTTCAATAAGGGATGTCACTGTTAGTGACCTAGCTGAAACTAAGCAAAGACCAAATGAATCTGTCAACAAATTTATTGCTACATGGAGAAGTGTTTGAATTCAATGTCCAAAAAAATTATCTGAGCTATCTGCATTTCAATT
The DNA here is from genome assembly GCF_029168945.1 of Cannabis sativa. Lineage (NCBI taxonomy): Eukaryota > Viridiplantae > Streptophyta > Magnoliopsida > Rosales > Cannabaceae > Cannabis > Cannabis sativa. Next base: position 86,622,984 of record NC_083602.1, read on the forward strand.
AAGTAGACAAACTCTCATTTCCGCGATAGCAGTTTACTTATGCTCCATAGAGCCTAAAACCTTCAATGAGCTTATTTTCAAAGCAAGCATCATTGAGGTGCAAATAGCTCGCTAAAATGACACATCTTATGATTCAATGACTACCTTTGTAAAAGAAGATGAAGATAAAGGAAAAGCTAAAATACTACCAAAACAGTCCATTATAAAAGAGACTATGAAGTATTTGTTCATTGATGAAGATGATGTCGAACAAATATTAGATGAATTATTGGCTGCGGAAGCTATAAATCTCCTAAAGCTTAAAAACACAAAAGAAGTCAATAATACTGACAAAATCAATTATTGTCAGTACCATCGAAATAGCACTCATTCAACAATAAACTGTTGAGCCCTCAAAAGTATCATTGAAAAGATTGTCCAGCACGAGGATATCCAAATAGTCTCAATTTTAAAAGTCTTCATTTTAAATGAGAAGAAAGGTTGTTACTCATTGCAACCTAAAAAAATGCGTGAAGCAGAAAACGAAAGCGCAAACAAATAGAGCAAGCGAAAGCGAATCCTCGAAAAAAAAAAGCAAAAAGAAATAAGCAAAAAAATAGACCAAGCAAAAAACGGATGCTAAAAAAATAGTGCAAGCAAAAAAAGAATGCTCTAAAGAAAATAGAGCGAACAAAAAGCGAATGCTAAAAAAAAAAGCCAATAGAGCAAACAAAGAGTGAATGCTAAAAAAATGAGTGAAAAGCTAACACTCAAGAAAAAAATAGAGTATTGCAGAAAGTGAAAGCTTAAGAAAATTGAGCAATGCGCAAAAAGCTGATTCTCAAGAAAAAAATGGGCAAAGAAAAAATGAAATCCCAACGAAAAGAAAAGGACAAAGCTCAAAGAAAAAGAGAGCAGCAAAAAGCTCAAAGGTCAAAGCAGAAAGCGAGAACTAAAGGAAAAAAGCCATGACACAAAGCAAGAAGCTAAAATGCGCTTGGAAAAACATCTCAAAGCATAAAGCTTCAGCATGGTGTAAAGAAGAACAAAAATTCAAAGTGCTTCTCTGAACTACGAAAGGCTTGATCTCGCCAAGGGTACGTAGGCAATCTAAATAATAGATACAGCCACCAAATCAAAATCTCAAATTTCTCTCCCCAAGTTCAAAGACAAATATGCAAAATATTTGTCCTTTCAAATTAAGATTGGTAGAATAAGAACTCTACAAAGAGAGGTAGAAAGTTCAAAGTTACTCGAGCATCACACGTGTCCATATAAATTACCATGCACATGCTCGAGGGGGCATCTGTTGAACTATTTTTTCTCTTCATTTATTATATAATAAAATAGTAATAATAAAAGGAATCGTTCAGAAAAAAAAAGAAAAAAATATATTATTTTTTAATTATATATCCCCACTTTTCTCTTCACTAACCCATAACTACCTACCACTCACCTCTCCACTCTTTGAGAAAATATATCGTAAAAATGAGTTTATAAAGAGAAAGAAGAAAATCAGACAAAAGAGGGGGAGAAAATAAAGAAAAGAAAACTCTGTGAAAATTTACAAAGAAATAGTACAACATATTCTCATCTTCAAAGAAGTTCTACAGAGTATGTATTAAGGTTATTCCCTATTTCTTTTCATCATTCAAATTTTTCTTCTCCTGTAATTTTTCTTATTTTGTCTTTCGTCCACTTTGATCTAGGCTCTAAGCCACAAATTTTTCTTCAAAATGAGATATAGCCAAAGAGAAAATAAGATAATTTAATGTCTCCATGCCGTTATGCTGCCCAAATCTTCTTAGATTTTTATATTTCTCTTGATTCCCTAGACTTCAAAAAATAAGTCAATATGAGAGTCCATAATCCAAAAGGAAGATAGAAATCTTAAACAAAGAAAATTATTCTACTATCAATTTTTTTTTTATTAGAATATAAATTTTGAGAAATAGTAACTGGTGTCTGGTGCGATTCATGCCCAGGAACTAAACCTCTTGGAAAGTTTGCCGAGATAATATGCATATTTGATACAAAATAAAAAATTATATATACACCATCCACGTACGTCATAAATTTGATGATTGTTTTTTTTGTACATATATAAGACCATATGATAAAAATGCATAGTGAAAGGGTCAAAAGTAAAATATTCATCTACTATAAATGTATTTGTGAATATATGATCAAACATATATTCATCTACTTAGCATTTTTTTCTTATTAAGATGGATAAGAAGGAAAATCCACGTTCAATAGGATTCGACCTTCTTAGTTAGCATAACCGTCCAAAGGATAAAGGCAAGGAGCAATTGGGTAGTTCTTAAATATTATCCCATTCTATATAAATGAAACGAGGGGAATATCTGCGTTTCATGAGCGATTTAAATCAATCCGAATAAAAATAACTGTTAATCCATATACCTATAAATAGGGGCAGAATCTACAGGAAAAACGAGGGCAAAAAGAGAGAGAAAATTATATTATTTATGATACAGAAAATTGTACTCTATATTCAAGAGAATACCCCTTATAACACAGACTCGTGGAGTATGTAGATTTTAACTACAAAACCAAGTAAAATACCTGGTGTTTATTATTATTAAATTATGTAGTGTAATTATTGCGAAACGGCTATATATTTGGTTAATGAAAATCTACATTAATAATAGTCATCTCCATCTCCTTGTGATACTCATCAACACTCTTGTAACCTTGACGAAGACCTTGCAACTTGAGGTACAAGTCTCGATAATAGTGAGATGGTACAAAACGCCGCCTCATCACCCCTTCATAGCCTCCCAAGTGTCAATCTCACATTCTCCATTCTGCCTCTGGTTGATGCACAACTGATCCCACCAAACAATAGCATAGTCAGTAAATTTAATGGCAGCAAGTTTTACCTTTTTTATTTTGGAATAGTTGTGACAATGAAAAACCAATTCCATCTTCTTCTCCCACTCAAGGTATGCTTCATTATCACTCTTCCCCTGAAAAGCATGAATTTTCATATTTATATTTCCCAAATAATTATCTCCCTGGTTCCTAGCTTCTCTATCCCGACTATACCTCCTATGGTTACCTGCTGGCATCACATCAAACTCTTCATCAGAAACTACCCCTTCCCCATCTACTTCACTATCATCACTTTGGTGAACCTTGTTCCTCCTTGGCCTCTGTTGTGTTCCCTCTTCTACCATATCTAACCTTGCATGTATTTGATCACCACTTCTCTCATTATCCACCCCATCTCCCCCATTAAAGCTTGAATTTGTAGATTTGGAACCATAAGTGGTGTAGTATTTTCTTTTGGATTTTGAGACATGATTGAATTCTTCAAAAATAAAGTTAGAACAGATATAGAAAGACCTCACCACACTCCCTCAAGTGTTTCACTGAAAAAAATAATTTGTCACTCAAATTCACTCGTGTTTCACTAAAATTCGATGGCTTTTACCCTCATATAAGCTCACACTTCTGCCTTTTTCTGCTCATATTCCTTTTTTAAGTTCTTAAAAACTAATAAAACGGTACAAGAAAGGATTCAAGCAGGAATTTTAACCAAACAAACCAAACGAACACTGATTAAAAATTGGAAAAAAAATGATGATTTTTGGAACACTTTTGTGGGGTTTTGGCCAATAGGCCTCTAGACCATGGGAACTAAGAATAGACAAAAAAAATTTGAAGAGAGGTTTCCACACTTTTTTTTTTGCTCTTGGTCTCATTTTTTTCTTTTTCTTTTTCTTTTCTTTTTTTATCAAGAATTTCAAAGTTTTCTTGCTTGCTAATGACACAAAGAAAATAGGAAACAAATTAGACAAGCTTTGTGAAATAACTATGGAAATTGTAGAAACAAAATTGGTGAAACAAAATAAGGAAACTAACTTGTGACACAAATAGAAAAACAAAGAATTCAACAATAACAAATTGCTCTCGGTTTCCTTTTCTTAACTTCCTTTTCTTTCCCTTTTTTTCTTTTAGAATTTTGAATTCTTGTAAGCTAATGACACAAAGAGGAAAAAAAAGGAAACAAACCAGACAAGATTTTTGAAATAATTTTGGAAACGATAGAGAAACAAAAATAAGAAAACAAATTTGTGACACAAATAGGGAAACTATTAAAACAAAGAAACAAATAATTTAGCAATGTCAAATTGTAAATCTAGGCTATAAATTTTGGGTTTCAAAGAAAAATTAAGCGAAACTAATAAAAACAAGGAAATAATTGGAAACGATGAGATAAGCGAAAATTCAAATTGTGGCCCTAGAATTTCAATTTCGGATTTCAAAGAAAAATTAAGTGAAACTAAAGAAAGCAATGACACGATTTTGACATAAGAGAATTATTAATGCTCTAGTAGCTTCGAGTTTCACAACATGATTAGAAATCGGGCTACCAATAGCAAAGTTAAACAAAAGCTAGCATACGACAACATGAGCTATGAGTGTTAATGTGGGTGCAACCATTGATTGACAATTATATGGTTCCCCTTGAGCAAAGAAGGTCATGTCCTTCTAACCAATGAAGCTTCCATACTCTCTGAAGTTGGAAAAGGACATAGTCAAGAAAGGATCCACTCTGACAGTATACAGAGAAGGCTCTGGGTTAGTGGGACTCCTAACAATCTCTTCTACCCTATTGATATATGTTTTCATGGGATGTTTAACGGTATTCAGACCTAAAAACTGACTATCGAATCCCCCTTGGTCCCTCTGGGACATGCAGTAGAGGTTAGGGGTACAAAATACATAGAAGCACCACCTATTACCTCTTCCAAAAGTGTTGGCTCCAAAAGCACCTTCTTCTAGGTATGCTGCAATAAATATTTCTAGGATGTCCTCATCTTATGTCAAGGGGTTTGGGTGGCAGAGTGCCTAATCTACATCCATGAGCTTGTCTTCCTTAACAGCCTCAGCCATTGTTTTGGCGATGTCAAGGGCTATTTTTTGCTTCACCTCCTTTGAAGCTTAGCTTTGGCCCCTATAACTCATGTTACCAATGCTTTGAAAGCAAAACATTAACCCGTGCTCACAGAGCAGCTTTGTAATGACCAAGCCTTTGACTTATAGCTCCTTAACGGAGAAAGGATTGTATTAGGCTACCTTCTTCTTCAATTCCTCTGTCTCAAGACTTTGAGCAACAATTTCTACCAATAATAAGAGGATAAAAACTTGGTTAACACCTAGACTCAAGAATTTTGCAAATAAAGGACAGAAATAGTAATAAAAATGTTTACCTGGGATTTGGAAGCTCAAAGGAAGGGTAGGCACCCTTCACTAGAAAACAAGTGGAAATTTACCAATACTCTCAAAGAGTAAGCATTAGGTCTAGCTAGTGGGGCAGTGCGCATCCGAGTACCTCTCGAGCTTGTAAAACGTAACCTTTTTGAAATTGGCACACATGTGTTGGGGCTTCAAACCATAAAAGTACAAGATTTACTCTAGGTTGGGCACTTCAAACTTCGAGATCTTATAGAAGATATACCATCCAGCTAGGAGCTTGTAAGCCAGAGGTATCATTTGGAAAGGGGCTATCCCTATCCTCACATAGAACTCAGGAAAGTACGTCCTTAGGGGAAGGTGTGCCCCACTCACTATGTGGGCCCAGCTCTAAGCGCTGAACCCATCTCTACTAATGGAGGTCAATTCATCCGCTACATAAAGCTAGTTCCACATCAGCCCCAGAATGCTGCGCACTTCTGCTTCGTTGATATAGAGCTCCATCATGTCGTATGACCTAAAGCTATTAATTTTTTAGTCTATTTCCCATATGGAATAATTGTAGATGATAGGCGCAGGGGACACAGCCTTGGCTTTTCCATTTGCCTTGGATTTTCCTACTTCCCCAGATGGAGCAACTTCCAAAACGTTCTCCAGGACAAGGTCTCATTGAAGTCCCACTGTGGGATCCGAAACTTATTTTTCTTTAACATTTACTTCCTCGAAAGGGTTACAGTTGGCACTTAGGCTTACTGCCTTAAAATTTATTCCACGTTCAAATCCATGACTTGAAAAATGAAAAAGAAAAGGATAACCAAGCAATTAAATACCCAACATCCAAATGACTATATGGGTGTTGACCTCGCTTTTAGCCAATGACAACGAGTCTATTTTATAAGCGATTTATAACAACAAATATATGATAAAGCAATATAAAGACACAAGAATTTTATAGAGGTTCAAACCCGAGCAGTTCGTTAATAGCCTAATCCTCGTTACTGATGGAAATTATTTTACCAGGATCTTAGATCTACTCACAAGTATGTTGATTATCACCCTAAATATGAACTTTCTAAAACGATGAAATAAACACATATAAAGTATTAGAAACCTTACATTGGGTGCAGCGGAATATAATGACTCCTTCCGTTCAGATATCTAGCCCTTGATTCCTTTTTGTAGCAGAGCATTATCAATATCTGAACCTGGATCTCTTTCTCTGATTCTTTAGTGTTGAAACTCCTTCTTGTTGAAAGTCTTTCTTCACGATCTTCCTCACTATGATTGAGGTATCACTTGCTGTGTGTGGGCACTACTCTAATCACTAAGAATTTCGAAATGGAATAGGGAAGAAAGAGAAGAAGGTGGCAGCTAGGTATAGAGAGAGAAGGCTCAGGTTTTTCTCTGAAGGAAAAGGTAGAAAGTTAAGTGTTAATTTCCTGAAGCCTTCACTATCTATTTATAGCATTCCACTAGGGTTAAGTTTGAATTATTTGGCATTAAAATAATGAAAATATCAGAGTTAAATTCCTATAAAAGTTGTCGGCCATGGAATGTGGATTTGGGCCTCACTTTTTGCAATTTTGCAGTTTTATCATTTCTGTATCTGATTTTCTCAAAAACGCTAATTTTCTAATTTAACCATTTAAATGACAATTCTAACTATTTAATAATTATAAATAATTATTAAATAATATTGTCATTTATCATATTTATTAATTGAACCATAGAAAGTATCATAATTAACAAATATGCCCCTAAAACTCTTTCTTTACAATTTCGCCCTTACTTAGTGAAAATTTCACAAATAGACATAGTCTAAATTGAGAATTATAATTGATTAATCAAAACCAATTATATGAGTCTTACAAGCAATATTATCTCAACTAGTGGGGGGACCATGGGTCTATATAACCGAGCTTCCAATAAGAAGATCAAGAATTTATAACCTAAATTCACTGACTTATTAATTCTTCATTGAATCCACTCATAGAACTTAGAATTGCACTCTCAGTATATAGAATGCTCTATATGTTCCACCATATAGACACGTCATTAGTTATCCATTGTTATAATCCTAATTTGATCAATGATCCTCTATATGAATGATCTACACTGTAAAGGGATTAGATTACTGTTACACCCTACAATGTATTTAATCCTTAAAACACTTGACCCCGTATAAATGATATTTCAGCTTATGTGAAATGAGTACTCCACCATTTATTTTTGTTTGGTCAAGCTCGAAGGAGATCATCCTTTACTTACTATTCGCCAGATAAAAGCTATAGATTCCATGTTTATGTTAGCGCTCCCACTCAAGTGCACTACCGTGTTCCCAAAATGTACGTATCACCCTGACCTAAAAGTAGGCTTAACTAACATATCAAAGAAAACGAATAGCCTCCTGAGATTGAGCCTAATCATAACAGGATTAAGATCATTTGATCTAGGATCAACTAGGCGATATTGACTTGAATAGATTTTACGGTAAGTTTAATAAATCTAAGAAAAAGTTCACTATCGGTCCATTCCGATGCATACTCCATGCATCCAACCTGAGCTTTATTTTAACCAATGCTCTGGAAAGAACATAGCATTTCTCCAAATGCAAGTAAACTCTGTTGTAGATTATCATATCAGTAATACCCTGTGTCTGATAAATATAGGAAACTTTATTCACATAGTCATGTTTACTTTCCAAAGTGTTGACAACACAATAAGCAGGATAAAGTATGTGAAAAGGGTTTCAGATGAATTCATACATTATGTACATATAATCATGAAATAAATCATGTGAACCATGCAACATTAAATGTTATTTCTGATCTATATTAATAAGTAAATCTGATTATATTGAAATGAGTTTTATTTAGGGCATAAAACCCAACAGTTACCTGTATTGACTTAAGATAAAGGAGAAAGATTCCTTTTCGTATAGCTCTTACAACAGTACCTCTGAATGTATAATTCATAGATAATATATTTAGGGTATAGTCTTAGCTCAACTGCTTTTCGATCGATCTCTTGCCCAGTGAATATGCATCACTATTTATAGGGCTCGTAAGGTTGTGGAGGAAGAGTTTTCCCTCTCGTTACAATGCGTATAAACAGAAAGATTGTGGGATCAATGCTGAATGCAAGGATCGTGGGATTGAGGCTGAATACACTGATAGTGGGATTGTGCTGATGACTCACGATGCAAAAGCTGAATTCGCTAAGTGTTGGTCGCTCTGCACGGATTGCTGAATAATTTGCTCTGGGCAGGCCAGCGAGGCATCCTGCTCGAACTATGCTTCCCGAGCAGATGTTCCAAGTGTATTCCACGTGTCACCATTCATGTGATGCCACGTCAGAGTGCAAAAAATTGGGATAACAATGGGTATCAGGGAAGGCCTCCCCTAAAATTTATAAGAGATGTCCTCGTCGGACCCATCACTTACAAGGACCTATCTGTTGGGTTTTGTGCCCTAAATAAAACCCATTTCAATATAATCAGATTTACTTATTAATAAAGATCAGAAATAACATTTTATGTTGCATGGTTCACATGATTTATTTCATGATTATATATATAATGTATGAATTCTATTTAAGTCCAGAACATATGAATTTGTTAAAGATTATAGTGTTATCAGCACAGTGGAATATAATCTTAATTATATGTTCGAAAGTTTATTCCCTGATTTGTCAGAACACTCAATGTAACACCCTAACTACCATAGGCGTATTACGTGAGTTTTAAACATACTGTGCAGCTCGTTGCTAATCAACGAGGTTTATGGAAAAACGTGATTAATTAAAATTTTGCTTTTTAATTAAACTTATAAACAATATTACAAAAGACTCGGGATCCCGATTATAAAAATCATTTACAAAAAGATTTAACTGATTAACTGTTACAAAAATAAAAGTCGTCTAACGACCAGTTACAAAAATCAGCCTCGCTGTCCCGATGATCGTACGCTCCAGGCCTAACCGCCCCGACATGTACAATCTCATAAGCTCGCTCACGGTCCATCAGCTATAGCCTTGCTTTTACCTACACATGAACATAAACTGTGAGTCGACAGACTCAGTAAGAAAAGCATAATAATACTCATACATAATACTAACTGCCGTGTCCAACACGATACTGAGTCCCGCTACTGCCATGTCCAACATGGTACTGAGCCACTACTGCCATGTCCAACATGGTACTGAGTTCTGAACGTTCATAGGGACGGTACTATTGACACGTAACAACCTGATCGGTCGAACCGGTCATACTCCGACTGCTGGTCATACTCCAGCCTGTACCGACGTGTTACTATATCCTCCTGATCGGTCGAACCGGTCATACTCCGGCTGCTGGTCATACTCCAGCCTGTACCGACGGGATACGTCAATAGCACGGAACCACCAACCAAGTGTCAGCCTGATCGGTCAAACCGGTCATACTCCGGCTGCTGGTCATACTCCAGCCTGTACCGACGTGACAGGGTTGGATGGTTCGAAGCCAACATACAACTAATGTAATCTAACAGGCTTCCTACATGCTCGCTAAACATGTAATCTACATATGCATACTGTTATACTAATCTTACCTGGATTCCGATTTCAGGTGTGCCGGTCAACCTGACTGGAACTGAAGCTGAACGGCGGATTACTGGCTCCTAAACCATAAAAATCACAACGCTATAAGTGACACGCTAAATCACTTCCCGGGGACTAAAACTTGAAACTAAAAGTTTCCCTATCGATAAAAAGCATGGCAATACCCCTAAAAACCCAAAAACGAGGAAAACTAGGGTTCTGAAAAATCCCCCATCCGGAAGACCGGTTGCCCAACCGGAATTCCGGTTCTGGGAAAATCAGGACCCCCATCCGGAATTCCGGATGCTCAACCGGAATTCCGGTTCCTCGCAGGCAGCAACCTCAAAAATTCATAACTTGCACAATTCAACCCCAAATCACATGAAACCTTCCAGACCTGTTCTATACCTCCCCTAGAACATTTCTAAGGCAACAAAACCACCCAGATTGCACGAATTCAAAAATCACCATTGGAGCTCAAGCTTTGAGTTCCAAACTCAAGCTTGAGCAAAACCACCTAACATGCATCCTAACCTATTTAATTCTACTCAAGTAAGCATATAATCATCTCTGAAAACATACAAGAACACCCAGCAATTCATAGAAACATAATCACACTATTTTACTCCAAAAACCACATTTTTGCATATAAGACTCAAACTTTAAACAATCAATCCAACATTCTTTCAACACAGCTCAATCAACAACAATAATCATGCTTTAATCTTCACAAATCAACAATAAAAACACAGCAGCAACATCTCCCAAACTCACATGCATTTTCTTCCATTTTCACTTAAAATTCAAGAAAATATAGAAGGACAATTTCAAGGATCTTACCTACACTTGAATTACACTTAGAGGAGAAGAAAAATCACAAGAAATTGAGGAGAAAAATCCCTGCCCTAGCAGCCAACACCAAGCCGAAAAGAGGGAGGAAGAGAGAGCTTTGAGTGTTTTGTAATTTCTTTTAAAATTTGACTAAGTGTTGAATTTTTAAGAAAAGAATATTATAAATCACATTTCTCATTTATTTCAGCCATGTATAATGAAAATAAACATTTAATTTTCCATCTCATAAAGCCACAAAAGACAAAACACTAATGGGGCAAAAAGACCATTTTGCCCCTCCACCATAAAATCAAGAAAATCATACTAAAGGGGTATTTTTGGGACATTCTAAATTCCCGGCCATTCCCGACATTCCCAAAGTCTAAAACCCGTCCCCAAAATACTAACATACTAAGTTGTGATTTCTACTGAGCCAAACGCCGAGTTCCAAAATACCGGACACCGGAAATGCGAAATATAAAAACTGCTGATGACATAATTATGCATATCTGAATTCCTTAAATATCAATACTAAATTATTTAAATAGCTATAAATAATTTCATGATTAACATAAATAACTGCTAATTTCCAAATTAACTAAGCGAGCTTTACACTCAATTTAGACTAACATGGTATAATCAGTGATAGGTATTCTTACACCTTGGAAAAGTGTTATGTCCTTTTCGGGAAATTGGCAAAGTTTACCAGTATCGGATGTATGGAGTATACATCGGAAGGGACCGATATTGAACTTTGATTAGATATATTAGAATTTATTGTAATATCTGTTCAATTCAATATCACCTGTTGATCCTAGATCAAATGATCTTAGATCAAATGATCTTAATCCTGATATGATTAGGTTCAATCTCAAGAGTGTTATTCGTGTTCTTTGATTTGTTAGTTAAGCCTACTTTTGGGTCAGGGTGATACGTACATTTTGGGAACACGGTAGTGCAATTGAGTGGGAGCGCTAACATAAATATGGAATCTATAGCTTCTATCTGGCGAATAGAAAGTAAAGGATGATTTCCTTCGAGCTTAACCAAACGAAAATAAATGGTGGAGTACTCATTTCACTTAGCTGAAATATCATTTATACAGGGTTAAGTGTTTTAAGGATAAAATACATTGTAGGGTGTTACGGTAATTTAATCCCTTTACAGTGTAAATCATATATATAGAGGATCATTGATCAAATTAGGATTATAACAAGGGATAACTAATGACGTATCTATATCGTGGAACATATAGAGCGTTCTATATGACTGAGAGTGCAATTCCAAGTTCTAAGAGTGGATTCAATAAGGAATTAATAAGTTAGGGAATTTACTTGGCAAATTCGGTTCGACTTATTGGAAGCTCGGTTATATAGACCCATGGTCCCCATACTAGTTGAGACCATACTGCTGATAAGACTCAGTTAATTGATTTTAATTAATCAATTATAATTCTAAAGTTAGACTATGTCTACTTTATGAATTTTCACTAAGCAAGGGCGAAATTGTAAAGAAAAGAGATTCTAGGTTTATTTATTAATTAAGATACTTTATATTTATAAATTAATAAATATATTAAATGACAATATTATTTAATAATTATTTTTAAGTTATTAAATAATTAGAATTGGCATTTGAATGGTTAAATTGGAAAATTTACATTTTTGAGAAAATGGGAATGAAAAATAACAAAATGAGAAAGTTGCAAAGTGTGGCCCAATTTCCTTATATGGGCCGCCCACTATGAATAGGCTTTTACCATTTTATTTTTTCATTATTTTTAATGCCACACAATTCTAACCTAAACTTAGAGGGCATTCTATAAATAGAAAGTGTTGGCTTCAGGAAACTCATAACTTTGCACATTGTTTTCTTCAGAGAAAAGCCAAGCCGCCCCTTCTCTCTCTTTTCTTCTCTTCTAATTTCGAAATTTCCTTGAGTGATAGAGCAGTGCCCACACACATCAAGTGGTACCTCAATCATAGTATGTAAGACTGTGGAAAATCAGCATCAAAGAAGGAGAGAAAGAGATCCAGATTCAGATCTTGATAATGCTCTGCTACAGAAAGGAATCAAGGGCTAGAGATCTGAATGGAAGGAGTCATTATATTCCGCTGCACCCAATGTAAGGTTTTCTTAAACTCTTATATGTTTATTTCATTGTTTTAGAATTCATATTAGGATATTAATGAAACATACTTGGTAGTAAATCTAGATCTTGGTAAAATATTTCCAACAAGTTCACCTTTTTGGCCGTCCAGAGGTACAACACTAAGGGGTTGGCCAGCCAAAGGTTGGCCAAGTAGGGGAGTTATTGTCCCAAGGATCCCTGGTCAGCCCCCCAAGTCGCCAGTTGCCAAGGTCTGGCTATTCTCGCCACTAGGTATTTGTGGGAAGACTTATTCTCCTTCGGATTGGGAAAGGTCTGTCATGGTTCCAAAGGAACTTGGTTGGACTATTTGTGTGTATACCCTCCCCGATCTGTTGACTTATCTCTCGTGGAGAGGATCTCTGATGAGATCTGAGCTCTTTCGATAGTTCTTTCATTGAACCACCTTATTAGGTCGCTAGCTTCTTTGTTAAGGTGATCTAACTACGCCTGGTGAGATTGGAGGATGTACTCTTGGTCATCCATCAATCTCAGAAATTTGCGTCACTGTTGTGCGAATGCATTGCGTCACTGTGGAAAATCAGCATCAAAGAAGGAGAGAAAGGGATCAAGAATCAGATCTTGATAATGCTCTGCTACAGAAAGGAATCAAGGGCTAGAGATCTGAATGGAAGGAGTCATTATATTCCGCTGCACCCAATGTAAGGTTTTCTTAAACTCTTATAAGTTTATTTCATTGTTTTAGAATTCATATTAGGATGTTAATGAAACATACTTGGTAGTAAATCTAGATCCTGGTAAAAGATTTCCAACACTATCTTCACTAGATGGCAGCTCAAAGCCATAGGTCGAGAATCCAAGGGAGAATTACCAGAGCAAATTCAACAAATCCCTAAAATCAAACCCCTTTTGGAATCCTAGCAACTCCAAACGGGCATGTAGCAGATAAATAAACCTAATTCTCATCTAAAGGTTTATTCTGCCTACTTCAAGCCCTAACATCAGAGTCCTAAGAACACACAAAAATATACAAAAATCAGGCCACCATACTCTGACTGCTTAGGTGGCATTAGCATTCCCTTGGCGGGGAAATTTCAACATAACTCTATTCTAGAAATGCAACTCTACAGACATAAGGTTGCCATTTAGATATATTAAATATCCTAGACCTAGGTTAAACTAAGCCTGTCAATCCTAGGTACGAAATGGCAAGATTTAATAAGTGTCAGGATACTTACTTGATATATGAGAGGAAGACGAGGGGTTGTTGGGGAAATCTTGGAAGGAGTTGTGCACCCAGTCAATCACTCGATTGAAGCCAGCTTGCACGTCAAAATTCTTGTTCAGCTAGAGGTGGAATGATTCAAGGTTCAATGGCTCTGCATTTGGAAAGTGGGTTGAATAGAGTTCTAAGAAGTACTGGATTAAGCAATCAGAAAATTATTGCATTCACTAGCGAAAACAAGGGCAAGATCAAAGCTTTTTTATGGAAATAAGGGCTCTTGTTTAAAATTGGAAAGCAAGGGTTTTTCGAAAGTCTAAAATGGTAAAGAAGAGAAAGTGGTTTGTGCTAGATCTATTTATAGTCTGATCCAACTCGTGCAATTGAAAATAAATAGTCTAGACCCTCCCTTCAAAAAGTACAATTTGATCTAACAGATAGGAAGTTGATAAGATGGCATTTAAAACCTGCTCAAGGCCTTTATTTTTCATCATTGCCTGCCATGAGCAGAGTATGCATTAAATGACAGTCATGTCAATCGACCTACCATTATTGCAACTTCCTCTAAAAGACATGCCCCTTACACCGCGTGTTGTTAGCAGATTTATTAGAGGCACAACATGCATGCCACGCTCGTGGCATCATTGGTTCTTGGACCTTCAATTGATGAGCAATGTCGAAGTAGAAAAATAGCGATGAAAAATAGCCTATGGCACTATAGCGCCCAAATTGTTGCGCTATAGCGCTGATTCTAAAAAAATTGTTTTTTGTGCTAAAACGAAGCCCCGAGGAGTACTGCATGACGCTATAGCGCAACACTTATCTTTTTTTATAAAAAAATCCTAATTCTAATGGGATTCATCTATCTTTTTTTGGCCTATATAAAGAATGAGGTAAATTGAATTTAGGAACGACATGATAGATAGAAACAAGCAACTTTGAGATTAGAAAACACATTGAAGAGCGAGAGAGAAGATATTTAAAGCAATCATCATCAACTTTCATCATTAGAGTTCTTTTCTTCTTCTTGTTCTTGTTTATTCTTTTGCTTAGTTATTTAATTATGAACATGATTTTGTGGTTATTATTTTTGTGATTATGAACTAAACACTCAGTCTAGAGTGTTGATGGAACTATTTTAGATTATAAATTTAAGTTTTTAGATTATTCTCATATTTGTTCTTGTTATTTGTTTATGCAATTTTGTGCTAAATATCATCTTCTTAATGCTTGATCACCATTTATTAGTAAAGAGATTTAAGGTTTTACACTTGAGAGATGTAATCTAAAATTGAACTTAGAATTGCATGACATAGAAAATGTGTGAGATTGAGAGATTCTACTAATTCTATGAGTTTCATTTAAAAAAAATCATATTTCTTTTAATTAAAATTAGTTTTGAGGTAGTATTATATAGAATAACAAAGAAGCCTTCATATATAATAGAAATTGGAATAACCATTAAGTATAACTTTATTGATTTTTTTTTCTACTTTCACGTTATCAATTGTAGCTTTATTTAGCACAAGTTTGTGCAGAAATCTTAGCTACCTATTAAATAAACTAGGATGACTAATGTCTTTAAAATTGTTATTTTGACCTGTGATATATATATATATATATATGGATGATTTCTAAATGGGTAATACCCATTAATGGGTATCGAAAAAATTGATGAGGTGGTAATTTGGTGACCTACTATAGTAGGTTACCAACAATTTTTTTTTAAAAAAATTATATTTATTTTTTAATATAATTCCAAGAATTATAATTTATTTACCAATTGTGATTATATATTAGGCAAGTTTACCTGTCAAAATTTATTGCTAAAAATTTCTAAAAAAAATTAACCCAATTTAGAATAATCTAGGTTATATAGTAATGAGTTGGCAAAATATAGTAATCAATGATTTATACCACTAATATACTAAAAAGTATTTACCCAATTTAAGGTAATCTATGTTATATATCTTCCGTTTTACCAATACTCGACAACTTGTCAAGACAAGAATCTCATCTTCCTAAAAATTATCTAAATAAAGCCAAAATTATTTTGTAAAATAACAATAAAAACAGAAAACATTTATTTTCATTAGTTATTCAAATTATACAAATATATATCATTAATTAATTAAAGAAAACAACTGAATTTGAAATCCCCTAAAGTATTACCAACATTAAAACAAATGAAGAAAGATGGGAATAGGAAAGACTTGCGTGGTTGATTTATTGATAGAGCATTTCATCAAATAATCCAATGGAAATTTATCAAAGCCATAACTTCAATTGAAATACATAGAATATGCAGGGTCTGAAACAAACTAAATTACAAATCAAGCATACATTAAAAACACATATCTTCATTGTGGTTTTATCAAAAAGAAGTAAACCAAAAGGACATGCACAATTCTTCAGCAGACTGCAGAGCATATATTGCTGTTCCTATCCTTCAACGATCAAGGGTAGAGACATCATAAAGTTCCAAGCCATATCAATAAGCAAAAAAACCAAAATGATAAACAGGATTCGGAATTAAGCTAATTACTATTTTTTCAATATGAGGTAGATTTCTGTAAACAAAAATTATAAATTAATATATTTTTTTAATTATAATATATTCACTTGAGAATGAGAAGGAAAAAAAATGGGATTTGAAAAATAAGATGACTACCATGTCATCAGGTAACAGGTCAAAACAAAAAATATTAATTTTAAAAAAATTATTAATAACTTTAAATATCATCCATTTGATTTAATCCAATGGTCCATAATTAAATACCCATTCATGGGTAATACCCATTAAGAGCACACCCTTATAAGTTTATAATTATATATATAAATATATACATGGGAAATTCTACAATGCACTCTCTTAAAATGGATACATTGATGCACCTTTATCTGTTTTAACACCTGAAATAATTTTTTAGTCAAATTTTTTCTTATGGTCATGTATGTTATAGTTATTTAAGACATCCTGCAAAATTTTAAAAAATTTGGAAATTTTCAACACGCCGAAAACTACGTTCAAACAGTGTATGCGTGACTATTTTATTTTATACGCGTGTAAAATAGACTGTTTGAACATTGTTTTCTATATTGTAAATTATTCGGAAATTCTCAAAATTTTGTATGTTATCTTAAATAGTTATAATGTACATGAATATGAAAAAAAAATTAGACTAAAAAAATTTTCTCGAGGCCGAAACAAGTTAAGGGTGTATCATTACATCCCTTTTAAAGAGGTGCATTGTAGAATAACCCTATATATATCACAGTCAAAATAATAGATTTAATAATTATTTATTTTATTATAATTATTTATTTTTTTAATATATAATAAATAATTAAACATAGTTTTAGTAAAAAAAAAAAATTATTATAGTCTTTTAATCAAAATAATTTTTTCTAAAAGTTGGGTTAGAGCAGCTGTAGCTTCTCAAAAAATTCTTTAAAAAACTGTTTTTTATCAGCTTACCAAATACATTTTTATTACAGCTTTTTTAAAAAATTACTTTTAGTTTTTTCAAAAGCAGTGCCAAACAGGCCCATAGTCTCGTAGTTTTTTTTAATGGCAGATATATAACAAAATTGTAAAAGTAGGATCGAGGCCGGGCAGAGGGTGGCTTAATTCCTTAGTGGTAGTACACAATATGAAATTTTCTATTAAAACTTTGTAAAATTACAACAATAGACATAAATAACGTGAAACGAAGTCCATGGTGCATACGATATGAACATAGATTAGTGCTATAAGATTAGAGTACTTATGTAGAAACACAATAATTGTTCAATCTGTGAATGGAAAATAATAACTGAGTTGGGGAAATCATAGGGGCGCTATTTTTTCATCTGTCTCGGCCGTGGTTAGTTTTCCTTGCATCCACCTCGTCAGCATGGCTAATGCCGCTTTAGGTTGATCCATCGGAACCATGTGACCAGCTTCATGTACCTGTTTTCATATAAGCACCAAAAGTTAAATTTGCAAATTACACACAAATATATATATGATGACCCAATACATATTGACTCCAAATAAATAAATTTTAAACATATATATGTAGGATATATATGTAGATAGATAGAGAGAGACCCTTAGGAAAGTCAGAGGTCCATGGCCTTTTAGCAATCCCGCTTCTGCACCATCAACTACGAATGGAACACTTGATGAAGAATCAAATTGTTTCTGGCCAGACCAGTCCATTGCATGAACCCATCTTGAATTACCTGCCAATTAGTGGAAGAATATTAGTTGAGAAAAGCCAGCTTTATTCTATGAGGTAGACTTTTGAGTGAAGATAAAAAGAGAAAAAGTTACCAAGCCAATTGCATATCAGATCATACTCCCCAGCATACACAAGAACCTTAATTCCATCCTCAAGAAGAGCAGGAATACCAACTTCAAGATTTCTCATCCAGTCCATTACCATGGCCTCATACACTGTAGAACTGCAAGAAACGAAGTCTATGTTCCCAACTCCAAGGGCATCTCTTACTGATTTCTGGTTCAGAAATCTCTCCATGTTTGAGAAATCATAGCACAAGTCTCCCTCACATTTCTTTCTGACATCATAGTACTGCATAGAAGTGAGAACCTTCAATCAGATTTGGAGATTCATTATGTTTCAACAAGAGCTAATGCCATCTCAAAAACAGAGATTGTTATCCCGTTGTCTGTGTGTTTGTGTACTTACATTTATGCCATCCACTACGTCCATGATGCTATTGAATATGTTGTTGCAAGTAACATAAGAAGACATGCAAGCATCTCCTCCGTCGGTGCCTGTTATGTTTCCAATATATAAGTTGTAAGGCCAAGTAAATGACCAGGTGAAATAAACCGAAAGATAGTTGAGGAAAAATAAGTACCGCAAGTTTTGATTGCCTGTTCACATGCTGGAAGCATTTTATTAATCTTATTATAGCTTGCTTTTGTAATCAACTTCATGTCAAGTGCGTAGTCCGTGTACGCCTTGTATTGGATTTCAGGATTTGTTAGGCCGTTTCCAATAGCAAATCCCTGTTCAGCCACAGACGTTATGTTTTAATGGATCATTTCATAAGTTTACTGTGGTAGCAAGTACAGTAACATGAGGTGTATTAGAGTACCTTGAAATTTATATGAATTCCTTCCTTCGCTTTGTTTCCTTTGTGAACCCGTGAGGCAAATGCAGGAATGTAGTGTCCAGCGTATGATTCTCCAGTTATGTAGAATTCATTTTCAACATATTGAGGATGCTCAGCGAAAAATGCCTAAGGAAGGAAGATGCAAAGAGCAATACTACTTGATACACTTGGATACTAGACTTCAACTTAGAGCAAGGCTATAAGATGGTCTGCTGTTCAGCTAAGATTTTTATTAAATTCTTTTAGCAATATTAAAATTTATTACCTGCAAAAAGTCATACAAATCGTTGCTCACACCATCTTCATCGTGACGAATATCAGTGTCATCAGAAGTATAGCTGAAACCAGTTCCGGTGGGTTGGTCAACAAAAAGGAGGTTTGATGCCTGAAAAACATCGTTAAAAGTGCCATTATTAGCTTAGCGCTTAACCTTCTCCCCAAGTTCTCCATTGCATTATAGCCAGGTAAGAAAAAAAAAAAATTGGTGAGCATAGAAGGGAAGAATTAAGCAAAACTGGTCAACAATATTAGTACATTATGCAGGCAACTTTAGATTAAAGATTGGTTTTTTTTTTCTTTTTGTTTAATAAAGATTAAAGATTAGCTTAGATTGAATAATCCTGGTTAAATATAAAAAGCATAATTTTTAGTACTTTTCACACCGACAGTGTTGAATAATATAGAGGGTGGATTATTTTCTCAAAATATTCGAACTTCAGCAATGATTTAAGCGCAATGGAGAAACGACAAAAGTTTTGCGACAACCAAATTTCAAAAAGAAAAAGGGAAAAAGAACATATAATTGATAGGAGGAGATGGGAATGATGCAGTACCTTGTCCCAGCCATGTTCATTCCATACAAGAGACAAGTTGTTTGCAATATGGAAAGGACCATTTTCATAAAACACAGCCAGTTCACTACTGCACCCTGGCCCTCCAGTCAACCAAATTACAATTGGATCTTTTTTGTTTTGCCTTGATTCAAAGAACAAGTAAAACATCCTGTAATTTTAATAGAAACATAAGTTAATTAAATCATGTCACCTTATCTTCAATTCTATTGTATTATTATTACCAAAAGAAAGAAAACTCAGTTTTTCTCCTTCATTTGTTCATTTCTCAATAAAATACACTAATTCTGACAAGAGTATCTTTCCCCAGAAATTATTAAAATATAAAAACTAGACAGCTAAGCAGTCACCATAATTGAAAATTCATAATTGTTATAAAGGCAACTTCTGTTCTGAAAGTACATACAAATATGAAATGGCATTTAAACGTGTCCACATTTATTACCTTAAGGCATTTATCCCTATATACTTGTTTATTCTTCTTCCCAAAAGTAAACTAAATAGTTGTACAATATATAAATAATATAGTGTTGGGTACAAATTCAAAATCCCTAGACGCAATCAGCAGTAAAATGGATCACAAAGTGAAAGAAAATGACGACAATTGTGATGGTTAACTCAACTCAGTAGAGAGCAATTAATATTTATGTATGTAATATATTACCTTGCTGATTGAGAATGAGGGAGACGGTAATAACCAGCATGGTGGCCAAGTTCTTGAAGAGAAGGAGTAGCAGAGTTGGCAATATGAGGGAACTGGAAACTCCTTTCCACGATCATCTTATCGGTTTCGAATAGGAACTCATGTGATGCCACGTTTATATCGTCGTCTGGGAACAAATTCAGGTCCATTATCAGCTTTTCGGCTTGTCGTTTTGGAAAATAAGTGCTGGACGAAAAGCTAAGATGCCGATCTTCATTATTATTATTGTCGTTTAAGGTTGCATACGAAAATTGGAAAAGAAGAACCCCAATAACAAAAATAAATAGAGAATGAGAAGAAGCCATTGTTGGTGTTGCTTATTTGTAAATTAGATATGTAATGTGAGAATTTATAGGGCCTTCATTGCAGTTGCATTTGTTAATTGGACTAGAGTATAAACTACTTCACGTTCTCCACACTTGACGGTCTTTTTGCTTTGTTACTCCTTTTTCATTAATTTAATAATTTCTTTTTATTTTTCTATATATTTTCCTCGTGAATTTTCTTTTTCTTTTTCTTTTTCTTTTTTTATTTTATTTTATTTTATTTTTTGGTGTTTATACATCTGATCGAATTTATTTTTTTTAATTTATACAAAAATACTATATTTTGGGTAAAAATTTACAATTTTATTGCCACACGAATATTTTACAAAAATACTGTCTTTTATAAAACAGTCGTAAAACAACAAAATGCAACAATTAAAACAACAGTGGAACAACTAAAAAATAATCGTGGAACAGCTGTGAAAACTTAATACAGTAGACAGTATAAAACTTATACAGTATTTTTTCAAAAAAAATTTGCTTCACACTAAAGAAGTTAGAAATTTTAATAAGTAGTGTAAAAACCTTTTATTTTTTTCTTAATCTAATCCAATCTAATTATTAATTAGATTTTGAAAATATAATCATCTTATTCAATTCAATTAGAGTTCAAAATTTAATTGGATTAATAATTAGATTGGATTGATATTTTAATTAAACATCTAATTACAAATTTAATTTTTAATGTTAACTTAAAATTAAGATGAAGAATACTTAAAACTATGTACAAAACTTTATTTAAAATTAATATTATATAATTATATTATCCTTCTAAGTTTAATATGGTCAAAAGTTTGAAATAATTAAAACTATAATACTACCAACAATTAAAATATAGGAAAATATTTACCTCAAAAAAAAACATATATATATAGGAAAATATGGAAATCATTTTATATATTATTTTTTAACTCTTTTTTTTCCATATAAATGCAAAAAAAAAAAAAAAAAACTACGTTTAAATATAAAAATTAAAAAAAAAAACTCAACAAAATATATAATTTTTTTAAAAAATAGTAAAAATATAATTAAAATATTTATTTATTATATATAAATAAATATATTTAATTTTTTAATATGTATTGGATTGAATTAGTTTTTAATTAAAATTTTAAATTAACATTCAATAACTAATCAAAACCAATTAAGCCATTTAGCCCATGATACACGAAAATATTAAGGATAATTACTGTTTTGGTAGCAATTTATGATGATTTAGGAATATTAAATCATCATGCTAACGTGCAGCTCTGTGCACGATATGGAACCCTAAGTCGCCTCTGTGCTGCCGCTCCAATTGTCTTCTCCAGCCAACCCTTGTCTCCGGTTCTCTATCCTTAATCAGTGGTATTATCATCGTTCCCTCGCCCGTTCTCGACGTTTCCAGGAGGGTTATTGGTCCCTTGTTCTCAGCCCCGGACGAGCCTCCGTCAAGTCCGATGACGGCGTCGCTTCCTTAGCCATGGACGGATCTCCATTCCCGACGGAGCCTCCCTCGGCCAAGCCTTGTTTGGGTCTGAACGAGTGCTAGGATCTCTTGCTGGGATGCGGGATTAGGCGTTGGTTTTGAAAATTGGTACAATTGGGTTAGTTGTTTGTGACGATTGGGCTCACTGGGATCTTTGTGTTTACGTCGAGATCGTTATTGATATTTTTAATTTGGGATTTATATTTTATAACAAGCAGTAAATTAATATAAATGATAGTTATAATTAGTTTTTTTTGAGTTTTGGTTATACTGTTTTTAGTTTTATTTCATTTATTATTTTTATTGTTATTAGTTTAATTTAAATTAGTGTTTTATGGGCTTAGAATAATTAGTTTTATGTGTTGAAACTAATTAGGTTTTCCCATTCGTCTTGTCTTTTAACATAGTTCTATAGTTTCTCTCATTGGTTTTGGTTTATTGGTGTTGACCGAGGTTTTCGGCAACTAATAAAATATTATAGAGTTAGAGAGCTGCAAGAAAATTAGAGAATGATTTTTACGTGGTTGGGGCGTTAATGAGCCTTAGTCCACGAGCCTTTTTTATTTATGGATGTATTTAATACAGGGAATGTATTTGGGGAGTGTTTCACTCTTATAAATACAGAGAATGTTCTTGGTGAGTATTTACTCTACTTGCTTATATGCAGCCCAAGATTCTCGATCCCATTTAATGAGCTTTGAGGGGGTATTTATAGTGTTTTTGGTGGGGTGATCCCCAGAATTATCCTTACAAGTGTATCTGTAAGTATCCATAAAGTTGGGCATTCCCAATGAATATACCATGGGTAATGCATGGTCAAATCCCTAGGTGCTGTAGGGTTTTTATGTGAAATGTCATTATTGTCTTTTGACTGATGTGACTCTTCACAGTGTAGCCGTCGCTAGACTTAAATGATCATTACTTTGTAGCTGCTGGTTGGAGGTTGTGTCGTCAGACTTTATTGCGTGTAGCAGTCCCAACACGCTTCCTCTCATGCGGCATTAAATGCGACTTGATTGCTCAGGAGAAACCTGACACGTCCCGGAGATGCCTTAGCGTTACTTCGAGCTTGCGGGAGCATATGGGGTTCCGTATGCTTTCTCCGGGAGCTACGTCCTGGAAGCTACCTTACAGCATAAAGACTTAGCAAATATTTTGGATTGTACATTGCTTGATCCACGTGTCCTTGTTTTGTTGGTCCACGTATATTGGGAAAAATCAGGGGCAACATTTACCCCCCAAGCCTTGTTTATTTGAAAAAATGAAACAAGGCTTGCTCAAGTGCTTCTGGTTGACTCCTCGGTTTCCTGACACGAGCTTTGATGCAGCGATTCACTTTTTGCAGAGGTCGCTTCGTTTCACGCCCATTGATTGATACGGCGCATTAATGGTGTCAGACGGATACTCAAACGTTTCCACCGCCTTAATTGCAAATCAATCTTGTTCGTTGATTTCTGAGAATTCGAATCGTGCGCTTCCCCCACCGTTCGATTGGTAGGTGATGACGCCTGTTCCTCATGCAGCTTTGCCTATAAAAGCCACCATCTTTCCTTCATTTCGGTTACTTCCCATCTCTTGCCAACTTTGCTCAAATTTCCCAGAGAGAAAAATTCTCAGACCCAAAAAAACACCTTTAAATACTTTGCAGTTTTCTCTAGTTCTTCTTCGTTTGTTACTGTTAGTCCTTCTTGCCTTCATTTGATTCACAGCAGGACCCCCAGTCTCAACACTTCATTGTAAGTTCTTTGCACCCTTTGCTTCATTATTAATATGCATGGCATGTTGTTACTTATCTGTTGGTTCTTTTCTGGGTTTGCATTCGAAGTTTCTGGGAATGCCAGTGTTTAAATCCTTCACATAATCGGTTGAAGCCATCGCTCTAGTGATAGGGTTACTGTTGTCACGCATTTGTTGTTATTTTTTGTAGAAGACCATACATTCTTCGTATAATGGTCTCTTAGGGCATAGGATAGACTGTTTTCCTTCTATTTTCTGCCTTTTCTTTTTCTTTAGTGCGCAATGCCGTCTTCTGTGAATTTATTGCACCCGACTCTTGTCCAGGGAATCCTCCTAGGGTTTCCTGTATGACAGGTGTCCGGAGGGGGCCTCTTTCCAGTGGTTAGGGGACCCCCATTCCCTTTTTCTTGGTTTAGGGTTTGGTATGGGGCCTAACTGCTCGAATCTTTACTCTTTACAGAATCGAAAGATGTCTGCTTCTGGCTCAAAATCGTCTAAGAAGAGTGGTAAGCGCCTGGCTACCCTTGAGGAGGTCTTCCTGGGTCCCGTTGCGCAGGAGGGGTACAAGTCTCGGGCAACCGGATGGGAGGCGGCCGAGCTTCACTCCACTCTAACCTGTCCCCGTCAGTTGGAGAACATAGTGGAGGTGGCTGGAATCAAGCCTTCCATATCAGGGACATACCACCGGCCACCTCGCGACGCGAAGACGCCCAATCATAACTACGGCGGCTTTGGGGCCTGGAGCCAGACGCATTTGATGGCCGGGGCCATGCTTCCTCTTCAAGATTATTTTGTTAATTTCTTAGTTTTTGTCGGCCTTGCGCCGTACCAACTTATTCCCCAAGCATACCGCCTGCTTTCAGGCTTATTTATTTTTCATTCCGCCCGGGGATGGGGCTCTCCCCGCCTGGCGGAAATATTGTATTTTTACGAACTTGTTTCCATCCCCAAGAAGGGGGACAAACTTAAGGACGGTTTTTACGGGTTTCGGGCCCACCCTGCCAATGAAGGGGTTGTCCCGTATAACAGGCAAACTCATGTTAAGGAGTATCGCCATCGTTTTTTCTTCTCCTCCGGGTTCCGGGCAGTGGACCATCCGGAGCTCCTCACTGAGTGGGTCAGGATCCCCCCTTATGAACGGACTGCACCTACTCAGGTCTTCCTTCGGATAGCCCAGGCCTTTGCCTCTTACGACCGGGCTGATCTTGACGTCGGGGGCCTGGTCACTACGGAGAACTGCAGGAAGGCGAAACTCATCCTTCCGCACCAATCCGTGGAGGACTCTAACCTTTCTCGGGTTATCTGTCCCAACGTGAGGGCGCCAGTCGCGGAGAAGACCTTCCAGGATGAGATCATCACCACGGCCGAGAAGAAGTACCAGGAGTATCTTTACCGGAAGGCTCAGGAGAAGGCATACTCTAAGGCCCAGGCGGCTTCCGGGAGGCCACTTCGCGTGGGGAGCCCGGTCGAGAGAAGGAGCCAGGCGATCGCCGGGAAGCCCCTTCACATTGGGGACTCAGCGGAGAGAAGGGCTCCCAGGCCACAGCCTTTGGCTCAGGAGCCGAACACTGGGGCTCCTGGTGCCAGCACTTCCGGCTCCGATGGTAAGTCTCCTTTAGCGGTTCATTATGTCCCTTCTGTTGGCGAGTACGCCAGTCTTAGATCCGTAGGGTTCGACGAGCGTCTTTATAGGTTTAGGATGCCCTCGACCCGGTGGGGAGACCATTTGAAGGAGTTTTATTTTTCCAACTTAGGAGATTTCCTAGGTCGGTCCCAGATGGGTTCTGGTCCTCCAGAGCCCGTTCCCTTAGGCCCTTCAGCTTATATTACATCCAGCTGGTTCCGGCCTTCGGACAGCTATCTCGGAGATGATGCTACCAGCATCAAAATTTGGAACTTTGCTAGGGCCGAATTAGAGAGTCAGGGTAGGACTAGCTTGGTTGTCATATCTTGTGTTGGTGATTTCCCACGGATGTTCTAACACTTGCTTTCTTTTGTTGTAGCAGGTGCTTCTATGGATGCCATTTTGGCCGAACTTGCCGGGGTTCACACTCCCGATGGCCCCCGCTTTAAAGATTTCTTCCAGTGCTCCTCCAGACACTATTGACTTAGTGGATGACGAGAAGGTGCTCCCGGGAGAAGGTCAAGAAAAGCAATGGGGCTTTTCTGAGGAAGTTGAAGAAGGTGCAGGAGGGCTCCGGGCTCTTCCTGAGGAAGCTGAAGAAGGTGAAGAAGAGCAAGAAATTGCTCTGATTTGCAAACGTAAAGGCAAAATGATTGCCCAAGAGGAGCCCAAGCGGCCTCGGAGAGCTGATACTCCGGCCCACGGTCTCGATGGTGGGGTCTCTCCCATGGAAGAAAATACTGCCCCTCTCAATATTGTGCTGACTCCGGTTCCTGGAGATGAGGCGAGACAGGAGCTCCGGATAGCTAAACACAACTCTGCATGGACGAATACTCCCGGGGGTATGCCGAGGTGGAAGCCCTTAGGAGGGTCTTGCGGGTTGAGATGCAAAACACCATCAACAACCCGGAATACCAGAATCCGTGGGACCTAAATTTGGACCCCCTGTCGGACTGGCTCGGTCGCTTCCTTGGGCCCACCTTAGCTCCCTTTGCTGCGGAGATGACTGGCGAGTTTGCGTCCTAGCTTACCCGGTGTGCACCTAAGCGGTTCGCTGCTTGTGCATCCTTAAACTCCATCTACCAAGTCCAGGATCTCAGCCACTCCCTCACTGTGGTAAGTGTTTTGTAGTTTGCTTTTCCCCTTATTATTTTCTTTTTCGGAGATTCTTACTTATACTTGCATTATTTTTTAGCTTGCTGCTGAGGTCGGCCGTCTCTCCAAGAACATAATCAACCATGGCTTCGTCCTATCTGATTTTGGGGACATGGACGAAGTTAGGAAGATTCTTCAGGATCTTACTGCTGAGAGGCGGCTTTATCAAGAGGTTGCTGAGCGCCGGGAGGCCGCTGCCAAAACTAATGAGGAAGAGGCTAAGCGGAGGGAAGCCCAGGCGGAGGCGATGATCCGAGAGGAGGCCCTGCGGAGAGATAGGCTGGAGGCCAGGCACCAGGAGGAGCTGAGGGCAGAAGGCGAGGCCACTGCAAAGGCCAGGCGGGAGCTTCGGGAGGCCAAGGAAGCCTTGGATGAGATGGCTGCCAAGGTGAGATCCTTAGAGGAAACTCACCAGGAAAACCTAGAATCCAGGGCCACTCTGGCCGCGGAGCTGAAGGAGCTCAGGGACTTCAAGGAACAAGCCTCAAAGAAGTCAAAAAGAGCTGAGCTTCTTTCTCCCGTTTCCTGCAGCCGGTGCACCAAGCGTTTTGATGATGGCGTCTTCATGGCTTGTTCTACCAACGACCAAAACATCAAGCCTACCTTCTACCCCAAACCTGAGGAGATGATCGCCAAATTCCGGGAGAAGAAGAAAAAGCTTGATGCCATGGTGGAGGCACGCATCGGACCTCGTCTCCCTCTGCGTATCGATTAGGCCGCTCCGAGATTAACCCAGTACAACCAGGATTTCACCCACTTCTTGTTTTTTCTTTATATATATTTGTTTATATACAGCTATTTTTCTTTTATTTAAGACAATATTTATATAGCTGTTTTTATTTAAAGGGGAGACAAATTCTAAGGCCTGTCCCCGGGCCATTTGTATATATTATGACCTGCCCTTTAGGGCTAGGATATTTATGCGTGATCTTTTTTGATGCACATATTTCTCTTTTGGACCTGTCCTTTGGATCAGGATGTTTATACTTATGCTTTTTTATTTTTGTGCATACTCTTTTTGACCTGCCCTTTGGGTCAGGATATTTTACTTAGTTTGTTTTTTGTCTGTCCGTGCGGTATACCCTAGTACCCCCCTGAGTGGCATAGAAACTTTGTTTTTAAGGCACTCAGTTTTATTTAACATGTGGAAGCTGTATACATTTAGACGGTACAAACTCTTTAAACAAAGTCTAAGGCTATTGGTAATATTTTCTGAGGTGATCGGCATTCCAGGCCCTTGGCACAATGGTTCCATCCATTCTTTTTAGCTTGTAAGTGCCTGAGCCGATTTCGTCCTCGATTTCATATGGTCCTTCCCAATTTGGCACAAGTACCCCCACTCCGGGTTCCTGGGTGGCTGGGAAGACTCTTCTTAAGACCATATCCCCAATAGCAAACTTTCTGCTTTTAACTTTAGAGTTAAAATATTTGGTCACCTTCTTTTGATAAGCTACCATCCGTATTTGAGACTCGTCCCGGAGTTCTTCAACTTGATCCAAGGCTTCTTGAAGCAAAGCCTGATTCGTGGCTGGATCGTAAGTCGTTCTCCTGTGGGACGGGAATAACGTTTCTACCGGGACCATCGCTTCACAACCGTACGCCATTGAAAAAGGCGAGTGACCGGTCGTGGTTCTGGGGGTCGTCCGGTAAGCCCATAACACTCTTGGCAACTCTTCAGGCCAGTTGTTTTTGCAGGCCAGCAGCTTTTTCTTCAGGGTGACCTTTAGAATTTTGTTGACTGCTTCCGCTTGACCGTTTGTTTGAGGTCTGGCCACCGCGGAGAAGCTTTTCACTACTCCGTGTTGGTTGCAGAAGTCAGTAAATTCCTCGCAATCGAATTGCTTTCCATTGTCAGAGACTATTTTGTGAGGCAAGCCATATCGACACACTATGTTTTTGATAACAAAGTCTAGTGCTTTTTTAGCAGTTATGGTCTTCATGAGCTCAGCCTCCGTCCATTTGGTGAAGTAGTCTACTGCTACTATTGCATACTTTACTCCTCCTTTTCCTGTTGGCAGGGACCCAATAAGATCTATTCCCCATACTGCGAAGGGCCAGGGACTAGTCATCAGGGTGATTTCATTTGGAGGAGCTCTCGGTATGTTCGCGAACATTTGACACGAATCACACTTTTGGACGTAGTCTATACAATCTTTTTTCATTGTTGGCCAGAAGTACCCCTGTCTCAATATTTTCTTTGAGAGACTGGGTCCTCCCGTATGATCTCCACAGAACCCTTCGTGGACCTCTAGCATGATTTGTCTAGCTTCAGGGTCCGATACACACCTTAAATAAGGCATGCTGAGTCCTCTTCGGTAGAGAATTTGATCCATCATTACATAACGATGAGCCTGATACTGAATCTTCCGAGACAGTGCCCTTTCTTGGGGCAACTCACCTTTTGTTATGTATTTTATGATGGGGACCATCCAGCTGGGTTCTTGCCCAACCGTTATTGTGGTCTCTTTTATTTTGATGCTTGGCTCTGCCAAGCGTTCCACTGGCACTACCCCCAACTCTTCGATTTCGTTATCTGAAGCTAACTTAGCCAGACAGTCCGCGTGAGCATTCTTTTCCCGGGGGATTCTTTCTATTTTGTAATCCGTGAACTCGTGGAGCAGCTCCCGGACTATTGTTACGTACGCGGCCATTCGCTCGCCGCGTGTTTGGTATTCTCCTGATATCTGGTTTACGACCAGTGTGGAATCACTATAGACTTCCACTCTTTTGGCTCCTACAGCTTTTGCTAATTTCAGCCCTGCTATTAGGGCCTCATATTCGGCCTCATTGATTGAAGCTGCGAAGTTGAACCATAGGGCCGCCTGGAGTCGCAGTCCGGTTTGTGATATCATCGCCACTCCGGCTCCGGAACCATTTTCATTGGAGGCTCCATCTACAAATACTCTCCATGTGGGGATTGGCGGTACCGGCATATTCGCAGTTGCCTCGGCTTCGTTGCATTCAGTAATGAAGTCCGCCAAGGCTTGGCCTTTTATAGAAATTCGGGGCATGTAGTACAACTCAAATTGACTTAGCTCCATTGCCCACTTGAGGAGCCTTCCGGATGCTTCAGGTTTCTGAAGGACCTGACGGAGCGGGTGGTTGGTCAGTATCTTGATCGGATGTGCTTGGAAGTATGGCCTCAATTTCCTTGATGCCATCAGGAGGCAAAAGACCAGCTTTTCAATGATTGGGTACCTCGCTTCGGCTCCTATCATGCGCTTACTGACATAGTACACAGGATGCTGAGTTTTCTCTTCTTCCCGGAATAGGGCAGCGCAGACCGCGTGTTCAGAGACAGCCAAATATAGAAATAGGTCTTCTCTGAGAACGTGTTTTGACAGGATAGGAGGCTTGGCCATGTGCTCTTTTAGTTTTTTGAATGCCTCCTCGCACTTGTCCGACCATTCAAACTTCTGACACTTCTTCAATATGTTGAAGAAGGGTATGCACTTGTCCGTGGACCGTGAGATGAAGCGGCTTAGGGCAGCTACCTTTCCGATCAGGCTCTACACATCTTTATGCTTTCTGGGGGATGGCATGCTCATGAGAGCCTGGATTTTTTCCGAATTTGCCTCAATCCCCCTTTGACTGACGATGAAGCCCAGGAACTTTCCTGACTTGACCCCAAAGGTGCATTTCTTTGGGTTGAGCTTCATGCCGTATCTCCAGACTACCTCAAAACATTCCTCTAAGTCGCTTGCATGGTTATTGCATGCTTTGGACTTGACGAGCATGTCATCTACATAAACCTCCATATTTCGTCCCAGGAGGCCTTTGAACATCCGGTTGACCATTCTCTGGTAAGTTGCTCCGGCGTTTTTCAGTCCGAAGGGCATGACTAGGTAACAGTATACCCCCTTATCGGTCTTGAAGCTAGCGCACTCCTGGTCTGCCGTATGCATCTTTATTTGATTGTACCCAGCATAGGCGTCCATGAAGGATAGTAGTTTGAATCCAGAAGTGGCGTCTACCATCTGGTCGATCCTGGGCAGCCGAAAGCAGTCCTTCGGACAAGCTTTGTTTAGATCAGTGAAATCTATACAAACTCGCCAAGTCTCGTTCGGCTTGGGCACCAGGACCGGATTGGCTAGCCACTCCGGATAGTATACGTCGCGGATCATGCCGTTAGTCAAAAGTTTATCCACCTCTTTCTCCAGAGCCTCAACTTTCACCGAGTCGAGTGGGCGTCGCTTTTGCTAGACGAGGGGCATGTCCGGATTGACGTTGAGTACGTGGGTGATGACATGAGGGCTTATGCCAGTCATGTCTTCTTGGTGCCATGCAAAGATGTCGATGGCGCCCTTCAGTGTTTTTATTATTTTTTCTTTTTCCTCCGGATCTAGGTTCTTCCCCAGCCGGAGTACTTTAGTGGAGTCGAGGTCGCACACTGATAATTCCTCGACATCCTCCATCGGTTCGACAATTCTTTCGGACCCCACACGAGGGTCTAACTCATCTTCTTCAGCCACTTCTGGCTCAACGGATTCCCGGACCATTAGTACGTACAGGTGGGTTGCGACATTGTAACATTGTCTTGCTTCCCCCTGGTTTCCTCTCACCGTCCCGATCCCAGCTTCCTGGGTAGGGAACTTCAGGCACAGGTGCCGAATTGATGTGACTGCGCCAAAATCTACCAAGGCCGATCGGCCGAGGATCGCGTTGTAAGCAGTCGGACAGTCCACCACCACGAAAGTGCAGTATTTAAATGTGCTCTGGGGGCTGTCCGGGCACAAGGTGACTGGGAGCCTTACTTTTTCCATTGGGATAAGTGTCGTCCCATTAAACCCTGTGAGTTGGGACCCACTGGGCGAGAGGTCTCGGTCCTTCAAGCCTATTATGGTGAAGGCCTCCTTGAAGAGTAGGTTCACGGAACTTCCATTGTCAATTAAGACTCTGGCCACCACTTTATTTGCGATGGGGGTCTCTATGACCAATGGGTCATGATGAGGGAAGCGCACTGTCTTGGCATCTTCTTTCGTGAACGTGATGGGTTGGTCCATCAGTCGGGGCCTTTGAGCTGGGAGTTGAGTAACCTCCCAAACCTCATTGTGTTTCACGGCCCCTGCGTATCGTTTGAGCTCCTTGCGAGTAGTTCCTCCGATATGGGAACCTCCGGAGATCATGGCTACCCTCCCGTTAGGTCTGGGCGGCAGACCGGGGATGTGCTGGGCGTCGCCCGCGGGAGCAGTTGGAGCTAACGCTCCTGCGGTACTCCCTGGTGTTCCCTGAGGCACACCCACAGTCGCCTGGCCCGGATTAAGGTGAGGCAACCTATTTTTGATCCACTCGTAGAGGTGGCCCAACCGGATTAGGTTTTCAATCTCGTCCTTGAGATTCTTGCATTCATTGGTGCTATGACCAATGTCGTTGTGGTACTCGCATCTCTTGCTCGGATCTCTCTTGGGGCTATCCTTGTACAACGGTTGTGGTCTCCGGTAGTGTGTATTTTGCCTGGTAGCAAAGTCCACACGCTCTTGGGTATCTGACAGCTCCGTGTATTGAGTGTACTGCGGGGTGTACCCCCTTTTCTGGCGCTTCTCCCCCGTCCGGGTGCTGCCCTTGGAGGACCTTTTACTCCTCGAGCCCTGGGAAGGGCCTGCCAGGCTAGCAGCCGGAGCAGAATGCGAAGGAGTTTGCCCATTCATTCCGAACGGGTTGCCGAAATGGGATGATGCCGGCGCCAAGGCCTGGCTCTAACTATACCCGGGGGTGGCAGAGAATTGTATGCCGCTTGTTTGTGGAGTTGCAGTCAGGGCGGTACCCAAGGGCGATACTCCGGGCATGTACCCTGCTATCCCGGTGGGATAGTATCCTCCATAAGCCACTATTTGGGCTTCTTCGAGGTTGATATATTTTTGGACTCTCTTCTGGAAGTCCTGAAGGCTAGCAGCTCCTTCTTGCTGTAGTTCATTCCAAAAAGGAGTCCCCGTACGGATACCTGCTTGGAGAAGCGCAAGCTGTTGTCCGTCGTCAACTTTCTTGGTTTTCGAGGCTTCCTCTCGGAACCTCTTTATATAGTTCTTCAAGGTCTCGGTGGGCAGTTGCTTGATATTAGTCAAGGCACTGACCTCCAAGTTGACCTTTCTTGCGGCGAAAAACTGTCTCCGGAAATTGGTCTGTAGCTTGTTCCAACAGCCC
The DNA here is from genome assembly GCF_029168945.1 of Cannabis sativa. Lineage (NCBI taxonomy): Eukaryota > Viridiplantae > Streptophyta > Magnoliopsida > Rosales > Cannabaceae > Cannabis > Cannabis sativa. Next base: position 86,656,056 of record NC_083602.1, read on the forward strand.
ACGAATCTTGGTTCAAGCTTCTTGAACCATTCCTCCGCAGACCCACTTAGAGTAAGTGGGAAGCACAGGCATTTGGCGTCATTGGTGACTCTCATGACCGTCATGACACGGTTGAACCGTGATAAGTGGTCACTAGGATCGGAGTTCCCGGTATAAGCTGCCATTTCGGGCATCTTGAAGTTCTTAGGGAGTTCTGCCTCCAGGATGTGCTTAGCACATGGCTCCCGGTCCTCGCTATCTGAGTCGGAGTCGTCCCCTTTCTGCCTTCGGGAGACTCGGGCAATGTCCTTTCGAAGTATGGCGAGTTCCGCCATAATTCCTTCATTTAACGTACCCGTTGAGACCGCGGGTCCGTATCTTTTTTGGTCAAGGTGATCCCGGAGATCACCTTGGTTCCCATTGATTTGATTTCTCAGATCCACGGGAGGACACCTCTGTCCTCTTCTTCCTCTAGCCCCGGGCTCTTGATGCACGGAAACGCTTTTTCGTTCCTCTCGATCCTGAGGGCCAAGGCTCCCTTTTCCGGGCTTGCCCCTCTACGGACCTTTCCCTTTAGGGAAATCTGAGAAGACCTTTCGCGGATCCTGCGCCTTTTTCTTTCGCCCTGGGGTAGAGGTAGGGTTTTTGTTTGGTTCCCTTCAGCAGGGTACCTTATAGGGCTAGGCTCCCTAGACTTCTGCTGTTGGGAACTAGGCGAGGACGCCTCTGGTTCCTTGCCAAATCCAGCAGTCATTGCTTTAGGATGCACGCGAATGGCAGCCGCCTCTATGGCTTTTTGCATGGCCAGTATTACTTCTTGCATTTTTTGGTTTTGTGCTTTCTGAGCTTCGATCTCGCCTTCGTGATCGATAGCTTTTTTCCTGAGAAGCACCAACTTCGAGTAACTACCTTCGTCGTAGGCATACTCATCGAGGTTTCCCTCATAGTCATCATTTGGAATTCCTTCTTCTTCCTCGGAACCCTCAACTGCTCTTGAGGCTACATCTTCCTCGTTTGGGTCTTGAGCGTCTTCTAGAGGGCGAGGCTGACGAGTACTTCTAGTCTCCACCATGTTTGTGAAGTCAAGTGTTCGTTTACAGTAGCTTTCTTCAGCTCTCAATGAAAGCACCAAAATGTTGACCGAGGTTTTCGGCAACTAATAAAATATTATAGAGTTAGAGAGCTGTAAGAAAATTAGAGAAGGAATTTTACGTGGTTGGGGCGTTAATGAGCCTTAGTCCACGAGCCTTTTTTATTTATGGATGTATTTAATATAGGGAATGTATTTGGGGCGTGTTTCACTCTTATAAATACAGAGAATGTTCTTGGTGAGTATTTACTCTACTTGCTTATATGCAGCCCAAGATTCTCGATCCCATTTAATGAGCTTTGAGGGAGTATTTATAGTGTTTTTGGTGGGGTGATCCCCAGAATTATCCTTACAAGTGTATCTGTAAGTATCCATAAAGTTAGGCATTCCCAATGAATATACCATGGGTAATGCATGGTCAAATCCCTAGGTGCTGTAGGGTTTTATGTGGAATGTCCTTATTGTCTTTTGACAGGTGTGACTCTTCACAGTGTAGCCGTCGCTAGACTTAAATGATCATTACTTTATAGCCGCTGGTTTGAGGTTGTGCCGTCTGACTTTATTGCGTGTAGCAGTCCCAACACGCTTCCTCCCATGCGACATGAAATGCGACTTGATTGCTCAGGAGAAACCTGACACGTCCCGGAGATGCCTTAGCGTTACTTCGAGCTTCCGGGAGCATATGGGGTTCTGTATGCTTTCTCCGGGAGCTACGTCCTAGAAGCTACCTTACAGCATAAGGACTTAGCAAATATTTTGGATTGTACATTGCTTGATCCACGTGTCCTTGTTTTGTTGGTCCACGTATATTGGGAAAAATCAGGGGCAACAATTGGTTTCTGGCGTTAGTTACCGGTTCTTGGTTCTGCGTTCGTTCGGGTGTCCATGGCGTCGAGTAGTTATCAACGAATGGAGGCAACAGAGAAAATGGCAGAGATTTTTATGCCGAAATGGCAGGTGCAACCTGAAATAGATGAATTTGTTGGCATAAAAGAAGCTTTAAGCTCGATTGACTATCATTTGTGGGGACAGTTTATTTTGAAAGCTGATAGCCAAATTTCTTTGTCATCCTCTTTTAGTCTATTAGTTCATGATATTCGTACTCTTCTCTTATCTATAAATAATGTTGAGTTGTATTTTGTCAATCAATTTGCAAACAAGCTGGCTCATGTGTTAGCCAGAGATTCTTGTTTCTCTGCAGGTCGTGTGCTTCAATTGGAGAATTGTTTCAACAAAGTGCGTTCCATTGTTTTTAAAGATTGTTAGTTAATAAAATTGCTAAGTTTATTTAAAAAAAAAAATCAAAACCCATTAAAATTTAACTTTTAACCTTCAATCTAATTAAATTTAATTATAATTAAATATTCAATTATAAATTTTTATAATTTGATTGTATTGAATTTATTGGATTAAATTGAATCACCGCTCGTTAATATATATTTGCGGCGTTAAGGGCGAGACTGTAATATGTGGGTCCATAAAACGAAAAAGCTGTAGTGGTTGAGCTAATATGTTTTACAGGTGTGAAATGTGAATGGATGTGAGGATGAATGGGTTTACTTTGTAATTTTGTACTCAAAGTTCGAATGCTTAAAGATAACTACTTATTTCCTTTCTTTAATTTTTTCTTCTTCTTAATAGTAATTGTTATTATATACAAAAACAAAAAAGATTATAAGCTGGCAATGTCTGATACGTTTGTATCCTCATAACATCACCAATATTATGATGACAATGTAGATTGAGAATATCTCACATATAGAAGATGAATCTATTAATCTTAATATTAATAATTTTCGTCTTATCGAAAAAAATTCTCCATAAACAAGTTTATTAATTTAATTATAACGTATTGTATCAATCATCTCTAAAATAAATTTGAGTATTTACTTTGTTATTGTTGACTCAAAAAAACTTGAATTAGATTTCTAAGTTACACTCGCTAGCTAGATTGGTGAGAATGAAAAAATACGTAGTTAATTAAGTTATTATAAGAGAAACACAAAAATTTATAGTAGTTCACTTCATGTATAACGACACAAATAAAGTTATGTCTTCTTTGAGTTTTTATTTCTCGTGAGAAGATATTACAGAAAAAGACTAAGTGTCAAAAACTCGAAATTGTAGTGAGAGAATATAGAGAGAAAAAATCTCTCACGGGTAGTTTTTTGAAAGTCCCAAATGACTTTAAGGGGCTCTCCTTTTATAGGTGAAGGAGGCCCACAAAATTAAGAGAAAAATACAAATTATATATTTATGACCGTAGAAAATGATTTAACAATGAGAATCAACTTCTGGTGGTGATAACCATTTATTTCAGCCCAGTGGGTCCCGCTACAGGTAACCCGGAGCTTATTTTCATAATTGTCTTGGGGTAAAATTTGACGCTGATAACTTTATTATTAGGATTGGAGTGTGAGATATGACTTGATAGAGCATTAAAATAGCTTCAAAATGCAAGTTGAATCGCGTCAATCAGATCAGTATTGAGTGAGTTATGGTTGTTTTACTGAAGGTAGTTCATGACCCAGTGGCCAGGTTGACCTCCCAGTGCTCAAGTTGAAATCTGACATCAACTTGGACGTTGGGTATGTAACACCCTATTAGTTTAGGCGTGTTATCGTGATTTTCTTAATATTGTGCACTCCTTGTCTAATCAAAAGATTTTATATCGTGAAACGTGTATAATTTCAATTTTCATAATTAAACTTTAAATTTGAATACATAAATACTTTACATAATTGGGAATCCCTTTTTTTCTTTAAAGTTACAACCGTTTTACAAATACTTATGATACGTGTCGTATGCCGTATGAAATTTACTATTTTTTTTTTTTAATTTTAATACCTCTAATTATTTTAGTATAATTGTAAATTAGGGTCAATCCCACGAGGACTATGTTTATTCAATTATTCACAATTGGTGACTAGAATTAGTGAAGGAATTTTTATGATTAGAATAAAATAGCAATAATAAAATAAAATAAAAAGTTTAAAGAGAGACTACGAAATGAGAAACTACTTAAAGGTTATTATTCTCGACCCTCAACAATCATTCCTAATTTCTATTAAAGAATATAATTTTCAATTTCCAATCAAACTAATAATCCCGCAAATAAAGCTAAAGCAGTCAATTATCCCAATCATCCTAATGTATGTAATCAAGCCGAAGTGCTCAATAATTAACTTTTTTACCTAAGCAGTAAATCCACGAAACATGCAATTTATTTAACTTAGATAAAACATTGAGTTTTATGGAGATAGACTAATCTAGGCAACAAATCAATGAAGCATATAATTCATTTACCCTTAGTTCTATTCTTCATCACAATTAAATTTGCAATTTGTCACAAACACTTATATCCGAGACTATTAGGTGAATAGTAATCCTAAGATGACGTAGATTAAAGTGAAACCTAATTTAGTGGCAATCTAAACAAGATTAAAACAATAATCTTAACATTGAACACATCAGAATAAAAGAAATTTGATATATAATTGAAACTAGAAATTAACATTCAATAATGAAATTAAGAATTCATGTTTCGGGTTTTGAAACAACCCTTAACTAAAAGAAAAGTACTCAGAAGTAGACATTATAATGATAATCATAATAAATAGTAAAAGTAGAAGGAGAAGAAAAGAACTAGAATAAAAAACACTTCGAAGCCGATCTCCGTCTCTTCCTTACTCTCTCCCTTAGTTTCTCTCTCTAATGTCTAGATATTGAATTCTTAAATTCGTAGCCTAAGGGATTCTATTAATAGTGTTTGAGAAAATAGATGAATGTCGTTAGAATTAGGATTGTATTTTATAGTGATTGAAAAGATAGATGAATCCGAATTAGGATTCTATTTATAGTATTATGAAATATCTCACTAAAAGAAATGATAACTCGCCTTTTAAAAAAAATAACAAAATCGTAACTCTTCTTGAAAAACTATCTTTTTTTCGCTATTTTTTTCTTTTTTTTTTTCCAAAAATTTCTTGCTACGATGAGTGACAATATTTTGGCCATAACTCTTATCGATATTGCTCGGAATTGGACGATTGAATATGTTATCGAAAGCTAAGAACGAGATCTAAAACTTTCATGTTGAGCTCTAAGTCCAGTTATGCCTCTAAAGTTGTCCAAATATGCTAAAAGTCCTCCAAAACACTCTAAATGCATGAATAGTTTTTAAAATAGCCTAAGAAATTAAAATTAAACTAATCAATAACTTAAAGAATTAATTTAAGGGGCTTTTTCATTTTTACACTTTAAAACAGTTTTTTTTTTTTTTTTGCATTTTTACGGAATTCTACATAGAAACCCATAATTTAACAAGCGCTGCAACCTAATTTGCAACAAAAAATCGTATAGAAACCCCTATTGCAACTAGCGCTGCAACCACTCTAGAAACCCAAACCGTAAATTTGAAAAAAAGTTAAAAAAAATAGTATATGGGGTAATTGCCCTAAATTTAATAATATTAATGAATAAATTGATCATATTTATAAGACAAACATGGACTCATCAAATTCCCCCACTCTTGACTCTTTCTTGTCCTCGAGTAAGTTAATGATAAAATAAATAATACTTAAACAAATCGCTTTTTATAAAAAAACAAAAAAAGTTTCAAAAATTGTACATCCCTTTATAATTCCAAGAAAATCCATACTCTTCAAGCATTAGAATTTCAACTCAAGATAGTTACTTTACAAACTCAATTTTGGTGTGTGTTTGTGTGTGTGTGTGTGTGTGTGTGTGTGTGTTCAATCAAATCATCACACTACTAAGTCCACTGGCGTTTGGTTGGAGGTAATAAAATGGAATGGAATGGAAAGGAAATAATTTTCATTCCATTCCTTTGTTTGGTTGTATTTTAAAGTATTGGAATGACATTCCAATGGGATACTCTTTCCACCATTTTGGTGGAATGACTATTCCATTTTAAAAAGGAAGGAAAGGCTATTCCAATATAACAAGAAAAAATTTAATGATTTTTTAATCAAATTTTTTTTATGCATTTTAAATTTTATTTCATTCCATTCCTAATCCTATTCCCATTCTGATTCTCATTTCTATATTTTCATTCATCCCAACCAAATGCCACCTAACATTCAAATAAATTCATGCATGTCAACAAGCAATGTTTATCTCAAAATAAATGTGTATTTCAACAAAAATTCACTCCATAAGCTTAATTATCAAACTATTCTTCACTAATATAATTACACACAATCTAAAGATCAATAGGACTTTGTAGGCTTATAATGTAAGGTTAGGGTGAAAGGTAGGTACAGAAGGTTAATTTGGGCTCAAATCACACCATAGCATATACAATATTCTCTCAAAGAATTCCTATTTGTATTCTCCAATTACTCTCCTCAACAATTCAATCTTGTATTTTTTTTTCTATAAAACTTACTTTTCCCCCACACTTAAACTGTTGCAAGTATTCATTTTTTTTTATTTATTTTTCATTGTTTTTTTTTTATGAAATATGTTGACTTCGCTTTTAGCCAACGACAATGAGTCTTTTTGATAAGCGATAAACGATATGTCGTAATGAGAATATATAAAGAAAGCAATAACAAGACACAATAATTTTATAGAGGTTCAGCCCCGAGCAATTCAGTAATAGCCTAATCCTCGTTATTTGTATTGACTTAGGAGCAAGGAAGAAGTTTTCTTTTCTTATAGCTCTTACAACAGTATCTCTGAATATATAATTCTTAGATAATAATCTTGCCTTAGCTTAACTGTGTATCGGCCTATAATTTCTCAGTCCTCTGCCCAGGGAACATTCCTCACTATTTATAGGGCTGGGAAACTTGAGGAGGAAGAGTTTCCTCTCTCGTTACAATGCACATAACCAGAAAGATCGTGTGATCAATGCTGAATGCCAGGATCGTGGGATTGAGGCTGAATATACTGATAGTGGGATCGTGTGTATGCCACATCCACGTAAGTTGATCCCTGAGTTGTAGGGATTGAGCAGATGACTCAGGATGCGTCAAGCTGCATTCGCTAAGTGTTGATCACCCTGCACGGCTTGTTGAATATTTCATTCTGGATGTGCCAGCGAGGCGTCCTGCTTGGCTTATCGTTTCGAGCTGATGCTCCAAGTGGAGTCCACGTGTCACCATTTTTGTGATGCCACGTCAGAGTGCCAAATTTGGGATAACATTTGGCCCCCAAGTCTGTACGGGACCTCCGAGGTTGCGTGTAGACTTATTGCGAGCTGGCTCTACCTTTGGATGGGGACACGTGTCGAGCATGACCGTTCGAGACTCGATGTGAAGCTGACTGGGCGTCCCTTCGGTTTTTGGCTAATTAATGCTCTGACAATTAATATTTTGAAAATCCGAATTTCTCTCTCCACGGTTGACGGTTGCGCTCGATTACTTTTGATTTCCTATATTCGCTTTTGAGGCGGGAAGTCGAGGTGTCTAAGGTTCATTTGTATACAGTTACCCTTTTGCCTATAAATACTCATCGTACTGGCACATTACTCATTTTATCACCCTTCGTGGTTAAGTAAACTCCAGAGCGAAAAGAGAGAGTTTTCTGGCTTCAAAGTTGCCGAAGTGCCTACAGACAATTACTGGTTTGCTTGAACTCAGACATTAGAATCTTTGAGTAAGTTTCTGATTCCCTTTATGCTTTCCTTTGCATGTTTGTGCTTTGAATGTAACTATGATGTAGAAAGAATGCTTAGGAAACCCTAGGATTAGAAACTTCTGTGACTCTTCTTTTCCATGTCTTTATGTGGGCTTTCAGCCGTAGACCTTATTTTTGAACTGCATAGCGTCTGTCTTCCATCTTGCTTATTCCAAGCTTCACGAACTTTTTTGCCCTAACTCAAGAAAACTTTCTGACTTCTTGAGTTTTGAATTTCCTTTAAACATAGTCGTTCTTTAATCTGTTGAGTACTCCTGGTCGGCATATTTGCTCATTTTTTGTTTGATACTCCGTCCAACACTCATCTTGTGTGTTTTCTTTTGTAGATGAACCCAGGTGAGTCTTGGGAACTCGGGCATCAGATCAACCAGGATTTGCTTCAACTTCTGCACAAGGTTCATCCTCGTCTTTGTGCTAGTCCTCCTTCTAGTGAAGGAAATTCTTCTGACCTCGTACCCAGCCATAGGATGATGGCTCATACGAAGAAAACCACGCGTCTAGCCGACGCTTCTGATCCTCAAGTGGCTCAGCTTGCCACTCTGCCCGACGCCGAACAGGATTCGGCTGTCCCGATGGAGGAGGACCGTGAGGGGGACGCCGAGGTCCAGGAGGTTGAGGAGTTGGACGAGGTGCGCCCGGGAAGCCCTTCCGAGGCGGAGGGAGAGGAAGAGGTTGGACCCCCTGACTTCAGGGAGCACAATGAGGTTGGGCAGCCAGTTGATGCTGACGGGGACGTCCTGGTTGAGGGCGTGGACTACGTCAGTGAGGAGCTTGCTGAGGCGTTTCCTCATAGGAGGCAGGGTGCCTTCGACGCCAGGTGGGTAAGTCCTCTGTCCAAGATTTCGGAGGCACCCCTCCAAACTCTCGACCAGGACGGGTACCTGGGCGAGCTGGACTTCTATATTCCCGCCCATGACAATCGCGCCACAAATCCTGATAAGGGAATGTGCGCCTGGTCGGGGGCTCACGGCCAGCAAGGGGCGCTGATGCCCTTGCACAAGTACTTCAGGGATGTGGCGGACTTCTTTGGCCTCTGCCCGACCCAGATCACTCCAAAGGGCATTAAGTACCTGTCCGCTCTCTTCGTCATCTACGCTTCCAAAGGATAGGATGCTCCTTCCCCCCACGAGGTCGCCTGGTTCTTCGACCTGAGGTCTACCCCCAAGCAAGGCAGGTCGGGGTATTTTTACTTTTCTTAGCCAGGCTTCAAGTGGTTGAGCGGCACGGATGACAAGGCCATCAGCAAAATAGGGTGTTTCGTTGATGAGTACTTCATGGTGAAGGATCTGAGCATCACCCGAACTCGGTTTCAGCAGATTCCGACATATCACTGTCCTCCCCTCACCCTTGCTCTTAGGGATAGAGCTCAAAACTTGCCTGGTTGCCAGAGGAAGACAGGAATATCATCCAGTTGACCTCCGATGATAACCTGGTGAAGTATGGGCTTTACCCTAAGGACTTTTCTCCTAAGTCCGTGGCAGGGAAGAAGAGGAAGTCTGATGCTGGCCGGCCTGAACGAGCTCATAAGGTGAATGAGCTCCTTCAACTTAAGCGTGAGGTACCAGGGCCAAGCAGTATGCTCAGGAGCCTTTGAATCCTGAAGATGAAGTCGAGGTTGAGGGTGAGGCTGAGCAGGTGACCCCATTGAAGAGGAAAAAAGAAACTCCCAGCCACGCCCAGGCCCATTGAACATGCAATTCGCATAAGGGAGCCCATTTCACCTGTTCAGGCATCTTATCCCTTTGCTGGAAAAGGGAAGGCTTTCATGTTTGAGATTAAATCGATGTCATGTGATGATGGACTTCTGATTTTCTGGGGGAGCAGTCACCTTGCATTTTTCTTCTTTTTTGAGCTTCTTGACTTTCATGCCTTGTATTTTCTGATGGCTATTTTCTAACCACACTGTTTTTGTTCTGTGTAGACATGTCTCGGCAGATGCTCGATGCTCTAAGGAAGAGGATGGGCGGAAGCTCTAGCGCCTCTCCTCCGACCAAGAAGTCTAAGGGCGGTGAGGGCTCCTCTGAGAAGAGACCTTCTGTAGAGGTTATTGACCTTTCTGAGGAGCTGACCGCTGCAAACCCTTCCACCCCCAAATCTGTTAAGTCCAAGGAGTCTGGACCACCAATGACTTGGTCTAAACTGGTCAGGAGTGTTCCTGAGCGGGTGCAGACACCAACTCCACCTTGGCCCGTGCTGCAAGAGGCCAAAAAGGGCAAGGAGATGCTGGCCCACTATATATACCGGCTGGTTCCTAAGGTCAGTGAGCAACTGGCTGGCGCTGATAATGACTCATCTCTGGATGTGTTGGTGGGCGTAGTCCTAAAGGAGCTCACCAGGGTAAGTCTTTTTCTATAATTCTTTTTTAACTTTCCACACTTAGCTCCAGATGCTGACTTTTTTCCTTTGTGCAGGCCGGTTCGAAGTTGGCTTACACTTACTCCCGGGCTAAATCTGCTACTTCCAAGAGTGCGGCTCTGTCCAAAACCTTGAGGGCAGAGGCGGACTTGGCCAAAAAGGAAGCTGAGGAGGCCAAGGCGGAAACTGGAGCTGTTCGGCTGGAGCTGGGCGAAGCCAACAAGAAGTTGATTGCTGCCGAGAAGAAGATCTCCGTGCTAAAAAAGGACCTCGAAGCTGCTGATCGCTTTGAGGAGACCATCGAGATCTTATCTGCGGAAGTTAACAGTCTTCAGGATGAGAGGAGTTCTCTGCGGCAAGTTCTTCTTCGACTGAAGGAGGAGAGGGTGTTGGAAATTAATTTTACCAGGATCTAGATTTACTAACAAGTATGTTGGATTAACAACCTAATATGAATTCTAAAACAATGAAAATAAACACATATAAAGTTAGAAAACCTTACAGTGGGTGCAGCGGAATAATATGACTCCTTCCGTTCAGATCTCTAGCCCTTGATTCCTTTCTGTAGCAGAGCATCACCAAAATCTGAACCTGGATCTTCTTTTCTCCTTCTTTGATGTAGAATTTCCATAGTCTTCCATACTATGATTGAGATACCACTTGATGTGTGTGGGCACTACTCATTCACTCAAAGTTTCGAAATTTAGAGAGAAGAAAAGAGAGAGAGGCGTGTGATGCTTTTTCTGAGAGAAACAAAGTGATCAAAGATGTGTGTGTCTCGTTTCCTTAAGCCAACACTTTCTATTTATAGAAAACCATCTAGGTTTAGGTTAGAATTGTATGGCATTAAAATAATGGAAACTACAAATGGTATTTCTCATGCATAGGGCCGGCCATACAAAGGGTATTGGGCCTCACTTTGCAACTTTCCCATTTTGTTATTTTCCATTCCCATTTTCTCAAAAATGCCAATTTTCCAATTTAACCTTTTAAATGCCAATTCTTATTATTTAATAACTTGGAAATAATTATTAAATAATATTGCCATTTAATATATTTATTAATTTAGACATATAAAGTCTCTTAATCAATAAATAAACCTAAAATCTCATTTCTTTACAATTTCGCCCTTGCTTAGTGAAAATTCACAAAGTAGACATAGTCTAACTTTTACAATTTTAATTGATTAATTAAAATCAATTAACTGAGTCTTACAAGCAGTATGGTCTCAACTAGTATGGGGCCATGGGTCTATATAACCGAGCTTCCAATAAGTCGAACCGAAATTACCAAGTAAATTCCCTAACTTATTAATTCCTCATTGAATACACACTTAGAACTTGGAATTGCACTCTCAGTCATATAGAAACGCTCTATATGTTCCGCGATATAGACACGTCATTAGTTATCCATTGTTATAACCCTAATGTGATCAATGATCCTCTATATAGATGATTTACACTGTACAGGGATTAAATTACCGTAACACCCTACAATGTATTTTATCCTTAAAATACTTAATCCTGTATAAATGATATTTCACCTAAGTGTAATGAGATCTCCACCATTTATCTTCGTTTGGTTAAGCTCGAAGGAAATCATCCTTTACTTCTCTTTGCCTAATAGAAGCTATAGATTCCATATTTATGTTAGCGCTCCCACTCAATTGCACTATCGTGTTCCCAAAATGTATGTATTGCCCTGACCATAAATTAGGCTTAACTAACAAATCAAAGAATACGAATAACACTCTTGAGATTGAGCCTAACCATATCAGAATTTCGATCATGTGATCTAGGATCAACAGGTGATATTGAATTGAATAGATATTACGGTAAATTTTAACATATCTAATCAAAGTTCAATATCGGTCCCTTCCGATGTATACTCCATACATCCGATACTGGTAAACTTTGCTAATGTCCTGGAAAGGACATAACACTTTTCCAAGGTGTAAGAATACCTATCGCTGATTATACCATGTCAGTCTAAATCCAGTGTTCTGACAAATCAAGGAATAAACTTTTGAACATATAATAAAGATTATATTCCACTGTGCTGACAACACTATAATCTTTAACAAACTCATATGTTCTGGACTTAAAAAGAATTCATACATTATATACATATAATCATGAAATAAATCATGTGAACCATGCAACATAAAATGTTATTTCTGATCTTTATTAATAAGTAAATCTGATTATATTGAAATGAGTTTTATTTAGGGCATAAAACCCAACAAACTCCCACTTGCACTAATATAAAACAAAAAGTGCATTTCAAATAATCATTAACACCTTGATATACCAATCAAGTTTAATAGTAGTAAACTCCTCGTAATAGGATCTGACAAGTTGAATTAAACACGACCTCTTCTCCACCATACTCCATACATCCGATACTGGTAAACTTTGCCAATGTCCTGGAAAGGACATAACACTTTTCCAAGGTGTAAGAATACCTATCGCTGATTATACCATGTCAGTCTAAATCTAGTGTCCCGTTTAGGCGAGAGTCAAAGCTACCATTCATTGAATAGAGTTGTCTGCTCATCTAAAATGATCAACATTCTAGCAACCTTTTATTCGATCAAGATATGAATCCGCGTTGTCCCGTTTAGGCGAGAGTCAAGGCTATTCTATCTTATGAGCTTCCACCATTGTTTCATATTCTTGCAAGTCTTATATAGTCGCCACCATTAGGGTGGTCATAAACTATATAAAAAAATATAACAAGATTACTTATCTTTCGAGATTAAACGGTGCTAACTTGCTAATGAACGTTCCTCCATTAGGGAGGATTACTCACTAAAACAATAGCTATGTAAAACAAACAATGGAGATCGAATATCCTTATAATAATAAAGCTCGTTATTTAATGAAGGGTTGTATTTTCTTCTAATATTTATTTTAATCCATTTATTTTAAATATATATTTATTTAATTAAAATTTCCAATTTAGAATGAAAAATTCCAAATATAAATTTTAATTGAATATTTATAAATTATACTTAGATAGATAAATAACGTGAATTATTTCCATTATAGTAATAATTTCCATAAATATTTGGAAAATTATTCAATTTAAGTTGTTTCAAAATTAATTTGAATTAATTTACAACTCAAATTTAATTTTCTATAAATATATATTGCATTTCGAAAATACTTTAAAATAAAATAAAAATAAATCCTGGAAAATTACTCTAATTTTATGTTGGCCCAAAATTAATTAAAATTAATTTTCAACAAAAAATATAATTTCCCTATTTAATTAAATATCTAAGAAAAAATTCAAATATTTAAGTATCATGATTAAAAAATCAACTTAAATATTAATTTTCTATTTAATTAAATACACTAGAAAAATACTTCAAGCAAAACAGATAATATCTATCTAGACTTTCATGGACTAATTAATTCAATTTCTAATTATTATATATTTTAGTACATTTATTTTAATTAATCATTAAATGAAAAAGTCATTGATTTAAGTTTGTCCAAAATTAAATAAATAATTTTCAACTTAAATCTATTTTTCAAATAAAATTCAAAATTTCTGCATTAAAGAAATGCAATTTTAAAATTTTGGGAAATGATTAATAAAATAAAATAAAATATATTCTGAAAATTATTCAGCTTTAAGTTATTCTGAAATAAGATTCCAAACTTAAAATAATTTTCAACTTTAATTAAATAACATGAAAATAACAATATTAAAGTATCATGATGAAAATCAACTTAGATATTGAAATTTTCAATTTAATTAAATGTATTAAATTCAAGAAATAAATAATTAAGTAAAGAGGAAACTTAATTATTAATTCTAGTTTAATACTAGGAAAATAAACTAAACTTAGATTGTACCAAAATTAATTATGAGACAATTAATTTCACAATCAATGATATTTTCCTATTTAATATTGGAAATAATAACTAGTACTAGAAATAACTATCTAGAATATATCATTGACTAAGTGTTTTTCTAAAATTAACTTTAAAATATTACATGAAAAAAAAATTCATATATTTTAAAAGTTAATTATGTTGCTAATTCAATTTTAATTAGGTTAGACTAATATAATTAACATAATACAATTATTTAAATAAGGAAAATGGGCCTTCACAATTGGGGTAGTTCATGTGAGGGGGAGCTGGGTTCAGTATGTCGTACCCACTTCTATGGCCCCCAACTCTCACACAAGGCCCAAAAGAGAGGAATTTAACCTTTAAATAAATAATTGTTATTCATTGAATAAGCCCAAATCTAATTGGACCTAAATAAATTTCCTTATGTCAAAATTTATTTTAGCAACCTAGTCCATTTACTTAGTAAAAACTTAAATGGGCTTCCTATATGCATCTAAGCCCAAAAGCAAACATATAGGCTCACACAGGTCAAATGATTTGGATGGACCCTATCATGTTACTAGGTTTACACAGATGAAAGAAGTACAAAAATTTACCTGTTACAAATTATTTATAAGATATATCGTCAATTGGACTATGATTAAAATCAGATCATTGGATCATGATCTGTCAACAAGTTAATCATAGCAATTTAGATCAGATAAATAATAGGTTTGTTAAAAAGTTTTGAATAAACAATATAAATAAACAAACATTGTCCATGTAACAGATGTGAAAATAAGATATTAATATAATTAAATTATTATTCTTAAACTAACCAAATAAAGGAAACTAATTTTAAAATATCTAGGTTTATTTGAATCAAATTAAATTAAATATCTAATAAGATCAATGATTTGAAAGGAAAGAATCTTCAATATCACTTTCAGATCTTATAATTTAATAAAATAAACCAATTTTAAAATAGATTTGGTTAGATAATTATTATTTTAGGAATAAAATAATAAATGAATAATAATTATCATAATTATATCTCAAAATATCTCAAATTAAGCAATATTCAAATCTCTACAAAAATATCTATGTTATTTAAATATTTAAGATATAATTTATAAATTTCTAATAAGGAAAAAAATGATGTATATAGAAAAAATATTATTTTTAAACTTATAATTTATAAATAATTAAATATTTAACAAAATAACAAATTTTTAAATTTGAAAAACATTATGGTAAGTATATCTATAAAAATATCTATGTTAATTTCAAATTTATTAATTATTTAATTTGACATATAAGATAATTTTAATATAATATTTTAAACAAAAAGACAAAGCTATCTTTTAATTTAAAATATCTTAAATATCAAAATATCTAATCTTATAATTAAATAATAAATAAATATTAAAGAAGTTAACAAATTTTTAAATCTGATCATAATAAGAAATATTTAAAATTGGAAACATTCCAAAATAGAAATAGTTAAAAATTGGAAAAATTCTAAATTGAAAATATTTAAAATTGGAAACATTTCAATTTAGAAATATTTAAAATTGGAAAAATAAATTTTGGGAAACAATCCCATGAAAAAATTGGATTTTTGGGGAAAAAACCTCAAAAATTCGCAATTTGTGGGAAACTGTCAGGATAGGCTGCACGCAGCAACCATGATTTCCAATCTTCCAAAATTCATATCTTTCTCAATTTTTATCAGAATCGAGTTCCGTAAAAAAAAATTGCTTAATTTTTCACAAGGACTCCAAATAAAATATTTTCAAAATTTGAAAAAATATTTTTCATGGAAAACGAAACTGTACAACATCAACATTCATCAAACAACACATAAACAAACATGAAACCATCCAAATCAACACAGAAACATGCAATCATCGTTTTAATTCATATTACATGAAAGTAAATCATTACCATGGCTCTGGTACCAGTTGTTGGAAATTAATTTTACCAGGATCTAGATTTACTAACAAGTACGTTGGATTAACAACCTAATATGAATTCTAAAACAATGAAAATAAACACATATAAAGTTAGAAAACCTTACAGTGGGTGTAGCGGAATAATATGACTCCTTCCGTTCAGATCTCTAGCCCTTGATTCCTTTCTGTAGCAGAGCATCACCAAGATCTGAACCTGGATCTTCTTTTCTCCTTCTTTGATGTAGAATTTCCATAGTCTTCCATACTATGATTGAGATACCACTTGATGTGTGTGGGCACTACTCATTCACTCAAAGTTTCGAAATTTAGAGAGAAGAAAAGAGAGAGAGGCGTCTGATGCTTTTTCTGAGAGAAACAAAGTGATCAAAGATGTGTGTGTCTCGTTTCCTCAAGCCAACACTTTCTATTTATAGAAAACCATCTAGGTTTAGGTTAGAATTGTATGGCATTAAAATAATGGAAACTACAAATGGTATTTCTCATGCATAGGGCCGGCCATACAAAGGGTATTGGGCCTCACTTTGCAACTTTCCCATTTTGTTATTTTCCATTCCCATTTTCTCAAAAATGCCAATTTTCCAATTTAACCTTTTAAATGCCAATTCTAATTATTTATAACTTGGAAATAATTATTAAATAATATTGCCATTAAATATATTTATTAATTTAGACATATAAAGTCTCTTAATCAATAAATAAACCTAAAATCTCTTTTCTTTACAATTTCGCCCTTGCTTAGTGAAAATTCACAAAGTAGACATAGTCTAACTTTTACAATTTTAATTGATTAATTAAAATCAATTAACTGAGTCTTACAAGCAGTATGGTCTCAACTAGTATGGGGACCATGGGTCTATATAACCGAGCTTCCAATAAGTCGAACCGAATTTACCAAGTAAATTCCCTAACTTATTAATTCCTCATTGAATCCACACTTAGAACTTGGAATTGCACTCTCAGTCATATAGAAACGCTCTATATGTTCCGATATAGACACGTCATTAGTTATCCATTGTTATAACCCTAATGTGATCAATGATCCTCTATATAGATGATTTACACTGTACATGGATTAAATTACCGTAACACCCTACAATGTATTTTATCGTTAAAACACTTAACCCTGTATAAATGATATTTCACCTAAGTGAAATGAGATCTCCACCATTTATCTTCGTTTGGTTAAGCTCGAAGGAAATCATCCTTTACTTCTATTTGCCAAATAGAAGCTATAGATTCCATATTTATGTTAGCGCTCCCACTCAATTGCACTACCGTGTTCCCAAAATGTATGTATTGCCCTGACCATAAATTAGGCTTAACTAACAAATCAAAGAACACGAATAACACTCTTGAGATTGAGCCTAACCATATCAGGATTTCGATCATGTGATCTAGGATCAACAGGTGATATTGAATTGAATAGATATTACGGTAAATTTTAACATATCTAATCAAAGTTCAATATCGGTCCCTTCCGATGTATACTCCATACATCCGATACTGGTAAACTTTGCTAATGTCCTGGAAAGGACATAACACTTTTCCAAGGTGTAAGAATACCTATCGCTGATTATACCATGTCAGTCTAAATCCAGTGTTCTGACAAATTAAGGAATAAACTTTTGAACATATAATAAAGATTATATTCCACTGTGCTGACAACACTATAATCTTTAACAAACTCATATGTTCTGGACTTAAAAAGAATTCATACATTATATACATATAATCATGAAATAAATCATGTGAACCATGCAACATAAAATGTTATTTCTGATCTTTATTAATAAGTAAATCTGATTATATTGAAATGAGTTTTATTTAGGGCATAAAACCCAACAAACTCCCACTTGCACTAATATAAAACAAAAAGTGCATTTCAAATAATCATTAACACCTTGATATACCAATCAAGTTTAATAGTAGTAAACTCCTCGTAATAGGATCTGACAAGTTGAATTAAACACGACCTCTTCTCCACCATTACTCTTCCTTAATCACAAAATCCTTGATAATGTGAAATTCCTCTCTATATGTCTACTCTCTTGGGATACTGGATTCTATACTTTTTGGCAACTACTCTTTGGTTATTCAGGAAGTAACCCCAGTAGTTAAGGCAAGTTGGAACGGTGCCACAAAAGTATAGAACTTTCCTTAGACTGAATAAGTATCTTTCCTGCAACTTTTAACATTCAGTCTCTCTCTGGTAGACCAAGAGATTTCAGATAGGTTTTTACACTTCTCCAAAATCACTACTCCACCCCCAAAGTAATCACCATCTCATCAGCAGACTTTCTAGCACACAGGCAAGTCTCGAAATCTGATGTGGTGTAGTCTAAGAGTTTTAAAACCACCCTTATTGACTAACATATAGTTCCTCTTCTTAATCTTAAGATTTACTTGATTGTCTTCCAATGTTACTCTCCTGGATTAATCTGATACCTACTCATTACTCCCACTCAACAGCAGGTGTCTGGTCTAAGGCATACTAAAGCATATCTGAGACCTCTCATTGTTGATTTAAGAAATTCTTTCATGGCTTTATCTTCTCTGGAATAGTTGAGACTTTTCCTTAGATAAATATAATCTATGCTTAGAAGTTTTTAAGCTTCTATAGATTGCCATTGGAAAGAAAATGCTTCAGGATCTCATGCTTGCATTAGAGTAAGTAATTACCAGGTATACCACAAGCCATAGGTTTATATAAACTCAAACCTACAATACTAGGAACAGGAAGTTTTGTTAAGTCCATTGAATAGACTTATTAACGAAAATTTCCTTTCATGTCCTTGTAATAGAAAACTTTAGGTCACTCCATGTGAATGGATCAAACCATAGTTCTCTTGGCTTTTTTCTTAGTTTCTTATCTTGACAATCCATTACTTGTTTAAACTCACAATGGATTTTAATCACTAGTGTCTTCCAAGTCATGAGAAGAGTGAGTTCCTAGAAACTCTCCCACTACGACAAGGTACCGTGAACTATGTCTAAGAAAACTAAATGGTATAGACCTCTTCAGTTGTGTTAAGACAACAGAGGCAATGGGATCATCTTGTATCGAACAAGATGATAGAACACTTATGGAATCAAGAAAAAATATCTCCTTTATTTGCTACTTTATTTTCAGACTTAGTCATTTTCTTAGAAGAGTAGTATTTGTTTAAACAAACACTTTCTTATCTAATGACTATGGGATGCTCCACCCCTAATCACTTAGAATAGCTAACAAACATGCAAACCAGGGGTTAGCAGTTCTAGCTTTTCTTAAGATTTCGATTAGGTCATCCATGAATCTAGTAATGATTTACATTAAGTATACAACCATTGCATCATTCTGAAATTTTATTTCCATAGAAGGATTTAGGGAACGACTAGTAACTAATCATCAATATGCAACTCGAATTTCTGGGGAGGTAAGTTTCGATATAATTCAAAAATCAAATTAATGATCTTTGAACTGCATATCTACTAACTTTTTCTCCACCCCTATCAGTTCGCAAGATCTTTAACCACTTTCCATTGCTAGAAATTCATGAAATTTTTCAAAAATTTCAAATTTCTTTTGCGTAAGGTAAAATCTAGAGTGATCGTTTTAAGAATACAACGAAAACTCATATCCACCCCTGAATGTACTTCCATCTACGAATGAGATGAAATTACTTTCAGTGGATATAGGCATATTAACTCTTTGCAGAGAATGATCTTGTCAAAACCACTATGAACAAGATACAAATGCCATAGATTTATAAAATATGTGGTTGTATCTTTTGATGACTTACTTTAGTTACATCAAAGAGTTCTTAGAATAGTGCAAGTGGATTCTGGTCACAGAATACTAAACTCATACAGTTTGAATCCATTGATAGAAAATGGTTATGAAACACTTGTGAAAGTGTAACTGTATAATTAGTAATTCTTTCTTGGACCGCCACTACTAATCTAACTCTATGATTTGCCTATACAAGTAGGAGATATCTAAGATTGAGGATTTATATTATTTTGGGATAGAATTCCGGGAATATAATCATATGCGTCATCTAATTTCTTAAGAGAAAATAAGACTTTATACAATTTATAGACCATTCATCCAATGATATGTCATTAAGCTAATTCGAAATGAATAAGCTAAGAGGAATTAGGGTAATTTCGTTTTAAATAAGAATCCAACGATGCTCCGATTAGCGAGAGTCAAAGTAATCTTATTTATACAATCTTCTTGTTTCATATTGTAAAACACTAGTCTAAGGTGTCATCAATTGATGAACAGCTAGATGTTGCATATACAATATTTATCTTTCGAGATCTAACACTATTATGTTAGTCTAATGGTGAAAATCCATTAGGGATTTATCTCATTAGAAAAACAAATTAAGTTAGACCAACAATGAAGATTCGAAATTAAACTACAATGAAATAACTGAAAATAACATGGTTCAATACAAATTCATACACAATTCAGAAATTATCAAGCATATAGCAAGCAGGAATGACAAGTGAAAATACTAAAACATACAATCCTAAATAATTTCCAAGGTTTTCAACAAAATGATATCAGTGTCCCGTTTAGGCGAGAGTCAAAGCTACCATTCATTGAATAGAGTTGTCAGCTCATCTAAAATGATCAACATTCTAGCAACCGTTTATTCGATCAAGATATGAATCCGCGTTGTCCCATTTAGGCGAGAGTCAAGGCTATTCTATCTTATGAGCTTCCACCATTGTTTCATATTCTTGCAAGTCTTATATAGTCGCCACCATTAGGGTGGTCATAAACTATATAAGAAAAACTTACAAGATTACTTATCTTTCGAGATTAAACAGTGCTAACTTGCTAATGAACGTTCCTCCATTAGGGAGGATTACTCACTAAAACAATAGCTATGTAAAACCAACAATGGAGATCGAATATCCTTATAATAATAAAGCTCCTTATTTAATGAAGGGTTGTATTTTCTTCTAATATTTATTTTAATCCATTTATTTTAAATATATATTTATTTAATTAAAATTTCCAATTTAGAATGAAAAATTCCAAATATAAATTTTAATTTAATATTTATAAATTATACTTAGATAGATAAATAACGTGAATTATTTCCATCTTAGTAATAATTTCCATAAATATTTGGAAAATTATTCAATTTAAGTTGTTTCAAAATTAATTTGAATTAATTTAGAACTCAAATTTAATTTTCTATAAATATATATTGCATTTCGAAAATGCTTTAAAATAAAATAAAAATAAATCCTGAAAAATTGCTCTAATTTTATGTTGGCCCAAAATTAATAAAAATTAATTTTCAACAAAAATAATAATTTCCCTATTTAATTAAATATCTAGAAAAAATTCAAATATTTAAGTATCATGATTAAAAAATCAACTTAAATATTAATTTTCTATTTAATTAAATACACTAGAAAAATACTTCAAGCAAAACGAATAATATCTATCTAGACTTTCATGGACTAATTAATTCAATTTCTAATTATTATATATTTTAGTTCATTTATTTTAATTAATCATTAAATGAAAAAGTCATTGATTTAAGTTTGTCCAAAATTAAATAAATAATTTTCAACTTTAATCTATTTTTCAAATAATATTCGAAATTTCTGCATTAAAGAAATGTAATTTTAAAATTTTGGAAAATGATTAATAAAATAAAATAAAATATATTCTGAAAATTATTCAGCTTTAAGTTATTCTGAAATAAGATTCCAAACTTAAAATAATTTTCAACTTTAATTAAATAACATGAAAATAACAATATTAAAGTATCATGATGAAAATCAACTTAGATATTGAAATTTTCAATTTAATTAAATGTATTAAATTCAAGAAATAAATAATTAAGTAAAGAGGAAACTTAATTATTAATTCTAGTTTAATACTAAGAAAATATACTAAACTTAGATTGTACCAAAATTTAATTATGAGACAATTAATTTCTTAATCAATGATATTTTCCTATTTAATATTAGAAATAATAACTAGTACTAGAAATAACTATCTAGAATATATCATTGACTAAGTGTTTTTCTAAAATTAACTTTAAAATATTACATGAAAAAAAATTTCATATATTTTAAAAGTTAATTATGTTTCTAATTCAATTTTAATTAGGTTAGACTAATATAATTAACCTAATACAATTATTTAAATAAGGCAAATGGGCCTTCACAATTGGGGTAGTTCATGTGAGGCGGAGCTGGGTTCAGTATGTCGTACCCACTTCTATGGCCCCCAACTCTCACACAAGGCCCAAAAGAGAGGAATTTAACCTTTAAATAAATAATTGTTATTCATTGAATAAGCCCAAATCTAATTGGACCTAAATAAATTTCCTTATGTCAAAATTTATTTTAGCAACCTAGTCCATTTACTTAGTAAAAACTTAAATGGGCTTCCTATATGTATCTAAGCCCAAAAGCAAACATATAGGCTCACACAGGTCAAATGATTTGGATGGACCCTATCATGTTACTAGGTTTACACAGATGAAAGAAGTACAAAAATTTACCTGTTACAAATTATTTATAAGATCTATCGTCAATTGGACTATGATTAAAATCAGATCATTGGATCATGATCTGTCAACAAGTTAATCATAGCAATTTAGATAAGATAAATAATAGGTTTGTTAAAAAGTTTTGAATAAACAATATAAATAAACAAACATTGTCCATGTAACAGATGTGAAAATAAGATATTAATATAATTAAATTATTATTCTTAAACTAACCAAATAAAGGAAACTAATTTTAAAATATCTAGGTTTATTTGAATCAAATTAAATTAAATATCTAATAAGATCAATGATTTGAAAGGAAAGAATCTTCAATATCACTTTCAGATCTTATAATTTAATAAAATAAACCAATTTTAAAATAGATTTGGTTAGATAATTATTATTTTAGGAATAAAATAATAAATGAATAATAATTACCATAATTATATCTCAAAATATCTCAAATTAAGAAATATTCAAGTCTCTACAAAAATATCTATGTTATTTAAATATTTAAGATATGATTTATAAATTTCTAATAAGGAAAAAAAATGATATATATAGAAAAAATATTATTTTTATACTTATAATTTATAAATAATTAAATATTTAACAAAATAACAATTTTTTGAATTTGAAAAACATTATGGTAGGTATATCTATAAAAATATCTATGTTAATTTCAAATTTATTAATTATTTAATTTGACATATAAAATAATTTTAATATAATATTTTAAACAAAAAGACAAAGCTATCTTTTAATTTAAAATATCTTAAATATCAAAATATCTAATCTTATAATTAAATAATAAATAAATATTAAAGAAGTTAACAAATTTTTAAATCTGACCATAATAA
This sequence comes from Cannabis sativa, assembly GCF_029168945.1. NCBI lineage: Eukaryota > Viridiplantae > Streptophyta > Magnoliopsida > Rosales > Cannabaceae > Cannabis > Cannabis sativa. The sequence goes on from NC_083602.1 coordinate 86,679,342, forward strand.
GAAATATTTAAAATTGGAAACATTCCAAAATAGAAATATTTAAAATTGGAAAAATTCCAAATTGAAAATATTTAAAATTGGAAACATTCTAATTTAGAAATATTTAAAATTGGAAAAATAAATTTTGGGAAACAATCCCATGAAAAAATTGGATTTTTGGGGAAAAAACCTCAAAAATTCGCAATTTGTGGGAAACTGTCAGGATAGGCTGCATGTAGCAACCATGATTTCCAATCTTCAAAAATTCATATCTTTCTCAATTTTTATCGGAATCGAGTTCCGTAAAAAAAAATTGCTTAATTTTTCACAAGGAATCCAAATAAAATATTTTCCAAAATTGAAAAAATATTTTTCATGGAAAACGAAACTGTACAACATCAACATTCATCAAACAACACATAAACAAACATGAAACCATCCAAATCAACACAGAAACATGAAATCATCGTTTTAATTCATATTACATGAAAGTAAATCATTACCATGGCTCTGGTACCAGTTGTTGGAAATTAATTTTACTAGGATCTAGATTTACTAACAAGTATGTTTGATTAACAACCTAATATGAATTCTAAAACAATGAAAATAAACACATATAAAGTTAGAAAACCTTACAGTGGGTGCAGCGGAATAATATGACTCCTTCCGTTCAGATCTCTAGCCCTTGATTCCTTTCTGTAGCAGAGCATCACCAAGATCTGAACCTGGATCTTCTTTTCTCCTTCTTTGATGTAGAATTTCCATAGTCTTCCATACTATGATTGAGATACCACTTGATGTGTGTGGGCACTACTCATTAACTCAAAGTTTCGAAATTTAGAGAGAAGAAAAGAGAGAGAGGCGTCTGATGCTTTTTCTGAGAGAAACAAAGTGATCAAAGATGTGTGTCTCTCGTTTCCTCAAGCCAACACTTTCTATTTATAGAAAACCCTCTAGGTTTAGGTTAGAATTGTAATGACCGCTCTAGTAATATGAATTAGAAAAGGCAATTAGCACTAATTTTTATTATTTTATTATTATTTGTGAATTAAATTTTAATGTGGACCCCAATATTTAGAAATAAATATTAGAGTTATAATTTCTCAATTTCGGAGATTTTATTAAACTCTAGGGGTATTATCTAACTTATATGTGTAATATGTTATTTTTGTAATTTTTATTCGGCGACAACGGAAAATGCGATGGATGGCTAGATTAATCACATGGGTAATTTTAGAACCCTATTTTATAGTGGGGAATATTTTAGAGAAAATAAATTACCGGGATTGAGCGGGGTTATGGATTTTGACCATTTTACCCCTAGCTTTAGAAATACCCTAGTTTTAAGTCTAGGGGCATTTTAGTCTTTTGGTTAAGGTTAGTGTGGTGGCTGCCCATATAGTTGACACCTAGCATCTAATTTGGAAGAGTTAAGTAATTAACTCATTTTTCATTTGGAAAATAAGGGAAAAATCAAAGAAAATCAAGAGAAGCTCTCTCTTCTCTCTTTCTCTCTTCGAAGGCAGCAAGGGGCAAGGAATTTTGGGAGCTTAAGTTGTGTTTTCAGCTAAGGATTCAAGAGGAATCAAAGCAAGGTAAACCCTAGAATCATTGTGTATGTGAATTTTCAAGTTTATGATAGTTTGAATTAATGAATTTGTGATATGGTGGCTGTTAGGTTTAGGTAAGTTTAAGGTTCGAATTTTAGGGTTTAGATGAGTTGATTCTAAGTCCTAGCTACTGGTTTTAATGGCTGTAGATAGTTTTTATGCAAATTTAGGTTTAAAGTTCAAGCTTTGTTCATTAATGGCAACTTGGGTTGTGATGGTTTGTTCTGTGAATTACTGCCTGGAAATCATTGTGTATGCATTGTATAGGTATACTGGAGAGTTTGGTAAAGATTGGGCTTGATTTGAATCAAGGGGGATAAATTTTTGGGTTTCTGCAGATGAACCGGAATTCCGGTTCTGGGTGGTCTATACCAACCGGTCGACCGGTTGGTGACCCAGAACCGGGATACCGGTTGGATCCGGTCTGCCTGTTGGGGGATTTTCCAGAACCCTAGTTTTGGCCAATTTTGGGTTATATAGGGTATTGCCATGAGGTTTATTGATAGGGAACTTTTAGTTTCGAGTTTTAAGTCCCGGAAAGTGATTTGGCGAGTCACTCATCTGTGTTACCATTATTGTGATTAGGGCATCCATCTAGCACGTGAATTCCGTTCAGGTCGGCCAGCACACTTGAATTCGGAAAACAGGTAAGAACTGTGTATAATGTATGATGTGATTATCTGAATGTGTGTATATGTGTTTATATATGCATGCTTGAGTTATGTTAAACACTACCAACACTTGTATAATTAAGTTATAGAGTGTATTGGTACAGTGATTGTTGTTGATTTGAGTACGATACAGTGATACCAACACAAGCATAGGAAAATGCTAAGGTGTGTGGTACATCACTCAGTGTTACTCACTGATCGGGTTAAACCCTACCAACACTCGTACAGCTAGGTACGTTGTGTATGTGGTATAGTGGTTGTACCCTGGTATTGAACGTTCATGCTCATCTGTTAAGCTCTGTAAATAGGTGTATGGGCGCCTATTTACAGGTCGGAAATTATATGGTATGTTATATGCATTTCTTGCGAGTACCGTTGACTCACAGTTTCTGCTTCCATGTGTAGGTAAAGGAAAGGCGAAGGCTGAACAGGAGTGAACCTGAGCTTGGGTGAGATTGTACATGTCAAGCAGCGCGACCTGGAGTGTTCGGTCTCGGGACATCTGGGTGTTGTATTTTGAAAGTCGCTGTGCGACCCAGAACTTGTATATTTTGAATGTAAAGTTTAAACAGTAAATTTTCAAAAGTTTGAAATCGGGATCCCGGGATTTGTAAATATTATATTATTTTATAAAGTTTAATGTTTAAAGCAAAAATTTTAATTTGACACGTTTTTCGAGAAGTTACTTTGATTAGCAAAGTTTGCACAATAATTGAAAAAGCACTGTAGCGTGCCTTAGCATTAGGGCGTTACAAGAATTGTATGACATTAAAATAATGGAAACTACAAATGGTATTTCTCATGCATAGGGCCGGCCATACAAAGGGTATTGGGCCTCACTTTGCAACTTTCCCATTTTGTTATTTTCCATTCCCATTTTCTCAAAAATGCCAATTTTCCAATTTAACCTTTTAAATGCCAATTCTAATTATTTAATAACTTGGAAATAATTATTAAATAATATTGCCATTAAATATATTTATTAATTTAGACATATAAAGTCTCTTAATCAATAAATAAACCTAAAATCTCTTTTCTTTACAATTTCTCCCTTGCTTAGTGAAAATTCACAAAGTAGACATAGTCTAACTTTTACAATTTTAATTGATTAATTAAAATCAATTAACTGAGTCTTACAAGCAGTATGGTCTCAACTAGTATGGGGACCATGGGTCTATATAACCGAGCTTCCAATAAGTCGAACCGAATTTACCAAGTAAATTCCCTAACTTATTAATTCCTCATTGAATCCACACTTAGAACTTGGAATTGCACTCTCAGTCATATAGAAACGCTCTATATGTTCCGCGATATAGACACGTCATTAGTTATCCATTGTTATAACCCTAATGTGATCAGTGATCCTCTATATAGATGATTTACACTGTACAGGGATTAAATTACCGTAACACCCTACAATGTATTTTATCCTTAAAACACTTAACCCTGTATAAATGATATTTCACCTAAGTGAAATGAGATCTCCACCATTTATCTTCGTTTGGTTAAGCTCGAAGGAAATCATCCTTTACTTCTATTTGCCAAATAGAAGCTATAGATTCCATATTTATGTTAGCGCTCCCACTCAATTGCACTACCGTGTTCCCAAAATGTATGTATTGCCCTGACCATAAATTAGGCTTAACTAACAAATCAAAGAACACGAATAACACTCTTGAGATTGAGCCTAACCATATCAGGATTTTGATCATGTGATCTAGGATCAACAGGTGATATTGAATTGAATAGATATTACGGTAAATTTTAACATATCTAATCAAAGTTCAATATCGGTCCCTTCCGATGTATACTCCATACATCCGATACTGGTAAACTTTGCCAATGTCCTGGAAAGGACATAACACTTTTCCAAGGTGTAAGAATACCTATCGCTGATTATACCATGTCAGTCTAAATCCAGTGTTCTGACAAATCAGGGAATAAACTTTTGAACATATAATAAAGATTATATTCCACTGTGCTGACAACACTATAATCTTTAACAAACTCATATGTTCTGGACTTAAAAAGAATTCATACATTATATACATATAATCATGAAATAAATTATGTGAACCATGCAACATAAAATGCTATTTCTGATCTTTATTAATAAGTAAATCTGATTATATTGTAATGAGTTTTATTTAGGGCATAAAACCCAATAGAGGGACGCCAAGGTGGTCGAGGCAGACTGTAAAGCCCGCTTAGTTAATTTGGAAATTAGCAATTGTTTATGTTTAATTATGAAATTATTTATAGCTATTTAAATAATTTATTACTGTTATTTATGGAATTTAGAAATGCATGATTATGACATCAGTAGTTTTTATATTTTGCATTTCCGGTGTCCGGTATTTTGGAACTCGGCGTTTGGCTCAGTAGAAATCACAACTTAGTATGTTAGTAATTTGGGGACGAGTTTTAGACATTGGGAATGTCGGGAATGGCCGGGAATTTAGAATTTCCCAAAAATACCCCTTTAGTATGATTTATGTGGTTTTATGGTGGAGGGGCAAAATGGTCTTTTTGCCCCATTAGTATTTTGTCTTATGTGATTTATTAAATGGATTAAATTTTTATTTTAAATAATTATTTTGGCTGAAATAAGGTGTTATATGCATTAAAACTTTATTTTCTCTCAAATTTTACACTTAGCATATTTTAGAAAAACTTTGAAAAAGGAAAACACTCTCTTTTCTCTCTCTCTTTTTCGGCTGAAGGCTTGGGGTTCAAGGGCTGGTTTTTCTTCAATTTTCAAGCTAGTTTCATCCAATCTAAGTGTTCTTCTAATCCTTGGTAAAGTCTCTAACCTTTTCTTGTTGTAATTTCTTGAAAAAAATGATGAAAAATGGTGATGCATGCATGGTGTTTTGGTATTGTTGCTGCTGGTTATTGTTGTTGTTGTTTCTGTGATTAAAGTGTTGAATTCAGTAGGTTTGATGAGATTGAATTGCATGCTTAAGTTCTTGCTCTAGTTGGTTAGATTTTTATGTGAAAAAGTTATGAATTTTGAATGAAATGGTTCTATTTGTTGCTGTGAAGTTGCTGGATGTTCTTTATAGTTTTCTGAGGTGATTTTATGTTAGTTTAAGTAGAATTAAGCTAGTGGAATGCATGTTTAGGTGGATTTGCTCAAGTTTGAGTTTAGAACTCAAAGCTTGAGCTCCAATGGTGATTTTTGTTTCTGTGATTTCTGGGTTAGTTTGTTGCCTTAGATTTGTTCTTTGGGGTGTTTAGAGCAGGTCTGGAAAGTTTGGAACCAATTGGGGTTGAATTGGTCGAGTTATGAAAAATTTGGTTTGCTGCCTGCGAGGAACCGGAATTCCGGTTGTGCATCCGGAATTCCGGATGAGAGTTCTGAATTTTCCAGAACCGGAATTCCGGTTGGGCAACCGGTCTACCGGTTGGGGAAAATTCTGTTGGAAATTATTTTACCAGGATCTTAGATCTACTCACAAGTATGTTTATTAACACCCTAAATATGAACTTTCTAAAACGATAAAATAAACACATATAAAGTTAAAGAAACCTTACATTGGGTGCAGCGGAATAATATGACTCCTTCCGTTCAGATATCTAGCCCTTGATTCCTTTCTGTAGCAGAGCATTATCAATATCTGAACCTGGATCTCTTTCTCTGAATCCTTGATGCTGAAACTCCTTTGCTGATGATCTTTATTCACGATCTTCCTCACTATGATTGAGGTATCACTTGATGTGTGTGGGCACTACTCTAATCACTAAGGATTTCGAAATATTGAAGAAGAAGAAGAGAGAGAGTGGTCAGCTAAAGATAGGGAGAGAGAGCTCAGTTTTTCTGAATCAGAAGAAGTCAGAAGAAAAGTGAATTTTCCTGAAGCCTTCACTATCTATTTATAGCGTTCCACTAGGGTTAGATTTGAATAATATGGCATTAAAATAATGAAAAAATCAGTTTAAATTTCCTACAAAAGTGGCTGGCCCTATACTAGTGGATTTGGGCCTCACTTTTTGCAATTTTGCAGTTTTACCTTTTCTGCATCTCATTTTCTCAAAAACGCCAATTTTCTAATTCAACCATTTAAATGCCAATTCTAACTATTTAATAACTATAAATAATTATTAAATAATATTGTCATTTATCATATTTATTAATTGAACCATACAAAGTATCATAATTAACAAATATGCCCCTATAAACTCTTTCTTTACAATTTCGCCCTTACTTAGTGAAAAATTCACAAATAGACATAGTCTAATTTGAGAATTATAATTGATTAATCAAAACCAATTACATGAGTCTTACAAGCAATATTATCTCAACTAGTGGGGGGACCATGGGTCTATATAACCGAGCTTCCAATAAGTAGATCAAGAATTTAGCACTAAAATTCACTAACTTATTAATTCTTCGTTGAATCCACGCATAGAACTTAGAATTGCACTCTCAGTATATAGAATGCTCTATATGTTCCACCATATAGACACATCATTAGTTATCCATTGTTATAATCCTAATGTGATCAATGATCCTCTATATGAATGATCTACACTATAAAGGGATTAAATTACCGTTACACCCTACAATGTATTTTTTCCTTAAAACACTTGACCCCGTATAAATGATATTTCAGCTTATGTGAAATGAGTACTCCACCATTTATTTTTCGTTTGGTCAAGCTCGAAGGAGATCATCCTTTGCTTACTATTCGCCAGATAGAAGCTATAGATTCCATGTTTATGTTAGCGCTCCCACTCAATTGCACTACCGTGTTCCCAAAATGTACGTATCACCCTGACCTAAAAGTAGGCTTAACTAACAAATCAAAGAACACGAATAGCCTTTCAAGATTGAGCCTAATCATAACAGGATTAAGAACATTTGATCTAGGATCAACTAGGCGATATTGACTTGAATAGATATTACGGTAAGTTTAATAAATCTAAGTCAAAGTTCAATATCGGTCCCTTCCGATGCATACTCCATGCATCCAACCTGAGCTTTACTTTAACTAATGTTCTGGAAAGAACATAGTATTTCTCCAAATACAAGTAAACCCTTGTTGTAGATTATCATATCAGTATAACCATGTGTCTGATAAATCTAGGAAACTTTATTCACATAGTCATGTTTACTTTCCAATGTGTTGACGGCACAATAAACAGGATCAAGTATGTGAAAAGGGTTTCAGATGAATTTATACATTATGTACATATAATCATGAAATAAATCATGTGAACCATGCAACATTAAATGTTATTTCTGATCTATATTAATAAGTAAATCTGATTATATTGAAATGAGTTTTATTTAGGGCATAAAATCCAACAAACTCCCACTTGCACTAATATAAAACAAAAAGTGCGTTTCAAATAATCTCAACACCTTGATATACAAATCAAGTGTAGTAGTAGTAAACTCCTCGTAATAGGATCTGAAAGGTTGAATTAACCACAACCTTTTCTCCACCATTACTCTTTCTTAATCACAAAATCATTGATAATGTGAAATTCCTCTCTATATGTCTACTCTCTTGGGATACTGGATTCTATATCTTTGGCAACTACTTTTGGTTAATCAGGAAATTAACACTAGTAGTTTAAGGCAATTTGGAATGGTGCCAAAAATGTATAGAACTTTCCTTAGACTGAATAAGTACCTTTCCTGCAACCTTAACATTCAGTCCCTCTCTGGTAGACCTAGAGACTTCAGGTAGGTTTTTACACTTCTCCAAAATCACTATTCCACCCCCAGAGTAACCACCATCTTATCAGAAATATTTACTAGCACATAGGCAAATTTCGAAATCTGATATGGTGTAGTCTAAGAGTTTTAAACACACCCTTATAGACTAACATATAGTTCCTCTTCTTAATCTTAAGATTTACTTGATTGTCTTCCAATGTTCTTCTCCTGGATTAATCTGATACCTACTCATTACTCCCACTCAACACAGTGTCTGGTCTAAGGCATACAAAAGCATATCTAAGACCTCTCACTGTTGATTTAAGAAATTCTTTCATGGCTTTATCTTTTCTGGAATAGTTGAAACTTTTCCTTAGATAAATAAAATCTATGCCTTAGAAGTTGTGAAGCTTCTATAGATTTCCATTAGAAAGAAAATGCTTCAGCATCTTACTAAAGTAAGTTGCTTGCATTAGAGTAAGTAATTACCAAGTATACCACAAGCCATAGGTTTAGATAAACTCAAACCTATAATACTAGGAACAGGAAGTTTTGTTAAGTCCATAGAATAGACTTATTAACTAAAATTTCCTTTTATGTCTTTGTAATAGAAAACTTTAGGTTATTCCATGTGAATGGATTAAACCATAGTTCTATTGGCTTTCTTCTTAGTTTCTTATCTTGACAATCCATTACTTGTTTAAACTCACAATGGATTTAAATCACTAGTGTCTCCCAAGTCATAAGAAGGTGAGTTCCTAGAAACTCTCCCACTACGACAAGGCACCGTGAATTATGTCTAAGAAAACTAAATGGTATTGATCTCTTCGGTTGTGACAAGACAACAGAGGCAGTGGGATCATCATATGTTATATAAGATGATAGAACACTTTTGGAATCAAGAATTAAATATCTCCTTTATTTGCTACTTGTTTTCAGACTTAGTCATTATCTTAGAAAAGTAGTATTTGTTTGAACAAACACTTTCTTATCTATTGACAATGGGATGGTCCACCCCTAATCACTTAGAATAGCTAAGAAACCATGGTTAACAGTTCTAGCTTTTCTTAAGATTTTGATTAGGTCATCCATGAATCTAGTAATGATTTACATTAAGTATACAATCATTACATCATTCTGAAATTGTATTACCATAGAAGGAATTAGGCAACGACTAGTAACTAATCATCAACATGCAACTCGAAATTTCTGGGGAGGTAAGTTTGGATATAATTCAAAAATCAATTTAATGATCTTTGAACTGCATATCTACTAACTATTTCTCCACCCCTATCAGTTCGCAAGATCTTTAACCACTTACCTTAATGGTATTAACCATTGCTAGAAATTAATGAAATTTTTAAACATTTCAAATTTCTTTGCATAAGGTATAATCTAGAGTTATCGTTTTAAGAATACAACGAAAAACTCATATCCACCCCTGAATGTACATCCATCTGCGAATGAGATGAACTACTTTCAGTGGATATAGGAATACTAACTCTTTGCAGAGATTGATCTTGTCAAATCCACTATGAACAAGATACAAATGCCATAGATTAAAAAAAAATGTGGTAGTGTCTATTGATGACATAGGTTTAGTTACATCAAAGAGTTCTTAGAATACTGCAAGTGGATCCTGGTCACAGAATACCTAACTCATATTCCATACAGTTTGAATCCATTAATAAAATATGGATATTAAACACTTGAGAAAGTGTAACTGTATTGTATCTGGAATTAGAAATATAAGAAAATTTCTGTTTGGATTCTAAAATTAAAGTCAAAGACTTAAATTCAACCAAATATAATGAGTAATTCTTTCTTGGACCACCACTACTATTTGAACTCTAAGTCAGATTTGCCCATACAAGAAGGAGATTTCTAAGATTGAGGATTTATATCAATTGGGAATAGAATTTCGGGATTATAATCATATGCGTCATTTAATTTCTTAAGAGAAAATATAGAATGACATGAAATGATTTATAGACCATTCATCCAATGATATGTTATTAAGCTAATTCGAAATGAATAAGCTAAGAGGAATTAGGATAATTTCGTTTAAAATAAGAATCCAACGATGCTTCGATTAGCGAAAGTCAAAGTAATCTTATTTATATAATCTTCTTGTTTCATATCGTAAAAATACTAGTCTAAGGTGTCATCAATTGATGAACAAATTAGATGTCGCATATACAATATTTATCTTTCGAGATCTAACACTATTATGAATGTCTAATGGTGAAAATCCACTAGGGATTTATCTCATTAGATAAACAAGCCAAGTTAGACCAACAATGAAGATTCGAAATTAAACTACAACTTAATAACAGAAAATAACATGGTTCAATATAAATTCATACATATTTCAGAAATTATAAACATATAGCAAGTAGGAATGACAAGTGAAAATACTAAAACTTACAATCCTAAACAACTTCCAAGGTTTTCAACAAACTGATATCAGTGTCCCGTTTAGGCGAGAGTCAAAGCTACCATTCATTGAATAGAGTTGTCAGCTCGTCTAAAATGTTAAACATTCTAGCAACCTTTTATTCGATCAAGATTGGAATTCAGCGTTGTCCCGTTTAGGCGAGAGTCAAGGCAATTCTATCTTATGAGCTTCCACCATTGTTTCATAATTTGCAAGTCAAGTATGGTCTCCACCATTAGGGTGATCCATACCATACAAAACACTTACAAACTACTTATCATGCGAGGTTAAACGGTGCGAAATTGCTAATGAACGTTCCTCCATTAGGGAGGATTACTCACTAAAACAAACGCGGTGTAAAACCCACAATGGAGATCGAATATCTTAATAATAAAGCTCATTATTTAAAAAGAGTTGTATTTTCTTTGATTCTCTTTATTTATTCTATTTATTTTAAATATATATTTATTTAATTAAAATTTCCAATTTAGAATGAAAAATTCTAAATATAAATTTTAATTTAATATTTATAAATTTTACTTAGATGGTTATGAAAATAACATAAATCATTTCCATCTTAGTAATAATTTCCAATAAATATTTAGAAAAATATTCAATTTAAGTTGTTACAAAATTAATTTAAATTAATTTACAACTCAAATTTTATTTTCTATAAATATATATTGCATTTCGAAAAAATTAAAGTATTTAAGAATACAATTTTCGAAAAATGCATGTTAAAATAAAAAATAAATCCTGGAAAAATTATTCTAATTTAATGTTGGCCCAAAATTAATTAATAAAATTAATTTACAGCAAAAAATATAATTTTCCTATTTAATTAAATATATATAAGAAAAATTTCAAATATTTAAGTATGATGATGAAAATCAACTTAAATATTAATTTTCTATTTAATTAAATACACTAGAAAAATACTTCAAGCAAAAATATCACCTATCTAGATTTTCCTTTGACTAATTAATTCAATTTCTAATAATATATTTTAATTCATTTATTTTAAATTAATCAATTAATGAAAAAATCATTGATTTAAGTTGGTCCAAAATTAAAATAAATAATTTACAACTTTAATCTATTTTTCAAATAATATTCGAAATTCCAGCATTTAAGAAATGCAATTTCGGAATTTGATTAATAAAATAAAGAAAAAATATATTTTTAAAATTATTTAAATTTAGTTGAAAAAATAAATTTCAACTAAAAATAATTTTTCTATTTAATTAAGTGTCATGAAAAAGAAATATTTAAGTATCATAATGAAAATCAACTTAGATATTTAATTTTCAAATTAATTAAATGTATTAAATTCAAGAAATAAATAATTAAGTGTAGAGAAGGCTTAATCATTAATCTCTAGTTTAATACTAGGAAAAAATATACTTAAAATAAATTGTACCAAAATTAATTATTTAAATAATTAATTTCACAATGTATAATATTTTCCTATTTAATATTAGAAATAATAAGTAGTCTAGAAATAACTATCTAGAAAATATCTTATTTGAATAAGTATCTTTTCCACAAAATTTGAAAAAAATATCTAATTTAAGTTGTATTAGAAAAAATCTAAAACTTAAATATTTTCAAATTTCAATTTAATTAAATATCAAAAATTAAGTTGTAACCACTTAATTCAAAAATATTCCATTTTAAGTTAATATTCGAAAAGATATTAACTTAAAAAATATCTACAGAATCTTAATAACCAATACCTAAAATTCCTCAACTAAATTTTGAAATTTGAAATTCAAAAGTTATTTAGATTTAAGTTGGTTAGTTGTAGATAACTAAATATCAACTTAAATAGGAATATTTAATGAAAAATTTAAATTAAGCTCCAGAAAGAATCTAGATAATTATAATTCTATATTTAATTAAATACAAGAAAATACATATAGTTTAGCTTAGAATAAAAAATTCTTTAAACTATAATTTTCTTAAATTAATTTCAAAATAAATGAAATTAATTATGTTGCTAATCAATTTTTATTAGGTTAAACTAGTGTAATTAACCTAGTACAGTTGTTCAAATCAGGCAAATGGGCCTTCACAATTGGGGTAGTTTGTGTGAGGGGGTGCTGGGTTCAGTATGTCGTACCCACTTCTATGGCTCCCAACTCTCACACAAGGCCCAAAAGAGAGGAATTTAACCTTAATAAGAACAACTGTTATTAATTGAATAGGTCCAATAACTAAATGGACCTAAATAAAATCTATCATGGTGTGACATTTTATTTAGCAACAACCTATATGCATCTATATAATAAAATAAACATATAGGCTCACACAGGCACACTTTGGATGGGTCCTATCATATTGCTAGGTCATACACAGATGAAAGAAGATTGTAAAATTTACCTGTTACAAATTATTAACTTGACCAAGGGAGCCATCAGATCATTAGATCTGGCAAAAAGTAACCATGGCTATTTGCAATCAAGTAATAATAGGTTTTTAAAACTTTCACACAAGCTAAAAACACATATCCTGCAACAAGGTTAGCTGGATAGTTGGAAGTAGGATTTATTTAATTTTAAATAAATAATTTTCGAAATTAATAATTAAATAAAAAATATTTAATTAAAAAATAATAATTTAGATTTCGAAAATAAAAAAAATTATTTATTTTCGAAAATAAATAAAAAAAATATTTTAAATTTCGAAACTATTTTTAAAAAAAAATTCAAAATTAAACCTACAATTTTGAAAAATTAGGTTTCAACTAACCTAAATATCATTTCAAAAATTTACTAACTACGTTTAAATATTAAATGTTATTTTAAAAATAAAAATTAAATAAAAAATTAGAAAAGATAAAAGAAATATCTTTTCAGATTTTAAATTTAATTTGAATAAATAAAATAACAAAATTTAAAAGTTGGTAAAATATCTTATATCTATTTAAAATTACATGATTATAAATATCTTATTTAAATTTAAATAAGGTCAAAATATCTAAAAAGATTTGATTTTAAAAAAAATCTTAAAAGATAAGATATTATTAAAAAAATATCTTAAAAGATAAGATATTTTAAAATATCTTAAAAGATTTTATAAATATCTTATAAAATCTGACCTTAAATTTAAAAAAAATAAGATATAATCAAATTTAAAAATAAGATAGATTTTTAAGCAAGAAGATAGATACTAATTCTATTCAAATTCAAATTACACTAATATCTTGAATTAAATAAAAAAAATATTAAATTAATTCAAAATGATAATTAGAATTGAATTAGGAATAGTAATAGTATATATACAAAACCATACAAAAAATTGGAAGTTAATTACATGAAAATGCATGAAAAATCGAAGAAAAACGAAAAAATTCGAAACTGTACGGACAAATTTGCGATCGCAGGAAAATATCAGCACAGCCCCGATTTTTTCAAATCTTCAAAAAATCATAACTAATTCAAATAAAATCCAAATTGAGTTCTGTAAAAGGCTAACTTGCTTAATTTTTTCCATACTATCCAATAAAAATAATTCCAGAGATAAAATCGCAATTATTTTTCACGAAAATTTTACAAACATCAATCAATCATCAAATAACACTCAATACAACATGATACCATCCAAAGAACATACAAACAATCGTTTTAAAGTCCAAATTTCTTGTAAGTAAATCAATTACCCTGGCTCTGAGGCCAGTTGTTGGAAATTATTTTACCAGGATCTTAGATCTACTCACAAGTATGTTTATTAACACCCTAAATATGAACTTTCTAAAACGATGAAATAAACACATATAAAGTTAAAGAAACCTTACATTGGGTGCAGCGGAATAATATGACTCCTTCTTTTCAGATATCTAGCCCTTGATTCCTTTCTGTAGCAGAGCATTATCAATATCTGAACCTGGATCTCTTTCTCTGAATCCTTGATGCTGAAACTCCTTTGCTGATGATCTTTCTTCACGATCTTCCTCACTATGATTGAGGTATCACTTGATGTGTGTGGGAACTACTCTAATCACTAAGGATTTCGAAATATTGAAGAAGAAGAGAGAGAGTGGTCAGCTAAAGATAGGGAGAGAGAGCTCAGTTTTTCTGAATCAGAAGAAGTCAGAAGAAAAGTGAATTTTCCTGAAGCCTTCACTATCTATTTATAGCATTCCACTAGGGTTAGATTTGAATAATATGGCATTAAAATAATGAAAAAATCAGTTTAAATTTCCTACAAAAGTGGCTGGCCCTATACTAGTGGATTTGGGCCTCACTTTTTGCAATTTTGCAGTTTTACCTTTTCTGCATCTGATTTTCTCAAAAACGCCAATTTTCTAATTCAACCATTTAAATGCCAATTCTAACTATTTAATAACTATAAATAATTATTAAATAATATTGTCATTTATCATATTTATTAATTGAACCATACAAAGTATCAGAATTAACAAATATGCCCCTATAAACTCTTTCTTTACAATTTCGCCCTTACTTAGTGAAAAATTCACAAATAGACATAGTCTAATTTGAGAATTATAATTGATTAATCAAAACCAATTACATGAGTCTTACAAGCAATATTATCTCAACTAGTGGGGGGACCATGGGTCTATATAACCGAGCTTCCAATAAGTAGATCAAGAATTTAGCACTAAAATTCACTAACTTATTAATTCTTCGTTGAATCCACGCATAGAACTTAGAATTGCACTCTCAGTATATAGAATGCTCTATATGTTCCACCATATAGACACATCATTAGTTATCCATTGTTATAATCCTAATGTGATCAATGATCCTCTATATGAATGATCTACACTGTAAAGGGATTAAATTACCGTTACACCCTACAATGTATTTATTCCTTAAAACACTTGACCCCGTATAAATGATATTTCAGCTTATGTGAAATGAGTACTCCACCATTTATTTTTCGTTTGGTCAAGCTCGAAGGAGATCATCCTTTGCTTACTATTCGCCAGATAGAAGCTATAGATTCCATGTTTATGTTAGCGCTCCCACTCAATTGCACTACCGTGTTCCCAAAATGTACGTATCACCCTGACCTAAAAGTAGGCTTAACTAACAAATCAAAGAACACGAATAGCCTTTCAAGATTGAGCCTAATCATAATAGGATTAAGAACATTTGATCTAGGATCAACTAGGCGATATTGACTTGAATAGATATTACGGTAAGTTTAATAAATCTAAGTCAAAGTTCAATATCGGTCCCTTCCGATGCATACTCCATGCATCCAACCTGAGCTTTACTTTAACTAATGTTCTGGAAAGAACATAGTATTTCTCCAAATACAAGTAAACTCTTGTTGTAGATTATCATATCAGTAAAACCCTGTGTCTGATAAATCTAGGAAACTTTATTCACATAGTCATGTTTACTTTCCAATGTGTTGACGGCACAATAAACAGGATCAAGTATGTGAAAAGGGTTTCAGATGAATTTATACATTATGTACATATAATCATGAAATAAATCATGAAAACCATGCAACATTAAATGTTATTTCTGATCTATATTAATAAGTAAATCTGATTATATTGAAATGAGTTTTATTTAGGGCATAAAATCCAACAAATTCAGGGACCCTAGTTTTCCTCGTTTTTATGTTTTAGGGGGTATTGCCATGCTTTTTATCGATAGGGAAACTTTTAGTTCCTAGTTTTAGTCCCCGGGAAGTGATTTAGCGTGTCACTTATAGCGTTGTGATTTTTATGGTTTAGGAGCCAGTAATCCGCCGCTCAGCTTCAGTTCCAGTCAGGTTTACCGGCACACCTGAA
The DNA here is from genome assembly GCF_029168945.1 of Cannabis sativa. NCBI lineage: Eukaryota > Viridiplantae > Streptophyta > Magnoliopsida > Rosales > Cannabaceae > Cannabis > Cannabis sativa. The sequence goes on from NC_083602.1 coordinate 86,695,480, forward strand.
ATCGGAATCCAGGTAAGATTAGTATAACAGTATGCATATGTAGATTACATGTTTAGCGTGCATGTAGGAAGCCTGCTAGTTTACATTAGTTATGTATATAGGCTTCGAACCATCCAACCCTGTCACGTCGGTACAGGCTGGAGTATGACCAGCAGCCGGAGTATGACCGGTTTGACCGATCAGGCTGACATTTGGTTGGTGGTTCAGTGCTATTGACCTATCCCGTCGGTACAGGCTGGAGTATGACCAGCAGCCGGAGTATGACCGGTTCGACCGATCAGGAGGATACTTGTCAATAGTACCGTCCCTGTGAACGTTCAAAACTCAGTACCATGTTGGACATGGCAGTAGTAGCTCAGTACCATGTTGGACATGGCAGTAGCGGGACTCAGTATCGTGTTGGACACGGCAGTTAGAATTATGTATGATATTATTATGCTTTTCTTACTGAGTCTGTCGACTCGCAGTTTATGTTCATGTGTAGGTAAAGGCAAGGCTATAGCTGATGGACCGTGAGCGAGCTTATGAGATTGTACATGTCGGGGCGGTTAGGCCTGGAGCGTACGATCCTCAGGACAGTAAGGCTGAGTTTTTGTAACTGGTCGTTAGACGACTTTATTTTGATGTAACAGTTAAACAGTTAAACTTTTTGTAAATATTTTTATAATCGGGATCCCGAGTCTTTTGTAATATAGTTTTATAAGTTTAATTAAAAAGCAAAATTTTAATTAATCACGTTTTTCCATAACCTCGTTGATTAGCAACGAGCTGCACAGTACGTTTAAAAATCACGTAATACGCCTAAGGTAGTTAGGGTGTTACAATTTGGTATCAGAGCCGCCAGGTTGTCTTCCGAAGATCGTCACGACATGTACAATCATCATCAGCAGTTAGCTCGGTTAACGGTTCAGTAAGCCTTTATTGCTTTAGTAGTTTATTTTATTCAGTTATGAAAAAGAAAAGCCTGTTAGGAAGCATGTTAGTAGGCTGATAGTAGAATAGGCGCATGTTTCGTTTTTAATTTCCAAATTAAGCGACATTAGTAAGCTCTCCTTGAATACGACCTGATATGCCAACTCTTGGTTTCGCAGGCGGTTCTAACTAGTTGGACGCCAGGCGGACTACCAGGAGTCGGGGCAACTCCGTAGGTCGAATCAAGGTCGTGGAGCCTCGGTTTCCCCACCTTCTGTGGGCCGAGGTAGAGGTCCCCGAGGCGGGGCTCGTGGCGGGGTGATGAGAACCCGCCACAGGCTGCCCGGGCTCCCGGGCGATCAGGGAGCCCCGAACTGGGAGTTACGGTTTGCGGAGATGCAAGCCCGGATCGAAGAACAAAACCTCGAGATTCAGAGGTTGAGACAGCAAGGTGCTCCTGCAGTTCCTGTGCCCATAGTTCCAGTGGCACCTGCCCCTGCTGCCCAGGCCGAGATAGTGGTGGCGGCCCATAGATTGGAACCATTGTATGAGCGGTTCCGGAAGCAAGCACCTCCGGTTTTCCTGGGAGGTCCGGACGTGATGAAAGCCGAGCAATGGCTGACGGTGATCACCAAGATGCGAATTTCATGGGTGTCACCGTAACGACAGCAGTGGTGTGCGCCACGTTTCGGTTCCGGGAGGACGCCCGGTATGGTGGGACATGGTGTCTCGGATCCATGACGTCACCACCATGACACGGGAAAGGTTCCAGGAACTCTTTAATGCGAAATACTACAATGAGGCGGTCAGAAGCGCCAAGAGGAAAGAGTTCGTTCACCTGACCCAGCGGGAGAACATGAGCGTCACTGAGTATACTACTCAGTTTGATCGGTTGGCGAGGTTAGCCTCGGGAATTGTGCCGACCGACTTCAGCAAGAAGGAGAATTATTTAGACGGGTTGAATCCCAGGATCAGGCATGACCTGATGATCACCACCGACGACAGTACCACCTATGCCCAGATGGTGGAGAAGGCACTGCGAGCTGAGGGCGCGGTGGGGTGTATGTCGGGAATCGGCCCGGTACTCGGTTGGTGGCGGGGCTCCTACCCCTCCCGCATCGGGCTATAGCGGGGAGTAGTGGTTCGGCCATTGATCGGAGGAAGAGAGCACCCATCGCTTCCGGCGGCTCGAGTCGAACAAGAGGTTCGGGGGAACCGCAACGAGAGGAATCGTCCTGGTGGTACTGAGACCCGATTCTCCTATCCCGAGTGCCCTAGCTGCAAGAGGCACCATCGGGGCGAGTGCAAAGGTCAGGGATGCTTCCATTGTGGCATGCCCGGACACTTCAAGAGGGAATGTCCCCAGCTTCGACCAGAGACACCGAGAGCTCCAGCGATACCCACTCCAGCCAGGGTATTCACTATCACGCAGGCTGATGCAGATGCCAGCCCATCAGTAGTCACAGGTTAGCTTTCTATTAACAACTCGCTATATTCGCGTCGTTTGATTACGGGGCTACACATTCTTATGTGGCGGCCGAGTCTTTAGTAAATTGGGTAGACCCTATGATAGATATGAATCGGGGTTTGGAACCCCGTTACTCAGCGGAGAATTGGTTATCTCCAATAGGTGGATTAGGTCTATGCCGATCAGGATAGATGGTAGAGAGTTAAGCGCTGATCTGATAGAGATGAGCTTAGTCGAATTTGATATTATTTTAGGAATGGATTTCCTATCTAAATATTCGGCGAGCATTGACTGTAAAAGGAAGATGGTGGTCTTCCAACTGGAAAGTGAAGAACCGTTTGTATTTGTTGGTTCGGTTCAGGGATCTCGGATCCCGGTGATCTCGGCTATGTCAGCGAGAGAATTGCTGCACGGCGGGTGCTTAGGGTTTCTGGCCGTGGTGGTGGACACCACTCGGCCAGACACCATTCGGCCAGAGGACATCAGGGTGGTTCGGGAATTTTTGGACGTTTTTCCCGAAGAACTTCCAGGGTTACCACTTCAGCGGGAGATTGACTTCGTGATTGACTTGGCACCAGGGGTGGATCCGGTTTCCAAAGCCCCGTATAGGATGGCTCCAGCTGAACTTAAGGAATTAAAGATTCAGCTCCAAGGGTTGCTTGACATAGGGTTCATTCGGCCCAGTGTGTCACCCTGGGGAGCCCCGGTTTTGTTCGTCAAGAATAAGGATGGATCTATGAGGATGTGCATCGACTACAGGGAGTTGAACAAGCTGACAGTGAAGAATAAATATCCATTACCTAGGATCGATGACTTGTTCGATCAGCTTCAGGGGAAGACAGTCTTTTCTAAGATTGATCTCCGTTCGGGTTATCATCAGTTGAGAATCCGAGAGGAGGACATTCCAAAGACGGCCTTCCGCACTAGGTATGGACATTACGAGTTTCTGGTTATGTCATTCGGACTAACCAATGCTCCTGCAGCATTCATGGACCTGATGAATAGAGTATTCAAGGATTTCCTCGATATCTGTGTGATTGTGTTTATCGACGACATCCTCGTATACTCTCAATCAGAAGAGGAGCATGAGTTACATCTTCAGATGGTACTGCAATGACTTCGAGAACATAAGCTTTACGCCAAGTTCAAGAAATGTGAGTTCTGGTTGTCTCAGGTGTCCTTCCTAGGGCACATTGTAAGTAAAGATGGGATCAAGGTGGATCCCGGGAAGATTGAATCCGTCAGGGATTGGCCGAGACCGAAGACAGTGACAGAGATCAGAAGCTTCTTGGGATTAGCTGGGTACTACCGTAGGTTCGTGGAGGGGTTCTCCAAAATTTCAATGCCCCTAACCGAGCTTACAAAGAAGAATCAGCGATTTATCTGGTCAGATAAATGTGAAACTAGCTTTCAGGAGCTGAAGCAGAGATTGATTATTGCTCCGGTGCTAGCTTTGCCTTCGGACAAGGAGAAGTTCGTAGTCTACTGTGACGCATCCAAACAGGGTTTGGGGTGTGTATTGATGCAAGCCGATCGGGTCATCGCTTATGCCTCCCGTCAGTTAAAGGATTATGAACAGCGATACCCGACTCATGATCTAGAATTGGCCGCAGTGGTTTTTGCATTGAAGATATGGCGACATTACCTTTATGGAGAGAAGTGTGAGATCTATACCGACCATAAAAGTCTCAAGTATTTCTTTACTCAGAAAGATTTGAGCATGAGACAAAGGCGTTGGTTGGAATTAGTGAAGGATTACGATTGCGAGATCCTCTATCATCCCGGAAAAGCCAATGTAGTGGCCGATGCCCTGAGCAGAAAGGGTCCCGGGCAAGTAGCTAGCATGGTTCAGATCTCACCTCGCCCAGCGTAGGATATGGTTAGATCCAGCATTGAGTTTGTGGTAGGTCAGCTTCACAACTTGACGCTGCAATCTGATCTATTGGAAAGAATAAAAGTCGCTCAGATGACAGATCCGGAGTTAGTGAAGATCCGAGATGAGGTATTGGCTGGTCAAGCCAAGGACTTTTCAGTGTCAGACAGTGGGATGCTTTTGTATAAAGCCAGAGTTTGTGTTCCGAGCAGTGTGGAACTGAGAAATGAGATCTTTGAGGAGGCTCATTCTACCCCGTATTCTCTGCATCCCGGCACCACCAAGATGTACCAAGATCTGAAACCGTACTTCTGGTGGAGCGGTATGAAGAAGAATTTGGTAGAATTTGTATCGAGATGCCTCACTTGTCAGCAGATTAAGGCTGAACATCAGAGACCAGCAGGGTTGTTGCAGCCTCTAACCCTACCAGAATGGAAATGGGAAGATATTACGATGGATTTTTTGGTCGGGTTACCTAAAACCACGGGTTTGTATGATTCCATCTGGGTAGTGGTGGACCGATTTACGAAATCTGCTCACTTTCTGCCGGTTAGAACAACATTTTCAGTGGATCAGTTGGCAGAACTGTACGTCAGAGAGATAGTAAGACTTCACGGGGTACCGAAGTCTATAGTTTCGGACAGGGATCCGAAATTCACCTCCAAATTTTGGCAAAGTTTGCAACGGGCAATGGGTACGAAGCTGAAATTCAGTACAGCATTTCATCCTCAGACAGATGGTCAGTCCGAAAGGACAATTCAGATATTGGAGGATATGTTGAGAGCCTGTGTTATGGACTTTGAAGGCTCATGGAGTAAGTATCTACCGTTGATAGAATTCTCTTACAACAACAGTTATCAGAGTACGATAGGGATGGCTCCCTATGAACTGTTGTACGGCAGGAAATGCAGATCCCCTATCCACTGGGATGAGACAGGGGAGAGGAAATACCTAGGTCCAGAGTCAGTTCAACGGACCAATGAGGCGATAGAGAAGATAAAAGCTAGAATGCTTGCCTCACATAGCAGACAGAAGAGTTACGCAGATCCGAAACGCAGAGATGTTGAGTTCCAAGTAGGGGACCATGTGTTTTTACGAGTATCTCCGATGAAGGGGATTAAACGTTTCGGGAAAAGAGGCAAGTTATGCCCTAGATTTACAAGACCTTTCGAGATTCTCGAGAAAATAGGTCAAGTGGCATATCGGTTAGCATTGCCTCTAGCCTTATCAGCAGTGCACAACGTATTCCATGTCTCGATGTTGAGAAAATACGTTTCAGACCCCTCTCATATACTCAGTTATGAGAGTCTTCAGCTTCAGCCAGACATGACTTATGAAGAACAGCCAGTGCAGATCCTGGATAGAAAGGATAAAGTCCTTCGGAATAAGACCATAGCTTTGGTCAAGGTTCTCTGGAGAAACAGTAAGGTGGAGGAAGCCACCTGGGAGCTAGAGTCAGATATGAGAGCTCAATATCCAGAGTTATTCAGGTTAGATTTCGGGGACGAAATCCTTTTAAGGGGAATAGTTGTAAAGCCCGCTTAGTTAATTTGGAAATTAGCAGTTGTTTATGTTTAATTATGAAATTATTTATAGCTATTTAAATAATTTATTACTGTTATTTATGGAATTCAGAAATGCATGATTATGTCATCAGTAGTTTTTATATTTTGCATTTCCGGTGTCCGGTATTTTGGAACTCGGCGTTTGGCTCAGTAGAAATCACAACTTAGTATGTTAGTAATTTGGGGACGGGTTTTAGACACTGGGAACGTCGGGAATGGCCGGGAATTTAGAATTTCCCAAAAATACCCCTTTAGTATGATTTATGTGGTTTTATGGTGGAGGGGCAAAATGGTCTTTTTGCCCCATTAGTATTTTGTCTTATGTGATTTATTAAATGGATTAAATGTTTATTTTAAATAATTATTTTGGCTGAAATAAGGTGTTATATGCATTAAAACTTTATTTTCACTCAAATTTTACACTTAGCATATTTTAGAAAAACTTTGAAAAAGGAAAACACTCTCTTTTCTCTCTCTCTTTTTCGGCTGAAGGCTTGGGGTTCAAGGGCTGGTTTTTCTTCAATTTTCAAGCTAGTTTCATCCAATCTAAGTGTTCTTCTAATCCTTGGTAAAGTCTCTAACCTTTTCTTGTTGTAATTTCTTGAAAAAAATGATGAAAAATGGTGATGCATGCATGGTGTTTTGGTATTGTTGCTGTTGGTTATTGTTGTTGTTGTTTCTGTGATTAAAGTGTTGAATTCAGTAGGTTTGATGAGATTGAATTGCATGCTTAAGTTCTTGCTCTAGTTGGTTAGATTTTTATGTGAAAAAGTTATGAATTTTGAATGAAATGGTTCTATTTGTTGCTGTGAAGTTGCTGGATGTTCTTTATAGTTTTCTGAGGTGATTTTATGCTAGTTTAAGTAGAATTAAGCTAGTGGAATGCATGTTTAGGTGGATTTGCTCAAGTTTGAGTTTAGAACTCAAAGCTTGAGCTCCAATGGTGATTTTTGTTTCTGTGATTTCTGGGTTAGTTTGTTGCCTTAGATTTGTTCTTTGGGGTGTTTAGAGCAGGTCTGGAAAGTTTGGAACCAATTGGGGTTGAATTGGTCGAGTTATGAAAAATTTGGTTTGCTGCCTGCGAGAAACCGGAATTCCAGTTGTGCATTCGGAATTCCGGATGAGGGTTCTGAATTTTCCAGAACCGGAATTCCGGTTGGGCAACCGGTCTACCGGTTGGGGAAAATTCAGGGACCCTAGTTTTCCTCGTTTTTATGTTTTAGGGGGTATTGCCATTCTTTTTATCGATAGGGAAACTTTTAGTTCCTAGTTTTAGTCCCCGGGAAGTGATTTAGCGTGTCACTTATAGCGTTGTGATTTTTATGGTTTAGGAGCCGATGTCCGCTCGGCTTCGATTCCGGTCGGGTTGGACCGCACACGAAATCGGAATCCGAGTAAGATTAGTATAACGGTATGCATATGTAGATTACATGTTTAGCGTGCATGTAGGAAGCCCGCTAGTTTACATTAGTTATGTATATAGGCTTCGAACCATCCAACCCCGTCACGTCGGTACAGTGGAGTATGACCATGCCGGAGTATGACCGGTTTGACCGATCAGTCGACATTTGGTTGGTGGTTCGGTGCTATTGACCTATCCCGTCGGTACATGTGGAGTATGACCCGGCGGCGGAGTATGACCGGTTCGACCGATCAGGAGGATACTTGTCAATAGTACCGTCCCTGTGAACGTTCAAAACTCAGTACCATGTTGGACATGGCAGTAGTAGCTCAGTACCATGTTGGACATGGCAGTAGCGGGACTCAGTATCGTGTTGGACACGGCAGTTAGAATTATGTATGATATTATTATGCTTTTCTTGCGGGTACGTCGACTCACAGTTTATGTTCATGTGTAGGTAAAGGCAAGGCTATAGCTGATGGACCGTGAGCGAGCTTATGAGATTGTACATGTCGGGGCGGTTAGGCCTGGAGCGTACGATCCTCGGGACAGCAAGGCTGAGTTTTTGTAACTGGTCGTTAGACGACTTTATTTTGATGTAACAGTTAAACAGTTAAACTTTTTGTAAATATTTTTATAATCGGGATCCCGAGTCTTTTGTAATATAGTTTTATAAGTTTAATTAAAAAGCAAAATTTTAATTAATCACGTTTTTCCATAACCTCGTTGATTAGCAACGAGCTGCACAGTACGTTTAAAAATCATGTAATACGCCTAAGGTAGTTAGGGTGTTACACAGACCATTTGAAGGAGAAGGTCAATGATTTGGAGACAGCCGGCCTCGAGCTCTTCTTCGATTTTTGGAAGGCTAATCCCCAGGCCAATTTCGACTACTTGGGCGAGGCTAAAGACATGTACCTTGAGTACTGCGCGACCCAAGTTGCTTATGGTGGGAAAGAGGCGGCTGCTTCAACTTCTGGCCAAGCTTCTGGCCAGGCTACTATTGCTTCTCCTGCTCGAACAACAGATCCTCCTGCTCCATTTGGCTCAGAAGAACCGAACCAAGAGCCTGGGACTACAACTGTTTAAACACTTCTCTTTTTATCTCCTTATATATATATTATATACAGCCTCAAGGGCTTTTTTGAGACATCATGACCGACCAAGCGGTCTTTAAACTTTGAATTATTTTTCATTTTTTGGACAATGGGCTGACCGGACAGCTTTTAATCCCGGTACTACGTGCTTTTGTCATCCTTAACAAATTTCATTCTCTGTTTATAATTGTTGTGCAATTATGATTACTTTATTTTACCAAATGCTTTGTACAGGTATAGGTGCCCCCCAAGTTACCTAGCAGACTTATGACTCTTGGTCACTTTTCTTTCGCAAATATATTGCTTATCTGTTAGGTGTTTTGGGTTTGACTAAACCTTTTGTACGCACTTTAGATGAATTATAATCATGCTGATTTTTTCGACTCAATAGAATTGGAAATACTATCTTTATTCATTTATTGATTGAAAATGTATTTGTTACCGTAGTAACTTACATCACAGCTAGTGATCTATCTGATCTTTTAGCTTAACATGACATAAAACAAATAAGAAACTGTACTTTAGAGTGGTCTTCCCAACCTAAGTACTTTTGTTTCTAAAACCTTTGCGCGTACTCCGCCCAGAAGGTCATTCGCTTAGAAGCAAATGTTCATTTAATACTTTAAAGTGGTCTAGCCGACCTGAGTACTTTGAAGTGGTCTAGCCGACCTGAGTACTTTATTGGTAGTATTTCCTTAAATGTTCTCCATTCCAGTTTCGTGGTACTTGAATGAGTTGCATTTTTTCGTCATACTTACCCAATTTGTATGCTCTGGAGTTGAGAACTTCGACCACCTGGTATTGTAACGCCCTAAATAATTAGGCACGCTACCCAAGATACTTACGAAATCCTAATCCCCTAATTGGGATACTAATAAGATTAGCGCTGAAATTATACTTTAATTATAAACGGGATTAAAATAAAACTTGTAATAATTTAAACTTTACCATCTAAAAGTTACAGAAGTTGGGATCCCAAAAACATTTACAAAATATTATTACAAGTCCTTTTCTTTTAGCAAACCTAAGCGGCAAAACAGAGTCTCAAAAATACAACATTGGTAGACCGCAACCCACTTGGTCCGATATGGCTCGGACATGTACATTCTTCGTCCAACTCCTGCACTCATGGCTGATCAGCAATAGTCTTACCCTTTCCTACACAGTAGAGCACCCATGAGCCAAGCCTAGCAAGACATTATAAAACATATCAACAATATGCTCATCATATAATACAAACAACAATGTCATTTAGATTTGTCTGTGTGACACAGACCTGCATGTTGCGCTCACATGCCTCTTTATGTTTACGTGGCGTAAACCTACGTGTTGCTCTCACACGTTTATTTACAATAAGGGCTTAGAATGGTTATTCTTGGTTTTAATTACCGAGTCCAACCTGATTATGCCTTAATCGCAACATCTCTAAATCTCAATATAATCATACACTTAGCATGGCATAACATTTATTCAACTCATATCACTAGGGTAATAACCCTAGGCTATTAACCACTCATATTAGGGTAATAACCCTAATCCTGGTTACAATTACTCACATATATCAATCTCAATATAAGCGCCACCACGCATACTCTACGTGCTAACTACTATCTTACCTATTGTCCTGCAAAGGCAGAGATTCTAAATCCCCGGGTGCTCCTGACCAGGTGCCGGTAATCCTAGTCACACAATCCAGGATTTTCACAAATACGGTTAACCCCTGATTTCACATTCATAAAATATATTCATGGCATTCAAAATACAGATAATCACATAGAGCTCGAAACGAGCTTTCCAACGATATAAAGAACTCCCAAAACAGAGTCCCGAGTCAAAAGTTATGGCCAAAACAAAATTCAGCATTTCCCGATGTACTCCAACCGGAATTCCAGTTGGAGTAGCCCTGAACCAACCGGAATTCCGGTTTTCTGGGCAGAGAACACGAAGATTTTCAATCTTTAAGCCCCCAAAACTTACTCAAATCCTTCCCAAACACCACCAAACTTTCCAGAGCATCATTATATGACATAATAAACATAACTCAAACACAATAATTTCACTAAAAATCAAAAAGTGTCATTAAAGCTCAAACACAATAATTTCACTAAAAATCAAAAAGTGTCATTAAAGCTCCAAGCTGGAGTTCCATGAACTCAAGCTTGCTTTACACAACCAAAATCAGAGCTTACAATCAGATTTAAACTCAATGAAACCTTAGAAACGCCTCTGAATTTACCAAAAACAAAACCTACAATTCAACCCAAAATCATGCTTTAACCCACAACATGTCAAGTTCTAAAACTTGAGCTTTATACCCAATTTACTCAATCCATTTCCAGCAGCAAATACCATAGAAAAGACATGGTTAAAGCTAGAAAAAATTCTCAATACTTCATCAAAAGCTCAACAACATAGCCCATAACCAAATCATGCATAAACTCACTTACAACAACTCAAAATTCAAACACATGCAATCAAAGCATCACAACCCTTTTTCCATTCTCATCCAACAACAAAAATCAGCAACAATAACAAGAATTAAAGCTTTAGAAACTACCTCAAATACTAGCAAGGCTAAGCACAATCAAACTCCAAGTCTTAAGCTCCAAAACAGGCAAATTCCAAGCCAAAGCCAAACACTTTTCTTCAATTCAAAAATTGAAACATCCAGAGGGTTTAGAGAGATAGAGGGGGGTCGGTGGTGTGCTATAAAACTAGAAAATTGGTTTTCTCATTTGTAAAAATTCCCTATTGTTGATAATTAATCAAATGGTTAAAAGACCAAAATGCCCCTAGGGCTTAAATATAACATAAGCATGACAAAAGGGTAATATTGTCATTTCATGCATAAATAAATTCCAATTAATTTCAAATTATCACTAATAAATAAAAATGCCAAATATCTCAATCCAATATATATTTCGGGCCCGAACCCAGTTCGGCCCGAAATACCCAGTTGTGACTATACCGCACCAACCTGTCAGAACACACCTGAAAAGACAACACATGCATACTATATAATAATATAGTTCTATTAAGTACGTAATTAAATTAATTTCATCATTTTACCCGTCTCGGGTCATAATTACTAAAATGCCCCTAGCTCAGCAACGGGGTCTTAACATATAATTAATCAAATAAATTCTCATATATTGAACTATATAATAATATAATTCCTCAATTATTCATAATTATCTAATTAAGGTTTTGCTAATCCATTTCATAACTCTAGGGTATCACAGGTGTGGTCCTTCCTAGTTATGTCCTAGTACACCTGACGTGCTGTCTTTGGTGTTTTGGAATACCCTTCTTAGGACCATATCTCCCACGAAGAATTTCTGAGCTTTCACTTGTTTTTTTGAAATACTGAGCTACTTTTCTTTGATGAGCTACCAACTTTAAGTTTGTTGTTGCTCATTTTTCTTCGATTTCATCAAGTGATTCTGCAAGGAGTATGTGATTGGTACCTTGATCGTACGTCAATCTTCTGTGGGAAGGTGGTTGGAGTTCGACGGGCAGCATAGCTTCATAACCGTACGCCATTGGAAATGGTGTCTGACCGGTTGCTATTTTTTCCGTTGTACGGTATGACCATAGAACTTCGAGGAGTTCTTCTGGCCAGTTTCCTTTGGCATCTTCGAGTTTCTTTTTTAGTGTATCCTTCAAAGTTTTGTTGACTGCTTCAACTTGACCGTTTGCTTGATGATGTGCCACTGCAGAGAAACTTTTGATGATACCATGGTTCGCACAGAAATCAGTGAAAGATTGGCTGTCGAACTGCTTGCCGTTGTCTGAGACTATTTTGTACCGTAGTGTGAATCGACATATGATGTTCTTCACTATAAAGTCTTGAACCTTTTTTGATGTGATAGTCGCGAGTGGTTCGGCTTCAGTCCACTTAGTAAAGTAGTGGACTGCTACCACTGCATACTGCACTCCACCTTTACCTTTAGGTAACTGTCCGATTAGGTCAATTCCCCAAATGGCAAAGGGCCACGGACATTGCATCTGTGTCAGCTCATTGGGTGGAGCTCTTGGTATCTTTGAAAATCTCTGGCATTTGTCGCACTTCTTGACATAGGCTCTCGAATCTTCAATCATCATTGGCCAGAAGTAGCCTTACCTTAGAATTTTCTTTGATAAGCTCTGTCCGGCTGCATGATTTCCACAGAATCCGTCGTGAACTTCATATAGAAGTCGTGCAGCTTCATCTAGTGTGACAAATCTGAGTAATGGCATCGAGAATCCTCTTCTGTACATGATCCCTTCTACTATGACGTACCGTGCTGCCTTTCTTCTCATTTTCCGAGCTTCATTTCAGTTATCTGGGAGTTCCCCAGAGTTGAGATAGGCTGCTATTGACGTCATCCACTTTGGAGATGTGTCGATCATTTCAATTTCTTCCGTGCTAGTGATGCTAGGCTCTTCAAGGAACTAGATAGGGACCAGGTTTTCCTTGTCACTTATACTGCTGCTCGCCAATCGGGCTAATGCATCTACCATTGTATTTTCTTCTCTTGGAATTTTTCTGAGGCTGTAGCTTTTAAATTGTGCGAGCATATCATGTATTTTGCTCAGATATGCTATCATTTTTTCTCCCCGAGCCTCGTATTCGCCGGATACATGATTTACCACTAGTTGTGAATCACTGCAGATCTTGATGTGCTCGGCCTTCATTTCCTTTGCTAGTTTAAGTCCACTGATTAGGGCTTCGTATTCGGCCTCGTTGTTAGAGGCTTTGAATCTGAATTTGACCGCTGCGTGCAGGTGTTGCCCCCAAGTGTGACAATGGAAATTCCTGCACCAGATAGTTGATCTGTTGCCGACCCGTCCACATGTAGCTTTCAGGTCAGTTTGTCTTCAATATTACTTGGCTGTGGTATTGGCTCGAGATCGCTTTCTGGTATGCTTTCAGTTTTGCCTGTGCATTCCACTACAAAGTCCGCCAAGGCTTGGCCTTTGATAGCTGTTTGGGGTTGGAAGTTGATTTCGTACTGACCCAATTCTACCACCCACTTGAGTAACCGTCTAGAGACATCTGGCTTCTGCAGTATTTGTCGTAGTGGTTGGTCGGTATACACCCGAACAAGATGAGCTTGAAAGTAAGGCCTAAACTTTCTTATTTCTAGAATGAGGCAGTAGGCGAGTTTTTCTATCAACGAATATCGGCCTTCGACCTCGATGAGTCTTTTACTAATGTAATAGACTGGATGTTGCACGCCGCCCTCTTCTCTGATCAGTACGGAACTCACGGCATGCTCCGTTACTGCTAGGTATATCCCTAGTTCCTCACCGTCCAAAGGTTTAGAAAGGACGGGAGGTTTTGCGAGCTGTGCCTTTAGATCTTGAAAAGCTCTTTCACATTCTTCTGTCCATTCGAACTTTTTGTTTCCTCGCAGGATGTTGAAGAATGGAACACATTTATCCGTTGATTTTGACACGAATCTGCTAAGTGCGGCGATTCGACTAGTTAGGCTTTGTACCTCTTTGGTTCTTGTTGGCGAGTTCATATCCAAGAGGGCTTGGATTTTCTCTAGATTGGCTTCAATTCCTCGAGCATTGACGATGAAGCCTAGAAAATTTCCCAAGCTGACCCCAAAGGAGCATTTTAAGGGATTTAGTTTCATGTCGTACTTCCTGAGGACTTTAAAACATTCACCCAGGTCGTCTATGTGCCCCTAGCCTTTCTGGATTTGACGAGCATATCATCCATGTACACTTCCATATTTCTGCCGATCTGGTCTTTAAACATCTTGTTGATCGATCTTTGGTATGTAGCTCCGGCATTTTTAAGACCAAACGACATGACTTTGTAGCAGTAGAGACCCATATCTGTCCAGAAACTCGTATGTTCTTGGTCTGGCGGATGCATTTTGATTTGATTGTAGCCCGAATAAGCATCCATGAAACTTAATATTTCGTGCACGGCTGTTACATCGACAAGCTGATCGATTCTTGGAAGTGGGAAACAATCTTTAGGACATGCTTTGTTGAGGTCTGTGAAATAAATACAGACTCGCCATTTTTTGTTCAGCTTAGGTACGAGTACAGGGTTCGCGACCCAAGCTGGGTAAAAAGCTTCAATGATGAAGTTGTTGTTGCACAACTTTTTAACTTCATCTTTCAGGGCTGCTGCTCATTCTTTTTCTAGTAATCTTCGTTTTTGCTGAACTGGCCGGATGTTAGGATCGATATTCAGGACGTGCAAAATAATAGAAGGATCGATTCCGCCATATCCGCATGTGACCAGGAAAAAACATCTAGGTTTGCTCTCAGAAATTTTATCAATTCTGATTTTACTTTGAGCAACAAACCCTTTCCAATTTTTAGCTTTCTGGCCAGGATAGCTGGATCGATCTCGATATCTTCTAACTCTTCCACAGGTCCAACATTGCTGCTTGGGTCCCCAAGTCGAGGATCCACACCTTCATCCTCGCCTTGGGAAGTTTCCTAATTGGGGATGTTTTTTCCCTTGTCTGAGCTCTGGCTGGAGGATATTTCCTTCTTAGCCTTGGCCACTGCAAGGTTGTAACATTCCCGAGCAGATTGCTGATTCCCTTTAAGACACCCTACCGCATTTTTGGTTGGGAACTTTAGGCACGAGTGAAATATTTATGTGACAGCTTTTAAGTCATACAAGGCTGGTCAGCCTAGCATTACGTTAAAGGCTGAAGGAACATCGAATATCAAGAACTGTGCCATGATAGTTATGGTCGTCGGAGCTTGTCCAACTGTGAGGGGTAGCCGAATTTGTCCTAGAGGTGCAACTCCTTGACTTGAGAAACCATAGACAGGCTGAGGGCATGGAGTTAGGTCCTTGGGCTAGAGCCCCATCTTCTCGTAAGCAGCCTTGAACAAAATGTTTGAAGAAGCTCCATTATCGATCATGGTTCTAGCTACAATTTTGTTTGCTATCTGGACTTCCACGACTAGCGGGTCGTTGTGCAGGAATCTGATCTGGACAGCATCATCATCGTTGAAAGTTATGGTTGGCTCTCCTGCGCGGGGAACTTTGGGCTTCCTCTCTTCCACGACCAAGATTACTTCTTCTTGCTCGTACTGAGCCGTTCGGGCATATCTCTCTCGAGCTTTGCCCGTGTCTCCAGCGATGTGTGGGCCTTCAATAATGACTTGCAAGTGTCCATCTATCGGTGGAGGTAACAGATCCTGGTTGTTTTGACCTTGGTTGGCCTTGACATACTTCTGTAAGTGCGGGTTGTTTTTCTTGATCAGATGTTCTATTTCTCGCTTCAAGTTGTAGCATTCGTTGGTGTTGTGGCCGTAGTCTCCGTGGAACCGACAAGATTTCGTCATGTCCCTTTTGCTAGTATATTTCTTCATGGGTCCGGGCTTCTTGTACGGAATTAACGACTGAGTTGTTATATACACACTCTCTATATCTTCAGTTAGGATAGTGAATGTAGTGTGTTTGGCGTGATCACGGGGTGTTTGTCCAGAATTTTCGGTGAACTTTCCTTTCTTCTCGTTTCCTTGCTTGTGGTTGTTGCCTGAACGCTTGCCACTTGAATTGCTAGAATAATGGGGAAGTTGGGCGGATGTTCCAGTGGAAGGAGCCTTCGTTTTGCTCGGCTTTTGCTCCCCTTCTGCTCGTTGAATGGCTTCTTCGAGCTTGATGAACCCTTTGTTAGGTTTTATGCCCTAAATAAAACTCTTTACAATCTGATTAGTTATCAATATAAGAAATTTGAAGTGATTGATGTTTGCATGAATTTTACATGCTAATGGTTTAATATGTTTAATATGTTTATTACATTCATACACACAAAATCAGTTAAATCCAGATCATATGTTTATTCACAATTGCAGTATCGTCAACACAGTGGAATGTGATTGTGATCATATGAATCAAAAGTTTTGGTCCCTGTTTCATCAGTGTTATTGGATTTACACTAATGTGATAATCAGCGATGATGTGTACTTACACTTGGAGTAAGTGTTATGTTCTTTCCAGGACATTAGCAAAGTATACTAGTTTCGAATGTATGGAGTATACATTGGACTGGACCGATATTGCAACTAAGTTAAGATATTACAAACTTACCGTTATACATATCTTTCCAAGTCAATATCAGTAGTTGATCTTAAGATTGAAAAGAATCTAAATCCTGATATGCTTGGGCTCAACTCAGGAGTGCTATTCATGTTCTTTGATTTATTAGTTAAGCCTACTTTTGGGTCAGGGTGATACGTATATTTTGGGAACATGATAGTATGATTGAGTGGGAGTGCTGAACATAAATATGGAATCTATAGCTTCTACTGGTGTATAGAAGTTAAGTGATGATTCCCTTCGAGCTTAGCAAATAGAAGTAAATGGATGAGCTCTTGTTTAACTGACTAATTATTAGATCATTAAACACCATTTACAGGTAGCTAAGTGTTTTAAGGGGCAAAATACATTGAGGGGTGAGAACGGTAAAGAAATCCCATCTCGATGTAAATCATCTATATAGAGGATCTTTAAATCACAATAAGATTATAACAATGGTTAAATGAGATAGTATATTGGTATCGTGAAACATACAATATGCTCTATATAAGTCTGAGAGTGCAATTCTAAGTTCTAAGAGTGGATTCAACGAAGAATTAATAAGTAGGAATTTACTTGGTAAATTTGGTTCACTTATTGGAAGCTCAGCATATAGATCCATGGTCCCCATTCTAGTTGAGAACATTCTGCTTATAAGACTCATTAATTGATTCGTGATTGATCAATTATAATTCTAAAGTTAGACTATGTCTGATTTTATGAATTTTCACTATTCGAAGTGAAATTGTAAGGAAAAGAGTTTTCTAGGTTTATTTATTTATTAATGGACTTTATATGTCTAATTAATAATTAAATTAAATGACAATATTATTTAATAATGTATTTTAATTATTAAATAATTAGTTTTGGCATTTAAAAGGTTAGAATTGGAAAATTGGCATTTTTGAGAAAATAGAGATAAAATTTGATAAAATTGCAAAATTAAGTGGGGCCCATTACAACACCTATGGCCGGCCACTTAATATGATTTTTCAAATTAATATTTTCATTATTTTAATGCCAAATAAATCCTAACCTAAACCTAGTAAGTTGCCTATAAATAGAAAGTGATGGCTCATTCACAAAACAAGTTTTCAATAAGCTTTCTGACAGAAACTTCTCTCTTCAGAAAAACTGAGCCTTCCCTCACTCTCTACCTTGGCCGAAACCTCTCTCCCTCTTTTCCTTCATCTTTTTCGTGACCCTAGTGAAAGAGTAAGTGCCCACACACGATGCGTAACTCAATCATAGATTGGAAGACTGTGAAGGATCAAAGCTTGAAGAAGAAGGAGATTCGGGCTCAGATCTTGATTATACTCTGCTACAGAAAGGAATCAAGGGTTAGAGATCTGAGTGGAAGGAGACATTTATTCCGCTGCATCAATGTAAGGTTTTCTTAACTTTATATGTGTTTATTTTATCGTTTTAGAAAGTTCATATTTAGGATGTTAATAAACATACTTGTGAGTAGATCTAAGATCCTGGTAAAATAATTCCCATCAACTGGTATCAGAGCCATGGTAATTGATTTACTTACATGTAATTTGGACTTTAAAACGATTGTTTGTATGTTCTTTGGATGGTATTATGTTGTATTGAGTGTTATTTGATGATTGATTGATGATTATGAAATTTTCGTGAAAAATAATTGTTATTTCGGTTCTGGAATTATTTTTATTGGATAGTATGGAAAAAATTAAGCAAGTTAGCCTTTTACAGAACTCAATTTGGATTTTATTTGAATTAGTTATGATTTTTGGAAGATTTGACAAAATCGGGGCTGTGCTGATAGTTTCCTGCGATCGCAGAGCTGTCCGTACAGTTTCGAATTTTTCAATTTTCTTCAATTTTTCATACCTTTTCATGGAATTAACTTCCAATTTTTTGTATGGTTTTATATATATACTATTACTATTCCTAATTCAATTCTAATTATCATTTTGAATTAATTTAATTTTTTTTTAATTTAATTCAAGATATTAGTGTAATTTGAATTTGAATAGAACTAGTATTTATCTTTTTGCTTAAAAATCTATCTTATTTTTAAATTTGATTATATTTTTTTTAAATTTAAGGTCAGATATTTTTTTGATATTTAAAATATCTTTTAAGATATTTATAATATTTTTTAAGATATTTAAAAATATCTTATCTTTTAAGATATTTATAATATCTTTTAAAGATATTTATAATATCTTTTAAAATATTTAAAAATATCTTATCTTTTAAGATATTTTAAAAATATCTTATCTATTAAGATTTTTTAAATCTTTTTAGATATTTTGACCTTATTTAAATTTAAAATAAGATATTTATAATCATGTAATTTTAAATAGATATAAGATATTTTGCTAACTTTTAAATTTTGTTATTTTATTTATTTAAATTAAATTTAAAAATTTGAAAAGATATTTTATTTATCTTTTCTAATTTTTTATTTAATTTTTATTTTTAAAATAACATTTAATTTTTAAAAAGTAGTTAGCAAATTTTGAAATGATATTTAGGTTGGTTGAAACCTAATTTTTCAAATAGTAGGTTTATTTTTAAATTTTTTTTTTTTTGAAAAATAATTTCGAAATTTTAAATATTTTTTTTATTTTTTTTCGAAATTAATTATTTTTTTATTTTTTCGAAATTAATTAAAATATTTTATTTAATTATTTATTTTTCGAAATTATTTATTTAAAATTAAATAAATCCTACTTCCAACTATCCAGCTAACCTTGTTGCAGGAGTATGTGTTTTTAGCTTGTATGTAAGTTTTAAAAACCTATTATTACTTGATTGCAAATAGCCATGGTTACTTTTTGCCAGATCTAATGATCTGATGGCTCCCTTGGTCAAGTAAATAATTTGTAACAGGTAAATTTTACAATCTTCTTTCATCTGTGTATGACCTAGCAACATGATAGGATCCATCCAAAGTGTGCCTGTGTGAGCCTATATGTTTATTTTATTATATAGATGCATATAGGTTGTTGCTAAATAAAATGTCACACCATGATAGATTTTATTTAGGTCCATTTAGTTATTGGACCTATTCAATTAATAACAGTTATTCATTTTAAGGTTAAATTCCTCTCTTTTGGGCCTTGTGTGAGAGTTGGGTGCCATAGAAGTGGGTACGACATACTGAACCCAGCACCCCCTCACATGAACTACCCCAATTGTGAAGGCCCATTTGCCTGATTTGAATAACTGTACTAGGTTAATTATAATAGTTTGACCTAATAAAATTGAATTAGCAACATAATTAACTTTTAAAATATATGAAAATTTATTTTCATTTTAATATTTTAAAGTTAATTTTAAGAAAAACACTTTTAGTTTAGATATTATTTCTAGATAAACTATTTGTATTTTTCTTGTATTTAATTAAATATAGAATTTTAACTAACTAAGATTCTTTCTGGAGCTTATTTAATTAAATATTCCTATTTAAGTTATAAATTAGTTGTATCAACTGATTTTTCTTAACTAACTTAAATTTGAATATTTGATTTCAATTTTAAATCAAGTTGAGGAATCTTAGGCATTAGTTATTAAAGATTCTTAAGATATTTTTTAAGTTAATATCTTTTCAAATATTAACTTAAAATGGAATATTTTAGATATTTTTTGGTTGATATTTTTTAAATATTAACTTCAAAAGATATCTTCAAATTAAGTGGTTACAACTTAATTTGTGATATTTAATTAAATCTAGATTTGAAATTATTTAAGTTTTAGATTTTTTCTATATAACTTAAATTAGATATTTTTTCAAATTTTTGAAAAGATACTTAGTCAAATAAGATATTTTCTAGATAGTAATTTCTAGACTACTTATTATTTCTAATACTTATATAGGAAAATATTATACTTTTGTGAAATTAATTATTTAAATAATTAATTTTGGTACAATTTTATTAAGTATATTTTTCCTAGTATTAAATAGAAATTAATAATTAAGGCTTCTCTAAACTTAATTATTATTTCTTGAATTTAATATATTTAATTAACTTGAAAATCTAAATATCTAAGTTGATTTTCATCATGATACTTAAATATTTATTGATTTTTCATGACACTTAATTAAATAGAAAATTAATTTTAGGTTGAAATCTAATTTTTCAACTTAAATTTAAATAATTTTCAAAATATATATATTTCTTTATTTTATTAATCAATTTCGAAAATTGCATTTTAATTATGCAATATTTTCGAATTTTTTTTTGAAAAATAGATTGAGTTGTAAATTAATTATTTATTTTAATTAATTCTTGGACCAACTCAAGTCAATGATTTTTTCATTTAATTGATTAATTTAAAAATAAATGAATTTAAAATATATATATAAATATATTATTAGAAATTGAATTAACTAGTCAAAAGAAAATCTAGATAGGTGATATTTTTGCTTGAAGTATTTCTTTTCTATTTTTATTATTTTCGAAAATTGTATTTTTATATACTTTAATTTTTCGAAACCCAATAAATATATTCTCAAAGGAAATTTTTAAGTTGCTAATTATTTATTTAATTCAACTTAAATTAATTTCCTTAATATTTATATTTAAGATTATTACTAAGATGGAAATAATTAATTTTATTTCAATCACCATCTAGTATAATTTTATAAATATTATATTAAATTCTTAATTTTGAATTTTAATTCTTAAATTTTGAATTTAATGAGATTTATTTATTAGAATAATAAAGAAAATACATTTTAAATAATGAGCTTTATTATTATTAAGATATTCGATCTCCATTGTGGGTTTTACACCGCGTTTGTTTTAGTGAGTAATCCTCCCTAATGGAGGAACGTTCATTAGCAATTTCGCACCGTTTAATCTCGCATGATAAGTGGTTTGCAAGTGTTTTATATGGTATAGATCACCCTAATGGTGGCGACCATATTTGACTTGCAAATTGCGAAACAATGGTAGAAGCTCATGAGATAGAATAGCCTTGACTCTCGCCTAAACGGGACAACGCTGGATTCTGATCTTGATCGAATAAAAGGTTGCTAGAATGTTTAACATTTTAGATGAGCTGACAACTCTATTCAATGGATGGTAGCTTTGACTCTCGCCTAAACGGGACACTGATATCAGTTTGTTGAAAACCTTGGAAATTATTTAGGATTGAATTTTTAAGTATTTTCTCATATCATTCCTACTTGCTATGTGCTTATAATTTCTGAATTGATTTTGTGTGTTAAACCATTATTAATTTCTATTTGTTGATTTCTATTATTTTGTAGTATCCTGTTTGTCAAAATGAATCCCATGTTATCACTGTTAACTGAAAATAAGCTGAATGGATCTAACTTTAATAAATGGAATGAGAACATTAATATTGCTCTCATAGGAGAAAGTGCCTTGTTTGTTTTAACTGAGCCGTCACCTGAAGTGCCTGGGGATAATGCATCCAAAGCTGTGAAAGAAAAGTATGAGCGTTGGCGTAAGGCAAATGACAAAGCTCTATACTTTATGCTTTCTAGCATGGTTGACACCCTCAAAACTCGGTTTTCTAAAGGCGAGAAAGGCCGCCGAAGTTATGACGAAGTTAATTGAGCTATTCGGTAAGGCATCACTTCAGTCACGCTTTGACGCGACTAAGAAGTACATTAACGCACGGATGGAACCTCATCAAAACGTGCGTGATCATGTTCTCCTCATGTCCGATTATTTCCAAGAAGCCCGGGATCATGGTGCCGAAATGGACGGTGCTACTCGAAGTAAGTCTTATCTTGAACACGACTCCGGCATTTCTACCATACACATCAAATTATGTCATGAATAAGAAGGAAATTGACTTTCATGAATTAGTCAATGACCTTCAAACTTATGAAAATTTGATTGGAGGACCCAAGAAGAAAGGGAGTAAACCTCATCCTGGTAATGGTAATGGGACGATGAAACCTGAAGCAAATGTCGCCTCTGCTTCAAAGCCCAAATCGAAGAAGAAGTGGAAGAACACCAAGAAGCGAACAAAAGTCATGAAAAAGACTCGCTCCTTCGGTGATGCTACACTTAAAGGAAAGTGTTTCCACTGCAATGAAAAAGGCCATTGGAAACCCCAATGTCCTAAACTTCTTGCAAAGAAACAAGGTATTTCCTTTCATAAACTTTAAGAGTTTTAGTGAATTATTATCCAATTGGATTTATAATTGGACTAACTTTGTTTATTTGTTTTCTTCTTCTTATAGGCCAAGCTACTTGAACTCAATTGAGTTGGATCGGCAAGAATTTGGACCAAGGGTGAAATCGTCCAGATGAAGATGAAGCTCTTCAATTTATTTTTTGAATTAATTGTTTTAGTTTAAAGACAATTTGGATTTCAAATTTTAGTTAGGGATATTTATCCCTGTTTCTCTCATATTGTTGCAATATTTTTTTATTTTTAATAAAGTTTTATTTTTTTTCGAAATTCCCTATTGCAATTTATGAGATTGAGCTTCATTTAATTCTATCTTCATCAATTATTACCACATTATATTTATATGTTTGTATGTGTAAGTGTTTTTATTATTGATACAAATTCTATAATATTTACAACTCTTCATAGAGTTATATTATATAAACACTAGAAATTATTTCTATGTTTATCAATAATTGTTCATTCTCATACAATTATTAAGAATTTGTTTAATAAAAGGATCTTATGATCTGATAGGGGTGGAGAAAAGTTAAGAAAACTATGCGAGTTCAACGATCTTTTATATCTAATGAACTCGGATAGTATTCAACTCCACATAAACTCTATCACACTTAGAGAATCATGATCTTTACAACCTTTAGGGGTGGATCATAATCTCTATATACTTAGGGGTGGAGGTTATCCATAGTACCCTATATGTATATTCTTAGGGGTGGAGTCTATTCCAAAATTCCCTATGAAACACATATCTTGTTTAAACATAGAAGTAATATAATGAGTCAGCTATTGTCAATATAAATTCTTGATCTTGATTGTATGTTCCATTTCAATTTTACTGTTGTAAGTAAGAGTTTGATACCTTTGAAAGTTCTTTGTTAAAGTTTCACACTACCTTAATTGAGTGGGAGAATTTTAAAGTTCTATACCCATCTTCATTAGGTTGATAATTGTGATAGGTACTTAAGAACACTACTGAAAAGCAAATCTAACCATTCACATGGATAGGTATAGCTTATCAGAATTATGAGAATAAGATAAAGAACTCTAGTTCAGTCCATTCAAATGACTTGAACATAGAATTCTTAATCCTCATAAAATTTGATGGTATCTTAATTTTGATTACTTTATCTCTGGCATGTATTTTTCACTTCAAATACTAGTCTGCTATGTTGATGACTTAGTCTTAACTTAAAGTTTCAGACTAATACAAAAGTCACAACTATGTAACTCTCTAAACAATCAGAGGTTAAAAGTATTATTTAACCAGACATCTGCTATTGAGTGGGAGCTATCTGAGATGTAATCAAATAGGGAACATTAGAAGATATTCAAGAAAGATTTATGAAAGTGATCTATATGTCAGATATTAAGGAACTGTGTATCAGTTGTCTTTGTATCACACCATCTAATTTCGAAATTCTTAAGATGGTGTTTACTTTGGGGGTGGAGGAATTATTGTATAATAATTCAAGCTCTACCAGAGAAGAACTATAACTTGGTCTATTCGAAAATACCAGAAAGTTATATCACTGAAGAAAAGTCTACACTGTATTATCTCAATTACATATTTTTCAATATGAGAGATATGTCCTCTGTTAATTCAGATGTACTTTTAAAACAGTAAAGATTTCAGTATCCCTTGATGAGTAAAGCATATAGTAAAGGATGTTTCATAAGAGTATTTATGAACTAGTTTCCAGAAGTTTGGGTGGATTAAAATACACTACACTTGATCTGAAGATCAAGACATCAGATTGACCAATTTGCGCAGTTTGTTTTATATTAGTGCAAGTGGGAGTTTGTTAGGTTTTATGCCCTAAATAAAACTCTTTACAATCTGATTAGTTATCAATATAAGAAATTTGAAGTGATTGATGTTTGCATGAATTTTACATGCTAATGGTTTAATATGTTTAATATGTTTATTACATTCATACACACAAAATCGATTAAATCCGGATCATATGTTTATTCACAATTGCAGTATCGTCAACACAGTGGAATGTGATTGTGATCATATGAATCAAAAGTTTTGGTCCCTGTTTCATCAGTGTTATTGGATTTACACTAATGTGATAATCAGCGATGATGTGTACTTACACTTGGAGTAAGTGTTATGTTCTTTCCAGACATTAGCAAAGTATACTAGTTTCGAATGTATGGAGTATACATTGGACTGGACCGATATTGCAACTAAGTTAAGATATTACAAACTTACCGTTATACATATCTTTCCAAGTCAATATCAGTAGTTGATCTTAAGATTGAAAAGAATCTAAATCCTGATATGCTTGGGCTCAACTCAGGAGTGCTATTCATGTTCTTTGATTTATTAGTTAAGCCTACTTTTGGGTCAGGGTGATACGTATATTTTGGGAACATGATAGTATGATTGAGTGGGAGTGCTGAACATAAATATGGAATCTATAGCTTCTACTGGTGTATAGAAGTTAAGTGATGATTCCCTTCGAGCTTAGCAAATAGAAGTAAATGGATGAGCTCTTGTTTAACTGACTAATTATTAGATCATTAAACACCATTTACAGGTAGCTAAGTGTTTTAAGGGGCAAAATACATTGAGGGGTGAGAACGGTAAAGAAATCCCATCTCGATGTAAATCATCTATATAGAGGATCTTTAAATCACAATAAGATTATAACAATGGTTAAATGAGATAGTATATTGGTATCGTGAAACATACAATATGCTCTATATAAGTACTCGAGAGTGCAATTCTAAGTTCTAAGAGTGGATTCAACGAAGAATTAATAAGTAGGAATTTACTTGGTAAATTTGGTTCACTTATTGGAAGCTCAGCATATAGATCCATGGTCCCCATTCTAGTTGAGAACATTCTGCTTATAAGACTCATTAATTGATTCGTGATTGATCAATTATAATTCTAAAGTTAGACTATGTCTGATTTTATGAATTTTCACTATTCGAAGTGAAATTGTAAGGAAAAGAGTTTTCTAGGTTTATTTATTTATTAATGGACTTTATATGTCTAATTAATAATTAAATTAAATGACAATATTATTTAATAATGTATTTTAATTATTAAATAATTAGTTTTGGCATTTAAAAGGTTAGAATTGGAAAATTGGCATTTTTGAGAAAATAGAGATAAAATTTGATAAAATTGCAAAATTAAGTGGGGCCCATTACAACACCTATGGCCGGCCACTTAATATGATTTTTCAAATTAATATTTTCATTATTTTAATGCCAAATAAATCCTAACCTAAACCTAGTAAGTTGCCTATAAATAGAAAGTGATGGCTCATTCACAAAACAAGTTTTCAATAAGCTTTCTGACAGAAACTTCTCTCTTCAGAAAAACTGAGCCTTCCCTCACTCTCTACCTTGGCCGAAACCTCTCTCCCTCTTTTCCTTCATCTTTTTCGTGACCCTAGTGAAAGAGTAAGTGCCCACACACAGTAAGCAGTAACTCAATCATAGATTGGAAGACTGTGAAGGATCAAAGCTTGAAGAAGAAGGAGATTCGGGCTCAGATCTTGATTATACTCTGCTACAGAAAGGAATCAAGGGTTAGAGATCTGAGTGGAAGGAGACATTTATTCCGCTGCATCAATGTAAGGTTTTCTTAACTTTATATGTGTTTATTTTATCGTTTTAGAAAGTTCATATTTAGGATGTTAATAAACATACTTGTGAGTAGATCTAAGATCCTGGTAAAATAATTCCCATCACCCTTCGGCTCAGCCAAGGAAATCACTCATTGAGTCGACCGGTCCGTTTTTCCTTATATCCTTCCATAGTTCGCCAAGGACTTCAATGCCCCCCAGTATCGCAGATAACTTTCCATCTTCGGTTACTCGCGACACCTAAGTCGCTTCCGTCATGAATCTGTTGATGTATGCCCGGAGTGGCTCGCCTGGTCACTGTTTTACTTCGACCAAATCTCCCAGATGCAATGGGAGCTGACATGAGGAAGAGAATTGTGCATGGAATTCCGAAGAGAAGGTTTTCCATGAACTAAACTTTCCAGGAGCCAACTTGAAATACCATTACTGTGCGGCTTCCGACAGAGTGGCAGGGAAGATCCTGCAACATACGTCCCCTCGCACTCCCTGTAAATCCATTTGCATTTCAAAATACTTGAAATGGGAGAAAGGATCTTCTCTTCTAGTATACATCTTCCACGTTGGCATTTTGAACTTGTGGGGCAGTGGCAGGAGATTGATCTCTGGTGAGAAGGGAGCTCTGCAAGCACGGTCTAACTCAAGATCATTGTTACGCTGTCCGGCCATGCCATGAAACATATTCTTCAATTCGTCGAGCTGGGCCTGTACGGCTTGGCTTACTTGATTGGTGTTTTGGTAGGGTTAGATTACGTTAGCATCTTTCTGAGTCGAGATTTGAGTATGGGCTCCGGGCTGCACGATCATTGTAGTATTTTGATCGTCTGTTCCCCTTCTTCTGCTTAGATCGTCCCTTAGGTCATGGGTCGTTCCCAGCCTATTGAACACAGAAGAACCTGGCTGCCTCAGCGATTGGTTCGCTTGGTTAACAGGCAGGATGGTTCCATTATTCTGAGTGGATCTGTCGGGTATGGCTCCTCCTAATGATTTAAGTAATCAAAATTAAGATACCATAAAATTTTATGAGGATTAAGAATTCTTGGTTCTAGTCATTCGAATGGACTGAACTAGAGTTCTTTATCTTATTCTCATAATTCTGATAAGTTATATCTATCCATGTGTATGGTTAGATTTGCTTTTCAGTAGTGTTCTTAAGCTCCTATCACAAGTGTCAACCTAATGAAGATGGGTATAGAATTTTAAAATTCTCCCACTCAATTAAGGTAGTTTGAAACTTTATCAAAGAACTTTTATAGGTATCAAACTTTTACAACAATAGTAAAACGAAATGGAACATACAATCAAGATCATGGATTTATTTTGATAATAGCTAAGTCATTATATTACTTCCATGTTTAAAGAAAATACGTCTTACATAGGGAGTTGTGGAATAGACTCCACCCATAAGTATATGCATATAGGGTATTGTGGATAAACTCCACCCCTAAGTATATAGAGATTATGATCCACCCCTAAAGGTTATAAAGATCATGCTTCTCTAAGTGTGATAGAGTTTATGTGGAGTTGAATACTATCCAGAGTTCATTAGATATAAAAGATCGTTGAACTGCATAGTTTTCTTAACTTTTCTCCACCCCTATCAGATCAAAAGATCCTTTTATTAAACAAATTCTTAATAATTGTATTAGAATTAACAATTATTAATAAACATAGAATTAGTTTCTAGTGTTTATTTAATATAACTCTATGAAGAGTTGTAAATATTATAGAATTTGCATCAATAATAAAAACACTTACACATACAAACATATAAATATAATGTGGTAATTGTTGATGAAGATAAAGTAAATGAAGCTCAATCTCATAAATTGCAATTGGTTTGAATTCGAAAATAAAATAAACTTTATTAAAAAATATTGCAACAATATGAGAAAAACAGGGATAAATATCCCTAACTAAAATTTGAAATCAAAATTGTCTTTAAACTAAAACAATTAATTCAAAAAATAGATAGAAGAGCTTCATCTTCATGTGGACGATTTCACCCTTGGTCCAGCTTTCCGATCCAACTCATCTGAGTTCAAGTAGCTTGGCCTATAAAAAGAAGAAAACAAATAAACAAAGTTAGTCCAGAATCATAAATCCAAGTGGATAATAATTCACTAAAACTCTTAAAGTTTATAAATAGATATACCTTGTTTCTTTGCAAGAAGTTTAGGACACTAGGGTTTCCAATGACCTTTCTCATTGCAGTAGAAACACTTTCCTTTGAGTGTAGCATCACCAGAAGCAGCAGCCTTTTTGTTTTTCATGGCTTTTGCACGCTTCTTGGTGTTCTTCCACTTCTTATTCGATTTGGGTTTCGAAGCAGAGGCAACATTTGCTTCAGGTTTTATCGTCCCATTACCATTCATGACATAATTTGATGTGTATGGTAGAAATGCTGGAGTTAGACAATTCAAGATAAGGCTTACTTAAGTAGCGCTATCCATTTCAGCACCATGATCCTGGGCTTCTTGGAAATAACTTGCCATGAGGAGAACATGGTCACACACATTTTGATGGGGTTCCATCCGTGCATTGATGTACTTCTTAGTCGCGTCAAAGCGAGACTAAAGTGATGCCTTACCGAATAGCTCATTTAACTTCGTCATAACTTCAGCAGCCTTTTTCGATTTTAGAAAACCGAGTTTTGAGGGTGTCAACCATGCTGGAAAGCATAAAGTATAGAGCTTTGTCATTTGCTTTCTGCCAACGCTCATACTTTTCTTTCACAGTTTTGGATGCATTATCCCCAGGCACTTCAGGTGACGGCTCAGTTAAAACAAACAAGGCACTTTCTCCTATGAGAGCAATATTAATGTTCTCATTCCATTTAGGAAAGTTAGATCCATTCAGCTTATTTTCAGTCAACAGTGATAACATAAAATTCATCATGCTTATACAGGATACTACAAAATAATAGAAATCAACAAATAGAAATTAATAATGGTTTTAACACAAAACCAATTCAGAAATTATAAGCACATAGCAAGTAGGAATGATAAGAGAAAATACTTAAAAAAAATCAATCATAAATAATTTCCAAGGTTTTTCAACAAACTGATATCAGTGTCCCGTTTAGGCGAGAGTCAAAGCTACCATCTATTGAATAGAGTTGTCAGCTCATCTAAAATGTTAAACATTCTAGCAACCTTTTATTCGATCAAGATTGGAATCCAGCGTTGTCCCGTTTAGGCGAGAGTCAGGGCTATTCTATCTTATGAGCTTCTAACATTGTTTCGCAATTTGCGAGTCAAATATGGTCGCCACCATTAGGGTGATCCATACCATATAAAACACTTACAAACTACTTATCTTTCGAGATTAAACGGTGCGAAATTGCTAATGAACGTTCCTCCATTAGGGAGGATTAGTCACTAAAACAAACGCTATGTAAAACCAACAATGGAGATCGAATATCTTAATAATAATAAAGCTCATTCTTTAAAATGTATTTTCTTTATTATTCTAATAAATATATTCATTAAATTCGAATCTTAGAATTAGAATTCAAAATAAGAATTTAATATAATATTTATAAAATTATACTTGGATGGTGATTGAAATAAAATTAATTATTTCCATCGTAGTAGTAATTTTAAATATAAATATTTAGGAAATTAATTTAAGTTGTATTAATTTAAATTAATTAGCAACTTAAAAATTTCCATAAGAATATATTTATTGTATTCGAAAAATAAAGTATAAAAAAAACTATACAAATTTTCGAAAATAATAAATACTCAGAAAAAAATACTTCAAGCAAAAATATCACCCATCTAGATTTTCTTTTGACTAGTTAATTCAATTTCTAATAATGTATTTTAATTCATTTATTTTAAATTAATCAATAGATGAAAAAATCATTGATTTAAGTTGGTCCAAGAATTAATTAAAATAAATAATTAATTTACAACTCAATCTATTTTTCAAGATAAATTAAAAAATATTGCATAATTAAAATGTAATTTTTCGAAATTGATTAATAAAATAAAAAATATATTTTGAAAATTATTTAAACTAAAGTTGAAAAATTAAATTTCAACCCAAAAAAATTTTTCTATTTAATTAAGTGTCATGAAAAATAAATATTTAAGTATCATGAAAAGAATCAACTTAGATATTTAAATTTTTCAATTTAATTAAATGTATTAAATTCAAGAAATAAATAATTAAGTGTAGAGAAGGCTTAATTATTAATTTCTAGTTTAATACTAGTAAAATATACCTAAATAAAATTGTACCAAAATTAATTATTTAAATAATTAATTTCACAATGTATAATATTTTTCTATTTAAATATTAGAAATAATAAGTAGTCTAGAAATAACCATCTAGAAAATATCTTATTTGACTAAGTATCTTTTCAACAAAAATTTGAAAAATATCTAATTTAAGTTGTTTAGAAAAAATCTAAAACTTAAATAAATTCAAATTTTAGATTTAATTAAATATCAAAAATTAAGTTGTAACGACTTAATTTAAAAAAATATTCCATTTTAAGTTAAAAACTAACTTAAAGAATATCTTAAGAATCTTTAATAACTAATGCCTAGGATTCCTCAACTTAATTTAAAATTTAAATAAAATATTCAAATTTAAGTTAGATAAGAAAAATCAGTTGATACAACTAATTTATAACTTAAATAGGAATATTTAATTAAATAAGTTCCAGAAAGAATCTAGTTAGTTAAAATTCTTTATTTAATTAAATACAAGAAAAATACAAATAGTTTTGTCTAGAAATAATATCTATAACTAAAGGTGTTTTTCTTAAAATTAACTTTAAAATATTAAAATGTAAATAAATTTTCATATATGTTAAAAGTTAATTATGTTGCTAATTCAATTTTATTAGGTCAAACTAATATAATTAACCTAGTACAGTTATTCAAATGAGGCAAATGGGCCTTCACAATTCGGGTAGTTCATGTGAGGGGGTGCTGGGTTAAGTATGTCGTACCCACTTCTATGGCTCCCAACTCTCACACAAGGCCCAAAAGAGAGGAATTTAACCTTAAAATAAATAACTTTTATTAATTGAATAGGTCCAAAAACTAAATGGACCTAAATAAAATCTATCATGGTGTGACATTTTATTTAGCAACAACCTATGCATCTATATAATAAAATAAACATATAGGCTCACACAGGAACACACTTGGATGGATCATATCATGTTGCTAGATCATACACAGATGAAAGAAGATTGTAAAATTTACCTGTTACAAATTATTAACTTGACCAAGGGAGTCATGACTTAAAATCAGATCATTGGATCTGTCAACAAGTTAACCATGACTATTTGCAATCAAGCAATAATAGGTTTTGAAAACATACAAACAAGCTAAAACCACATACTCCTGCAACAAGGTTAGCTGGATAGTTGGAAGTAGGATTTATTTAATTTTAAATAATTAAATTTCGAAAATAAAATAATTAAATAAATAAATAAAATTAATATTTAATTTTTCGGAAAAATAAAATAAAAAATATTTATTTATTTCGAAAATAATAAATAAAAATATTTATATTTAATTTCAAAATTATATAAAATAAATATTTAAAATTAAACCTACAATTTTGAAAAATTAGGTTTCAACTAACCTAAATATCATTTTAAAATTTGCTAACTACTTTTAAAAAAAAAAATTAATGTTATTTTATAAATAAAAATTAAATAAAAAACCAAAAAAAAAAGATAAATGAATATCTTTTTCAGATTTTAAATGTAATTTAAATAAGTAAAATAAAAAAATTTAAAAGTTAGCAAAATATCTTACATCTATTAAAAATTACATGATTATAGTTATCTTATTTTAAATTTAAATAAGGTTAAATTATTTAAAAAAAAAATTAATTTAAAAAAAAATATTTAATTTAAAAAATTAATATCTGACCTTAAATTTAAAAATAAGATAAGACATAATCAAATTTAAAAATAAGATAGATAATTAAGCAAAAAGATAGATATTTACTATTTTTAAATTCAAATTACACTAATATCATGAATTAAATTAAAAAAAATATTAAATAATTTAATTATGATAATTAGAATTGAAATAGGAATAGTAAATGTCTAAATACAAAACAACACAAAAAATCGGAAGTTAAATCCATGAAAAAGCATGAAAAAACGATGAAAAACGAAAAAATTGCGAGCTGTACGGACGGTATGCATTGCATACACGTCCGCGCGCGCATGATGGGAAGCCTGCCGAGAAACCTCGGCGCTGGGAGGGATGCGCATGATTTCCGCGCGCGGAGAGGGGTGTCTTCAGACACCCGTGCATGTTGCTCGGACAGGATGCTGTCCGAACACGCATGTGACCGAGGTGCACTCTGTTCCGCGCGCGCGTGGGGTATTGCAGCATCCTTATCTTTTTTTGAATCTTCAAAAAATCATAACTAATTCAAATTAAATCGAAATTGAATTCTGTAAAAAAATAACTTACTTAATATTTTCCATACCATCCAATAAAAATAATTCTAGAAACAAAATTTCAATTATTTTTCACGAAAATTCACAAACATCAATCAATCATCATATAACACTCAATACAACATGAAACCATCCAAATAACAAATAATCGTTTTAAAGTCCAAATTTTTTGCAAGCAAATCAATTACCATGGCTCTAAGGCCAGTTGTTGGATATAATTTTACCAGGATCTTAGATCTACTCACAAGTATGTTGTTTAACACCCTAAATATGAACTTTCTAAAACGATAAAATAAACACATATAAAGTTAAGAAAACCTTACATTGATGCAGCGGAATTAATGTCTCCTTCCACTCAGATCTCTAACCCTTGTATCCTTTCTGTCGCAGAGTATTATCAAGATCTGAGCCCGAATGTCCTTCTCTTTGAGTTTGATCCTTCACAGTCTTCCAATCTATGATTGAGTGACTACTTGCTGTGTGTGGGCACTCACTCTTTCACTAGGGTCGAAATATAGAAGAAGAAAAGAGAAGAGAGGGGGTCGTCCTAGGTATAGAAAAAGGGAAGGCTCAATTTTTCTGAAGAGAGAAATTTCTGTCAGAAAAGGTTATTGAAAACTTATGATTTGACTGAGCCATCACTTTCTATTTATAGGCAACTACTAGGTTTAGGTTAGGAATTATTTGGCCTTAAAATAATGAAAATATCAATTTGAAAAACTTAAACAAGTGGCCGACCAAGGTGTATAGAATGGGCCCCACTTGATTTTGCAGTTTTAACAAATTTTATTTCTATTTTATCAAAAACGCCAATTTTCCAAGTCTAACCATTTAAATGCCAAAACTAATTATTTAATAACTAAAATAGATTATTAAATAATATTGTCATTTAATTTAATTATTAACTAGACATATAAAGTCCATTAATAAATAAATAAACCTAGAATCTCTTTTCTTTACAATTTCGCCCCTGCTTAGTGAAAATTCACAAATTAGACATAGTCTAACTTTAGAATTATAATTGAGTCAATCACGAATCAATTAATGAGTCTTACAAGCAGTATGTTCTCAATTAGAATGGGGACCATGGATCTATATTCTGAGCTTTCAATAAGTGAACCGAATTTACCAAGTAAATTCCTACTTATTAATTCTTCGTTGAATCCACTCTTAGAACTTAGAATTGCACTCTCAGACTTATATAGAGCATATTATATGTTCCACGATATAGATATGCTATCTCATTTAACCATTGTTATAATCTTATTGTGCTCAAAGATCCTCTATATAGATGATTTACATCGAGATGGGATAATTTTACCGTTCTCACCCCTCAATGTATTTTGCCCCTTAAAACACTTAACTACCTTTAAATGGTGTTTAGTGATCTAAGAATTAGTCAGATAAACAAGAGTTCATCCATTTACTTCTATTTGCTAAGCGTGAAGGGAATCATCACTTGACTTCTATACACCAGTAGAAGCTATAGATTCCATATTTATGTTCAGCACTCCCACTCAATCATACTATCATGTTCTCAAAATATACGTATCACCTTGACCCAAAAGTAGGCTTAACTAATAAATCAAAGAACATGAATAACACTCCTGAGTTGAGCCTAAGCATATCAGGATTAAGATTCTTTTAATCTTAAGATCAACTACTGATATTGACTTGGAAAGATATATAACAGTAAGTTTGTAATATCTTAACTAAGTTGCAATATCGGTCCAGTCCAATGTATACTCCATACATTCTAAACTAGTATACTTTACTAATGTCCTGGAAAGAACATAACACTTACTCCAAGTGTAAGTACACATCATCGCTGATTATCACATTAGTGTAAATCCATAACACTGGTGAAACAGGGACTTAGTCTTTTGATTCATATGATCACAATCACATTCCACTGTGTTGACGATACTGTAATTGTGAATAAACATATGATCTTGATTTAACTGATTTTGTGTGAGTGAATGTAATAAACATATTAAACCATTAGCATGTAAAATTCATGCAAACATAAATCACTTCAAATTTCTTATATTGATAACTAATCAGATTGTAAAGAGTTTTATTTAGGGCATAAAACCCAACAGAAGGCTTGTTTCCTCTATGTATGGCCGTCCACCTAAGCTTCTATTTCTCATTTTATTTTTCATTTTTAAATGCCAAATAATTCAACTTTAACCATATGTGGTATTCTATAAATAGAAGGTAAAGGCTTCAGGTTTGACAGACACTTTACTGTTTATTTTCTCAAACACTATGAAGCCGCCACTCTCTCTCTTTCTTTCTTCTCTGTTTTCGAAATTCCTTGGGTGATGAGTAGTGCCCACACACATCAAGTGGTATCTCAATAATAGTATGTAAGACTATGGGAATTCTGCATCAAAGAAGGAGAAAAGAAGATCCAGATTCAGATCTTGATTATGCTCTGCTACAGAAAAGAATCAAGGGCTAGAGATCTGAATGGAAGGAGTCATATTATTCCGCTGCACCCACTGTAAGGTTCTCTAACTTTATATGTGTTTATTTTCATTGTTTTAGAATTCATATTAGGATGTTAATCAAACATACTTGTTAGTAAATCTAGAACCTGGTAAAATAATTTCCAACAACTGGCACCAGAGCCATGGTAATGATTTACTCTCATGTAATATGAATTAAAATGATGATTTATATGTTTTTGTGTTCATTTGGATGGTTTCATGTGGTTTATGTGTTAGTTGATTAATGTATATGTTGTACAGTACCTTTTTCCATGAAAAACATTTTTTTTCGATTTTTGAAAATATTTTATTTGGATTCCTTGTGAAAAATTAAGCAATTTTCGTTTTTACGGAACTCGATTCCGATGAAAAACAAAAAAGTTATGAATTTTGGAAAATCGGGATTTCGGGTAAGCATGGGTGCTCAATCGCACGCATCAGGAGCTTCGGACAAGCCCCATCCGCGCGCGGGAGCACCCTGCTGTTCCGCCCGTGTCACCCTTCCAACGCCCATGAATCTCGCCCATGCACCCTGTTGGGTTTTATGCCCTAAATAAAACTCATTTCAATATAATCAGATTTACTTATTAATATAGATCAGAAATAACATTTAATGTTGCATGGTTAACATGATTTATTTCATGATTATATGTACATAATGTATAAATTCATCTGAAACCCTTTTCACATACTTGATCCTGTTTATTGTGCCGTCAACACATTGGAAAGTAAACATGACTATGTGAATAAAGTTTCCTAGATTTATCAGACATAGGGTTTTACTGATATGATAATCTACAACAGAGTTTACTTGCATTTGGAGAAGTGCTATGTTCTTTCCAGAGCATTGGTTAAAGTAAAGCTCAGGTTGGATGCATGGAGTATGCATTGGAAGGGACCGATATTGAACTTTGACTTAGATTTATTAAACTTACCGTAATATCTATTGAAGTCAATATCGCCTAGTTGATCCTAGATCCAATGATCTTAATCCTGATATGATTAGGCTCAATCTCGAAAGGCTATTCGTGTTCTTTGATTTGTTAGTTAAGCCTACTTTTAGGTCAGGGTGATACGTACATTTTGAGAACACGGTAGTGCAATTGAGTGGGAGCGCTATCATAAACATGGAATCTATAGCTTCTATCTGGCGAATAGTAAGCAAAGGATGATCTCCTTCGAGATTGAAAAAACGAACATAAATGGTGGAGTACTCATTTCACATAAGCTGAAATATCATTTATACGAGCTCAAGTGTTTTAAGGAATAAATACATTGTAGGGTGTAACGGTAATTTAATCCCTTTACAGTGTAGATCATTCATATAGAGGATCAGTGATCACATTAGGATTATAACAATGGATAACTAATGATGTGTCTATATGGTGGAACATATAGAGCATTCTATATACTGAGAGTGCAATTCTAAGTTCTATGCGTGGATTCAACGAAGAATTAATAAGTTAGTAAATTTTAGTGCTAAATTCTTGATCTACTTATTGGAAGCTCGGTTATATAGACCCATGGTCCCCGCACTAGTTGAGATAATATTGCTTGTAAGACTCATGTAATTGGTTTTGATTAATCAATTATAATTCTTAAATTAGACTATGTCTATTTGTGAATTTTTCACTAAGGAAGGGTGAAATTGTAAAGAAAGAGTTTATAGGGGCATATTTGTTAATTATGATACTTTGTATGGTTCAATTAATAAATATGATAAATGACAATATTATTTAATAATTATTTATAGTTATTAAATAGTTAGAATTGGCCTTTAAATTGTTGAATTAGAAAATTGGCGTTTTTGAGAAAATCAGATGCAGAAAAGATAAAATTGCAAAATTGCAAAAAGTGAGGCCCAAATCCACTAAGTAGGGCCGGCCACTTTTGTAGGGTTTTTCCCTCTGATATTTTCATTATTTTAATGCCAAATAATTCAAACCTAACCCTAGTGGAATGCTATAAATAGATAGTGAAGGCTTCAGGAAAATTACACTTTTCTTCTGACACTTTCTGAATCAGAAAAACCTGAGCCTTCTCTCTCCCTATCTTTGGCCGAACCCAGTCCTTCTCTCTTCCTCTTGAATTTCGAAATCCTTAGTGTATGAGTAGTGCCCACACACAGCAAGTGATACCTCAATCATAGTGAGGAAGATCGTGAAGAAAGACATTCAGCAAAAGGAGTTTCAGCATCAAAGATTCAGAGAAAGAGATCCAGGTTCAGATATTGATAATGCTCTGCTACAGAAAGGAATCAAGGGCTAGATATCTGAACGGAAGGAGTCATTTAATTCCGCTGCACCCAATGTAAGGTTTCTTTAACTTTATATGTGTTTATTTCATCGTTTTAGAAAGTTCATATTTAGGGTGTTAAACAACATACTTGTGAGTAGATCTAAGATCCTGGTAAAATAAATTTCCAACAACTGGCCTCAGAGCCATGGTAATTGATTTACTTGCAAGAAATTTGGACTTTAAAACGATTGTTTGTTTGTTTTTGGATGGTATCATGTTGTATTGAGTGTTATTTGATGATTGATTGGTGTTTGTGAATTTTCGTTAAAAATAATTGAATATCTGTTTCTGGAATTATTTTTATTGGATAGCATGGAAAAAATTAAGCAAGTTACTTTTTTACAGAACTCAATTTCGATTTAATTTGAATTAGTTATGATTTTTTGAAGATTCGAAAAAATCAGAGTTGTGCTGAAATTTTCATGCGATCGCGAAAACTGTCCGTACAGCTCGCAATTTTTTCGTTATTCTTCGATTTTTCATGCTTTTTCATGGAATTAACTTCCGATTTTTTGTGTAGTTTTGTATTTATAGATTTAATATTCCTAATTCAATTCTAATTATCATTATGAATTAATTTAATATTTTTTAAATTTAATTCAAGATATTAGTGTAATTTGAATTTTAAAATAGTAAATATCTATCTTATTGCTTAATTATCTATCTTATTTTTAAATTTGATTATATTTTATCTTATTTTTAAATTTAAGGTCAGATTTTAAATATTTTTAAATTAAATCTTTTTTAAATAATTTGACCTTATTTAAATTTAAAATAAGATAACTATAATCATGTAATTTTAAAAAGATGTAAGATATTTTGCTAACTTTTAAATTTTGTTATTTTATTTATTTAAATTACATTTAAAATCTGAAAAAGATGTTCATTTATCTTTTTTAATTTTTTATTTAATTTTTATTTATAAAATAACATTTAAATTTTAAAAGTAGTTAGTAAATTTTGAAATGATATTTAGGTTGGTTGAAACCTAATTTTTCAAAATTGTAGGTTTAATTTTAAATTTAATTTTTTTTTAAAATTTCGAATTTATAAATTTTTTTTTAAATTTTCGAAAATTATTTTTTATTTAATTAATTATTTCGAAATTAATAATTTAATTTAAAATTAAATAAATCCTACATCCAACTATCCAGCTAACCTTGTTGCAGGAGTATGTGTTTTAGCTTGTGTGTAAGTTTTCAAAACCTATTATTACTTGATTGCAAATAGACATGGTTACCTTTTGCGAGATCTATTGATCTGATGGCTCCCTTGGTCAAGATAATAATTTGTAACAGGTATATTTACAATCTTCTTTCATCTGTGTATGACCTAGCAACATGATAGGACCCATCCAAAGTGTGCCTGTGTACAGCCTATGTGTTTAATTTCATTATAGATGCATATAGGTTGTTGTTGCTAAATAAAATGTCATAGTCATTGATAGATTTTATTTAGGCCCATTTAGTTTTTGGGCTTAGTCAATTAATAATAGTTGTTCATTTTAAGTTTAAATTCCTCTCTTTTGGGCCTTGTGTGAGAGTTGGGAGCCATAGTAGTGGGTACGACATACTGAACCCAGCACCCCCTCACATGAACCACCCCAACTGTGAAGGCCCATTCTCTTGATTTGAATAACTGTACTAGGTTAATTAAACTAGTTTAACCTAATAAAATTGATTAGCAACATAATTAATTTCATTTATTTTGAAATTAATTTAAGAAAATTATAGTTTAAAGAATTTTTTATTCTAAGCTAAACTATATGTATTTTCTTGTATTTAATTAAATATAGAATTATAACCATCTAGATTCTTTCTGAAGCTTAATTTAAATTTTTTCATTAAATATTCCTATTTAAGTTGATATTTAGTTATCTACAACTAACCAACTTAAATCTGAATATCTTTTGGATTTAAAATTTCAAAATTAAGTTGAGTAATTTTAGGCATTGGTTATTAAGATTCTTTACATATTTTTTAAGTTAATATCTTTTCGAATATTAACTTAAAATGGAATATTTTAGATATTTTTTTTTAAGTTAATATCTTTTCGAATATTAACTTAAAATGGAATATTTTCAAATTAAGTGGTTACAACTTAATTTTTGATATTTAATTAAATTTAAATTTGAAAAATATTTAGGTTCTAGATTTTTTCTAATATAACCAAAATTAGATATTTTTTTCAAATTTTGTGGAAAAGATACTTAGTCAAATAAGATATTTTCTAGATAGTTATTTCTAGACTACTTATTATTTCTAATATTTAATAGGAAAATATTATACATTGTGAAATTAATTATTTATATAATTAATTTTGGTACAATTTATTTTAAGTATATTTTTCCTAGTATTAAACTAGAGATTAATAATTAAGCCTTCTCTACACTTAATTATTTATTTCTTGAATTTAATACATTTAATTAATTTGAAAATTAAATATCTAAGTTTATTTTCATCATCATACTTAAATATTTCTTTTTCATGACACTTAATTAAATAGAAAATTATTTTTAGTTGAAATTTATTTTTTCAACTAAATTTAAATAATTTTCAAAATATATATATTTTTATTTTATTAATCAAATTTCGAAATTGCATTTCTTAAATGCTGGAATTTTGAATTTTATTTGAAAAATAGATTAAAGTTGTAAATTATTTATTTTAATTTTGGACCAACTTAAATCAATGATTTTTTCATTAATTGATTAATTTAAAATAAATGAATTAAAATATATTATTAGAAATTGAATTAATTAGTCAAAAGAAAATCTAGATAGGTGATATTTTTGCTTGAAGTATTTTTCTAGTGTATTTAATTAAATAGAAAATTAATATTTAAGTTGATTTTCATCATCATACTTAAATATTTGAAATTTTTCTTATATATTTAATTAAATAGTAAAGTTATATTTTTTGTTGTAAAATAATTTTATTAATTAATTTTGGGCCAACATTAAATTATAATAATTTTTCCAGGATTAATTTTTTATTTTAACATGCATTTTCGAAAATTGTGTCCTAAAATACTTTAATTTTTCGAAATGCAATATATATTTATAGAAAATTAAATTTGAGTTGTAAATTAATTTAAATTAATATTGTAACAACTTAAATTAAATATTTTTCTAAATATTTATTGGAAATTATTACTAAGATGGAAATAATTCATGTTATTTTCATATCCATCTAAGTAAAATTTATAAATATTAAATTAAAATTTATATTTAGAATTTTTCATTCTAAATTGGAAATTTTAAATAAATATATATTTAAAATAAATAAATTAAATAAAGAGAATCAAAGAAAATACAACTCACTTTAAATAATGAGCTTGATTATTATTAAGATATTCGATCTCCATTGTTGGTCTTACAAAAGTTAAATGTTTTCAATATAACCTCGGGACGCTAGACTTCGTCCCCCTATGGATGGTTATTCGTTGAACGCATTTAACACCGTAAGATCTCATTTGATAAGTATTTTGTAAGTTTTCGTCTCTATTAGACTCTCCCCTACGGTGACTACTTAGAGATAAACTTATAAAACATGAAACAATGGTGGAAGCTCATAAAATAAGAATAACCTTGACTCTCGCCTACCGGGACAACGTTGGATTCTTATTTTGATCGAATAAAAGGTTGCTAGAATGGTTTCTATTTTAGATGAGCTGACAACTCTATTCAATAAATGATACTTTGACTCTCGCCTACCGGGACACTGTATCAGTTTGTTGAAAACCTTTGAAATTATTTAGGATTGTATGTTTTAGTATTTTCACTTGTCATTCCTACTTGCTATATGCTTATAATTTCTGAATAGTGTATGAATTTATATTGAA
Source organism: Cannabis sativa (assembly GCF_029168945.1). Lineage (NCBI taxonomy): Eukaryota > Viridiplantae > Streptophyta > Magnoliopsida > Rosales > Cannabaceae > Cannabis > Cannabis sativa. The sequence continues at coordinate 86,736,683 of NC_083602.1, forward strand.
CCATGTTATTTTCTGTTATTAAGTTGTAGTTTAATTTCGAATCTTCATTGTCGGTCTAACATGTTTGTTTTTCTAATGAGATAAATCCCTAATGGATTTTCACCATTAGACATACATATTAGTGTTAGATCTCGAAAGATAAATATTGTATATGCGACATCTAGCTGTTCATCAATTGATGACACCTTAGACTAGTATTTTTACGATATGAAACAAGAAGATTGTATAAATAAGATTACTTTGACTTTCGCTAATCGAAGCATCGTTGGATTCTTATTTTAAACGAAATTATCCTAATTCCTCTTAGCTTATTCATTTCGAATTAGCTCAATAACATATCATTGGATGAATGGTCTATAAATCATTTCATGTCATTTTATATTTTCTCTTAAGAAATTAAATGACGCATATGATTATAATCCCGAAATTCTATTCCCAATTGATATAAATCCTCAATCTTAGAAATCTCCTACTTGTATGGGCAAATCAGACTTAGAATTAAATAGTAGTGGTGGTCCAAGATAGAATTACTCATTATATTTGGTATAAATTTTAAGTCTTTGACTTTAATTTTAGATTCCAAATAGAAATTTTCTTATATTTCTAATTCCAGATACAATACAGTTACACTTTCTCAAGTGTTTAATATCCATCTTTTATTAATAGATTCTAACTGTATGGAATATGAGTTAGGTATTCTGTGACTAGGATCCACTTGCAGTATTCTAAGAACTCTTTGATGTAACTAAACCTATGTCATCAAAAGACACTACCATTTTTTTAATCTATGGTATTTGTATCTTGTTCATAGTTGATTTGACAAGATCAATCTCTGCAAAGAGTTAATATGCCTATATCCACTGAAAGTAGTTCATCTCATTCGTAGATGGATGTACATTCAGAGGTGGATATGAGTTTTTTGTTGTATTCTTAAAACGATAACTCTAGATTATACCTTATGCAAAGAAATTTGAAATGTTTGAAAAATTTCTGAAATTTCTAGCAATGGTTAAAACCATTAAGGTAAGTGGTTAAAGATCTTGCGAACTGATAGGGGTGGAGAAATAGTAGATATGCAGTTCAAAGATCATTAAATTGATTTTTGAATTATATCCAAACTTACCTCCCCAAAAATTTCGATTTGCATATTGATGATTAGTTACTAGTCGTTGCCTAAATCCTTCTATGGTAATACAATTTCAGAATGATGTAATGGTTGTATACTTAATGTAAATCATTACTAGATTCATGGATGACCTAATGAAAATCTTAAGAAAAGCTAGAACTGTTAACCATGGTTTGTTAGCTATTCTAAGTGATTAGGGGTGGACCATCCCATTGTCAATAGATAAGAAAGTGTTTGTTCAAACAAATACTACTTTTCTAAGATAATGACTAAGTCTGAAAACAAGTAGCAAATAAAGGAGATATTTTTCTTGATTCCAAAAGTGTTCTATCATCTTATATAACATATGATGATCCCACTGCCTCTGTTGTCTTGTCACAACCGAAGAGATCAATACCATTTAGTTTTCTTTGACATAATTCACGGTTGCTTGTCGTAGTGGGAGAGTTTCTAGGAACTCACCTTCTTATGACTTGGGAGACAGTAGTGATTAAAATCCATTGTGAGTTTAAACAAGTTTTCTATTACAAGGACATAAAAGGAAATTTTCGTTTATAAAGCCTATTCAATGGACTTAACAAAACTTCCTGTTACTTACTCTAATGCAAGCAACTTACTTTAGTGAGATCTAAAAGTGATATTGAAGATTCTTTCCTTTTAAATCATTGATCTTATTAGATATTTAATTTGATTTGATTCAAATAAACCTAGATATTTTAAAATTAGTTTCCTTTAGTTGGTTAGTTTAAGAATAATAATTTAATTATATTAATATCTTATTTTCACATCTGTTACATGGACAATGTTTGTTTATTAATATTGTTTATTCAAAAAAAATTTTTACAAACCTATTATTTATCTGATCTAAATTGCTATGATTAACTTGTTGACAGATCCAATGATCTGATTTTCATCATAGTGCAATTGTCAATAGATCTTATAAATAATTTGTAACAGGTAAATTTTGTACTTCTTCCATCTGTGTAAACCTAGTAACATGATAAGGCCCATCCAAATCATTTGACCTGTGTGAGCCTATATGTTTGCTATTGGGCTTAGATGCATATAGGAAGCCCATTTAAGTTTTTACTAAGTAAATGGACTAGGTTGCTAAAATAAATTTTGACATAAGTAAATTTATTTAGGCCCAATTAGATTTGGGCTTATTCAATGAATTCAATTATTTATTTTAAGGTTAAATTCCTCTCTTTTGGGCCTTGTGTGAGAGTTGAGGGCCAATAGAAGTGGGTACGACATACTAAACCCAGCTCCCCCTCACATGAACTACCCCAATCGTGAATATTGGTTAATTTGAGATATTTTGACATATAATTATGGTAATTATTATTCATTTATTATTTTATTCCTAAAATAATAATTATCTAACCAAATCTATTTTAAAATTGGTTTATTTTATTAAATTATAAGATCTGAAAGTGATATTGAAGATTCTTTCCTTTCAAATCATTGATCTTATTAGATATTTAATTTAATTTGATTCAAATAAACCTAGATATTTTAAAATTAGTTTCCTTTATTTGGTTAGTTTAAGAATAATAATTTAATTATATTAATATCTTATTTTCACATCTGTTACATGGACAATGTTTGTTTATTTATATTGTTTATTCAAAACTTTTTAACAAACCTATTATTTATCTGATCTAAATTGCTATGATTAACTTGTTGACAGATCATGATCCAATGATCTGATTTTAATCATAGTCCAATTGACGATAGATCTTATAAATAATTTGTAACAGGTAAATTTTTGTACTTCTTTCATCTGTGTAAACCTAGTAACATGATAGGGTCCATCGAAATCATTTGACCTGTGTGAGCCTATATGTTTGCTTTTGGGCTTAGATGCATATAGGAAGCCCATTTAAGTTTTTACTAAGTAAATGGACTAGGTTGCTAAAATAAATTTTGACATAAGGAAATTTATTTAGGTCCAATTAGATTTGGGCTTATTCAATGAATAACAATTATTTATTTAAAGGTTAAATTCCTCTCTTTTGGGCCTTGTGTGAGAGTTGGGGGCCATAGAAGTGGGTACGACATACTGAACCCAGCTCCCCCTCACATGAACTACCCCAATTGTGAAGGCCCATTTGCCTTATTTAAATAATTGTATTAGGTTAATTATATTAGTCTAACCTAATTAAAATTGAATTAGCAACATAATTAACTTTTCAAATATATGAAATTTATTTTTCATGTAATATTTTAAAGTTAATTTTAGAAAAACACTTAGTTAATGATATATATATTCTGGATAGTTATTTCTAGTACTAGTTATTATTTCTAATATTAAATAGGAAAATATAATTGATTGTGAAATTAATTGTTTCATAATTAATTTTGGTACAATCTAAGTTTAGTATATTTTCCTAGTATTAAACTATAATTAAAAATTAAGTTTCCTCTATACTTAATTATTTATTTCTTGAATTTAATACATTTAATTAAATTGAAAATTCAATATCTAAGTTGATTTTCATCATGATACTTAAATATTGTTATTTTCATGTTATTTAATTAAAGTTGAAAATTATCTTAAGTTTGGAATCTTATTTCAGAATAACTTAAAGCTGAATAATTTTCAGAATATATTTTATTTTATTTTACTAATCATTTTCCCAAAATTTCGAAATTCCATTTCTTTAATGCAGAAATTTTGAATTTTATTTGAAAAATAGATTAAAGTTGAAAATTATTTATTTAATTTTGGACCAACTTAAATCAATGATTTTTCCATTTAATGATTAATTAAAATAAATGAACTAAAATATATTATAATTAGAAATTGAATTAATTAGTCAATGAAAGTCTAGATAGATATTATATGTTTTGCTTAAAGTATTTTTCTAGTGTATTTAATTAAATAGAAAATTAATATTTAAGTTGATTCTTAATCATGATACTTAAATATTTGAAATTTTTCTTAAATATTTAATTAAATAGGAAAATTATATTTTTTGTTGTAAATTAATTTTATTAATTAATTTTGGGCCAACATAAAATTAAGATAATTTTTCTATGATTTATTTTTATTTTATTTTAAAAGCATTTTCGAAAGTAGTATTGTTATACACTTCAATTTTCGAAATGCAATATATATTAATAGAAAATTAAATTTGAGTTGTAAATTAATTTAAATTAATTTTGAAACAACTTAAATTGAATAATTTTCTAAATATTTATGGAAATTATTACTAAGATGGAAATAATTCATATTATTTTCATATCCATCTAAGTATAATTTATAAATATTGAATTAAAATTTAGATTTGGAATTTTTCATTCTAAATTGGAAATTTTAATTAAATAAATATATATTTAAAATAAATTGATTAAAATAAATATTAGAAGAAAATACAACCTTCATTGAATAATGAGCTTTATTATTATTATTAGGATATTCGATCTCCATTGTTGGTTTTACATAGCTATTGTTTTATTGAGTAATCCTCCCTAATGGAGGAACGTTCATTAGCAAGTTAGCACCGTTTAATCTCGAAAGATAAGTAATCTTGTAAGTATTTTATATAGTTTTGATCACCCTAATGGTGGCGACTGTATAAGACTTGCAAGAATATGAAACAATGGTGGAAGCTCATAAGATTGAATAGCCTTGACTCTCGCCTAAACGGGACAGCGCATCTTGATCGAATAAAAGGTTGCTAGAATGTTGATCATTTTAGATGAGCTGACAACTCTATTCAATGAATGGTAGCTTTGACTCTCGCCTAAACGGGACACTGATATCAGTTTGTTGAAACCCTTGGAAATTATTTAGGATTGTATGTTTTAGTATTTTCACTTGTCATTCCTACTTGCTATATGCTTCATAATTTGTTAATTGTGTATGAATTTGTATTGAACCATGTTATTTTCTGTTATTAAATTGTAGTTTAATTTCGAATCTTCATTGTTGGTCTAACTTGGCTTGTTTTTCTAATGAGATAAATCTCTAATGGATTTTCACCATTGGACTAACATAATAGTGTTAGATCTCGAAAGATAAATATTGTATATGCAACATCTAGCTGTTCATCAATTGATGACACCTTAGACTAGTATTTTACAATATGAAACAAGAAGATTTAATAAATAAGATTACATTGACTCTCGCTAATCGGAGCATCGTTGGATTCTTATTTAAAATGAAATTATCCTAATTCCTCTTAGCTTATTCATTTCGAATCAGCTTAATAACATATCATTTGATGAATTGTCTATAAATCATATAAAGTCATTCCATATTTTCTCTTAAGAAATTAAATGATGCATATGATTATATTCCCAAAATTCTAGCCCAAAATGATATAAATCCTCAATCTTAGAAATCTCCTACTTGTATAGGAAAATCATAGAGTTAGATTAGTGGTGGTAGTCCAAGAAAGAATTACTAATTATACAGTTACACTTTCACAAGTGTTTCATAACAATTTTCTTTCAATGGATTTTGTTGACCGAGGTTTTCGGTAACTAATAAAATATTATAAAGTTAGAGAGCTGTAAGAAAATTAGAGAAGAATTTTTACGTGGTTGGGGCGTTAATGAGCCTTAGTCCACGAGTCTTTGTTATTTATGGATGTATTTAATACAGAGAATGTATTTGGGGAGTGTTTGACTCTTATAAATACAGAGAATGTTCTTGGTGAGTATTTACTCTACTTGCTCTTATGCAGCCCAAGATTCTCGATCCCATTTAATGAGCTTTGAGGGGTTATTTATAGTGTTTTTGGTGGGGTGATCCCTAGAATTATCCTTACAAACGTATCTGTAAGTATCCATAAAGTTGGGCATTCCCAATGAATATACCATGGGTAATGCATGGTCAAATCCCTAGGTGCTGTAGGGTTTTTATGTGGAATGTCCTTATTGTCTTTTGACTGATGTGACTCTTCACAGTGTAGCCGTCGCTAGACTTAAATGATCATTACTTTGTAGCTGCTGGTTGGAGGTTGTGCCGTCAGACTTTATTGCATGTAGCAGTCCCAACACGCTTCCTCCCATGCGGCATTAAATGCGACTTGATTGCTCAGGAGAAACCTGACACCTCGCGGAGATGCCTTAGCGTTACTCGAGCTTCCGGGAGCATATGGGGTTCCATATGCCTTCTCCGGGAGCTATGTCCTGGACGCTGCCTTACGGCATAAAGACTTAGCAAATACTGAAATTGCTTGATCCACGTGTCCTTGTCTGGTTGGTCCACGTACATTGGGCAAAATCAGGGGCAGCAGATTTAAACTGTATGAGTTTAGTATTCTGTGACTAGAATTTACTTGTACTATTCTAAGAACTCTTTGATGTAACTAAACTTAAGTCATCAAAAGAAACAACCACATATTTTAAATCTATCGCATTTGTATCTTGTTCATAGTGGTTTTGATAAGATCAATCTCTGCAAAGAGTTAATATGCCTATATCCACTGAAAGTATAATCATCTCATTCATAGATGGATGTACATTCAGGGGTGGATATGAGTTTTCGTTGTATTCTATCAATGGTGAAAACCATTAAGGTAAGTGGTTAAAGATCTTGCAAACTGATAGGGGTGGAGAAAAAGTTAGTAGATATGCAGTTCAAAGATCATTAATTTCATTTTTGAATTATATCCAAACTTTCTCCCCAAAAATTCAATTTGCATATTGACAATTAGTTACTAGTCGTTGCCTAAATCCTTCTATTATAATATAATTTCAGAATGATGTAATGGTTGTATACTTAATGTAAATCATTACTAGATTCATGGATGACCTAATCGAAATCTTAAGAAAAGCTAGAACTGCTAACCCAGGTTTGCATGTTTGTTAGCTATTCTAAGTGATTAGGGGTGGATCATCCAATAGTCATTAGATAAGAAAGTGTTTGTTTAAACAAATACTACTTTTCTAAGAAAATGACTAAGTCTGAAAATAAAGTAGCAAATAAATGAGACATTTTTTCTTGATTCCAAAAGTGTTCTATCATCTTATTATGATAATCCCACTACCTTTGTTGTCTTAACACAACCGCAGAGGTCAATATCATTTAGTTTTCTTAGACATAGTTCACGGTACCTTGTCGTAGTGGGAGAGTTTCTAGGAACTCACCTTCTTACGACTTGGAAGACACTAGTGATTAAAATCCATTGTGAGTTTAAACAAGTAATGGATTGTCAAGATAAGAAACTAAGAAGAAAAGCCAAGAGAACTATAGTTTGATCCATTCACATGGAGTAACCTAAAGTTTTCTATTACAAGGACATGAAAGGAAATTTTCGTTAATAAGTCTATTCAATGGACTGAACAAAACTTCCTGTTCCTAGTATTATATGTTTGAGTTTATCTAAACCTATGGCTTGTGGTATACCTGGTAATTACTTACTCTAATGCAAGCAACTTACTTTAGTAAGATGCTGAAGCATTTTCATTCCAATGGCAATCTATAGAAGCTTCACAACTTCTAAGCATAGATTTTATTTATCTAAGGAAATGTCTCAACTATTCCAGAAAAGATAAAGCCATGAAAGAATTTCTTAAATCAACAGTGAGAGGTCTCAGATATGCTTTAGTATGCCTTAGACCAGACACCTGCTGTTGAGTTGGAGTAATGAGTAAGTATCAGATTAATCCAGGAGAGGAACATTGGAAGACAATCAAGTAAATTTTAAGATTAAGAAGAGGAACTATATGTTAGTCAATAAGGGTGGTTTTGAAACTCTTAGACTACACCACATCAGATTTCGAGACTTGCCTGTGTGCTAGAAAGTCTGCTGATGAGAAGGTGATTACTTTGGGGGTAGAGTAGTGATTTTGGAGAAGTGTAAAAACCTATCTGAAATCTCTTAGTCTACCAGAAAGAGACTGAATGTTAAAGTTGCAGGAAAGGTACTTATTCAGTCTAAGGAAACTGAATTTCACATATAGAGAGGAATTTCACATTATCAAGGATTTTGTGATTAAGGAAGAGTAATGGTGGAGAAGAGGTTGTGTTTAATTCAACCTGTCAGATCCTATTACAAGGAGTTTACTACTATTACACTTGATTGGTATATCAAGGTGTTAATGATTATTTGAAATGCACATTTTGTTTTATATTAGTGCAAGTGGGAGTTTGTTGGGTTTTGTGCCCTAAATAAAACTCATTTCAATGTAATCAGATTTACTTATTAATAATGATTAGAAATAACATTTTATGTTGCATGGTTTACATGATTTATTTCATGATTATATGTATATAATGTATGAATTCTTTTTAAGTCCAGAACATATGAGTTTGTTCAAGATTATAGTTTTGTCAGCACAGTGGAATATAATCTTAATTATATGTTCAAAAGTCTATTCCCTGATTTGTCAGAACACTGGATTTAGACTGACATGGTAAAATCAGCGATAGGTATTCTTACACCTTGGAAAAGTGTTATGTCCTTTCCAGGACATTGGCAAAGTTTACCAGTATCGGATGTATGGAGTATACATCGAAAGGGACCGATATTGAACTTTGGTTAGATATATTAAAACTTACCGTAATATCTATTCAATTCAATATCACCTGTTGATCCTAGATCAAATGATCTTAATCCTGATATGGTTAGGTTCAATCTCAAGAGTGTTATCCGTGTTCTTTGATTTGTTAGTTAAGCCTAGTTTTGGGTCAGGGTGATACGTACATTTTGGGAACACGGTAGTGCAATTGAGGGGGAGCGCTAACATAAATATGGAATCTATAGCTTCTATCTGGCGAATTGAAAGTAAAGGATGATTTCCTTCGAGCTTAACCAAACGAAAATAAATGGTGGAGATCTCATTTCACTTAGCTGAAATATCATTTATACAGGGTTAAGTGTTTTAAGGATAAAATACATGGTAGGGTGTTACGGTAATTTAATCCCTTTACAGTGTAAATCATCTATATAGAGGATCATTGATCACATTAGGGTTATAACAATGGATAACTAATGACATGTCTATATCATGGAATATATAGAGCGTTCTATATGACTGAGAGTGCAATTCCAAGTTCTAAGTGTGGATTCAATGAAGAATTAATAAGTTAGGGAATTTACTTGGTAAATTCGGTTCAACTTATTGGAAGCTCGGTTATATAGACCCATGGTCCGCATACTAGTTGAGACCATACTGCTTGTAAGACTCAGTTAATTGATTTTAATTAATCAATTAAAATTCTAAAAGTTAGACTATGTCTGCTTTATGAATTTTCACTAAGCAAGGGTAAAACAGTAAATAGAGAGTTTAAATGGTATATTTATTAATTGGGAAACATTGATTAGTTTTTATTAATAAATAAAATAAATGATAATATATTAGTTAATAACTAATTATGTTATTAAATAATTAGATTTGACATTTATGTAGTTGAAAGAGAGAATTGGCAATCTTTGAGAAAATAGGAAACTAGAAATGATGAAATAGGAAAATTGGAAAAGTGGAAGGCTTGTTTCCTCTATGTATGGCCGGCCACCTAAGCTTCTATTTCTCATTTTATTTTTCATTTTTAAATGCCAAATAATTCAACTTTAACCCTATGTGGTATTCTATAAATAGAAGGTAAAGGCTTCAGGTTTGACAGACACTTTACTGTTTATTTTCTCAAACACTATGAAGCCGCCACTCTCTCTCTTTCTTTCTTCTCTATTTTCGAAATTCCTTGAGTGATGAGTAGTGCCCACACACATCAAGTGGTATCTCAATCATAGTATGTAAGACTATGGGAATTCTGTATCAAAGAAGGAGAAAAGAAGATCCAGATTCAGATCTTGATTATGCTCTGCTACATAAAGGAATCAAGGGCTAGAGATCTGAATGGAAGGAGTCATATTATTTTCATTGTTTTAGAATTCATATTAGGATGTTAAACAAACATACTTGTTAGTAAATCTAGATCCTGGTAAAATAATTTCCAACAATAACCTAGGCTCAACAAATATCTAATCAAAGTCTTGATAATAATCAAGGCCATAACTATTCAACCATTGATATTTAGCCACACATGGTGCTTACCACTTTTCTTACCTCAATTCAAAACTCAAGTGTGCGGGCCGACCTCAGTGGAACGATGCTCGATAATGTCGGGTCCTATGTCACGACAAAAGTAAATCAATAAGAGTTTATTCCAAAACACTATCTAAAACCTGTATCAAATAATCTAGGGTTTTCTACTGAATCTTATGGTGAAAACACCGTAAAAGAAAATACATATTTTTGCTCTAATCTATGTCTGATACTGTAGAGCTCTTCATAAGCTTCAAAACGGTATAAAGAATGTCTAAAACGGAAATCCCAAGTGAAAAGTTATGGCTAAAATACGAAAATCAGGAATTCTTGAAAATTGACCATCCGGAATTCCGGTTGGTGCAGCACTGTTCCATCCGGAATTTCGGTTCACAACAGCACAAACTCAAAAATTTCAGCTCTTCAAAGCCCCAAAACTTGCTCCAAACCTAACAAATTGTTCCCAAGCTTTACAGAATAGTGTAATAACATAAATATAACATATCTCAAGCTTCAAAACACAAAAATTCAATCCCTAACTCAAAATCACATGTTCAAGTGAAAAAATTCAACTTTGGCTTCATCAAACCAAACTTAATTCAAACAGCCATAGAGACCACTTAACACCACTCCTAACATACTCAAAAACCTACCTTAAACACATCCCAAACTCAGTTTGATTCCTACAGCAACAGAAAAGCAAAACCCTAACTCAAAACCAACTCAAAAACTAGTGTGCTGAACACAAAAAGTAGGAAACCTACCTCAATTCACTTCTAGGCTGATTTGGAATTAAAATTCTGCTTGTAATAAGAAAGCTTGCTGAAGAAAATCCCCTAGGGTTGGCTGGTTCAAGCTTGCACGAGAGAGAGAAGGAGAAGAGGTTGTGTTTTAATGGTTACTTGGTTTCTAAGTAATATATAATAAGGGTTTTCTTTTCTTTCTTCTTTCCTTTTTTTTTCCTTTTTAAAATATACAATCAGCCCATGAAATTAAAAGTCAAAATTTCCATTTAACAAAATGACTAATTTATCCTCCAAAGAAACTTAAATTCTAAAAAAAATAACCTAGGGGCATTTTGGTAATTTTACTAATCCATTAAACCGACATTCTAAAATTCTAACCTAGTCAGGAATACCCTCAAAATAATTCTTCTATTAATGTCGTGACATTTCTGACCATAATGCTAAATTTCCACAGTCGTCGGGCCTGATAAAATATTTTTATTTCAAAAATGGTATTCTCGATACACACATATCCCAATATAATCTCCGTAATTAATAAATTACGCTTGATGATCATTCAATAAAACCTTATTAATTACCCTAAGTAAGATCATACTCTTACTTCATTACCAAAATAATTACATATTTAATAAAATATGTCTTCTTAAATATCATTTATTTTTCCGAATATTACAACTATCCCCCCTTATAGGAATTTCGTCCTCGAAATTTACCTGAAAAGCTTGAGATACAGCTCTTGCATCTATGACTCTAATTCCCAAGTCGCTTCTTCAACCTTGCTATTCCGCCACAGCACTTTAACTAGCGGAATAGTCTTGTTCCGCAGCACCTTTTCATACCTGTCTAAAATCTGTACTGGTTGTTCTTCATATGACAGGTCGGTCTGAAGCTCAATGTCTTCATAACTTAAGACATGAGTTGTATCTGATACATATTTCTGAAGCATCGAAACACGTTATGAACCCCAAATAAAGCAGGAGGTAGAGCCAACCGATAAGCTACCTGACCTACTTTCTCAAGAATCTCGAACGGACCAATAAACCTGGGACTCAACTTTCCTTTCTTCTCGAACATTTGAATTCCTTTCATTGGGGATACCCGAAGGAAAACAAAATTCCCAATCTAGAATTCGACATCCCTACGCTTTGGATCTGCGTAGCTTTTCTATCTACTTTGTGAAGCAAGCATACGAGCTCGAATCTTTTCAATAGCCTCAGTCGTTCTTTGGACAGCCTCAGGTCCAAGATACCTACGTTCACCAGCTTCATCCCAGTGAATGGGTGAACGACATTTCCTTCCATAAAGCATCTCATAAGGGGCCATGCCAATGGTACTTTGATAACTATTGTTATAAGAAAACTCAATCAGAGGTAGGTACTTGTTCCAAGAACCTTCAAAATCCATTACACATGCCCTCAACATATCCTCAAGTATCTGAATCGTCCTTTCAGATTGACCATCAATTTGAGGATGAAAAGCTGTACTGAATTTTAATTTAGTACCCATTGCTTGCTGTAAGCTTTCCCAGAATTTGGATGTAAACTTTGGACCTCGGTCTGAAACTATCGACTTTGGGGCACCATGAGGCCGCACTCTCTCCTTGATATATAAATCATCATATTGATCCAGTGTATACGTTGTTCTCACTGGTAAAAAGTGCGTAGACTTCGTATATCGATCCTCTGTCACCCAAATAGAGTCATAATACCTTATTGTTCTGGGCAATCCCACCACAAAATCCATTGTGATATCTTTCCGTTTCCACTCGGGAATCTTTAAAGGCTGAAGTAAACCTACCGGCCTCTGATGTTCTGCTTTAATTTATCGACAGGTTAAGCATTTTGATACATATTCAACAACATCCCTCTTCATACCCGGCCACCAGTATAAAGCTTTCACATCATGATACATTTTGGTTGTCCCCGAGTGTAAGGAGTATGGTGTTGTATGAGATTCATCAAGAATCTCCTGTCTGATATCTTTGTCACCCGGTATACAAATTCTATTTTTGTATCGTAATAACGCATCAGATGAAAATGAAAAGTCTTTTGCCGACCCAGCCTCTAACTTCTCCTTATGCCCTGTAACTCAGAATCACTTTGTTGAGCCACTCTAATTCTTTCCAACAAATCAGACTGCAAGGTAATATTGGCAAGTTTTCCAATCACAAATTCAATTCCCGCTCTAGTCATATCCTCAGCCAACTTTGTTAAAGTCTTCTTTAGTTCACAGACTTGCCCTAGTCCTTTTCGACTTAGAGCATCCGCTACCACATTTGCTTTGCCAGGGTGGTAGAGAATCTCGCAGTCATAATCTTTGACTAGTTCTAACCATCGTCATTGCCTCATATTTAAGTCCTTCTGACTGAAAAAGTACTTGAGGCTTTTGTGATCCGTATAAATCTCACATTTCTCACCATATAGATAGTGACGCCAAACTTTCAATGCGAAAACAACTGCTGCCAATTCAATATCATGGGTAGGATACCGCTGTTCATACTCTTTCAATTGCCTATATGCATAAGAAATTACTTTCCCTGACTGCATAAGAACACACCCTAACCCCTTTTTGCATGCAACACAGTAAATCACAAACTTTTCATCACTTACCGGTAAGGTTAGTACAGGAGCCGTAATCAACTTTTGTTTTAGTTCCTGGAAACTACTTTCACACTTACCAGTCCAAACAAACTTGCAGTTCTGTTGGGTCAATTCTGTTAAGGGTGTAGAAATCTTTGCAAAGCCCTCAACAAATCTCCTATAATACCCTGCCAACCCCAGGAAACTTCTAACTTCAATTGCTGATTTAGGTCGAGGCCAGTCTCGTACCGCTTCAATCTTTACCGGGTCTACTAAAATACCATCTTTACTTACCACATGCCTCAAGAAACTCACCTGAGGCAACCAAAATTCACATTTCCTAAACTTGGCATGCAGCTTATGCTCCCTGAGACGTTGTAACACCATCCGAAGATGGCTTTCGTGAGTCTCTTCTGTGTCTGAATAAATTAAAATATCATCAATAAAGACAATAACAAAATCATCCATGAAGTCTTTGAACACTCGGTTCATCAAGTCCATAAATGTTGTCGCGGCGTTTGTTAATCCGAATGACATTACCAGAAATTCATAGTGCCCATACTTGGTTCAGAAAGCTGTCTTTGGAATATCTTCTTCTCGAATCCTCAACTGGTGATAACCAGATCGAAGATCGATCTTGGAGAAGACGGTCTTTCCCTGTAGCTGATCGAATAAGTCATCTATCCTTAACAGAGGATACTTGTTCTTCACTGTCAACTTGTTTAACTCCCGCTAATCAATGCACATTCGTAAAGTTCCATCTTTCTTCTTCACGAACAAAACTGGTGCACCCCAAGGTGAAGTACTTGGTCTTGTAAATTTTAAATCCATCATTCCATGTAATTGCACTTTGAACTCTTTTAGCTCTGCAGGTACAATCTTGTAGGGAGCTCTTGATACAGGCTTTGCTCCTGGTATTAGATCAATCTCAAAATCAATTTCACGTTTCGGTTGTAACCCTAGTAACTCCTCTGGAAAAACATCCAGAAATTCTCGAACTACTGGGACATGCTTCGATCCCGCTTATGGTTCCCTTGTAATATCCACCACATTTGCTAAGAAACCGATGCACCCCCCACACAACAAATCTCTTGCCTTAAGCGCTAAAATTAAGGGAATCCGAGATCCCTGGATCTTCCCCAGAAATACAAAGGGGTCCTCGCCCTCAGGCTGAAAAGTTACCATCTTTCTTTTACAATCAATAGTTGCGTTGTATTTAGCAAGCCAATCCATGCCCAAAATAACATCAAAATCCTCCAGATTCAATTCTATCAAATCAATTGATAACTCCCTTCCTTTCACAAATACTAGAACGGATCGAACCCACCTGCTGGAGATGACCAACTCCCTAGTAGGTATCAAGGTTCCAAAACCTCTAGAAAGCACATCACTAGGTCTATTCAACTTCTCAATTATTCTACTTGAAATATAAGAATGCGTCGCACCAGAATCAATTAGAACAGTCAATAAAGTACCAGCAACAGAAAGCTGACCTGTCACAGTAGAAGGACCAGCATCAACCTCAGCTTGAGTTAGTGCAAACACTCGGGCAGGAGCAGGTGTATCATCCTTCGTTTGCTCTAGTCGTAGTAGCTGTGGGCAATTCCTCTTCATGTGACCCACTATCCCACAGTGGAAACAGGCCCGACCTGACACTCAACCTGGTGGCGCCTTTCACATCTCGGGCATTCAGGGAAAGTTTGCTAGTTTTTGTTCCCACCACGACGGAAGCCTTGGTTACCCCATAACCTTTTGTTTGGGCCTGCAGCTAATGATTCACTAGGCCTTTTCTTGCGGTCACCGAGATCAGTACCCCTTCCAGAACCAACACCTGACGTTTTTTTCCACGAATCTCTTCTGGCAATATTTTTCTTTCGTATCTGATCTTCTGCACCCTCAGAAACTAGGGCTTGTTCAACTATTTGGGCATAAGTTCGAGCAACCCCCGGTTGTTTAGAAGCAACAATCACATCCCCTGCGATATGTTCATCCAACCCTCGGATAAACTTTGCTTTTCTAGCAACTTCAGTAGCCACCTCATCTGAAGCAAATTTTGCCAGTCGATCAAACTTAGTGGCATACTCTGTCATTGTCATGTTGCCCTGAGTCAATCGTATAAACTCTTCTCCCTTTGCTGCCCGAATATACTCATTATAGTACTTCTCATAAAACAAGGTCCGGAAGGCATCCCAGGTCATGTTATTCAGGTCATGACCCTGAGACGCAATCTCCCACCAAATACAGGCATCATCTCCCAGCATAAAGATAGCACACCTGACCCAGTCATTATCTTCGACCTGCATAAAATCAAAAATGGATGTTATCATACTCATCTACTGCTCCGCCTTGAGTGGATCAGCACCACCCTCAAATAATGGCAGGTTTTGCTTCCTGAACTTCTCATACAACAGTTCCAAACGATTCCCTGCATCCGGTGGCACTACCAGAGGTGCCAGATGATTAAGATTAGAGTTTAGAGCAGGCTGAGCTCGCTGCTCACTCAATTCTCTAAGTTGTTCACCCTGCTACTGGATAGTCTCTTACATCGCAGCATATAACTCTTCCCAATTTGGTGGTGGTGGAGGGTTCTCGCCCTCACCAGCAACCTCGAGCCCAGCTAGCTCGCGGTTACCCCTACCAGTCCGCCTCGGGTGTATAATCTATACACCTGTGGTCACATTCTAGGTAATAACAATACTATTAAGTATTTCATATATCATAATCCTTCCCACACACTTCCATATAATAACACAATTCATAAAATTAGGCAGCCAGATAATTAACAAATTATCTATTAATTAAAAGCTTACTGAACCATGAGTCGAACGAGTCTTTACAGCCGATGTACATATCAAACCATTCTTCAGGATCTAAAAACCTTGGCACTTTGATACCATGTTTTAACGCCTTGTCCAATAGGGACGCCACGTGTGTGCTTTTGTAAAATTCTTATTTAGATACTATATAATTAGACCAAAAGTGTGGGTAATTAAATTTTTGATAATTAAAGCAAAGCATATAAAAAATTCTTTACAGTAAAAGATAATTAATGAGAACTATGGGGACCTGCTGTTTAAAAATATTACAAACTAGTTTATTAGTACTTTTTCAACACAAACTTTGCAATTCCAAAATACTATCAAAATTGAGCATCCTATTCACTAGGCCGTGCCACTGCGGCTGATAAGTACATTGCTGCAACGACCTCGAACTCATGGCTGCTCAACCTTTGCCTTCCCTTTACCTCCACCACAAAGCACCCGTGAGTCACAGAGACCCAACAAGAAAAGTGAATAAAACAATAACCGATAATAATCATCAATTTAATCTCATATCAACATGTTTACACATTTACACAATATTATAAACACACAATCCTGGTACTTTATGAAGTACCCTTTTACCACTCGTTAACCACGAGCTGAATATGTAACTACCGTTGCTCGATGAAGCAATCGATAATTAAGAAACCTATCTGCGGTTTCAGGAGTAATTACTCATAACGGTATTAACCGTTTCCAACCCTAGGTCATAACCTAGGCTCAACAAATATCTAATCAAAGTCTTGATAATAATCAAGGCCATAACCATTCAACCATTGATATTTAGCCACACACGGTGCTTACCACTTTTCTTACCTCAATTCAGAACTCAAGTGTGCGGGCCGACCTTAGTGAAACGATGCTCGATAATCTCGGGTCCTATGTAACGACAAAAGTAAATCAATAAGGGTCTATTCCAAAACACTATCTAAAACATGTATAAAATAATCTAGGGTTTTCTACTGAATCTTATGGTGAAAAGCCCTTAAAATAAAATACATATTTTTTCTCTAATCTATGTCTGATACTGTAGAGCTCTTCAAAAGCTTCAAAATGGTATAAAGAATGTCTAAAACGGACACCCGAGTGAAAAGTTATGGCTAAAATACGAAAATTGGGAATTCTTGAAAATTGACCATCGAGAATTCCGGTTGGTGTAGCCCTGTTCCATCCAGAATTCCGGTTCACAACACCACAAACTCGAAAATTTCAGCTCTTCAAAGCCCCAAAGCTTGCTCCAAACCTAAGCAATTGTTCCCAAGCTTTACAGAACAGTATAATAACATAAATATAACATATCTCAAGCTTCAAAACACAAAAATTCAATCCCTAACTCAAAATCACATGTTCAAGTGAAAAAATTCAACTTTGGCTTCATCAATCCAAACTCAATTCAAACAGCCATAGAGACCACTTAACACCACTCCCAACATACTCAAAAACCTACCCTAAACACACCCCAAACTCAGTTTGATTCCTACAGCAATAGAAAAGCAAGACCCTACATCAAAACCAACTCAAAAACTAGTGTTCTCAACCCAAAAAGTAGGAAACCTACCGCAATTGACTTCTAGACTGATTTGGAATTGAAATTTTGCTTGGAAAAAGAAAGCTTGCTGAAGAAAATCCCTTTAGGGTTGGCTGGTTCAAGCTTGCACGAGAGAGCGAAGGAGAAGAGGTTGTGTTTTGATGGTTACTTTGTTTCTAAGTAATATATAATAAGGGTTTCCTTTTCTTTCTTCTTTTAGTTTTTTTCTTTTTTTAAAATGTACAATCAGCCCATAAAATTAAAAGTCAAAATTCCCATTTAACAAAATGTCTAATTTACCCTCCAAAGAAACTTAAATTCTAAAATATAACCTAGGGGCATTTTGGTAATTTTACTAATCTTTTAAACTAACATTCTAAAAATTCTAACCTAGTCGAGAATACCCTCAAAATAATTCTTCCATTAATGTCGTGACATTTATGACCATAATGCTAAATTTCCATAGTCGTCGGGCCCGATAAAATATTTTTATTTCAAAAATGGTATTGTCGATACACACATATCCTAATATAATCTCCGTAATTAATAAATTACGCTTAATGATCTTTTAATAAACCCTTATTAATTACCCTAAGTAAGATCATAATGTTACTTCATTACCAAAATAGTTAAATATTTAATAAAATAAGTCTACTTAAATATCATTTATTTTTTGGGATATTACACTAGGGAATTCACAAATAATGTAGGCTTGAAAAGCTCAATCGATCCAAAAAAAATTACCCATATAATATCTCAAAATTATGGGTAATTTATCGATTGCGCCTGAAATGATTATCAAACAAGTTCTAGAGTGGTTGAGACTTTAAATTAAAATTCAAACATGCATTCATCTTTCCAAATATTAGTAAATATGACAATTAAATTAATGTGCAAAAGTTTTTAAAAAAACAAGTTTGAGCAGTAATTAATAATGAGTTAAGCACACAAATCATGAGAATTTATTATTTTCTAGAATTATAACTATCACACAATGAAGAATTTCATCATCAAAAAAATTATGTTCCACAAGACCATGCATAAGATATCAACGTAAAGACACATATCAACCACGAGCAATCATTGTCCACAGAATTTCATTCAATCGACACTTACTAAAATTAAAGAAACAAAAATTAATATAAACTAAAAAAAATGATAAAAATAAGAAAAATTAATTAAACTAAAAAAAGATAAAATAAGTAAATAAAAAACTTAACAACTAAGAAAAAAAAAATGTTGATAGACAAGACAGTTAATCTCTCCCCCCCCCCCCCCCCACTTAATATAGGCATTGTCCTCAAGGCTCAATTAAATAAAATCAATGAATAAAAGGAGGGTAAGATAAACTCCCCAAAGTTTATTTTGTTTAGCGTCATTAGCTCGAGTGTATGTTGTGCTCATGTAGTCTTCATGTCGGGTCTTCTAACAAAGACTCATTCTTTATGTATTTATTAATGGAATCTAACACATTATACTTAATTTATACACCATTAAATTCCATTGTAGGTATCCATACTTTTGTATCCAACTTCTTAGTAGTGAGTAAGAAGAGTCTCCCATATAAAATTGATGTAGGATTGGGATCACCCTCATCTTCCATCTCAATTATGTAAAAATCACTTTGAATGACAAGTCTATTAGCCTGAACAAAAATATCTTCAACTTGTTGGGTTTTGTGCCCTAAATAAAACCCATTTCAATATAATCCAATTTACTAATTAATAAAGATCAGAAATCTCTTTTATGTTGCTTGGTTTACATGATTTATTTCATGATTATGTTTAATGTATAAATTCTATTAAGTCCTGAACATATGTATATATATGCATATATATATATATTTGTTCATGATTATAGTGTCGTCAACACAATGGAATATAATCATGATTACATGTTTAAAAGTTTAATTCCCATGATTTGTCAGTTCACTGGATTTAGATTGCATGATAATCAGCGATAAGGTATACTTACACATTGGATAAATGTTATGTCTTTTCCAGGGCATTAGCAAACTTTACCAGTATCAGATGTATGGAGTGTACATTGGAAGGGACCGATATTGAAATTAGACAAGATATCATAAACTTACCGTTATATCTTTTTAAGTCAATATCAATGGTTGATCTTAGGTATATGGATCTTAATCCTGATGTGGTTAGGTTCAACTTAGTTGTATTATTTATGTTCTATTTTTTCGTTAAAGTCGACCAATTGGATCTTCTCGTGACATACAAATTAGAGGACATGGTATTTCAATTGAGTGGGAGCGCTAAACATAGATATGGAATCTATAGCTTCTATAAGTATTTAGAAGTGAAACGATGATTTCCTTCGAGCTTGGCTGAATAGAGATAAATGATTGAGGCCTCATTTCAGTAATTATATTAGTTTACTAAAGTATCATTTATAGGTTGCTAAGTGTTTTAAAGATAAAATACATTGAATGGTAGAACGGTAAATTTCTCCCTATTCAGTGTAGATCATCTATAGAGGATCTTTGACTATTAGGATTATAACAATGGATAATCATAACGTATCTATATCGTGGTACATCTAGAGCTTTCTATATAATTTTGAGTGTATTCAATTAAAAATCTATAGTGGAGCAAGGCGGAATTAATAAGTTGAGAATTTACTTGGTAAATTCTAGATCTGCTTATTGAAAGCTTTGTTATATAGGCCCATGGTCCCCTCACTAGTTGAGATAATACTGCTTGCAGACTCAGTTAATTGATTTTAATTAATTAATTATAATTCTAAAATTAGACTATGTCTTGTTTAAGAATTTTCACTAAGCAAGGGCTTAATTGTGAAGAAAAGAGGTTTTGGGGTTAGTTTGTTAATTAAGAAACTTCGTATGGTCTAATTAATAAATTACATAAATGATAATTTTAATTAGTAATTAATTATAATTATTAAATAAATAGTTTTGGCATTTATAGGATTGAATTGGAAAATATGGTATTATTGAAAAGAAGAATAAGTGGTTGAAATAAAGTGGCAAAAATCTAACAAGAAACTGGTTCACTTTAAGTGTACGACCTAGAAGTTATTTTTGCCCAATATTTTATCCTTTTTTAGTCCATATAATTCAGCCCTAAGCCTTGGTTGAAATACTATAAAAAGAACATGAAGCTCTCATCTCATCCGCTTGACAATTTGTCAACTAATGTCAACCTGACTATTCAACCAACCTAGATGACAGAGTTCCTTCCTTAGTGATTTTAGCCTCCTTCATTGTTCTTCGATATTCGAAACCCATAGTGAATGAGTGCCATGCCCACACATAGTAAGTCAAGTACTCAATCATAGTGAATAAGACGGTGATAACCAAACTCGAAGGAGAGAAAGAGATCCAGGTTCAGATCTTGATAATGCTCTGCTACAGAAAGGAATCAAGGGCTAGAGATCTTGAACGGAATGAGTCATTATATTCTGCTGCAATCAATGTAAGGTTTTCTTAACCATTATGTGTTTATTTCATTGTTTTTGAGAATTAATATTTAGGATGTTAATTCAACATACTTGTTAGTAAATCTTGATCTTGCTAAAATATTCCCAACAACTAGCCTCAGAGCCATGGTAATGATTTACTTTCATGTAATATGGATTTAAAACGATGAATACTGTTTGTGTGTTGATTTGGATGTATTCATGTTGGTTTATGTGTTATTTGATGATTGAATGTGTATTACAAAAATTTTGCATAAAAATAATTTTATTTTTGTTCTGAAAATATTTTATTTAGATTCCTTGTGAATAATTAAGCAATTTTGGTTTGTACGAAACTCGATTCCGATAAAAATTGAAAAAGTTATGCAGGTTTAAAAATCGGGTGTTAATGGTGTCGAGATGGTGCTCATGCGCACCAGGCATCTCAGACAAGACACCATCAACAAAATTGGGAGTTTTGTTAAGGAGTACTTCATGGTGGATGGCACGGGCATCACTCGTACCCGGTTCCAGCAGATTCCAACATATCACCGCCCTCCCCTCACTCTTACTCTCCCGGATAGAGTTCAAAGGCTTCCTCGACTGCTGGGGGAAGACCGGAACATTATCCAGTTGACCTCCAAGGATAACTTTGTGAAGTATGGGCCCTATCCGAAGAATTTCATTCCCAAGCCAATTAAGAGGAGGAAGAGGAAATCTGATGCTGGACGGGCTGAACGAGCTCATCAGGAGAATGAACCCATTCAACTTAAGCACGAAGCTAAGTTGAAGGGAGGTGCAAGGGCCAAGTAGTATGCTCAGGAGCCCTTGAATCCTGAAGATGAGGCTGAGGAAGAGCATGTGACTCTGTTGAAAAGGAGGAAGAAACTTTCGGCCCAGCCCAAGCCTATTGAACATGCTATTCGCATTGGGGAGCCCATCTTGGCTGCTCGGCCGCCTTCTCCTGTGTTTGGAAAAGGGAAAGCTATTATGTCTGAAATAAGAGGCATGTTACGTGATGATGGACTTTCGAGTCTTGTTTGGGCAATCACCTTGCATACTACTTCGTCTTGTTTTTGAGCTTCTTGACTATTATGCTTTATGTTTCTGATGTCTGTTTTCTCTAACCATGTTGTTTTTATTCCATGCAGACATGTCTCAAAAGATGCTTGACGCTCTGAGGAAGAGAATTGGCAGAAGTTCCAATGCATCTCCTCCAGCCAAGAAGTCTAAAGGCAGTGAGCGGTCCTCCTCTAAGGAAAAGGCGCCTGTCGGGAAGGTCATTGATCTTTCTGAGGAGCTAGCAGTTGCAAACCCCTCTACTCCAAAAGTTTCTAAGTCAAAGGAGTCTCGAGGAGGGAGTTTGGACAGGCCTGAACAACCGAGAAGTGGGTCTGAGCTGACTAAGAGTGGACCCGAGCAGATGTGGGCCCCTACTCCACCTTTGTCGGTGCTTCAGAGGCCAAGAAGGGCAAAGAGATGCTTGCCCACTATCTGAACCGGTTGGTTCCTGAGGTTAGTGAGCAACTAGCTGGCGCTGACAATGACTCTTCTCTGAAGCCCCTGATGACCGGAGTCTTGAAGGAATTCACCAGGGTAAGTCTTTCTTGACTCTTTCCTTTAATCTTCTTTACTTGGCTCAAATACTAAAGTTTTTTCTTTGTGCAGGTCGGTCTGAAGTTGGCCTACACATACTCATGGGCTAAGTCTGCTGCCTCTAGGAACACGGCTTTGTCCAACACCATGAGGGCAAAGGTGGACTTGGCCAAGAAGGACGCTGACGACGCCAGGGTGGAACTTGGAGCTGTTCGAATGGAGCTTGGTGAAGCCAACAAGAAGCTTTTTACCACCCAGAAGAAAATAGCTGAGTTGACTAAGGATCTTGAGGCTTCTGACCGTCTTGAAGAGACCATCAAGACCTTATATGCTGAAGTGAATAGTCTTCAAGATGAAAGGACTTCTCTTCGAGCGGTTCTTCGTCGGGTGGAGGAGGAGACGAAATCTAAGGAGGAGGAGCTTACGGCCGAGGTGACGAAGCTGAAAGAGAAAGTTAATGCTCTGCAGACAGCCGATCTTGAGCTCTTCTATGACTTTTGGAAGGCTAATTGTCAGGCATACTTCGACAATTTGGGTGATGCAAGGACCTATACCTCGAGCTCTGTGCTTTCCATGTGGCTTATGGTGAAACTGAGGTGGCTGCTTCTACATCTGGCAAAAATCCTGATGTACCTCCCGTTCAAACAACAGATCCTCCAGCTCCTACTGGCCCAGAAGACCCGAACAATTAGCCTGGGACTCCTGCTATTTAAACACTTCTTCTTTTATCCTTTTATTTTTCTATATCTTATTCGGTCGTAAGGCCTTTTCTAAGACATCATGACCGGCCAAGCGGTCTTTAAATTTGGAATTACTTTTCATTTTACAGACAACGAGCTGACCGAGAAGCTTTAAATCCCGGTATTACGTGCTTTTGTTATCTTTAATGAATTTCATTCTCTATTAATAATCATCGTTCAATTGTGATTGTTTTATTTTTACCAAATGCTTTGTATAGGTATAGGTGCCCCCCAAGTGACCGAGCAGACTTATGACTCTTGGTCACTTGTTTTTTGCAAGTATATTGTTTATCTGTTCGGTGTTTTGGGTTTGACCAAACCTTTTGTACGCACTGGATGGTAAATTAGAAACATGCTGATAATTTCGACTCAATTTGAATTTTGAAATAACTATCTTTATTCATTTATTGATCGAAAAATGTGTTTGTTACCGTAGTAACTTACAGCAGAGCTATTTGATCTAATCTGATCTTTTAGCTTAACATGAAATAAAACAAATTGTAGAAATAGAAATTGTACTTTATATGTTGGTCACGTGACTTGAGTACTTTCCTTTTGTCAAAACCTGAGTACTTAAGAGCAAATGTTCATTTAGTACTTAGTGTGGTCGTCCGACCTGGTACTTTATTGGTAGTATTTCCTTAAATGTTCCCCATTCCAATACCGTGGTACTAGAACGAGATGCATTTTTCTCGTCATACTTACCCAATTTGTATGCTCTGGATTCGAGAATTTCGACCACTTGATATGGTCCTTCCCAGTTAGGTCCCAGTACACCTGCCATACTGTCTTTGGTGTTTAAGAATACCCTTCTTAGGACCATATCTCCCACGAAGAATTTCCGAGCCTTCACTTGTTTGTTGAAATATCGAGCTACTTTTTGTTGTTGGGCTATCCATTTCAAGTTTGCGATGGCTCATCTTTCTTCAATTTCATCAAGTGATTCGGCTAGGAGTACGTGATCGCCATCTTGATTGTACATCAACCTTCTGTGGGATGGTGGCTCGAGTTTTACAGGCAACATAGCTTCATATCCGTATGCCATAGCGAATGGTGTCTGTCTTGTTGTCGTTTTCTCAGTTGTCCGATATGACCATAGAACTTCAGGAAGCTCTTTTGGCCAATTTCCTTTGGCATCTTCGAGTTTTTTCTTAGTGTATCCTTCAACGTCTTGTTGACTGCTTCAACTTGACCATTCGCTTGAGGATGTGCCACTGCGGAGAAACTTTTGATGATACCATGGTTCGCACAAATGTCAGTGAAGGATTGGCTGTCGAACTGCTTGCCATTATCTGAAACTATCTTGTACGGCAGTCCGAACTAGCAGATTATGCGCTTCACAATAAAGTCTTGAACTTTCTTTGATGTGATGGTTGTGAGTGGTTCGGCTTCCGTCCACTTAGTAAAGTAATCAACCGCTACCACTGCATACTGCACTCCTCCCTTACCTTTGGGTAATTCTCCGATCAAGTCAATTCCCCAAATGGCAAAGGGACACGAGCTCTGCATTTAAGTTAACTTGTTAGGTGGAGCTGGATGTATCTTTGAAAATCTCTTGCATTTGTCACACTTCTTAACGTAGGCTTTTGGATCCTCAATCATCGTTTGCCAGAAGTAACCTTGCCTTAGAATTTTCTTAGATAAGTTTTGCCCGGCGGCATGGGTTCCATAGAATCCGTCATGCACCTCAGATAGGATTCGTGCAGCTTCTTCTTGAGTAACACATCTGAGCAATGGCATTGAGAACCCTCTCCTGTACATAATTCCCTCTACTATGATATACCGTCAACTTTCCTTCTCATTTTTTGAGCTTTATTTCGATTATCTGGGAGTTTCCCATAGTCAAGGTAGGCTTCTATTGGTGTCATCCAGTGTGGGGAAATATCAATCATTTTGATTTCTTCCATGCCAGTGATGCTAGGCTCTTCGAGGAACTGGATAGGAACCAAGTTCGCCTTGTCACTTACATTGTTGCTTGCAAATCAAGCTAACGTGTCTGCAGTTGTGTTTTCTTCCCTTGGGATTTGTCTGAGACCGTAGCTTTTCAATTGTGCGAGCAGATCATGTATTTTGCTCAGATATGCTATCATCTTTTCTTCCCGAGCCTCATATTCTCTGGATACACAGTTTACCACCAGCTGTGAATCACTACAGATTTCAATGTGTTCGACCTTCATCCCCTAGGCTAGCTTTAGCCCAGCAATTAGAGCTTCATACTCGCCTTCGTTGTTAGATTCTTTGAATCAAAACTTGACTGCAGCGTGCAAGTGTTGCCCCCCCAGGCATGACAAGGGCGATTCCTGCACTAGATAGATGATCTGTAGCTGACCCATCTACATGTAGTTTCCAGGTCGGCTTATCTTTGTTCTTACTTGGCTGAGGTGTTAGTACCGGCTCGGGGTTGCTTTCTGGTATGCTTTCTTTCTTGCCTGTGCATTCTACAACAAAAGTCTACTAAGGCTTGGTCTTTGATTGCTGTTTGGGGTTGGAAAGTAATTTCGTATTGGCCCAACTCTACTTCCCACTTGAGTAGTCGTCCAGAAGCATGTGGCTTTTGCAATATTTGGCGTAATGGCTGGTCAGTGTATACC
Organism: Cannabis sativa; assembly: GCF_029168945.1. NCBI lineage: Eukaryota > Viridiplantae > Streptophyta > Magnoliopsida > Rosales > Cannabaceae > Cannabis > Cannabis sativa. The sequence continues at coordinate 86,762,852 of NC_083602.1, forward strand.
CAAACAGGATGAGCTTTAAAATAAGGCCTTAACTTTCTGATTACAAGAATAAGACAGTAAGCGAGTTTCTCTATTAAAGGGTATCAGCCCTCGACCTCAATGAGTCTTTTACAGATGTAATAGACTGGGTGTTGTATGTTGTTTTCTTCTCTAATTAGCACAGCACTCACGGCATGTTCCGTGACGACTAAGTATATTCCAAGTTCTTCTCTGTCTAGAAGTTTCGAGAGTACGGGAGGTTTTGCAAGTAACGCTTTTAGCTCTTGGAAAGCTTTTTCACATTCCTCAGTCCACTCAAACTGCTTGTTTCCTCGCAAGATATTGAAGAATGGGACACACTTATCTGTTGATTTTGAAACAAATCTGCTGAGTGCGATGATCCGACCAGTCAAACTTTGCACTTCTTTGGTTTTAGTTGGCGAGTTCATATCCAGGAGGGCTTGAATCTTCTCTGCATTAGCTTCAATTCCTCGGGCATTTACGATGAAGCCTAGAAACTTTCCCGAGCTGACTCCAAAGGAACACTTTGAGGGATTTAATTTCATATTGTACTTTCTAAGGAATTTGAAACATTCGCCCAGGTCATCTATGTGCCCCCCAGCCTTCCTGGATTTGACGAGCATATCATCTACGTACACTTCCATATTTCATCCAATCTGGTCTTTTGACATTTTGTTTACCAATCTTTGGTATGTAGCTCCAGCATTTTTTAGACCAAACAGCATTACTTTGTAGTAATATAGACCCATATCTGTTCGAAAACTTGTATGTTCTTGGTCTGGTGGATGCATTTTGATTTGATTGTAGCCTGAGTAAGCGTCCATGAAGCTTAATATTTCATTCCCTGCTGTTGCATCTATGAGCTGAGCGATCCTTGAAAGTGGAAAATAGTTTTTAGGGCATGCTTTGTTGAGGTCTGTGAAATCAATACAGACTCGCCATTTCTGTTTGGCTTGGGCACCAATACGGGATTTGCGACCCAAGCTGGGTAGAAAACTTCAATTATAAAGTCGTTGTTGCGTAGCTTTTCTACTTCTTCCTTCAAGGCTAATGCTCGTTCTTAATCTAGAAACCTTCACTTTTGTTGGACTGGCCAGAAGTTAGGATCGATATTCAGAACATGTGAAATGATAGAAGGATCAATTCCAACCATATCCGCATGTGACCAGGCAAAAACGTCTAGGTTTGATCTCAGAAATTTTATCAATTCTGATTTTACATCGAGCAACAAACCCTTTCCGATCTTTAGCTTTTTGGTCGGGATATCTAGATCAATCTCGATCTCTTCTAACTCTTCCACAGGTCAAACATTACTACTTGGGTCCCTAAGTTGAGGATCCACATCTTCATCCCCGCCTTGGGAAGTTCCCTACTTGGAAATGTTTTTTCCCTTGTCTGTGCTCTGGCTTGAGGATACTTCCTTCTTAGCCTTGGCCACTGCAAGGTTGTCACATTCCCAAGCAGACTACTTGTTTCCTCTTAGACACCGTACCCCATTCTTTGTTGGAAACTTCAGGCATGAGTGGAATATTGATGTGACAACCTTTAAGTCATACAAGGTCGGCCAGCCTAGCATTACGTTAAAAGATGAAGGAACATCTAATATCAGGAACTCTACCATGATAGTCATGCTCCTCAGAGCTTTTCCAACAGTGAGGGGTAGACAAATTTTTCCTAGAGGTGCAACTCCTTGACCGGAGAAACACTAGACAAGCTGGAGACATGGGGTTAGATCCTTGAGTTGGAGTCCCATCTTTTCATAATCATTTTATTGGCTATCTGGACTTCCACGACCAGCGGGTCGTTGTGCAGACACTTAATTTTTACAGCGTCTTCATCATTGAAAGTTATGGTCGGCCCTCCTACTCCTAGAACTTTGCGCTTCCTTTCTTCCACGACCAAGATAACTTCTTCTTGCTCGTGCTGCGCTGTTCGGGCATACCTCTCCAGAACTTTGGCCGAATCTCCAGCAATGTGCGGGCCTCCAACGATAACTTACAGATGCCCATCTACTGGTGGAGGTAGCAAATCTTGGTTATTGTCGTTCCTCTGAACCTGATTGGTCTTGACATACTTATGCAGGTGTGGGTTGTTTCTCCGTGGAATCGACAAAACTTTGTCATATCCCTCTTGCTGACATCTTTCTTCATGGGCACGGGCTTCTTATATGGGGCCAGTGACTAAGTTGCCATGTAAACCCTTTCTATATCTTCAGTCAAGATAGTGAATCCAGTGTACTTGACTTGATTCTCCCAGGGAGCTTGTTCGGATTTGCCGGTGAACTTTCATTTCTTCCCATTCCCTTGCCTGTGGTTGTTGTTGGAATGTTTACCACTTGAGCTTGAATTATTTGGGTAATGGGGAAGTTGGGCTGATGTTCCAGTAGAAGGAGCCTTTGACTTGCTAGGCTTTTGCTCACCTTTCGCTCGTTGAATGGCTTCTTCGAGCTTGATGAAGCCTTCAGCACGGTCAAGAAAATCACTCATTGAGTCTACCGGCCCGTTCTTCCTTATCTCCTTCCAGAGTTCGCCGAGGACTTCAATGCCCCCCAGTATCACGGATAACTTTCCATCTTCAGTTACCCATAAAACTTTGGTCGCGTCCGTCATGAATCTGCTGATGTATGCCCGGAGAGGCTTGCCTGGAAGTTGGCGTGAGGAGGAGAATTGCGCATGGAATTTTGAAGAGAAGGCTTTCCATGAACTAAACTTTCCATGGGCCAACTTAAAATACCATTGGTGAGCGGCTTTCGACAGAGTAGCAGGAAAAATTCTGCAACACACATCTCCTCGTACCCCTTGCAATTCCATTTGCATTTCAAAATACTTGAGATGGGAAAGGGATCTTCTCTCCCTGTATACATTTTCCATGTTGGCTTTTTAAACTTGTGGGGCAACGCCAAGAGATTGATCTCAGGTGAGAAAGGAGTTCCGCGTGCTCGGTCTAGCTCGAGATCATTGTTTCTCTGTCTAGCCATGCCATGTAATATATTTTTCAGTTCGTCTAGCTGTGCTTGTATGACTGTGCTAACCTGCTCGGCATTCTGGTCAACTTGAATCACGTCAGCATCTTTTTGAGAGGGAATTTAAGCACGCGTTCCAGGCTGCACGATCGTATACTCCTCTCCTTCTGTTTAGATCATTCCTTAGGTCATGAGTTGCCCCCCACCTTTCGAATACAGAAGCGCCTGGCTGTCTTAGCGATTGATTTGACTTATTTAACTTATTTAACTTAGAAAGAAAATATGAGTGTTACTGAGTACACAACGCAATTTGACCGTTTGGCGAGGTTGGCCTTCGGAATTGTGCCAACTGACTTCAGTAAGAAATAAAAATATCTAGATGGGTTAAATGCGAACATTAGACATGACTTGATGATGAATACTGATGACAGAACCACCTATGCTGAAATGGTGGACAAGGCACTACGAGCTGAGGGCGCAGTAGGATACATGACTCCAGTTGTTGGCGAGGCTCCTACCCCTCCTGCATCAGGTTTTAGCAGGGGAGGTAGTGGTTTGGCCATGGACTAGAAAAGAAAGGCATCCATTGGAACCAGTGGCTCGGGTCAGAACAAGAGGTTCTGGGGGAACCAGGGTCAGGGCAATCGCTAGAGTGGCACCGAAGCCCGATACACTCCCTAGTTGTAAAAAGCACCATGTGGGGGAGTGTAAAGGGCAAGGATGCTTTCACTGTTGCATGCCAGGGCATTACAAAAGGGATTGCCCCCAGCTTAGAACTGAGGCACCAAAGACTGCAGCGAAACCCACTCCAGCTAGGGTGTTCGCGATAACTCAGGCTGATGCAGAAGCCAGCCTTTCAGTGGTAGGTCAGCTCTCTATCAACAACTCTTATTTCTCTGTGTTTTTTGACTCTGGGGCCACTCATTCGTATGTGGCAGCCAAAATTTTTAGTAAATTGGATAGAGCGCATGATAGTTATGAATCAGGGTATTGAACCCTACTGTCTCGCAGAGAGTTAGTTATCTCAAAAAGGCGGATTAGGTCTATGTCGATCAGAATAGAAGATAGAGAGTTGAGTGCTGATTTGATAGAGATGAATTTAGTGGATTTTGATATTATTCTGGGAATGGATTTCTTGTCCAAGTACTCAGCCAGTATTGACTGTAAGAGCAAGATTGTTATCTTCCAACCTGAAGGTGAAGAAGCGTTTGTCTTTGTCGGTTCGGTTCAAGGATCTCGGATCCCAATAATTTCAGTGCTAACAGCTAGAGAATTGTTACAAGAGGGATGTCTAGGGTTTTTGATCGTGGTATTGGATAGCACTCAGCCTGATTCTGTTCGGCCAGAAGACATCAACGTGGTTTGGGAATTTCTAGATGTTTTTCCCAACGAACTTCCTGGTTTACCACCTCAGAGAGAAATTGATTTTGTTATTGACTTGGCACCTAGAGCAAAACCGGTTTCCAAGGCTCGTTAGGATGGCTCCAGCAGAACTTAAAGAATTGAAAATTCAACTCCAGGGGTTGCTTGACATTGGGTTTTCTCGACCCAGTGTGTCACCCTGGGGAGCTCCAGTATTATTTGTTAAGAAGAAACATGGGTCTTTGCGGATGTGCATTGACTACCGGGAATAGAATAAACTAACAATCAAGAATAAATATCCTTTACCTAGGATAGACGATCTTTTTGATCAACTTCAGGGGACAACTATCTTTTCAAAGATTGATCTCCGATCGGGCAATCATCAGTTGAGAATCCAAGAGGAGGATATCCCAAAGACAGCTTTCCGCACTACGTATGGACATTATGAATTTCTGGTTATGTCTTTTGGACTCACCAATGCTCCTGCAACTTTTATGGATTTGATGAATAGGGTATTCAAGGATTTCTTCGATATTTGTGTTATTGTATTTATCGATGACATTCTTGTGTACTCTCAGTCAGAAGAGGAGCATGAGCAACATCTCCAGATGGTTCTGCAGCGACTTCGGGAACATAAGTTTTATGCCAAATTCAAGAAGTTCAAATTTTGGTTGTCTCAGTGTCTTTTCTAGGACACATGGTTAGTAAAGATGGGATGAAAGTGGATCCGGGAAAGATAGAATCCGTCAGGGATTGGCCAAGACCGAAAACAGTGACAGAAGTTAGAAGTTTATTGGGTCTGGCTAGCTACTATCGTTGGTTCGTTGAAGGGTTTTCTAAAATTTCAACACCCTTAATCGAACTCACCAAAAAGAATCAGCATTTTGTATGGACGGATAAGTGTGAATCAAGTTTTAAGGAGCTGAAGGAGAGGTTAATTACAGCTCCAGTGTTAGCTCTGCCTTCTGACATAGAGAAGTTTGTACTGTGATGCATCCAGACAGGGTCTTGGGTGCGTTCTGATGCAGGTCGATCGGGTTATTGCTTATGCCTCCCGTCAGTTGAAAGATTATGAACACCGATACCCGACTCATGACCTAGAACTTGTCGCAGTATTGTTAGCTTTAAAGATTTGGCGGCATTATCTCTATGGAGAGAGGTGTGAAATTTACACTAACCATAAAAGTCTCAAATACTTCCTTACTCAGAAAGACTTGAATATGAGACAGAGGCGTTGGTTAGAGTTAGTTAAGGATTACGATTGTGAGATCCTTTATCATCCTGGGAAAGCCAATGTAGTGGCTGATGCCCTGAGCAGAAAGGGTCCCGGGCAAGTAGCTAGCATGGTTCAAATTTTGTCTCAGTTAGCAGAAGATGAGGTCATATGAAGCATCGAGTTTGTTGTAGGCAAACTTCATAACTTGACGTTGCAATCTGATCTGTTAGAACGTGTTAAAACTGCTTAGCTAACTGATAAAGAGTTAGTAAAAGTCAGAGAAGAGGTTTCGGCTGTGTTGACTTCACTTTTAGCCAACGACAATGAGTCTATTTTACAAGCGATAAACGATATGTAGTAGTAGATACATGATAAAGCAATAATAAGACACAAGAATTTTATAGAGGTTCAACCCCAAGCAGTTCGGTAATAGCCTAATCCTCATTATTCGTATTGACATAAGATCAAGAAAGAAGATTCCTTTTCTTATAGCTCTTACAACAGTATCTCTGAATATATAATTCTTAGATAAAAGTATAGTCTTAGCTTAGCTGCTTTTCGACCGATCCCTTGCCCAGTGAATATGCATCACTATTTATAGGGCTAGGAAGCTTGAGGAGGAAGAGTTTCCTCTATCTTTACAATGCGTATAAACAGAAAGATCGTGGGATCAATGCTGAATGCAAGGATCGTGGGATTGAGGCTAAATACACTGATAGTGGGATCGTGTGTATGTCGTATCCACGTAAATTGATCCCTAAGTTATAGGGATTGAGATGATGACTCATGATGCGAAAGCTAAATTCGCTAAGTGTTGATTGCTCTGCGTGGATCGCTGAATATCCTACTCTGACATGGCAGCGAGGCATCCTGCTCGGCCTATCTTCTCGAGCAGATGTTCTAAGTGGACTCCACGTGTCACCATTCTCGTGATGCCACGTCAGAGTGAAGAAATTGGGATAACAGGCTGGTCAAGCTAAAGACTTTACAGTGTCAGATAGTGGAATGTTGTTGTTTAAGACCAGAGTCTATGTTCCTAATAGTGTGGAACTTAGAAATGAAATTCTCAAAGAGGCTCATACAACTCCATATTCCTTGCATCCCGGCACCACCAAGATGTATCAAGATCTTAAACCTTACTTCTGGTGGAGTGGAATGAAGAAGAATGTGATAGAATTCGTATCGAGATGCCTAACGTGTCAGCAGATTAAGGCTGAACATCAGAGACTAGTAGGGTTGTTGCAGCCTTTAACCCTACTTGAGTGGAAGTGGGAAGATATCACAATGGACTTGGTGGTTGGATTACCTAAAACCACGAGATTATTTGATTCAATTTGGGTAGTGGTGGACCGATTTACGAAGTCTACTCACTTTTTACCAGTTACAACAACCTTTTCAGTGGATCAATACGCAAATTTGTACGTCAAGGAAATAGTAAGGTTGCATGGTGTGCCAAAATCCATAGTCGAAGTTTACTTCAAAGTTTTGGCAAAGTTTACAACGGGCTATTGGTACCAAACTGAAGTTTAGTACAGCTTTCCATCCTCAGACAGATGGACAGTCCGAAAGGACGATTCAAATACTAGAAGATATGTGACGAGCCTATGTTATGGATTTTGAAGGCCCTTGGAGTAAGTACCTACCGTGATAGAGTTCTCGTACAATAATAGCTATCAAAGTACGATAGGGATGGCTCCCCATGAACTATTATATGGCAGAAAGTGTAGGTTTCCCATTCACTGGGATGAGACAGGGGAGAGGAAATATCTAGGTCCGGAATAAGTGCAACGGACTAATGAAGCAATTGAGAAGATTAAAGCCAGAATGCTTGCTTCACAGAGCAGGAAAAAGAGTTATGCAAATCCAAAATGCAGAGATGTAGAATTTCAAGTAGGGGATCATGTGTTCCTACGGGTGTCTCCTATGAAGGGGATCAAGCGTTTCGGGAAAAGAGGGAAGTTATGCCCATGATTTATTGAACCTTTCGAGATTCTCGAGAAGGTTGGACAAGTGGCATATCGATTAGCTTTGCCTCCAGCTCTTTTAGCAGTTCACAACGTATTCCATGTCTCGATGTTGAGAAAATACGTTTCAGACCCTGCTCATGTGCTTAGTTACAAAAATCTTGAGCTGCATATGTCTTATAAAGAACAACCTGTTGGAATTATTTTACCAGGATCTTAGATCTACTCACAAGTATGTTCATTTAACAACCTAAATATGAACTTCTAAAACGAATATAATTAAACACATATAAAGTAACACCCTAACTAGCATAGGCGTATTACGTGATTTTTAAACGTACTGTGCAGCTCGTTGCTAACCAACGAGGTTTATGGAAATCGTGATTAATTAAAATTTTTGCTTTTTAATTAAACTTATAAAATATTTCATACAAAAATACTCGGGATCCCGATTACAAAACACTTTACAAAATTTTACTGTCTAATACAAAATACTTGTCGCCTAGCGACTAATTACAAAAAGCATTGTTATCCCGAGGATTGTACGCTCCAGGCCTAACCGCCCGACATGTACAATCTTCACCGGCTCGCTCTCACAGTTCCTCAGCCTTGGCCTTGCCCTTACCTACACATAAACATAGCACTGTGAGTCGACAAACTCAGTAAGAAAAGCATAAATCATAAACATACATAAATCCCGGGCTATGATCAGACGCCCATACCCCTGACCATAACCCTAACTGTTGTGTCCCACACGATACTGAGTCCCGAACGTTCATAAGACGGTACGATTGACAAGTAACAACCTATACTCGGTTCACTGGTCATACTCCAGCTGCTAGTCATACTCTAGCCTAACCGATGTGTTACAGTATCAGCCTATACTCGGTTCACTGGTCATACTCCAGTTGCTAGTCATACTCTAGCCTAACCGATGTGATACGGTCAAATAGCACAGTACCACCAACCCTAGAATCAGCCTATACTCGGTATACTGGTCATACTCCAGTTGCTAGTCATACTCTAGCCTAACCGATGTGATACAGTGTCAGCCTATACTCGGTACACTGGTCATACTCCAGCTGCTAGTCATACTCTAGCCTGTACCGATGTGACACAGTCGGATGGTACAAAGCCAACATACATATCTAATGTAATCTAACAGGCTTCCTACATGCACGCTAAACATGTAATACATATGCATACTGTTATACTAATCTTACCTCAATACCGAATTCATGTGTGCCCGTCAACCTGAGTGGAACTATCACCTCGGCGAATTACAGGCTCCTAAACCGTAACAATCACAACACCAATAAGTGACACGCTAAATCACAACCGGGACAAAGGTTTTAAAACCAAACATAACCTACTGTATCTTAATACAAAAAATACCCCAAACTAGCAGGGAATAATCTGCCTGAAAACCCGAAACTAGCACGAAACGACAAGTTGAGAAAAACCGGTTTCACACCCTACTGCAAAATCCGGGTAACCGGTTTTACAAGCAGTGTAGAACCGGTTAGCCGGTTTTACCCAGAAAAACATCAAAAATCAATTCTCCAACCATAACATTTCCAAACTCAACCAAACATTCCAGACCTGCTAATTAGACCCTAATAAACATTTTCCAAGTGATAAAACAAAGCTTCATCCATAAAATCAAAATCCACCATTAAAGCTCCAAGCTTTGAGTTCAAAACTCAAACTTGGTTAAACAACACTAACATGCATTCAAACCAGCTCAAATCTTCCTAGATATGCATAAAATAATCTCAGAAAACAACAGCAAGCAACAACAATAAGTGCAGCAACAGATTCTTCATTTTCTTTGAAAAACATATTTTTGAGTAAAAACTTCCAAGCTTGAAACACAGCTACTATCATGCATCAAACTAGCTCTAATCTACTCAAATAATCATGCTCTAAACTTCAGAAACAACATAAAAAACACAGCAGCAACATCAACTCAAACTAACCACGCAAACAATTTCTTTTCATCAAAATTCAAGGAACTAAAAGAGCAAGATACAAGGGTCTTACCAAGTACTTGAAGAACACTTAGATTGAATGAAAAAGAGCTTGAAAAATCAAAAGAATCCCAGCCCTAGAACACTTAGATTGAAGAACACTCATGTTGTATTGAGTGTTATATGATGCATTTTCGTGACAAATAATTGAAATTTTGTTTCTGGAATTATTTTTATTGGATATTATGGAAAAAATTAAGCAAATTACTTTTTTACAGAACTCAATTTCGATTTAATTTGAATTAGTTATGATTTTTTGAAGAATCGAAAAAAAGATAAGGTGACTGTGCACCCTCATGCGCGCGCGGATCCGAGTCATCCTCGGTCAACACGCGCATTCAGATAAGATTTTGTCTAAAAACGCGCGCGCAAGGCTGGTGACACCTCATTCCGTGCGCAGGAAGGCTGCAACCTCCCCTGTTCCGCTGAGGTTTCTCACGTCACCACCTCGGGACGCGCGGAAAGATGTATGCTTGGCATACTGTCCGTACAGCTCCCAAAATTTTCGTTTTTCTTCGTTTTTTCATACTTTTTCGTGGAATTAACTTCTGCTTTTTTGTGTAGTTTTGTATTTATATATTTACTATTCCTAATTCAACTCTAATTATCAAAATGAATTAATTTAATCTTTTTTGAATTTAATTCATGATATTAGTGTAATTTGAATTTGAAATTAGTAAATATCTATCTTTTTGCTTTATTATCTATCTTATTTTTAAATTTGATTATATCTTTTCTTATTTTTAAATTTAAGGTCAGATATTAAACTTTTTTAAATTATCTTTTTTTTTTTAAATATTTTGACCTTATTTAAATTTAAAATAAGATAACTATAATCATGTAATTTTAAATAGATGTAAGATATTTTGCTAACTTTTAAATTTTGCTATTTTATTTATTTAAATTAAATTTAAAATCTAAAAAAGATATTTAATTTATCTTTTCTAATTTTTATTTATAAAAGAACATTTAATTTTTTAAAAGTAGTATGCAAATTTTGAAATGATATTTAGGTTAGTTGAAACCTAATTTTTCAAAATTGTAGGTTTAATTTTAAATATTTTTTTTTAATAATTTCGAAATTTAAATAAATATTTCTTTTTATTTTAGAAAAAATATAAATTTTTTTTTAATTTTTCGAAAATTAAATTTTACTTATTTTTTTATCTAATTACTTTAATTTTCGAAATTTATTTATTTAAAATTAAATAAATCCTACTTCCAACTATCCAGCTAACCTTGTTGCAGGAGTATGTGGTTTTAGCTTGTGTGTAAGTTTTCAAAACCTATTATTACTTGATTGCAAATAGCCATGGTTACTTTTTGCCAGATCTAATGATCTGATGGCTCCCTTGGTCAAGTTAATAATTTGTAACAGGTAAATTTTACAATCTTCTTTCATCTGTGTATGACCTAGCAACATGATAGGATCCATCCAAATGTGTACATGTGTGAGCCTATGTGTTTATTTTATTATATAGATGCATATAGGTTGTTGCTAAATAAAATGTCCCACCATGATAGATTTTATTTAGGTCCATTTAGTTATTGGACCTATTCAATTAATAACAGTTATTTATTTTAAGGTTAAATTCCTCTCTTTTGGGCCTTGTGTGAGAGTTGGGAGCCATAGAAGTGGGTACGACATACTGAACCCAGCACCCCCTCACATGAACTACCCCAATTGTGAAGGCCCATTTTCCTGATTTGAATAACTGTACTAGGTTAATTATATTAGTTTGACCTAATAAAATTGAATTAGCAACATAATTAACTTTTAAAATATATGAAAATTTATTTTCATTTTAATATTTAAAAGTTAATTTTCAAGAAAAACACTTTTAGTTTTAGATATTATTTCTAGACAACGTATTTGTATTTTTCTTGTATTTAATTAAATAGAGAATTTTAACTAACTAGATTCTTTCTGGAACTTATTTAATTAAATATTCCTATTTAAGTTATAAATTAGTTGTATCAACTGATTTTTCTTATCTAACTTAAATTTGAATATTTTATTTAAATTTTAAATTAAATTGAGGAATCCTAGGCATTAGTTTTTAAAGATTCTTAAGATATTTTTTAAGTTAATATCTTTTCGAATATTAACTTAAAATGGAATATTTTAGATATTTTTTAGGTTAATATCTTTTCGAATATTAACTTAAAAAGATATCTTCAAATTAAGTGGTTATAACGTAATTTTGATATTTAATTAAATCTAAATTTGAAATTATTTATGTTTTAGATTTTTTCTAAATAACTTAAATTAGATATTTTTCAAATTTTTGTGAAAAGATACTTAGTCAAATAAGATATTTTCTAGATAGTAATTTCTAGACTATTTATTATTTCTAATATTTAAATAGGAAAATATTATACTTTGTGAAATTAATTATTTAAATAATTAATTTTGGTACAATTTTATTTAAGTATATTTTCCCTAGTATTAAACTAGAAATTAATATTTAAGCCTTCTCTACACTTAATTATTTATTTCTTGAATTTAATACATTTAATTAACTTGAAAAATTTAAATATCTAAGTTGATTTTCATCATGATACTTAAATATTTATTTTTCATGACACTTAATTAAATAGAAAATTATTTTTTAGGTTGAAATTTAATTTTTTCAACTTAAATTCAAATAATTTTCAAAATATATATTTTTTTTTATTTTATTAATCAATTTCGAAAAATTGCATTTTAATTATGCAATGTTTACGAATTTTTTTTATTTTTGAAAAATAGATTGAGTTGTAAATTAATTATTTATTTTAATTAATTCTTGGGCCAACTTAAATCAATAATTTTTTGATTTAATTGATTAATGAATTTAAAATATATATTATTAGAAATTGAATTAATTAGTCAATATAAAATCTAGATAGGTGATATTTTTGCTTGAAGTATTTCTTTTCTAATTTTTATTATTTTTCGAAAATTGTGTATAGTTTCTATACTTTAATTTTTCGAACACAATAAATATATATTCTCAAGGAAATTTTTAAGTTGCTAATTAATCTAATTTAATTCAACTTAAATATTTCCTTAATATTTATATTTAAGATTATTACTAAGATGGAAATAATTAATTTTATTTCAATCACCATCTAAGTATAATTTTATAAATATTATATTAAATTCTTATTTTTGAATTTGAATTCTAAATTTCGAATTTAATGAGAATTTATTTATTAGAATAGTAAAGAAAATATATTTTAAAGAATTAGCTTTATTATTATTATTAAGATATTCGATCTCCATTGTGGGTTTTACATCGCGTTTGTTTTAGTGAGTAATCCTCCCTAATGGAGGAACGTTCATTAACAATTTCGCACCGTTTAATCTCGAAAGATAAGTAGTTTGTAAGTGTTTTATATGGTATAGATCACCCTAATGGTGGCGACCATATTTGACTTGCAAATTGTGAAACAATGGTAGTAGCTCATAAGATAGAATAGCCTTGACTCTCGCCTAAACGGGACAACGCTGGATTCCAATCTTGATCGAATAAAAGGTTGCTAGAATGTTTAACATTTTAGATGAACTGACAACTCTATTTAATAGATGGTACCTTTGACTCTCGCCTAAACGGGACACTGATATCAGTTTGTTGAAAAACCTTGGAAATTATTTAGGATTGAGTTTTTTAAGTATTTTCTCATATCATTCCTACTTGCTATGTGCTTATAATTTCTGAATTGATTTTGTGTTAAACCATTATTAATTTCTGTTTGTTGATTTCTATTATTTTGTACTATCCTGTATTATCAAAATGAATCCCATGTTATCCCTGTTGACTGAAAATAAGCTGAATGGATCTAACTTTAATAAGTGGAATGAGAACATTAATATTGCTCTCACAGGAGAAAGTGCCTTGTTTGTTTTAACTGAGCCGTCACCTGAAGTGACTGGGGACAATGCATCCAAAGCTGTGGAAGAAAAGTATGAGCATTGGCAGAAAGCAAATGACAAAGCTCTATACTTTATGCTTTCCAGCATGGTTGACACCCTCAAAACTCGGTTTTCTAAAATCGAGAAGGCTGCTGAAGTTATGACGAAGTGAAATGAGCTATTCGGTAAGGTATCACTTCAGTCACGCTTTGACGCGACAAAGAAGTACATTAATGCACGGATGGAACCTCATCAAAACGTGCGTGACCATGTTCTCCTAATGTCAAGTTATTTCCAAGAAGCCCAGGATCATGGTGGTGAAATGGATAGTGCTACTCAAGTAAGTCTTATCTTGAATAGCCTAACTCTAGCATTTCTACCATACACTTCAAATTATGTCATGAATAAGAAGGAAATTGACTTTCATGAATTAGTCAATGACCTTCAAACTTATGAAAATTTGATGGGAGGACCCAAGAAGAAAGGGAGTAAACCTCACAATCCTGGGAATGGTAATGGGACGATGAAACCTGAAGCAAATGTTCCCTCTGCTTCAAAGCCCAAATCTAAGAAGAAGTGGAAGAACACCAAGAAGCGAACAAAAGCCATGAAGAATAACAAGGCTATTCCTTCTGTTCATGCTACACTTAAGGGAAAGTGTTTCTACTGCAATGAAAAAGGTCATTGGAAACCTCAATGTCCTAAACTTCTCGCAAAGAAACAAGGTATTTCTATTTATAAACTTTAAGAGTTTTAGTGAATTATTATCCAATTAGATTTATGATTTTGGACTAACTTTGTTTATTTGTTTTCTTCTTCTTATAGGCCAAGCTACTTGAACTCAATTGAGTAAGATCGGAAAGTTGGACCAAGGGTGAAATCGTCCAAATGAAAATGAAGCTCTTCAATTTATTTTTTGAATTAATTGTTTTAGTTTAAAGACAATTTGGATTTCAAATTTTAGTTAGGGATATTTATCCCTATTTTTCTCATATGTTGCAATACATTTTTTTTTATTATTAATAAAGTTTTTATTTATTTTCGAATTCAACTATTGCAATCTATGAGAATGAGCTTCATTAATTTTATCTTCATCAATTACTACCACATTATATTTATATGTTTATATGTGTAAGTATTTTTATTATTGATGCAAATTCTATAATATTTACAACTCTTCATAGAGTTATATTAAATAAACAGTAGAAATTATTTCTATGTTTATTAATAATTGTTAATTCTAATACAATTATTAAGAATTTGTTTAATAAAAGGATCTTTTGATCTCATAGGGGTGGAGAAAAGTTAAGAAAACTATGCAGTTCAACGATCTTTTATATCTAATGAACTCTGCATAGTATTCAACTCCACATAAACTCTATCACACTTAGAGAATAATGATCTTTACTACCTTTAGGGGTGGATCATAATCTCAATATACTTAGGGGTGGAGGTTATCCATAGTACCCTATATGTATATATACTTAGGGGTGGAGTATATTCCACAATTCCCTATGTAACACATATTTTCTTTAAACATGGAAGTAATATAATGAGTTAGCTATTGTCAATATAAATGCTTGATCTTGATTGTATGTTCCATTTCGATTTTACTGTTGTAAGTAAAAGTTTGATACCTTTTGAAAGTTCATTGAAAAAGTTTCACACTACCTTAATTGAGTGGGAGAATTTTTAAAGTTCTATACCCATCTTCATTAGGTTGATACTTGTGATAGGTACTTAAGAACACTACTGAAAAGCAAATCTAACCATTCACATGGATAGGAATAGCTTATCAGAATTATGAGAATAAGATAAAGAACTCTAGTTCAGTCCATTCGAATGACTTGAACCTAGAATTCTTAATCCTCATAAAATTTTATGGTATCTTAATTTTGATTACTTTATCTCTGGCATGTATTTTTCACTTCAAATACTAGTCTGCTATCTTGATGACTTAGTCTTGACTTAAAGTTTCAGACTAATATAAAAGTCACAACCAGGTAACTCTCCAAACAATCAGAGGTTAAAAGTATTATTTAATCAGACATCTGCTACTGAGTGGGAGCTATCTGAGATGTAATCAAATAGGGAACATTAGAAGATATTCAAGAAAGATTTATGAAAGTGATCTATATGACAGATATTAAGGAACTGTGGATCAGTTGTCCTGATATCTCACCAACTCATTTCGAGATCTATGAGATGGTGCTTACTTTGGGGGTGGAGAAATTATTGCATAATAACTCAAGCTCTACCAGAGAAGAATTATAACTTTGTGTATTCGAAAATCCAAGAAAGTTATATCACTGAAGAAAAGTCTACACTGTATTATCTCAATTACATATTTTAAAATATGAGAGATATGTCTTCTGTTTATTCAGATGTACTTTTAAAACAGTAAAGATTTCAGTATCCCTTGATGAGTAAAGCATATAGTAAAGGATGTTTCATAAGTGTATTTATGAACTAGTTTCCAGAAGTTTGGGTGGATTCAAATATACTACACTTGATCTGAAGATCAAGACATCAGATTGACCTATTCGCACAGTTTGTTTTATATTAGTGCAAGTGGGAGTTTGTTGGGTTTTACGCCCTAAATAAAACTCTTTACAATCTGATTAGTTATCAATATAAGAAATTTGAAGTGATTGATGTTTACATGAATTTACATGCTAATGGTTTAAATATGTTTATTACATTTACACACAGAATCATTCAAATCCAGATCATATGTTTATTCACAATTACAGTATCGTCAACACAGTGGAATGTGATTGTGATCATATGAATCAAAAGTCTTGGTCCCTGTTTCATCAGTGTTATTGGATTTACACTAATTTGATAATCAGCGATGATGTGTACTTACAATTGGAGTAAGTGTTATGTTCTTTCCAGGACATTAGTAAAGTATACTAGTTTCGAATGTATGGAGTATACATTGGACTGGACCGATATTGCAACAAAGTTAAGATATTACAAACTTACCGTTATATATATCTTTCCAAGTCAATATCAGTAGTTGATCTTAAGATTAAAAGAATCTAAATCCTAATATGCTTAGGCTCAACTCAGGAGTGCAATTCATGTTCTTTGATTTATTAGTTAAGCTTACTTTTGGGTCAGGGTGATACGTATATTTTGATAACATGATAGTATGATTGAGTGGGAGTGCTGAACATAAATATGGAATCTATAGCTTCTACTGGTGTATAGAAGTCAAGTGATGATTCCCTTCGAGCTTAGCAAATAGAAGTAAATGGATGAGCTCTTGTTTAACTGACTAATCATTAGATCACTAAACACCATTTACAGGTAGCTAAGTGTTTTAAGGGGCAAAATACTTTGCGGGGTGAGAACGGTAAAGAAATCCCATCTCGATGTAGATCATCTATATAGAGGATCTTTAAATCACAATAAGGTTATAACAATGGTGAAATGAGATAGCGTATTGATATCGTGGAACATACAATATGCTCTATATAAGTCTGAGAGTGCAATTCTAAGTTCTAAGAGTGGATTCAACGAAGAATTAATAAGTAGGAATTTACTTGGTAAATTTGGTTCACTTATTGGAAGCTCAGCATATAGATCCATGGTCCCCATTCTAGTTGAGAACATTCTGCTTGTAAGACTCATTAATTGATTTGTGATTGATCAATTATAATTCTAAAGTTAGACTATGTCTAATTTTATGAATTTTCACTAAGCAGGGGTGAAATTGTAAAGAAAAGAGTTTCTAGGTTTATTTATTTATTAATGGACTTTATATGTCTAATTAATAATTAAATTAAATGACAATATTATTTAATAATCTATTTTAGTTATTAAATAATTAGTTTTGGCATTTAAAAGGTTAGAATTGGAAAAATTGGCGTTTTTGAGAAAATAGAAATAAAATTTGATAAAACTGTAAAATCAAGTGGGGCCCACTACTACACCTTGGCTGACCACTTATTGTAGAGTTTCAAATTGATTTTTTCATTATTTTAATGTCAAATAATTCCTAACCTAAACCTAGTAGTTGCCTATAAATAGAAAGTGATGGCTCAGTCAAAACACAAGTTTCCAATAACCTTTTATGACAGAAATTTCTCTCTTCAGAAAAACTGAGCCTTCCTCACTTTCTATACCTGGCCGAAACCCTCTCTTCTCTTTTCCCTTCATCAATTTCGACCCTAGTGAAAGAGTGAGTGCCCACACACAGCAAGCAGTAACTCAATCATAGATTGGAAGACTGTGAATGATCAAACTTGAAGAAGAAGGCCATTCGGGCTCAAATCTTGATTATACTCTGCTACAGAAAGGATACGAGGGTTAGAGATCTGAGCGGAAGGAGACATTAATTCCATTGCATCAATGTAAGATTTTCTTAACTTTATATGTGTTTAATTTATCGTTTTAGAAAGTTCATATTTAGGGTGTTTAAACAACATACTTGTGAGTAGATCTAAGATCCTGGTAAAATAAATTCCATCACAGAGAGAGAGAGAGAGAGAGAGAGAGAGAGAGAGAGAGAGAGAGAGAAAAGAGCTTTGAAATTTCTAATTTTTCTATGTTTTCCAATTTGAATAAAATGAGAGAAAAACATGCTTATTTTAGTTCTTTACTTCAGCCAAAAGAAATGCCACATAGCCACATATTTTTTAATTACTAAGTCCAATAAAGGACAAAATAACAATGGGGAAAAATGACAAATTTGCCCCACCATGCTAAAATAACATAAAAGGCACTAAAGGGGGTATTTTTGGGAAATTCTAAATTCCCGGCCAATCCCGACATTCCCAATGTCTAATAAACCGTCCCAATATACTAACATACTAAGTTGTGATTTTACTGAGCCAAACACCGAGTTCCATGTTAACGGGCACCGGAAATGCAGAATTATGAAAATCACTAAATGACATAAAATGCATTTTAGAATTCAATAATAACAACATAAATAATTTTCCATAATTAAACATAATTAACTGCTAATTTCTAAATTAAACTAAGCGGTCTTTACATATAAAGTATGAGAAACCTTACATTGGGTGCAGCAGAATAATATGTCTCCTCCCACTCAGATCTCTAACCCTTGATTCCTTTCTGTCGCAGAGTATAATCAAGATCTGAGCCCGAATGTCCTTCTTTGTTGACTCTGAATTCTACACAGCCTTCCTCACTATGATTAAGGTATTACTTGATGTGTGTGGGCACTACTCTATCACTTAGAGGGATTTCGAAAACAGAGAAGAAAAAGAGAGAGAGAGAGAGAGAGAGAGAGAGAGAGAGAGAGAGAGAGAGAGAGAGAGAGAATGGCGGCTTCAAGAGTGTTTGAGTGAAAGAAAATAATGCAGTATAGTGTGTCTGAAACCTGAAGCCTTTACCTTCTATTTATAGAATACCACATAGGGTTAAGGTTGAATTACTTGGCATTAAAAAATTGAAAATAAATGATAAAAGTGTGGGGACCATGGGTCTATATATCCGAGCTTCCAATAAGCAGATCAAGAATGTACATCTTAAATTCACTGACTTATTAATTCTTCGTTGAATCCACGCATAGAACTTAGAATTGCACTCTCAGTTATATAGAACGCTCTATATGTTCCACCATATAGACACATCATTAATTATCCATTGTTTTAATCCTAATTTGATCAATGATCCTCTATATGGATGATTTACACTATAAATGGATTTAATTACCGTAACACCCTATAATGTATTTTATCCTTAAAACAGTTAACCCTGTATAAATGATATTTCAGCTAAGTGAAATGAGTACTCCACCATTTATTTTCGTTTGGTTAAGCTCGAAGGAAATCATCCTTTACTATCTATTCGCCAGATAGAAGCTATAGATTCCATATTTATGTTCGCGCTCCCACTCAATTGCACTACCGTGTTCCCAAAATATACGTATCACCCTGACCCAAAAGTAGGCTTAACTAACAAATCAAAGAACACGAATAACACTCTTGAGATTGAGCCTAATCATATCAGGATTAAGATCATTTGATCTAGGATCAACTAAGTGATATTGAATTGAATAGATATTACGGTAAGTTTAATAAATCTATATCAAAATAAATATCGATCCATTCCAATGCATACTCCATGCATCCAACCCAAGATTTACTTTAACCAATGTTCTGGAAAGAACATAGCATTTCACCAAATGCAAGTAAACTCTGTTGTAGATTGTCATATCAGTAAAACCCTAGTGTTCTGATAAATCTAGGAATCTTTAATCACATAGTCTTGTTTACTTTCCACTGTGTTGACAACACAATAAACATGATCAAGTATGTGAAAAGGGTTTGAATGAATTTATAAATCAAATAGACAAACAATTGATAAGATGAACCACACAAATGAATGAAAAATACTTCTGTTATTTTATTGATATTGAATAATCTGGATTACATTGAAATCGAGTTTTATTTAGGGCATAAAACTCAACAAACTCCCACTTGCACTAATATAAAACTTATCAGTACATTTCAATTAACCCTAAATTCTGACGATGCTTTTCAAATGTAGTCACTGCCAAGACTTTGGTGAATGGATCAGCTAAGTTGTCTTGTGTGTCCACTTTTTCCACCAGTACATCCCCTCATGCCACATATTCTCTGATAATATCATATTTTCTTTCTATATGTTTACTTCTCTTGTGGCTTCGAGGTTCCTTACTGTTGGCTATTGCTCCATTGTTATCACAAAGCAGGACTAGAGGCTTTTCCATTCTAGGTACTACACCAAGACTGGTGAAGAACTTTCTTAGCTAGATAACCTCTTTAGCAGCTTCAGCTGCAGCTATGTATTCTACCTCCATGGAAGAATCTGAAATCGTGGTTTGTTTTGCACTTCTCCAAACCACTGCTCCACCCCCAAGAGTAAACACCATCCCAGATGTAGATTTCCTTTCTTCAAGACATGCCTGGAAATCTGAGTCTATATAGCCTATGGGATTTAGAGCACCACCCTTGTAGATTAACACGTAATGTCTTGTACTCTTCAAGTATTTCAAAATATACTTAACAACATTCTAATGTTCCTGTCCTGGATTTGACTGATACCTGCTCACGATTCCAACTGCATAGCAGATGTCAGGTCTAGTGCATAACATTGCATACATTAGACTTCCAACTGCAGAAGCATAAGGAACTTTTGCCATGTCCTCTATCTCTTGAGGATCAGTAGGATACTATTCCTTAGATAGACGGATACCATATCTAGAAGGCATATTTGCCCCGTTGGTGTTGTTCATGGAGAATCTCTCTAAAACTTTGTCAATGTAAGTTGTTTGAGAGAGAGCAAGGGATCTGTTCTTCCAGTTTCTGATAATCTAAATACCGAGAACATAGGTAGCCTCACCCAAATCTTTCATATCGAATTGAGTGTCTAGCCATTCCTTTATGTGAGTCATTTTCTTGATATTGTTGCCAATGATCAAAATGTCGTCAACATAAAGAACCAGGAATACTACTACTTGGTCTTCCTTGAGTTGGTAAACACAAGGTTCATCTTCATTCTGATGAAAGTCGTAGGTTTTAATGATTTCATCAAACCTTTTATTCCATGAGCGAGAAGCTTGCTTAAGTCCATAAATAGACCTGTTTAATTTGCAAACTTTATTTTCTTGCCCTGGAAGAACATAACCTTCTGGTTGCTCCATGTAGATGGTTTCTTCAAGAAGCCCATTACGGAAGGCTGTCTTGACATCCATTTGCCAGATTTCATAGTCGAAAGCGGCTGCGATGGAGAGAAGAATTCGGATGGATTTGAGCATGGCGACAGGACTAAAAGTTTCCTCATACTCCACACCTTCTCTTTGTGTATAACCCTTGGCGACTAGTCTAGCTTTAAAAGTTTCGACTTCGCCTCCAGCGCCTCTTTTCTTCTTGTGGACCCATTTGCATCCGATTGGACGATATTCATCGGGTGGATCTACATATTCCCAGACTTTGTTCTTTTTCATGGAATCCATTTCTGAATCCATGCCGGCTGACCATCGCTTCCGTTGCGGACTTGGCGTTGCCTGTTTATAGGTTAATTGGTCGTCATCAATACCGTCACCAACGACCCTATTGATTTCACCATCCAAGCCATAACAAGATAGTTTTGTAGAAACCCTCCCACTACGACGAGGAGCGGTGATCTTCTGAACAAGAGCTTTGGTAGTAGTTTTCTCAGTTGCTACAACTGAGGGAGTGGGATTATCCTCTTCTTGAGTGGAAGAGGATGGAACATTTGAAGGAACTATATCTGTAAGCATTTCCTCTAATACAACTTTACTTTTCGGTTTGTTGTCTTTAATATAGTTATCTTTTAGAAAAGTAGCATTTGTAGAAACAAACACTTTGTCATCCTTGTGACTATAAAATAGTCCACCCCTAGTCTCTTTAGAATTTCGGACAAAACAGGAAAACTTCATTTCGCGATTCTAGTTTGCCTTCTTTCTTTCTCAAGACGTGAGCACGGCACCCCCAAATCCTATAATGGCGTAAACTAGGTGTACGACCATTCCATAGTTGGACGGGTGTCTTAGGAACTGCTTTAGATGGAACAACATTTAAAATTTCGTTTGCCATCTGAATATCATATCCCCGAGAAATTGAAGAATAAGAACTCAAAAATTTCAATATATAAGATTGTGTTTGTAAACATGAAACACTAATCAAGTTTCTACTAAATTTTGGAATAAACAAAACATTTTCCAAAAGTAAAAATTTTTGTTGAAACTTGATACGGGCTGTTCCTCTAGCTTTGACCGATACTAACTTGCCATTTCCAACTTTAAGCTTTAACTCTTCTGGAAGTAAATTTTCCCAAGTTTCAAGCAGCTGCAATGAAGAACATACATGGTTAGTAGATCCAGAATCAACAATCCAAGTGGATTTGTCATTCTCTAAAACACATGATTCAAAGACAAAAGCATCACCTTCGTTTGAATTGTTTAGAAGCCTGGGACATTGTTCTTCTTTATGTCCCTTTCCATTACAATTCGCACATAGAACATGATGTCTGATAATTGTATTTGAAGGAGCAGCTTTGTTAGAACCTTCATGCTTAATCCTCTTCCTCTGATTAAAGTTTGCAATACCAGGAGGTCCCATTACAATCAAATTCTGCTCATGGGCTCGCAACTTAGCTTCGAGTTTGTCCATGTAGGAGGAGTGAGGATTGTTCATCATGTAAGATAGAACAAAACCATTATACTCCGGAGGAAGACTATTATGAATGAGTCGTACCCATTGTTCCTTTGATAATTCAATTCCAAGTAGATTTGCCTTTTGGAATTTCAGATTCATCAACAATAGGTGCGAGTTAATGCAACCACCAGGATGCATTTTCACACTATTGAGTTCTTTTGCTAAGATATTAACTAGGAGTGGATCGGGGTGAGGGTGATTCATATTGGCACTACAACATATCAATAAAACAGAAGTAAGGTTTTGGCTCTATAAATTCGTACACAAGTTCAGAAAATAACAAATAATCACATATGTTATAAAAATACTAAATCTAACATAGTTTATTTTCAAAGGTTTCCAACAAACTGATACAGTGTCCCGTTCAGGCGAGAGTCAAAGCATCATCCATTGAATAGAGTTGTCAATTCATCTAAAATGATAATCATTCTAGCAACCTTTTATTCGATCAAGATTGGAATCCAGCATTGTCCCGTTTACGCGAGAGTCAAGGCTATTCTATCTTATGAGCTTCCACCATTGTTTCATATTTTGTAAGTCAAATACAGTCGCCACCATTAGGGTGATCAATACCATATAAAAAACTTACAAATATACTTATATTTCGAGATTAAACGGTGCTAACTTGCTAATGAACGTTCCTCCATTAGGGAGGATTACTCACTAAAACAAAAGCTATGTAAAACCAACAATGTAGATCGAATGTCTCTTGATTAAAGCTCATTATTTAAAATATGTATTTTATTTAATCATTTATATTCCCTATTTCAATAATGAAACATTACAAATTAAAGTTGGTTTAGTTTAAAAAAAAATCCAACTTTAATTAAATTTCAAAAATGGAATAAAATTGAAAAATATCTTATTTATGTTGTTTAGAGAAATCTAAAATATCCAACTTAAATATTCTTTAATCAATGACTTAATTAAATATTAACAATTAAGTTGTAACCACTTAATTTAGAAGATATTCCATTTTAAGTTTTCCATATTTAAAAAATATCAACTTATAAAAAATATCCAAAGAATCTTAATAACCAATTCCCAAAATTCCTCAACTTAATTTTATAATAGGAAATTAAAAAGATATTCAAATCTAAGTTGATTTGTTAGAAATAACAAATTTTCAACTTAAATAGCAATATTTAATGAAATTATGAAATTAAGCTTCAGAAAGAATCTAGTTGGTTATAATTCAATATTTAATTAAATACAAGAAAATACATACAGTTTTCTAGAATATAATTCATCAAACTATGTTTTTCTTAAATTAATTTCAAGAAAGAATAAAATTAATTATGTTGCTAATCAATTTTATTAGGTCAAACTAATTTAATTAACCTAGCAAAGTTATCCAAATCAGGCAAATGGGATGTTGGAAATTATTTTACCAGGATCTTAGATCTACTCACAAGTATGTTTATTAACACCCTAAATATGAACTTTCTAAAACGATGAAATAAACACATATAAAGTTTAGGAAACCTTACATTGGGTGCAGCGGAACATAATGACTCCTTCCGTTCAGATATCTAGCCCTTGATTCCTTTCTGTAGCAGAGCATTATCAATATCTGAACTGGATCTCTTTCTCTCAATCTTTGATGCTGAAACCTCCTTCTTGTTGAAAGTCTTTCTTCACGATCTTCCTCACTATGATTGAGGTATCACTTGCTGTGTGTGGGCACTACTCATACACTAAGAATTTCGAAATTCAAGAGGGAAGAGAAAGAAGAAGTGGCAGCTAAAGATAGGGGGAGAGAAAGGCTCAAGTTTTTCTCTGAAGGAAAAATAGAAAAGTTAAGTGTAATTTTCCCGAAACCTTCACTATCTATTTATAGCATTCCACTAGGGTTAGGTTTGAATTATTTGGCATTAAAATAATGAAAATATCAAAGGAAAAACCCTACAAAAGTGGTCGGCCCTACAAGGTGGATTTGGGCCTCAGTTTTTGCAATTTTGCAGTTTTATCTTTTCTGCATCTGATTTTCTCAAAAACGCCAATTTTCTAATTCAACCATTTAAATGTCAATTCTAACTATTTAATAACTATAAATAATTATTAAATAATATTGTCATTTATCATATTTATTAATTGAACCATACAAAGTATCATAATTAACAAATATGCCCCTAAAACTCTTTCTTTACAATTTCGCCCTTACTTAGTGAAAAATTCACAAATAAACATAGTCTAATTTGAGAATTATAATTGATTAATCAAAACCAATTACATGAGTCTTACAAGAAATATTATCTCAACTAGTGGGGGGACCATGGGTCTATATAACCGAGCTTCCAATAAGTAGATCAAGAATTTAGCACTAAAACTCACTAACTTATTAATTCTTCGTTGAATCCACGCATAGAACTTAGAATTGCACTCTCAGTATATAGAATGCTCTATATGTTCCACCATATAGACACATCATTAATTATCCATTATTATAATCCTAATGTGATCAATGATCCTCTATATGAATGATCTACACTGTAAAGGGATTAAATTACCGTTACACCCTACAATGTATTTATTCCTTAAAACACTTGACCCCGTATAAATGATATTTCAGCTTTTGTGAAATGAGTACTCCACCATTTATGTTCGTTTGGTCAAGCTCGAAGGAGATCATCCTTTGCTTACTATTCGCCAAATAGAAGCTATAGATTCCATGTTTATGATAGCGCTCCCACTCAATTGCACTACCGTGTTCCCAAAATGTATGTATCACCCTGACCTAAAAGTAGGCTTAACTAACAAATCAAAGAACACGAATAGCCTTTCAAGATTGAGCCTAATCATAACAGGATTAAGAACATTTGATCTAGGATCAACTAGGCGATATTGACTTGAATAGATAATACGGTAAGTTTAATAAATCTAAGTCAAAGTTCAATATCGGTCCCTTCCGATGCATACTCCATGCATCCAACCTGAGCTTTACTTTAACCAATGCTCTGGAAAGAACATAGCACTTCTCCAAATGCAAGTAAACTCTGTTGTAGATTATCATATCAGTAAAACCCCATGTCTGATAAATCTAGGAAACTTTATTCACATAGTCATGTTTACTTTCCAATGTGTTGACGGCACAATAAACAGGATCAAGTATGTGAAAAGGGTTTCAGATGAATTTATACATTATGTACATATAATCATGAAATAAATCATGTGAACCATGCAACATTAAATGTTATTTCTGATCTATATTAATAAGTAAATCTGATTATATTGAAATGAGTTTTATTTAGGGCCTAAAACCCAAAAAACTCCCACTTGCACTAATATAAAACAAAAAGTGCGTTTCAAATAATCTCAACACCTTGATATACAAATCAAGTGTAGTAGTAGGAAACTCCTCGTAATAGGATCTGAAAGGTTGAATTAACCACAACCTTTTCTCCACCATTACTCTTCCTTAATCACAAAATCATTGATAATGTGAAATTCCTCTCTATATGTCTACACTCTGGGGATACTGGATTCTATACCTTTGGCAACTACTTTTGGTTAATCAGGTAATTAACAATAGTAGTTTAGGCAATTTGGAATGGTGCCAAAAATGTATAGAACTTTCCTTAGACTGAATAAGTACCTTTCCTGTAACTTTAACATTCAGTCCCTCTCTGGTAGACCTAGAGACTTCAGATAGGTTTTTACACTTCTCCAAAATCACTATTCCACCCCCAAAGTAATCACCATCTTATCAGAAAGATTTACTAGCACAAAGGCAAATTTCGAAATCTGATATGGTGTAGTCTAAGAGTTTTAAACACACCCTTATAGACTAACATATAGTTCCTCTTCTTAATCTTAGGATTTACTTGATTGTCTTCCAATGTTCTTCTCTTGGATTAATCTGATACCTACTCATTACTCCCACTCAACAGCAGGTGTCTGGTCTAAGGCATACAAAAGCATATCTAAGACCTCTCACTGTTGATTTAAAAAATTCTTTCATGGCTTTATCTTTTCTGGAATAGTTGAAACTTTCCCTTAGATAAATAAAATCTATGCCTAAGAAGTTGTGAAGCCTCTATAGATTGCCATTAGAAAGAAAATGCTTCAGCATCTTACTAAAGTAATTTGCTTGCATTAGAGTAAGTAATTACCAGGTATACCACAAGCCATAGGTTTAGATAAACTCAAACCTATAATACTAGGAACAGGAAGTTTTGTTAAGTCCGTTGAATGGACTTATAAACGAAAATTTCCTTTTATGTCCTTGTAATAGAAAACTTTAGGTTACTCCATGTGACTGGATTAAACCATAGTTCTATTGGCTTTTCTTCTTAGTTTCTTATCCTGACAATCCATTACTTGTTTAAACTCACAATGGATTTTAATCACTAGTGTCTCCCAAGTCATGAGAAGGTGAGTTCCTAGAAACTCTCCCACTACGACAAGGTACCGTGAATTATGTCTAAGAAAACTAAATGGTATTGATCTCTTCGGTTGTGACAAGACAACAGAGGCAGTGGGATCATCATATGTTATATAAGATGATAGAACACTTTTGGAATCAAGAAAAATATCTCCTTTATTTGCTACTTGTTTTCAGACTTAGTCATTATCTTAGAAAAGTAGTATTTGTTTGAACAAACACTTTCTTATCTATTGACAATGGGATGGTCCACCTCTAATCACTTAGAACAGCTAACAAACCATGATTAACAGTTCTAGCTTTTCTTAAGATTTTGATCAGGTCATCCATGAATCTAGTAATGATTTACATTAAGTATACCATCATTACATCATTCTGAAATTGTATTACCATAGAAGGAATTAGGCAACGACTAGTAGCTAATCATCAACATGCAACTCAAAATTTCTGGGGAGGTAAGTTTGGATATAATTCAAAAATCAATTTAATGATCTTTGAACTGCATATCTACTAACTATTTCTCCACCCCTATTAGTTCGCAAGATCTTTAACCACTTACCTTAATGGTTTTAACCATTGCTAGAAATTAATGAAATTTTTAAACATTTCAAATTTCTTTGCTAAAAGGTATAATATAGAGTTATCGTTTTAAGAATACAACGAAAAACTCATATCCACCCCTAAATGTACATCCATCTGCGAATGAGATGAACTACTTTCAGTGGATATAGGCATATTAACTCTTTGCAAAGATTGATCTTGTCAAATCCACTATGAACAAGATACAAATGCCATAGATTAAAAAAAATGGTAGTGTCTTTTGATGACATAGGTTTAGTTACATCAAAGAGTTCTTAGAATACTGCAAGTGGATCCTGGTCACAGAATATCTAACTCATATTCCATACAGTTTGAATCCATTAATAAAAGATGGATATTAAACACTTGAGAGAGTGTAACTGTATTGTATTCTGGAATTAGAAATATAAGAAAATTTCTATTTGGAATCTAAAATTAAAGTCAAAGACTTAAATTTATACCAAATATAATGAGTAATTCTTTCTTGGACCAGCACTACTAATTTAACTCTAAGTCTGATTTGCCCATACAAGTAGGAGATTTCTAAGATTGAGGATTTATATCAATTGGGAATAGAATTTCGGGATTATAATCATATGCGTCATTTAATTTCTTAAGAGAAAATATAATGACATGAAATGATTTATAGACCATTCATCCAATGATATGTTTTGAAGCTAATTCGAAATGAATAAGCTAAGAGGAATTAGGATAATTTCGTTGATTAAATAAGAATCTAACGATGCTTCGATTAGCGAAAGACAAAGTAATCTTATTTATGTAATCTTCTTGTTTCATATTGTAAAAATACTAGTCTAAGGTGTCATCAATTGATGAACAACTAGATGTCGCATATACAATATTTATCTTTCGAGATCTAACGCTATTATGTATGTCTAATGGTGAAAATCCACTAGGGATTTATCTCATTAGATAAACAAGCCAAGTTAGACCAACAATGAAGATTCGAAATTAAACTACAACTTAATAACAGAAAATAACATGGTTCAATATAAATTCATACACAATTCAGAAATTATAAACATATAGCAAGTAGGAATGACAAGTGAAAATACTAAAACTTACAATCCTAAATAATTTCCAAGGTTTTTCAATAAACTGATACAGTGTCCCGTTTAGGCGAGAGTCAAAGCATCATCCATTGAATAGAGTTGTCAGCTCATCTAAAATGATAACCATTCTAGCAACCTTTTATTCGATCAAGATTGGAATTCAGCGTTGTCCCGTTTAGGCGAGAGTCAAGGCAATTCTATCTTATGAGCTTCCACCATTGTTTCATAATTTGCAAGTCAAGTATGGTCGCCACCATTAGGGTGATCCATACCATACAAAACACTTACAAACTACTTATCATGCGAGGTTAAACGGTGCGAAATTGCTAATGAACGTTCCTCCATTAGGGAGGATTACTCACTAAAACAAACGCGGTGTAAAACCCACAATGGAGATCGAATATCTTAATAATAAAGCTCATTATTTAAAAAGAGTTGTATTTTGTTTGATTCTCTTTATTTATTCTATTTATTTTAAATATATATTTATTTAATTAAAATTTCCAATTTAGAATGAAAAATTCTAAATATAAATTTTAATTTAATATTTATAAATTTTACTGAGATGGATATGAAAATAATATGAATTATTTCCATCTTCGTTATAATTTCCAATAAATATTTTTAAAAAATATTTAAGTTGTTACAAAATTAATTTAAATTAATTTACAACTTAAATTTAATTTTCTATAAATATATATTGCATTTCGAAAAATGAAAGTATTTAAGAATACAATTTTCGAAAAATGCATATTAAAATAAAAAATAAATCCTGGAAAAATCATTCTAATTTAATGTTGGCCCAAAATTAATTAATAAAATTAATTTACAACAAAAAAAAAATATAATTTTCCTATTTAATTAAATATATATAAGAAAAATTTCAAATATTTAAGTATGATGATGAAAATCAACTTAAATATTAATTTTCTATTTAATTAAATACAATAGAAAAATACTTCAAGCAAAAATATCACCTATCTAGATTTTCCTTTGACTAATTAATTCAATTTCTAATAATATATTTGAATTCAATTTATTTTAAATTAATCAATAAATGAAAAAATCATTGACTTAAGTTGATCCAAGAATTAATTAAAATAAATAATTAATTTACAACTTAATCTATTTTTCAAGATAAAATTCGAAATGCTAGCATTTAAGAAATGCAATTTCAAAAATTGATTAATAAAATAAAGAAAAAATATATTTTGAAAATTATTTAAATTTAGTTGAAAAAATAAATTTCAACTAAAAGTAATTTTCTATTTAATTAAGTGTCATGAAAAAGAAATATTTAAGTATCATGATGAAAATGAACTTAGATATTTAATTTTCAAATTAATTAAATGTATTAAATTCAAGAAATAAATAATTAAGTGTAGAGAATGCTTAATTATTAATCTCTAGTTTAATACTAGGAAAAATATATTTAAAATAAATTGTACCAAAATTAATTATATAAATAATTAATTTCACAATGTATAATATTTTCCTATTTAATATTAGAAATAACAAGTAGTCTAGAAATAACTATCTAGAAAATATCTTATTTGACTAAGTATCTTTTCCACAAAATTTGAAAAAATATCTAATTTAGGTTGTTTAAGAAAAAATCTAGAACCTAAATATTTTTCAAATTTAAATTTAATTAAATATCAAAATTAAGTTGTAACCACTTAATTTGAAAATATTCCATTTTAAGTTAATATTCGAAAAGATATTAACTTAAAAAATATCTAAAGAATCTTAATAACCAATGCCTAAAATTCCTTAACTTAATTTTAAAATTTGAAATTCAAAAGATATTCAGATTTAAGTTGGTTAGTTGTAGATA
Source organism: Cannabis sativa (assembly GCF_029168945.1). Lineage (NCBI taxonomy): Eukaryota > Viridiplantae > Streptophyta > Magnoliopsida > Rosales > Cannabaceae > Cannabis > Cannabis sativa. The sequence continues at coordinate 86,793,357 of NC_083602.1, forward strand.
ACTAAATATCAACTTAAATAAGAATATTTAATGAAAAATTTAAATTAAGTTCCAGAAAGAATCTAGATGGTTATAATTCTATATTTAATTAAATACAAGAAAATACATATAGTTTAGCTTAGAATAAAGAATTCTTTAAACTATAATTTTCTTAAATTAATTTCAAAATAAGTGAAATTAATTATGTTGCTAATCAATTTTATTAGGTTAAACTAGTGTAATTAATCTAGTACAGTTGTTCAAATCAGGCAAATGGGCCTTCACAATTGGGGTGGTTCATGTGAGGGGGTGCTGGGTTTAGTATGTCGTACCCACTTCTATGGCTCCCAACTCTCACACAAGGCCCAAAAGAGAGGAATTTAACCTTAATAAGAACAACTGTTATTAATTGAATAGGCCCAAAAACTAAATGGGCCTAAATAAATTCTATCAAGAACTATGATAATTTAGTTTATCAACAACAACCTATATGCATCTATAATAAAATTAAACACATAGGCTCACACAGGCACACTTTGGATGGGTCCTATCATGTTGCTAGGTCATACACAGATGAAAGAAGATTGTAAATATACCTGCTACAAATTATTAACTTGACCAAGGGAGCCATCAGATCATTAGATCTGGCAAAAAGTAACTATGGCTATTTGCAATCAAGTAATAATAGGTTTTGAAAACTTACAAACAAGCTAAAACACATACTCCTGCAACAAGGTTAGCTAGATAGTTGGATGTAGGATTTATTTAATTTTAAATTAAATAATTAATTTCGAAATAATTTTTCGAAAATTTAAAAAAAAAAAAATTGAATCATTCGAAATTTAAAAAAAATTTAAATTTAAAATTAAACCTACAATTTTAAAAAATTAGGTTTCAACCAACCTAAATATCATTTCAAAATCTGCTAACTACTTTTAAAATTTAAATGTTATTTTATAAATAAAAATTAGAAAAGATAAGTTAAATATCTTTTTCAGATTTTAAATTTAATTTAAATAAATAAAATAACAAAATTTAAAACTTAGCAAAATATCTTACATCTATTTAAAATTACATGATTATAATTATCTTATTTTAAATTTTAATAAGGTCAAAATATCTAAAAAAGATTTAATTTAAAAAATATATATAAAATCTGACCTTAAATTTAAAAATAAGATAAGATATAATCAAATTTAAAAATAAGATAGATTGTTAAGCAAGAAGATAGATACTAATTCTATTCAAATTCAAATTACACTAATATCTTGAATTAAATTTAAAAAATATTAAATTAATTCAAAATGATAATTAGAATTGAATTAGGAATAGTAATAGTATATATACAAAATTATACAAAAAATCGGAAGTTAATTCCATGAAAAAGCATGAAAAATCGAAGAAAAACGAAAAAATTGTGAGTTGTACGGACAGTTTTCACGATCGCAGGAAAATTTCAGCACAGCTCTGATTTTTTCGAATCTTCCAAAAATCATAACTAATTCAAATAAAATCGAAATTGAGTTCTGTAAAAGGCTAACTTGCTTAATGTTTTCCATACTATCCAATAAAAATAATTCCAGAAACAGAATCGCAATTATTTTTCACGAAAATTTACAAACATCAATCAATCATCAAATAACACTCAATACAACATGGTACCATCCAAAAACAAACAAACAATCGTTTTAAAGTCCAAATTTCTTGCAAGTAAATCAATTACCATGGCTCTGAGGCCAGTTGTTGGAAATTATTTTATTAGGATCTTAGATCTACTCACAAGTATGTTTATTAACACCCTAAATATGAACTTTCTAAAACGATGAAATAAACACATATAAAGTTTAGGAAACCTTACATTGGGTGCAGCGGAACATAATGACTCCTTCCGTTCAGATATCTAGCCCTTGATTCCTTTCTGTAGCAGAGCATTATCAATATCTGAACTGGATCTCTTTCTCTCAATCTTTGATGCTGAAACCTCCTTCTTGTTGAAAGTCTTTCTTCACGATCTTCCTCACTATGATTGAGGTATCACTTGCTGTGTGTGGGCACTACTCATACACTAAGAATTTCAAAATTCAAGAGGGAAGAGAAAGAAGAAGTGGCAGCTAAAGATAGGGGGAGAGAAAGGCTCAGGTTTTTCTCTGAAGGAAAAATAGAAAATTTAAGTGTAATTTTCCTGAAGCCTTCACTATCTATTTATAGCATTCCACTAGGGTTAGGTTTGAATTATTTGGCATTAAAATAATGAAAATATAAAAGGGAAAACCCTACAAAAGTTGCCGACCCTACAAGGTGGATTTGGGCCTCACTTCTTGCAATTTTGCAGTTTTATCTTTTCTGCATCTGATTTTCTCAAAAACGCCAATTTTCTAATTCAACCATTTAAATGTCAATTCTAACTATTTAATAACTATAAATAATTATTAAATAATATTGTCATTTATCATATTTATTAATTGAACCATACAAAGTAACATAATTAACAAATATGCCCCTAAAACTCTTTCTTTACAATTTCGCCCTTACTTAGTGAAAAATTCACAAATAGACATAGTCTAATTTGAGAATTATAATTGATTAATTAAAACCAATTACATGAGTCTTACAAGGAATATTATCTCAACTAGTGGGGGGACCATGGGTCTATATAACCGAGCTTCCAATAAGTAGATCAAGAATTTAGCACTAAAATTCACTAACTTATTAATTCTTAGTTGAATCCACACATAGAACTTAGAATTGCACTCTCAGTATATAGAATGCTCTATATGTTCCACCATATAGACACATCATTAGTTATCCATTGTTATAATCCTAATGTGATCAATGATCCTCTATATGAATGATCTACACTGTAAAGGGATTAAATTACCGTTACACCCTACAATGTATTTATTCCTTAAAACACTTGACACCGTATAAATGATATTTCAGCTTATGTGAAATGAGTACTCCACCATTTATGTTCTTTTGGTCAAGCTCAAAGGAGATCATCCTTTGCTTACTATTCGCCAGATAGACGCTATAGATTCCATGTTTATGATAGCGCTCCCACTCAATTGCACTACCGTGTTCCCAAAATGTACGTATCACCCTGACCTAAAAGTAGGCTTAACTAACAAATCAAATAACACGAATAGCGTTTCAAGATTGAGCCTAATCATAACAGGATTAAGAACATTTGATCTAGGATCAACTAGGCGATATTGACTTGAATAGATATTACGGTAAGTTTAATAAATCTAAGTCAAAGTTCAATATCGGTCCCTTCCAATGCATACTCCATGCATCCAACCTGAGCTTTACTTTAACCAATGCTCTGGAAAGAACATAGCACTTCTCCAAATGCAAGTAAACTCTGTTGTACATTATCATATCAGTAAAACCCTATGTCTGATAAATCTAGGAAATTTTATTCACATAGTCATGTTTACTTTCCAATGTGTTTACGGCACAATAAACAGGATCAAGTATGTGAAAAGGGTTTCAGATGAATTTATACATTATGTACATATAATCATGAAATAAATCATGTGAACCATGCAACATTAAATGTTATTTCTGATCTATATTAATAAGTAAATCTGATTATATTGAAATGAGTTTTATTTAGGGCATAAAACCCAACATGGGCATTCACAATTGGGGTTGTTCATGTGAAGGGGGCTGGGTTCAGTATGTCGTACCCACTTCTATGGCTCCCAACTCTCACACATGGCCCAAAAGAGAGGAATTTAACCTTAAAATGAACAACTGTTATTAATTGAATAGGCCCATTAACTAAATGAGCCTAAATAAAATCTATCAAGTTATGACATTTTATTTAGCAACAACAACCTATATGTGTCTATAACAGAAATTAAACATATAGGCTCACACAGACACACAGATTTGGATGGATCCTATCATGTTACTAGGTCATACACAGATGAAAGAAGAATGAAAAAATTACCTGTTACAAATTATTTACTTGACCTATTGACAATTGAACCATGGGTTAAAATCAAATCATTGGATTTGTCAACAAGTTAACCATGGCAATTTAGATCAAGCAATAATAGGTTTTAGAAAACTTACAAACAATCTAAAACACATATTCCTGCAACAAGTTAGATTTGGATAGTTGGATGTAGGATTTATTTAATTTTAAAATATTAAATATATTTCGAAAAAAAAAAAAAAAAATTTCGGTTTTTAAAATGAAATAAAATAATATGTAAAATTAAACCTACAATTTTGAAAAATTAGGTTTTAAGTAACCTAAATATCATTTCAAAATAAATTTGCTAACTTACCTTTTAAACTTCATGTTATTTAATAAATTAAATATTCAATAAAATAGAAAATGATAAACACATACCTTTTTCTGATTTTACAATTTAATATAAGTAAAAATAACAAAATTTAAAAGTTAACAAAAATATCTTATTTCCATTTTTAAAATACCATGATTATAGAATCTTATTCTAAATAAGGTCAAATTACCAAAAAAAATTTAATATCTGACCTTAGAAAAAAATAAGATAAAATAATCAAATTTTAAAGAAAATAAGAAAAGAGGTAAGCAAAATCTTGATTTTTACCTATTTTAAAAATCAAATTTCACTAATATCTAAAATTAATTTTGAAAAATCAAATTAATTTATTTCTGATAATTAGATTTGAAAATTGAAAAACAAAGATCAAAATACAAAACTACACAAAAAATCGGAAGTTAATTCCATGAAATAGCATGAAAAATCGAAGAAAACGAAAAAAATTGCAGGTGGTGCGGACAGTACGCAAAACACACTGTCCGCGTGCGCAGGAGAGGGGAATTGCCGAGTAAACTCGGCGCAAGGGTCCCCTTGCATGATTTCCGCACGCGTAGAAGGGTGTTCACCACCCCGATTTTTTCTGATTTTCAAAAATTCATAACTAATTCAAATTAAATTGAAATCGAGTTCTGTAAAAAGGTAAATTGTTTAATTTTTTCCATACTATCCAATAAAAAATAATTACAGAAACAGAAAAAAAAAAAAAAAACTATTTTTCCCAGAATTCACAAACAACAATCAAACATCAATATGACATACAAAGCAACATGATACCATCCAAATCACAAACAAATCGTTTTAAGTCCAAATTTCTTGCAAGCAAATCAATTGCCATGGCTCTGGTGCCAGTTGTTGGAATTATTTTACCAGGATCTTAAATCTACTCGCAAGTATGTTGATTTAACAACCTAAATATGAACTTCTAAAACGAATATAATTAAACACATATAAAGTATGAGAAACCTTACATTTGGTGCAGCGGAATAATATGTCTCCTCCCACTCAAATCTCTAACCCTTGATTCCTTTCTGTCGCAGAGTATAATCAAGATCTGAGCCCGAATGTCCTTCTTTGTTGACTCTGAATTCTACACAGCCTTCCTCACTATGATTGAGGTATTACTTATTGTGTGTGGGCACTACTCTATCACTTAGAGGGATTTCGAAAATAGAGAAGAAAGAGAGAGAGAGAGAGTGGCGGCTTCAAGAGTGTTTGGGTGAAAGAAAATAATGCAGTAAAGTGTATCTGAAACCTGAAGCCTTTACCTTCTATCTATAGAATACCACATAGGGTTAAGGTTGTATTACTTGGCATTAAAAAATTGAAAATAAATGATAAAAGGGAAGCAAAGGTTGCTGGCCATAGCATTGTGGAAACAAGCCTTTCACTTTTCCAACTTTCCTATTTCATCATTTCTAGTTTCCCATTTTCTCAAAGATTGCCAATTCTCTCATTCAACAACATAAATGTCAAATCTAATTATTTAATAACTATAATTAATTATTAAATAATATATTGTCATTTATTTTATTTATTAATTAAAACTAATCAAAGTTTCCCAATTAATAAATATACCCTTTAAACTCTCTATTTACTGTTTTACCCTTAATAAGTGATAAATTCACAAATAGACATAGTCTAATTTGAGAATTATAATTGATTAATTAAAATAAATTAAATGAGTCTTACAAGTAATACTGTCTCAACTAGTGTGGGGACCATGGGTCTATATATACGAGCTTCCAATAAGCAGATCAAGAATTTACATCTTAAATTCACTTACTTATTAATTCTTCGTTGAATCCACACATAGAACTTAGAATTGTACTCTCAGTTATATAGAACGCTCTATATGTTCCACCATATAGAGACGTCATTAATTATCCATTGTTATAATCCTAATTTGATCAATGATCCTCTATATGGATGATTTACACTATAAAGGGATTTAATTACCGTAACACCCTACAATGTATTTTATCCTTAAAACACTTAACCCTGTATAAATGATATTTCAACTAAGTGAAATGAGTACTCCACCATTTGTTTTCGTTTGGTCAAGCTTGAAGGAAATCATCCTTTACTTTCTATTCGCTAGATAGAAGCTATAGATTCCATATTTATGTTAGCGCTCCCACTCAATTGCACTACCGTGTTCCTAAAATGTACGTATCACTCTGACCCAAAAGTAGGCTTAACCAACCAATCAAAGAACACGAATAACACTCTTGAGATTGAGCCTAATCATATCAGGATTAAGATTATTTGATCTAGGATCAACTAAGAGATATTGAATTGAATAGATATTACGGTAAGTTTAATAAATCTATATCAAAATCAATATCGGTCCATTCCAATGGATACTCCATGCATCCAACCCAAGCTTTACTTTAACCAATGTTCTGTAAAGAACATAGCATTTCACCAAATGCAAGTAAACTCTATTGTAGATTGTCATATAAGTAAAACCCTAGTGTTCTGATAAATCTAGGAATCTTTAATCACATAGTCATGTTTACTTTCCACTGTGTTGACAACACAATAAACATGATCAAGTATATGAAAAGGGTTTGAATGAATTTATAAATCAAATAGACAAACAATTGATAAGATGAACCAAAACATACACAAATGAATGAAAAATACTTCTGTTATTTTATTGATATTGAATAATCTGGATTACATTGAAATAGAGTTTTATTTAGGGCATAAAACCTAACATAATCGGTTCAGATCCTTGACAGAAAGGATAAGGTTCTTCGAAACAAGACCATAGCTCTGGTCAAAGTAATCTGGAGAAATGGCAGGGTGGAGGAAGCCACCTGGGAGTTACAATCATACATGAGAGCTCAATATCCAGAGTTGTTCAGGTTAGATTTCGAGGACGAAATTCTATTAAGTGGGGCATAGTTGTGAACACCGCTTAGCTTTAATTTGGAAATTAGCAGATAATTAGGGTTTAATTATTAAAATCATTTATTGGTATTGAATTAATTATTTATGATGATTTATTTGTATTCAGAATGCATTTTTATGTTACATATAGAAATTTCATAATTTTTCATATTTTGGTGCCCGACAACATTGGAGCGCGGTGTATGGCTATTAAAATCACATCTTAGTATTTTTAGTTTAACGGGACGATAGGTTAGACATTGGGAATGTCAGGAATAGTCAGAATTTTAGAATTTTCCCAAAATACCCCTAAGTGCCATTTTATGACTTTTAGTGTGGGAGGGGCAAAATGGTATGTGTTTTGTGAGTTGGGATTTAAGTTTATTAATTAGATTTTTATTACTTTTATTAGCTGATTTTTAATTCAAATAAGACCAATTTTTATTAATCATTTAAAAAAAAATAAAAAAGAAGAAAGGCTTTCTCTCTTGCAACTCTCTCTTTCTCTCTCTCAAAAATCCTAGGGCAGCTACGGTTCTTTATTTTCTTCATCAATTTGGTGTGATTTCCAGCAGCTCTTAGTGAATTCAAGCTAAGGTAAGATTCTAGACAACTTTCCTTGGGTTTTCTTGAACTTCAAGTTATGAAATTATGCATGTTTTGAGAGATTGAGTTCCATAGTTGTTGTTGGGGTTTGAATCATGATTCTGTAGTTAAAATATGTTTTATTATGTTGAGTTAAGCATGATTTAGTAGTTGTTTGAAGGTTTTTGCAAGCTTTAAGTTTTAAAACTCAAGCTTGAAGCTTTAATGATTAAAATTGATTCTGAGCTTTGATTGTTGTTTTGTTGCTTAGAATATGTTTTTTGGGGTATAATATGCAGGTCTGGAAAGTTTAGTTGAGTTTGGAAACGATTTGGTAAGGGGTTGAATTTTGTTGGTTTTTAGGTAAAACCGGTTAATCGGTTTTACACTGTTTGTAAAACCGGTTACTCGGATTTTGTAGCAGGGGGAAAACTGGTTTTTCAGCTTCTCGTTTCGTGTCAGTTTTAGATTTCTAATTAGTCAATTTCCCTGCTAGTTTGGGATATTATTATATTAAGTTGCAGTAGGTAGATAGGGTTTTGGTTTTAAACCTTAGTCTTGGTTGTGATTTCGCGAGTCACTTATGTGTGTTGATACCGATGTGATTTAGGAGCCTATAATTCGCCGAGCAGTTGTTCCACTCAGGTTGACCGGCATACCTGAATTAAAAATTGAGGTAAGATTAGTATAATATCATGCATATGTTATTACATGTTTAGCGTACATGTTGTTATGCCTGTTAGATTACATTGATAGCAGTAATAGTATACATAGAGTTGTGCTGATTACTGATAAATGTATGTTGGCTAAAATACTGATCGATGTTGTCACATCAATATGGCTAGAGTATGACTAGCATATTGAGTATAGGCTGACATTATGGTCGATAGTATTGTCTTATGAACGTTCTAGACTCAGTACCATGTGGGACACGGGGATTAGGGTTATGATTAGGTGTATGGGCGCCAGGTTATAACCCGGGTTATTTGTATGATATATGTTATGCTTTTTTTACTGAGTTGTTGACTTACAGTGCTATTTCCATGTGTAGGTAAGGGCAAAGGTAAAGCTGAGGAATCGTGAGGACCAACAGATGAAGGTTGTGCATGTCGGGGCGGTTAGGCCTGGAGTGTACGATCCTCAGGACATCAGGGCTTTTGTTGTTTAGTCGCTGTGCAACAAATATTTTGTGAATGAATTGCAAACTTTTTGTAACTATATTTTGTAAACGGGATCCCAGAATCTTATAAGTATAATATGTTATGTTTCAACTAAAACGAAAAATTTTGATTATTCACGTTTTTCCAATAACCTAGTTGATTAGCAATGGAAGGAAAAAGGACTAAGACCTTCCTCGCGCACACATAGACGACCATCTTTAGCAAAGTCCCTCCTTCCCCTAAAGCATCCGTTTCGACACAGTACGTTAAAAATCAAGCTAACACGCCTATGCTAGTTAGGGTGTCACAATGACATTCGGAGGTTTCTTACCTACAGTTTGGTAGGCTTTTCATATCAGCACGATAGCTTGCCGACTACGATTCTCAATCTCTGTATGATGAGCCCTTAACACCTCCATTTCTCTGTCTCTCCACTCGGTGAACATATGCCTTTGTTCTTTGAACGAGAGATTGACTGCAGCGCGGAGTTCACCTGTTCATGATGTAGGGTATTGTTATGACCCTACTATTAGGTTTTATGCCCTAAATAAAACTCATTTCAATATAATCAGATTTACTTATAAATAAAGATCAGAAATAACATTTTATGTTGCATGGTTCACATGATTTATTTCATGATTATATGTACATAATGTATGAATTCTATTTAAGTCCAGAACATATGTATTTGTTAATGATTATAGTGTGGTCAATATAGTGGAATATAATCTTAATTATATGTTCAAAAGTTTATTCCCTGATTTGTGAGTTCACTGGATTTAGACTGACATGATAATCAGCGATAGATATTCTTACACCTTGGATAAGTGTTATGTCCTTTCTAGGGCATTGGCAAAGTTTATCAGTATCGGATGTATGGAGTATACATCGAAAGGGACCGATATTGAACTTTGATTAGATATATTAAAATTTACCGTAATATCTATTCAATTCAATATCACCTGTTGATCCTAGATCAAATGATCTTAATCCTGATATGTTTAGGTTCGATCTCAAGAGTATTATACATGTTCTTTGATTTGTTAGTTAAGCCTACTTTTGGGTAAGGGTGATACGTACATTTTGGGAACATGATAGTATAATTGAGTGGGAGCGCTAACATAAATATGGAATCTATAACTTCTATAGGAATTTAGAAGTGAAACGATGATATCCTTCGAGCTTGGCTAAACAGAGATAAATGGTGGAGATCTCATTTCACTTCGCTGAAATATCATTTATGTGGAGCTAAGTGTTTTAAGGATAAAATACATTGAAGGTGTAACGGTAACTTAGTGCCTTTTCAATGTAGATCATCTATTAGAGGGTCATTGATCACATTAGGATTATAACAATGGATAACTAATGACGTATCTATATCGTGGAACATATAGGGCGTTCTATATACTGAGAGTGCAATTCTAAGTTCTATACGTGGATTCAACGAAGAATTAATAAGTCAGTGAATTTAAGATATAAATTCTTGATCTACTTATTGGAAGCTCGGATGTATAGACCCATGGTCCCCATACTAGTTGAGACCATACTGCTTGTAAGACTCAGTAAATTGATTTTGATTAATAAATTATAATTCTAAAGTTAGACTATGTCTACTTTGTGAATTTTCACTAAGCAAGGGCGAAATTGTAAAGAAAAGAGATTCTAGATTTTATTTGTTAATTAAGAGACTTTATATGTCTAAGTAATAAATATATTAAATGACAATATTATTTAATGATTAATTGTAGTTATTAAATAATTGGAATTGGCATTTAAATGGTTGAATTTGAAAATTAGCGTTTTTGAGAAAATGAGATGCAGAAATGATAAAATAGCAAAATTGCATAAGTGAGGCCCATTATCCAAAGCCCATGGCCGGCCACACTTATAGGGTTTTATCATTTATTTTTTCATTATTTTAATGCCAAATAATTCTAACTTAAACCTAGGTGGTTACCTATAAATAGATAGTGATGGCTCTCATTCACACTTAATTCTGTCAGATGAAAACTGAGCCTCCTATTCTTTTTTCTATAGGCCGAATCACTTCTCTTTTCTTTTCTTCTCTAAATTTTGAAATCCTTGAGTGAATGAGTGAGTGCCCACACACATCAAGTTGTATCTTAATCATAGTGTGTAAGACTGTGGAAAATCAACCAACAAGAAGGAGATTTAGCATCAAAGGAAGGAGAGAAAGAGATCCACGTTCAGATATTGATAATGCTCTGCTACAGAAAGGAATCAAGGGCTAGATATCTGAACGGAAGGAGTCATTATATTCTGCGGCACCCAATGTAAGGTTTACTAAACTTTATATGTGTTTATTTCATTGTTTTAGAATTCATATTAGGATGTTAATGAAACATACTTGTTAGTAAATCTAGATCCTGGTAAAATATATCCAACACCTACATGAGTCCAAGAGCGTCATGGAGATTTTGTAACTCAGTAGCATCTCCAATGGTCGTCTGGGTGTTGGTTCCTGGCGAAATGGCTGTGTTATGAATGCCCTGGTTGGGTGCGGAACTATTATTCCCAGTCTCTTGCACACCAGGCGCGATTTCATCTATAGGAGTATTACACTGTGACCCACTTTTGCTGGCTTTCTAGGGTTAATAGCTACCGGAACCCTTGTGTTTCCTATGTTCTGCAATGCCGGATCCACCATCTGTGAATTCGCTAGATCGGCCAGGCCCTTACGAGTCTGCACCACCATTGTACTTGTGGTTAGATTTTGAATGAAGAGCGATTCTTGATTCTGCTCTCAATGAAAGCACCAAAATGTTGACCTCGCTTTTAGCCAACGACAGTGACTCTTATTTAGTAGGTGATAAGTAATTTATAGCAATGGATATATAATAAAGCAATGTAAAGACATAAGAATTTTATAGAGCTTCAGCCCCGAACAGTTCGGTAATAGCCTAATCCTCGTTATTTGTATTGACTTAAGAACAAGGAGAAAGGCTCCTTTTCTTATAGCTCTTACAACAATATCTCTGAATATGAATTCTTAAAAAATATCTCTAGGGTAAAGTCTCGAATAAACTGTTTGCGACCTTTTGCCCAGTGAACATGCATCACTATTTATAGGGTTGTGAACTTGGAGAGGAAGTGTTTCCCTTCGCGTTACAATGGATATAAGCAGAAAGATTGCATGATAAATGCAGAATACACTGATCGTGGGATTTGGGTAGGTTGTCATACCTCTGTAATCTGATCCCCATGTTATAGGGATTTCTTCGATGACGCACAATGCGAAAACTTAATTCTATAAGTGTTGCTTGCTCTGTGCGGATTACTGATTCCTTTGCTCTGAGCATGCCAGCGAGGCATCCTATTCAGACTGTACCCTCCGAACAGATACTCCAAGTTGATTCCACGTGTCACCATTATGCGATGCCACGTCAGAGTGAAAAATTGGGATAACAATATGTTACTTGATGATTGAATGTGTTTTATGAAATTTTTCCGTGAAAATAATTTTATTTTCGTTCTGAAAATAATTTACTCAGATTCCTTGCGAAAAATTAAGCTATTTTGGTTTTTACAAAACTCGATTTCGATAAAAAATGAGAGAGTTATGGTGTTTTGAAAAATCAGATGCATTGAGTGTCATCGCATCACTTGTGCGCGCGCGTGTGAGGCAGCCAGCAGCCTCCTTCTCGATAGCAGGTGTGTTATCCAAATTTTTGCACTATAACGTGGCATCACATGATGGTGAGATGTGGAATCAACCCTATGTACCTGCTCGCAAGAAATATGCCGAACAGGACACCACATACATTCCCTCGGACGAAGTCCTCTTAGCCGGGCAGTGAGCAATCCGCGCAGCACGCCAACACTTAGCAAATTCAGCTTTTGCATCGTGAGTCACTGAAGAAATCCCTATCAAATTGCCGTAAATGTTCCTCACCGAGGTAGAGGTCCCAGAGGCAGGGCACGTGGCCAGGGTGATGTTAACCCGCCACAGGTTGCCCAAGCTGCCGAAGCTGCTCAGGATGCCCAAAATTGGGAATATAGGTTTGCAACAATGCAAGCCACGATTGAGGAACAAGATAATGAGATTCAACGGTTACGATAGCAGGGTGCTCCTGTTGGGTTTTATGCCCTAAATAAAACTCCATTTCAATGTAATCCAGATTATTCAATATCAATAAAGAAAGAGAAGTAGTTTTCATTCATTTTTGTATGTTTTTGTTCAGCTTATCAATTATTTGTCTATTTGATTTATAAATTCATCCAAACCCTTTTCACATACTTGATCATGTTTATTGTGTTGTCAGCACAGTGGATAGTAAAAATGACTATGTGATTAATGATTCCTAGATTTATCAGAACACTAGGGTTTTACTGATATGACAATCTACAACAGAGTTTACTTGCATTTGGAGAAACGCTATGTTCTTTCCAGAATATTGGTTAAAGTAAAGCTTGGGTTGGATGCATGAAGTATGCATCGGAATGGACCGATATTGAACTTTGACATAGATTTATTAAACTTGCGGTAATATCTATACAATTAAATATCACCTAGTTGATCGTAGATCAAATGATCTTAATCCTGATATGATTAGGTTCAATCTCAAGAGTGTTATTCGTGTTCTTTGATTTGTTAGTTAAGCCTACTTTTGGATCAGGGTGATACGTACATTTTGGGAACACGGTAGTGCAATTGAGTGGGAACGCTAACATAAATATGGAATCTATAGCTTCTATCTGGCGAATAGAAAGTAAAGGATGATTTCCTTCGAGCTTAAACAAACGAAAATAAATGGTGGAGTACTCATTTCACTTAGCTAAAATATCATTTATACGGGGTTAAGTGTTTTAAGGATAAAATATATTATAGGTTGTTACGGTAATTTAATCCCTTTACAATGTAGATCATCTATATAAAGGATCATTGATCAAATTAGGATTATAAATATGGATAATTAATAGCGTGTATATATGGTGGAACATATAGAGCGTAATATATAGCTGAGAGTACAATTCTAAGTTCTATGCGTGGATTCAACAAAAAATTAATAAGTCAGTGAATTTAAGAGGTAAATTCTTGATCTGCTTATTGGAAGCTCAGATATATAGGCCCGTGGTCCCCACACTAGTGGAGATAATACTACTTGTAAGACTCATTTAATTGGTTTTAATTAATCAATTATAATTCTCAAGTTAGACTATGTCTAAGCAATTTACATTTTTACAGAACTCGATTTCAATTTTATTTGAATTAGTTATGAATTTTTGAAAATCAGAAAAAATAAGGGTGGTGATCACGCTTCCCACGCACGCGGAAATCATGCAAGGGAGCCTTGTGCCAAGTTTTCTCAGCAGATCCCCCCTGTCTGCGCGCGCAAAGCATACTGTCCGTACCACCTGCCATTTTTTTCGTTTTCTTCGATTTTTCATGCTATTTCATTGAATTAACTTCCGATTTTTTTGTGTAGTTTTGTATTTTGATTTTTTAATTTTTATATTTCAAATCTAATTATCAGAAATAAATTAATTTGATTTTTTAAAATTAATTTTAGATATTAGTGTAATTTGATTTTGAAAATAGGTAAAAATCAATTTTTGCTTACCTCTTTTCTTATTTTTTTTAAAATTTGATTATTTTATCTTAATTTTAAATCTAAGGTCAGATATTAAATTCTTTTTATGAAATATTCTATTTTAAGTAATTTGACCTTATTTAGATTTAAAATAAGATTACTATAATCATGACACTTTAAAAGGAAATAAGATAATTTTGCGAACTTTTAAATTTTGTTATTTTTACTTAAATTAAATTATAAAATCAGAAAAGGGTATGTATTTATCATTTTATTTTATTGAATATTTAATTTATAAAATAACTTGAAAATTTAAGAGGTGGTTAGCAAAAAATTTTTTGAAATGATATTTATGTTAGTTGAAACCTAATTTTTCAAAAATTGTAGGTTTAATTTTAAATATTATTTTATTTTACTTAAAACCAATTTTTTTTTATTATTTTCAAAATTAATATTTTAAATTAAATAAATCCTACATCCAACTATCAAATCTAACCTGTTGCAGGAGTATGTGTTTTAAATTGTTTGTAAGTTTTTCTAAAACCTATTATTGCTTGATCTAAATTGCCATGGTTAACTTGTTGACAGATCCAATGATCTGATTTTAACACATGCCAAGTAAATAATTTGTAATAGGTAAATTTGACATTCTTCTTTCACCTGTGTATGACCTAGAAACATGATAGGATCCATCCAAATCTGTGTGCCTATGTGAGCCTATATGTTTACTTTTGCTGTAGATACATATAGGTTGTTGTTGCTAAATAAAATGTCATAACTTGATAGATTTTATTTAGGCCCATTTAGTTTTTGGGCCTATTCAATTAATAACAGTTGTTCATTTTAAGGTTAAATACCTCTCTTTTGGGCCTTGTGTGAGAGATGGGAGCCATAGAAGTGGGTACGACATACTGAACCTAGTCCCCCCTCACATGAACTACCCCAATTGTGAAGGCCCATTTGCCAGATTTGGATAACTGTGCTAGGTTAATTAAATTAGTTTAACCTAATAAAATTGATTAGCAACATAATTAATTTCATTTTTCTTGAAATTAATTTAAGAAAACATAGTTTTACGAATGATATTCTAGATAAACTATATGTATTTTCTTGTATTTAATTAAATATAGAATTATAACCAACTAGATTCTTTCTGAAGCTTAATTTTATTATTTCATTAAATATTCCTATTTAAGTTGAAAATTTGTTATTTCTAAAAAATCAACTTAGATTTGAATATCTTTTGATTTTCTAATTATAAAATTAAGTTGAGGAATTTTAGGAATTGGTTATTAAGATTCTTTGGATATTTTTTAAGTTGATATTTTTTAAATATGGATAAACTTAAAATGGAATATCTTTTAAATTAAGTGGTTACAACTTAATTTTAATATTTAATTAAATTATTATTTGAAAAATATTTAAGTTGGATATTTTAGATTCTTCTAAACAACTTAATAAGATATTTTTCAAATTTATTCCATTTTTGAAATTTAATTAAAGTTGGATTTTTTTATAAATATTTTTTAACTAAACCAACTTTAATTTGTAATTTTTTGTTATTAAAATGTGGAATAAAATAAATGATTAAATAAAATACATATTTTTTAAAGAATGAGCTTTAATTAAGAGACATTCGATCTCCGTTGTTTGTTTTACATAGCTATTGTTTTAGTGAGTAATCCGCCCTAACGGAGGAACGTTCATTAGCAAGTTAGCACCATTTAATCTCGAAAGATAAAGTATTTTTGTAAGTTTTTTATATTAGTATTGATCATCCTAATGGTGGCGACTGTATAAGACTTACAAGAGTATGAAATAATGGTGGAAGCTCATAAGATAGAATACCCTTGACTCTCGCCTAAACGGGACAACGCTGGATTCCAATCTTGATCGAATAAAAGGTTGCTAGAATGTTTATCACTTTAGATGAATTGACAACTCTATTCAATGGATGATGCTTTGACTCTCGCCTAAACGAGACACTGTATCAGTTTGTTGGAAACCTTGGAAAATAAACTATGTTAGATTTAGTATTTTTATAACATATGTGATTATTTGTTATTTTCTGAACTTGTGTATGAATTTATAGAACCAAAACCTTACTTCTATTTTATTGATGTATTGTAGTGCCAATATGAATAACCCTCACCCTGATACACTCCTAGTTAATATCTTAGCAAATGAACTCTATAGTGTGAAAATGCATCCTGGTAGTTGCATTAACTCACACCTATTGTTGATGAATCTGAAGTTCCGAAAGGCAAATCTACTTGGAATTGAATTATCAAGCGAAAAATGCGTGCAACTCATACTTAATAGTCTTCCTCTAGAGTATAATGGATTTGTTGTATCTTACATGATAAACAATTTTAACTCCTCCAACATGGACAAGCTCGAAGCTGAATTACGAGCTCATGAACGGAATTTGATTGCAATGGGACCTCCTGGTATTGCAAACTTTAATCAGAGGAAGAGGATTAAGCATGAAGGCTCTAACAAAGCTGCTTCTTCAAATACAATTATCAGACATCATCTTCTATGTGCGAATTGTAATGAAAAGGGACATCAAGAATAACAATGTCCCCGGCTTCTTAACAATTCAAACGAAGGTAATGCTTTTGTATTTGAATCATGTGTTTTAGAGAATTAAAAATCCACATGGATTGTTTATTCTGGATCTACTAACCATGTATGTTCTTCATTGCAGCTGCTTGAAACTTGGGAAAATCTGCTTCTAGAAGAGTTAAAGCTTAAAGTTGGAAATGGCGAGTTAGTATCGATCAAAGCTAGAGGAACGGCCCGTATCAAGTTTCATTCAAAAAGATTTTTACTTTTACACAATGTTTTATTTATTCCAAACTTTAGTAGAAACTTGATTAGTGTTTCATGTTTACAAACACAATCTTATATATTGAATTTTTTGAGTTCTAATTGTTCAATTTCTCGTAATGGATTTCATATGTGTGTTGCTAACATGGAACAAGGGTTGTATGTTTTAAGGCCTGATACGCAAATCTCACTAAATACTGAACTTTCTAATCTAGCTAAACCTAGAAGCCTTAAGAGAAAAGAGATTGATAATGATGAACAAACTTATCTATGGCATTTACGTTTAGGTCATATAGGCTTTGATACACTTAATAGGCTAACCAAGGACGGTCCATTGAAAAATGTCGTCTTAGGTGAATTTCTAGTATGCGAGTCATTCCTAGAAGGAAAAATGACCAAACGTTCTTTCTCTACAAAGGGAGAGCGTGCCAACAACCCCTAGGGTTAGTGCCTTCAGATGTTTGCGGACCTCTGAATGTAAAAGCCCGAGGTGGTTATGAGTATTTCGTCACTTTCATTGACGATTTCTATAGATACAGTTTTCTTTACCTAATGCAAAAGAAATCTGAAACGTTTGAAAAGTTTCAGTAATTTCATGCTTTGGCTCAAAACCAATTAGGTAAAACATTAAAGATCTTGCGAACTCATAGGGGTGGAGAATATAAGGATATGTAGTTCAAAGATCATTTAATTGAACTTGTAATTGAATCCCAATACACTACCCCAAGCACTCTGTTGGGTTTTATGCCCTAAATAAAACTCATTTCAATATAAAAAGATTTACTTATTAATATAGATCAGAAATAACATTTAATGTTGCATGGTTAACATGATTTAGTTCATGATTATATGTACATAATGTATGAATTCGTCTAAAACCCTTTTCACATGCTTGATCCTGTTTATTGCGCTGTCAACACATTGGAAAGTATACATGACTATGTGAATAAAGTTTCCTAGATTTATCAGACATAGGGTTTTACTGATATGATAATCTACAACAGAGTTTACTTGCATTTGGAGAAGTGCTATGTTCTTTCCAGAGCATTGGTTAAAGTAAAGCTCAGGTTTGTCAGCTATTCTAAGTGATTAGGGGTGGACCATCCCATAGTCATTAAGATAAGAAAGTGTTTGTTTAAACAAATACTACTTTTCTAAGAAAATGACTAAGTCTGAAAATAAAGTAGCAAATAAAGGAGATATTTTTTTTCTTGATTCCAAAAGTGTTCTATCATCTTATTTTACATATGATGATCCCACTGCCTCTTTTGTCTTGTCACAACCGAAGAGATCAATACCATTTAGTTTTCTTAGACATAATTCACGGTACCTTGTCGTAGTGGGAGAGTTTCTAGGAACTCACCTTCTTGGGAGACACTAGTGATTAATATCCATTGTGAGTTTAAACAAGTAATGGATTGTCAAGATAAGAAACTAAGAAGAAAGCCAATAGAACTATGGTTTAATCCATTCACATGGAATAACCTAAAGTTTTCTAATACAAGGACATAAAAGGAAATTTTCGTTTATAAGTCTATTCAATGGACTTAACAAAACTTCCTGTTCCTAGTATTATAGGTTTGAGTTTATCTAAACCTATGGCTTATGGTATACCTGGTAATTACTTACTCTAATGCAAGCAACTTACTTTAGTAAGATGCTGAAGCATTTTTTTTCTAATGGCAATCTATAGAAGCTTCACAACTTCTTAGGCATAGATTTTAATTTATCTAAGCAAAAGTCTCAACTATTCCAGAAAAGATAAAGCCATGAAAGAATTTCTTAAATCAACAGTGAGAGGTCTTAGATATGCTTTTGTATGCCTTAGACTAGACACCTGATGTTGAGTGGGAGTAATGAGTAGGTATCAGATTAATCCAGGAGAAGAACATTGGAAGACAATCAAGTAAATCTTAAGATTAAGAAGATGAACTATATGTTAGTCGATAAGGGTGTGTTTAAAACTCTTAGACTACACCATATCAGATTTCGAAATTTGCCTTTGTGCTAGAAAATCTTTCTGATAAGATGGTGATTACTCTGGGGGTGGAATAGTGATTTTGGAGAAGTGTAAAAACCTATCTGAAGTCTCTAGGTCTACCAGAAAGGGACTGAATGTTAAAGTTGCAGGACAGGTACTTATTCAGTCTAAGGAAAGTTCTATACATCTTTGGCACCATTCCAAATTGCCTTAACTACTAGTGTTACTTCCTGAATAACCAAGAAGTAGTTGCCAAAGGTATGTATAGAATCCAGTATCCCAAGAGAGTAGACATATAGAGAGGAATTTCACATTATCAATGATTTTATGATTAAGGAAGAGTAATGGTGGAGAAAAGGTTGTGGGTAATTCAACCTTTCAGATCCTATTACGAGGAGTTTACTACTACTACACTTGATTTGCATATCGAGGTGTTGAGATTATTTGAAACACACTTTTTGTTTTATATTAGTGCAAGTGGGAGTTTGTTGGGTTTTATGCCCTAAATAAAACTCATTTCAATATAATCAGATTTACTTATTAATATAGATCAGAAATAACATTTAATGTTGCATGGTTCACATGATTTATTTCATGATTATATGTACATAATATATGAATTCGTCTAAAACCCTTTTCACATACTTGATCCTGTTTATTGTGCTGTCAACACATTGGAAAGTAAATATGACTATGTGAATAAAGTTTCCTAGATTTATCAGACATAGGGTTTTACTGATATGATAATCTACAACAGAGTTTACTTGCATTTGGAGAAGTGCTATGTTCTTTCCAGAGCATTGGTTAAAGTAAAGCTCAGGTTGGATGCATGGAGTATGCATCGGAAGGGACCGATATTGAACTTTGACCTAGATTTATTAAACTTACCGTAATATCTATTCAAGTCAATATCTCCTAGTTGATCCTAGATCAAATGATCTTAATCCTGTTATGATTAGGCTCAATCTTGAAAGGCTATTCGTGTTCTTTGATTTGTTAGTTAAGCCTACTTTTGGGTCAGGGTGATACGTACATTTTGGGAACACGGTAGTGCAATTGAGTGGGAGCGCTATCATAAACATGGAATCTATAGCTTCTATCTGGCGAATAGTAAGTAGAGGATGATCTCCTTCGAGCTTGACCAAACGAAAATAAATGGTGGATATCTCATTTCACATAAGCTGAAATATCATTTATACGGGGTCAAGTGTTTTAAGGATCAAATACATAGTAGGGTGTTACAGTAATCTAATCCCTTTACAGTGTAGATCATTCATATAGAGGATCATTGATCACATTAGGATTATAACAATGGATAAATAATGATGCGTCTATATGGTGGAACATATAGAGCATTCTATATACTGAGAGTGCAAATTCTAAGTTCTATGCGTGGATTCAACGAAGAATTAATAAGTTATTGAATTTTAGTGATAAATTCTTGATCTTCTTATTGGAAGCTCGGTTATATAGACCCCTGGTCCCCGCACTAGTTGAGATAATATTGCTTGTAAGACTCATATAATTGGTTTTGATTAATCAATTGTAATTCTCAAATTAGACTATGTCTATTTGTGAAATTTTCACTAAGTAGGGCCGGCCACTTTTGTAGGAAATTTAAACTGATATTTTCATTATTTTAATGCCAAATAATTCAAACCTAACCCTAGTGGAATGCTATAAATAGATAGTGAAGGCTTCAGGAAATTTACACTTAAATTTCACACTTCTGATTCAGAAAAATTGAGCCCCTCTCTCTCTCCCTATCTTTAGCCGCCACTTTACCTCTTCTTTTCTTCTTCAATATTTTGAAATTCTTAGTGTGAGAATAGTGCCCACACACAGCAAGTGATACCTCAATCATAGTGAGGAAGATCGTGAAGAAAGACTTTCAGCAAGAAGGAGTTTCTGCATCAAAGATTCAGAGAAAGAGATCCAGGTTCAGATATTGATAATGCTCTGCTACAGAAAGGAATCAACGGCTAGATATCTGAACGGAAGGAGTCATTATGTTCCGCTGCACCCAATGTAAGGTTTCCTAAACTTTATATGTGTTTATTTCATCAATTTAGAAAGTTCATATTTATGGTGTTAATCAACATACTTGTGAGTAGATCTAAGATCCTGGTAAAATAATTTCCAACACACTCCACAGCAAAATTGAGTTGCAGAAAGAAGAAATCGCACTCTTTTGGAAATGGTTAGGTCTATGCTGTCCACGTCCTTCTGGGGATATGCTATTCAGATGGCAAAGGACATTTTAAATGTTGTTCCATCTAAAGCAGTCCCTAAGACACTCGTCGAACTATGGAATGGTCGTACACCTAGTTTACGCCATTATAGAATTTGGGGGTGCCCTGCTCATGTCTTGAGAAAGAAAGAAGGCAAACTTGAATCGCGAACTAAAGTTTGCATGTTTGTCGGAAATTATAAAGAGACTAGGGAAGGACTGTTTTATAGTTACAAGGATAACAAAGTGTTTGTTTCTACAAATGCTACTTTTCTTGAAGATAACTATATTAAAGACAGCAAACTGAAAAGTAAAGTTGTATTAGAGGAAATGCTTTCAGATATAACTCCTTCCAATGTTCCGTCCTCTTCCACTCAAGAAGAGGATAATCCCACTCCCTCAGTCGAAGCAACTGAGAAAACTACTACCAAAGTTCCTGTTCAGAAGATCATCGCTCCTCGTCGTAATGGGAGGGTTTCTACAAAACCGCTCGTTATGGCTTGGATAGTGAAATCAATATGGTCGTTGGTGATGGTATTGATGACGACCCGTTAACCTATAAACAGGAAATGGCAAGGCCGCAACGGAAGCGATGGTCAGCCGGCATGGATTCAGAAATGGATTACATGAAAAAGAACAAAGTCTGGGAATATGTAGACGCACCCGACGACTATCGTCCAATCGGATGTAAGTGGGTCTACAAGAAGAAAAGAGGCGCTGGAGGCGAAGTCAAAACTTTTAGAGCTAGACTTGTCACAAAGGGTTATACCCAAAGAGAAGGTGTGGACTATGAGGAAACTTTTAATCCTGTCGCCATGCTCAAATCCATCAATTCTTCTCTCCATCGCAGCCGCTTTCGACTATGAAATCTGGCAAATGGATGTCAAGACAGCCTTCCTTAATGGGGTTCTTGAAGAAACCATATATATGGAGCAACCATAAGGCTATGTTCTTCCAGGACAGGAAAAGAAAGTTTGCAAGTTAAATAGGTCTATTTATGGACTTAAGCAAGCTTCTCGCTCGTGGAACAAAAGGTTTGATGAAATCATCAAAACCTACAGCTTTCTTCAGAATGAAGATGAACCTTGTGTTTACCAACTCAAGGAAGACCAAGTAGTAGCATTCCTGGTCCTTTATGTTGACGACATTTTGATCATTGGCAACAATATCAAGAAAATTACTCACATCAAGGAATGGCTAGACACTCAATTCAAAATGAAAGGTTTGGGTGAGGCTGCCTATGTTCTCAGTATTCAAATTATTAGAAACTTGAAGAACAGATCCCTTGCTCTCTCTCAAAAAACTTACATTGACAAAGTTTTAGAGAGATTCTCCATGACCAACACCAAAGGGGCGACTATGCCTTCTAGATATTGTATCCGTCTATCTAAGGAACAGTGTCCTACTGATCCTCAAGAGATAGAGGACATGGCAAAAGTACCTTATGCTTCTGCAGTTGGAAGTCTAATGTATGCAATGTTATGCACTAGACCTGACATCTGCTATGCAGTTGGAATCGTGAGCAGGTATCAGACAAATCCACGTCAGGAACATTGGAATGTTGTTAAGTATATTCTGAAATACTTGAAGAGTACAAGAGATTACGTGTTAGTCTACAAGGGTGGTGCTTTAAATCCCATAGGCTATACCGACTCAGATTTCCAGGCATGTCTTGATGACAGGAAATCTACATCTGGGATGGTGTTTACTCTTGGGGGTGGAGCAGTGGTTTGGCGAAGTGCTAAACAAACCGCGATTTTAGATTCTACTATGGAGGCAAAATACATAGCTGCAGTAGAAGCTGCCAAAGAGGTTGTCTGACTGAGAAAGTTCTTCACCAGTCTTGGTGTCGTGCCTGGAGTGGAAAGGCCTCTAGTTTTACTGTGTGATAACACTGGAGCAATAACCAAAAGTAAGGAGCCTCGAAGCCACAAGAGAAGAAAACATATAGAAAGGAAATATCATATCATCAGAGAATATGTGGCAAGAGGGGATGTACAGGTGGAAAAAGTGGACACAGAAGACAACTTAGTTGATCCATTCACCAAAGTGTTGGCAGTGACTGCATTTGAAAAGCACCGTCAGAATTTAGGATTAATTGATATGTAATGATTAGTTTTATATTAGTGCAAGTTCGAGTTTGTTGGGTTTTATGCCCTAAATAGAACTCCATTCCAATGTAATCCAGATTATTCAATATCAATAAAGAAACAAAAGTATTTTTCATTCATTTGTGTATGTTTTGGTTCACCTTATCAATTTTTTGTCTATTTGATTTATAAATTCTTCCAAACCCTTTTCACATACTTGATCATGTTTATTGTGTTGTCAGCACAGTGGAAAGTAAACATGACTATGTGATTAAAGATTCCTAGATTTATTAGAACACTGGGGTTTTACTGATATGACAATCTACAACAAAGTTTACTTGCATTCGGAGAAATGCTATGTTCTTTCCAAAACATTGGTTAAAGTAAAGCTTGGGTTGGATGCATGGAGTATGCATCGGAATTGACCGATATTGAACTTTGACATAGATTTATTAAACTTACCGTAATATCTATTCAATCCAATATCACCTAGTTGATCCTAGATCAAATGATCTTAATCCTAATATGATTAGATTCATTCTCAAGATTGTTATTCGTGTTTTTTGATTTGTTAGTTAAGCCTACTTTTGGGTTAGGGTGATACATACATTTTGGGAACACGGTAGTGCAATTGAGTGGGAGCGCTAACATAAATATGGAATCTTTAGCTTCTATCTAGCGAATAGAAAGTAAAGGATGATTTCCTTCGAGCTTAACCAAAAAAAATAAATTGTGGAGTACTCATTTCACTTAGCTGAAATATCATTTATACGGGGTTAAGTGTTTTAAGGATAAAATACATTGTAGGGTGTTACGGTAATTTAATCCCTTTACAGTGTAGATCATTTATATAGAGGATCATTGATCAAATTAGGATTATAACAATGGATAATTAATAGCGTGTCTATATGGTGGTACATATAGAGCGTTTTATATAGCTAAGAGTACAATTCTAAGTTCTATGCGTGGATTCAACGAAGAATTAATAAGTCAGTGAATTTAAGAGGTAAATTCTTGATCTGCTTATTGGAAGCTCAGATATATAGGCCCATGGTCCCCACACTAGTTGAGATAATACTACTTGTAAGATTCATTTAATTGGTTTTAATTAATCAATTATAATTCTCAAGTTAGACTATGTCTATTTGTGAATTTATCACTTATTAAGGGTGAAACTGTAAAGAAAGAGTTTATAGGGTATATTTATTAATTAAGAGACTTTGATTAGTCTAATTAATAAATATAATAAATGACAATATTATTTAATAATTAATTATAGTTATTAAATAGTTAGAATTGACATTTATATGGTTGAATGTGAAAATTGGCAGTTTTTGAGAAAATGGGAAACAGAAATGATAAAACAGGAAAGTTGCAAAAGTGAGGCCTTTTTCCAAATGCCTTCGCCAGCCACATGCATGGGTTTTATTATTTAATTTTTTCATTATTTTAATGCCAAGTAATTCAACCCTAACCATGTGTGGTATTCTATAAATAGAAAGTAAAGGCTTCAGGAAACTACACACAACACAAGTGATAGAGTAGTGCCCACACACATCAAGTAGTACCTCAATCATAGTGTGGAAGATTGTGAAGAATCCAGCTTCAACAAAGAAGGACATTCGGGCTCAGATCTTGATAATACTCTGCAACAGAAAGGATACAAGGGTTAGAGATCTGAGTGGAAGGAGACATATTATCCCGCTGCACCCAATGTAAGATTTCTCATACTTTATATGTGTTTACTTATAATTGTTTTAAAAGTTCATATTTAGGTTGTTAATCAACATACTTGTGAGTAGATCTAAGATCCTGGTAAAATAATTCCAACAGCTCCTGCAATGCCTGCTCCAGAAATTCTAGTGGCACCTGCCCCTGCTGTCCAGGCCGAACCAGTGGTGGCAGTGAATCAGATGGAGCCCCTGTATGAAAGGTTCCGCAAGCAAGCACCTGCAGTTTTTCTGTGAGGTCCGGATCTCATGAAAGCCGAGCAATGGCTAACGGTGATTACTAGAATCTTGAACTTTATGGGTGTCACCAGTAATGACAGGGTGGTCTGTGCCACCTTTCAGTTTCAAGAAGATGCACTGGTCTGGTGGGACATCATGTCTATGATTCACGATGTTACAACAATGACCTGGGAAAAGTACCAGAAACTTTTCAATGCTAAGTATCACAACGAAGCAGTTAGAAGTGCTAAGAGAAAGGAATTCACTCATTTAACTCATAAAGAAAATATGAGTGTTACCGAGTACACAACGCATTTTGACCATTTAGCGAGGTTGGCCTCGGGAATTGTGCCAACTGACTTCAGTAAGAAAGAAAAATATCTGGATGGGTTAAATGTGAATATTAGACATGACTTGATGATCACTACTGATTAAAGAACCACCTATGCTGAAATGGTGGACAAGGCACTACGAGCTAAGGGCGCAGTAGGATACATGACAGAGTCTGGTGGGACTCCAGTTGTTGGCGGGGCTCCTACCCCTCCTGCATCAGGTTTTAGCAGGGGAGGTAGTGGTTCGGCCATGGACCCGAAAAGAAAGGCATCCATTGCAACGAGTGGCTCGGGTCAAAATAGGAGGTTATAGCCCTTTAAATAGTTATTCATACTCACTGGGCAATGGGTGGAAAAACTTGTCTAAGAATTCATATTCAGAGATACTATTGTAAGAGCTCTAAGAAAAGGAACCATTCTCCTTATTCTTAAGTCAATACAAGCTACGACGATTAGGCTATTACCGAACTGCTCTGGGTTGAACCTCTATAAAATTCCTTTGTCTTTATTTGCTTTATTATATTACACTCGTATTATACTACTTGTCGCTTACAAATTAGACTCATTGTCGTTGGCTAAAAGTGAGGTCAACATTTTGGTGTTTTCATTGAGAGTTGAACTCAAGGATCGCTCTTTATCTCAAATCTAATTGCAAATACAATTGTGGTACAGACTCACAGAGGCGTGGTTGACTCGAAAAATCCACACGCGGTGGATACTGCACTGTGTAACCCTGGGAACACGAGGGTTCCGCCAACAACGAGTCTTGAACATCCATTAAGTGTAGGTCGCGGTGTGACGACTCCTGTGGTTGAAATCGTGCCTGGGGTGCAACCAGGGTTTTCATAACACAGCCGTTTCGCCCACTACCAATGTTCAAACAACCATTGGAGATGACACTGAAATCCAGAACCTCCGCACTGCTCAGGGAATCATGCAGGGTCATACCAACAACCTATATCATGATCAGAAGGCACTCCACGCCGCGATAAATCTTGCGTTTGAAGAGCAGAGATGCATGTTCGTCGAATGGAGGGACAATGATATGGAAACGTTCAGGGCTTAGCAAGTAGTCATTGACGACCGTAGTTAGCAGACCACTCTGTTGATACAAAAAGCCTATTAGACTACTGGACAACAGCCTGTAACCGTCATCTCCTTGGGCGAGACCGACGAAGATCCAGCGATGAATGCCTCTCAAACTATAAATGGTCAGCCGTCCAATCCCCTGTAGCAGGTTCCACCTGTGGGCCAAGTGGTAGGTGGGCAGACCTTGTCTAATAATTCATCAGGAGAAGTCATACCCAATAATTCCAACCAAGTTAATGGTGCAAGTCAGCAAATTGGCCAAACCAATCAGTCATTGAGGCAGCCATGTGTTCTATATTTGATAGATTGGGGACAACTCATGATCTCAGAAACCATCTGAATAGGAGGAGAGAATTGGACTACCAACTTGACCCGCGCTCAAAATCCAGCTCAAAGAGATGCTGATGTGACTTAGGTCGGCCAAGAGGCTGAACAGGTTAGTCCACCCATGCAGGCACAGTTGGACGAACTAAAATATATGTTCCAAGGCCTAGCCGGTCAGAGGAACAACGATCTTGAGTTGGACCGAGCACGTGGAACCCCTTTCTCCCCCGAGATTAATATCCTGGAATCGCCCCACAAGTTTAAGATGCCAACCTGGAAGATTTATACTGGGAAGGAAGATCCCTTATCCCACCTCAAGTATTTTGAGATGCAAATGGACCTGCAATGAGTTCGAGGAGATGTATGTTGTAGGGTTTTTCCTGCCACCCTTTTAGAAGCCGCCGAACAATGGTATTTCAAGTTTGCACCCAGAAAGTTCAACTCATGGAAGGCTTTCTCCTCCCAGTTCCATGCACAATTCTCCTCCTCTCGCCAACTTCCGTTGCACCAAGGAGATCAGGTCGAAGTAAAGCAAAGACCAGGGAGCCTCTCTGAGCCTACATCAGCAGATTCATGACAGAGGCGACTAAGGTTGCACGGGTAACCGAGGATAGAAAGTTGTCCCCGATACTGGGGGGCATTGAAGTCCTTGGCAAACTTTCGAAGGACATAAGGAAAAACGGACCGGTAAACTCGATGAGTGAGTTTCTTGACCGCACAAAAGGTTTTATTAAGCTTGAAGAAGCCATTCGACGATAAGAGGGTGAATAAAAACCTAGCCAGTCAAAAGCTCCTTCTAATGGGACATCCGTCCAGCTCCCCTATTACCCAAGCAATTCAAGCTCGAGTGGTAAACGGTCCAACAACAATAATAGGCAAGGGAATGGGAAAAAAGGGAAGTTCACTGGCAAGACCGAACAAGCTCCCCGGGAGAATCTTGCCAAGTATACTGCATTTACCGTCCTAACGAAAGATATAGAAAGTGTGTACATGGCTACTCAGTCATTAGCCCTTTACAAGAAGCCCACACCCATGAAAAAAGATGTCAACAAGAGAGACATGACCATGTTTTGTCGTTTTCATGGGGATTATGGCCATGACACCAATGAATGCAACAATCTGAATCGAGAGATCGAATTCCTGATAAGGAAAAATAATTCGCACGTGGAAAAGTATGTCAAGGCCGGTCAGAATCAGAGGGGTGATAACAGCCAAGACTTGCGACCACCACCAGTAGATGGACATCTGCAAGTCATTATTGGAGGTCCACACATAGCTGGAGATTCAGGAGAGGTATGCCCGAATAGTACAACACGAGCAAGAATAAGTAGTCCTGGCCGTAGAAGAAAGGAAGTCGAAGATCCCACAGGCACGGGAGCCCACCATAACATTTAATGATGAAGATGCTTTCAAGATCAGATTTCTGCACAACGACCTGTTGGTCGTGGAAGTCCAGATAGCCAACAAGATGGTGGCCCGAACCATGATAGACAATGGAGCCTCCTCCAACATCTTATTCAAGACAACGTATGAAAAGATGGGGCTCGAGCTAAAAGATTTAACCCCCTGTCTCCAGCCCGTCGATGGTTTCTCCGGCCAAGGAGTCGCACCTATAGGGCAAATTTGCCTACCCCTCACTGTTGGGCAAGCTCCGAGAAGCATAACTATAATGGCACAATTTTTGGTATTGGACATTCTATTAGCTTTTAACGTCATGCTAGGTCGACCAACTTTGTATGATTTAAAGGTTGTTACGTCGATATTTCATTCATGCCTTAAGTTTCCAACAAAGAATGGGGTAGGATGTCTAAGAGGAAACCAGCAAGTTGCTCGGGAATGTTATAACCTTCCCA
Source organism: Cannabis sativa (assembly GCF_029168945.1). NCBI lineage: Eukaryota > Viridiplantae > Streptophyta > Magnoliopsida > Rosales > Cannabaceae > Cannabis > Cannabis sativa. The sequence continues at coordinate 86,822,530 of NC_083602.1, forward strand.
TAGCCAAGGCTAAAAAGGAAGTGTCCTCTAGTAAGAGTTTCGAGAAGGGGAAAACATTTCTAAATAGGGAACTTCCCAAGGCGGGGATGAAGATGTGTATCCTCGACTTGGGGACCTAAGCAACAATGTTGGACCAGTGGAAGAACTGGAAGAGATTGAGATCGACCCAGATATTCCGGCCAGAAAGCTTAAAATTGGAAAAGGTTTGTTGCTCGAAGTAAAATCAGCATTGATAAAATTTCTGAGAGCAAACATGGACATTTTTGTCTGGTCACATGATGATATGGTCGGAATTGATCCTTCTTTTATTTCACATGTTCTAAATATTGATCCAAACTTTCGACCAGTTCAATAAAAGCAAAGACTGTTGGACAAGGAGCGAGCACTAGCCCTGAAGGAAGAAGTAAAAAAGTTACGCAACAATAGTTTCATAGTTGAAGCTTTCTACCCAGCTTGGGTTGAAAATCCCGTACTAGTACCCATGCCGAACAAGATATGGCGAGTTTGTATTGATTTCACAGACCTAAATAAGGCGTGCCCCAAAGACTGTTTTCCACTCCTAAGAATCGATTAGCTTGAGGACGCAACAGTTGGGCACGAAATATTGAGCATCATAGTCGCCTACTCATGGTATAATCAAATCAAAATGCATCCACTAGACCAAGAACATACAAGTTTTCGAATAGATATGGGTTTGTATTGCTATAAAGTCATGTCGTTTGGTCTCAAAAATGCTAAAGCCACATACCAAAGATTTGTAAATAAGATGTTTAATGACCAGATCGAACGAAATATGGAGGTGTACGTGGATGACATGCTCGTCAAATCCATGAATGCTGGAGGGCACATAGATGACCTAGATGAATGCTTCAAAGTCCTCAGGAAATATAACATAAAACTCAATCCCTTAAAGTGCTCCTTTGGGGTTAGCTCGGGTAAGTTTCTAGGCTTTATTGTCAACGCCCGAGCAATTGAAGCCAATCTGGAGAGGATTCAAGCCCTCATGGATATGAAGTCGCCAATAAGAACCAAGGAAGTACAAAGTTTAACTGGTTAGATTGCTGCACTTAGCAGATTTGTTTCAAAATTAACAGACAAGTGTGTTCCGTTCTTCAACATCCTGCGAGAAAACAAGAAATTTGAGTGGATGGAGGAACGTAAAAAAGCTTTTCAAGAGCTAAAAATGCAACTCGCAAAACCTCCTGTACTATCTGGAGAAGAAATTGGGATATACTTGGCTGTCACAGAGCATACTGTAAGTGTCGTACGGATCAAAAAGGAAAACAACATACAACATCCGGTCTATTACATTAGTAAAAGAGTCATTGAGGCCGAAGGCCGATACCCATTGATAGAGAAACTCACTTACTGCCTGATTCTAGAAACAAGAAAGCTAAGGCCCTATTTTCAAGCTCATCTTGTTCGGGTATACACTGACCAACCGTTACGCCAAATATTGCAAAAACAAAAAAGATGCTTCTGGACGATTGCTCAAATGGGCAGTGGAGTTGGGCCAATACGAGATTATCTTCGAACCCCGAACAACAATTAAGGGCCAGGCCTTAGCAGACTCTATAGTAGAATGCATAGGCAAAGAAGAAAGCATATAAGAAGGCAACCCCGAGCCAGTACAAATACCTCAGCCAAGTATCAATGAAGACAAGCCGACTTGGAAACTACACGTGGACGGGTCGGCTACAGATCAACTATCCGGTACAGGAATTGCTCTTGTCACACCTGGGGGGCAACACCTACACGTTGTAGTAAAGTTTGGATTTAAAGCATCCAATAATGAAGCCGAGTATGAAGCTTTGATTACCGGTCTAAAACTAGCCCAGGAGATGAATGCCGAACATGTTGAAATCTGCAGTGATTCACAGCTGGTGGTAAATCACGTATCTAGAGAATACGAGGCTCGGGGAGAAAATATGATAGGATATCTGTGCAAAATACATGACCTGCTCGCACAGTTTAAAAGCTACGCTCTCAGACAAATTCCAAGTGAAGAAAAAATGACTACTGACGCACTAGCTCGACTTGCAAGTAGTAATGTAAATGATAGAGCAAATTTGGTTCCTATCCAGTTCCTCGAAGAGCCTAGCATCACTAGCATGGAAGAGATTGAAATGATTGATACTTCCCCAAACTGGATGATGCCAATAGCGACCTACCTCAACACTGGGGAACTCCCAGATAATCGAAATGAAGCTTGAAAGATGAGGAGGAAGGTTGTACGGTACATCATAGTAGAGGGAATTATGTACATACGAGTATTCTCCATGCCATTGCTCAGATGTGTTACCCAAGAAGAAGCTGTATGACTTTTGTCTGAAGTGCACGATGAATTTTGTGGAAACCACGCCGCTGGGCGGAGTTTATCTAAGAAAATTCTAAGGCAAGGTTCTAGCTGACAATGACCGAGGATTCAAAGGCCTACGTTAAAAAATGTGATAAATGCCATAGATTTTCAAAGATACCTCTAGCACCGCCCAACAAGTTAACTCAGATGCAAAGTCCATGGACTTTTGCCATTTGGGGAATTGACTTGATCGGACAATTGCCCAAGGGCAAAGGAGGCATAAAATACGCAATGGTTGCGGTTTATTACTTCACCAAGTGGACAGAAGTCAAGCCCCTAGCAACCATCACGTCTAAAAAAGTTCAAGACTGTGTTGTGAAGAACATAATCTACCGGTTTGGATTATTTCCGTACAAAATAGTTTCAGACAATGGCAAACAGTTTGACAGCCAGTCCTTTACTTATTTCTGTGCGAACCATGGTATAATCAAAAGTTTCTCCGCAGTGGAACATCCCCAAGAAAATGGTCAAGTTGAAGCAGTCAATTAGACGTTGAAAGATACACTAATGAAAAGGCTTGAGGATGTTAAAGGAAACTGGCTGGAGGAAGTTCTTGAAGTCCTATGGTCATACCGAATAACTAAGAAAACGGCAACCGGACAGACTCCATTTGCCATGGCATATGGATATGAATCAATGCTTCCCATAGAACTCGAGCCACCATTCCATAAAGGATTGACATATAGCTAAGAAGCAAATCACGTACTCCTTGCCGAATCACTTGATGAAACGAAGAGAGGCGAACCACAACAAACTTAAAGTTGATGGCCCCTCAGCAAAAAGTAGCTTTGTATTTCAACAAACAAGTGAAGGCTTAGAAATTCTTGGTAGGAGATATGGTCCTAAGAAGAGTATTTCTAAACACCAAAGACAGTACGACACGTTTCCTCGAACCTAACTGGGAAGGACCATATCAGGTGGTCAAAGTTCTCGAATCAGGAGCATACAAATTGGGTAAGTATGATAAATAAATGCAACTCGTTCTGGTACCAAGATATTGGAATGGGGAACATTTAAGAAAATACTACAAATAAAAGTACCAGGTCGGATGACCATATCAAGTACTAAACAAAAGAACATTTACTTTTAAGTGAATGCCCTTCTGGGCGGACCATGCCCAAAGGTTCGGATAAAATTACAAAGTACTCAGGTCGGATGACCACCATTTAAAGTACAATTTTTAATGTAATATCTCAATAAGTCTAATGATAAATAATTAGGGTTTATATTTACATTATGAGTTAATCAGGTAATAAGTGGGATTATGATCCTACTAATTTATTTCAACATAAAATTTAAATTTTGCTATAAGTGAGTAAATAATCGTAATTTGTTAATTACGGAGATTTATATAGCATGTCTGAATGTAATATGAGCTATATGTGCAATAAAAAAATTTTCAGGTTCCGCGACCCTGGAGACTCAATAAGTGGATATATAAGCCTAATTTGTTAATTACGAAGATTTATTTGAAATACGTGGATATAATATGAGTTATTTGTGAAATAAAAATATTTTCAAGTTCGGCGACCCTGGAGACCAGATCGGAGGCCAAAAATGTCACAATAGTTTTAGTTAGAAATATTGATGAGATTATTGGGATAATTTGATTTTAGAAATATCGAGGTATTTTGGGGTACTCGAAGTTGGCCAAACACCCTAAAAATAGAGATTTCTTAATGGCTAATAAATAATAAGATAACTATTAATAATAAAGTTTATATTAATATTATTATATTATTATTATTAATATATATTATTATTAATTATTAATATTATATTATTATTAATATATTATTATAATATTATTTAAATATATAAGTTAAGGTAAGTTAATTTAAGTTTATATATATATTAACTTATCAGTGAAACAGAACGAACGAAAGAACGACCAAAACCCTCGCTCTCTCCCTTCGACAAAACCTTCTTCCTTTATATCTATTTTTTTCGATTTTCAATCCGAAACTTAGTGATATAAGCTCCGGTAGTAGCAGGATAGCAAATTCTTGAAGAGGGAAAGTTTAAGGTATGGTTTAATTTCGTTTTACGTTTAAAAATAATTGGTTTCATATAGAGGTTTCGTGAATTAGAATAGTTATGGAGATTCTGACTTTGTAGAATTGTTTTTTGGCACCTATGGGACTAGTACCGATATTTACTTATTGAATTTGAGGTGATTTTGGGTTAGAAATCGAGTTTGAAACTTTTTAAAGCTTAGTCCGAACGTTAATGGCGTTTTTCATTTAAAGGTCTAATTTTTATTTCTGTTACGTAAGAATGGTAATATTTATGGTATATATGTGCCTTGGGAAGTTTGGAGTGATTTGGATAAGTTTTGATAGTGTTTCGGTGAGTGTGAAAATTGGGATTTTCGAGTTTCATAGTTTTTAGAAATTCCTCGGATATCAGAAATCATATTTTGGTCATAACTTTTGACTCGGGTGTCCGTTTTGGACATTCTATATACCGTTTTGAAGCTTGACACAAGCTCTGCAATATGGTGTATGTTTTATAGCCAAAATATATGTTTTATTTTAGTCTATTTATACCACGGGATTCGGTAGAAAACCCTAGATTGTCTTATGTGAATATAAGCAGTGTGTTTGGAGAAACACTTATTGGTTGATCATTGTTGTGACATAGGGCCGAGATCATTGGGGATAGTTCTCCACCTGGTTTAGCCAAAATGTATGAACCTGGATTAAAGGTAAGAAAAGTATATTGTACTGCATAGTAAGTTGTATGTAATACAATTAGTATTGTTATGAATTGATTAATATTGAGTTATATGTAGTTAATATTGTTATATATTGAAAATACTTATTGGCTGAGTATTGATAATGTGATAATATTATGCATGTGATGTATTGGCTCACCTGATTAGGTGATGCAATTTTCCTAGCGACGTACTGGGCGTAAGTACGGGTGTCAGTAATATATAATGAGTACCGAGCGTAGATACAGGCTCACCTAATTAGGTGATGCGATTTTCCTGGCGACAGACTGGGCGTAAGTATGGGCGTCAGTGATATATGATAAATGTCGGGCGTAGGTATGAGTTTGTCTGATTAGGCGATTACTCCTAGCAACGTGTAGATATGGCATCAGTGATATGAAAGTTGCCAGGTTATGGCATAAAATGAAACCGTTGTAGGGTTTCCTCCGGCGACGTGTAGATACGGACGTTAGTGACATATGATAAGTACCAGTCATAGGTATGGGCTCGTCTGATTAGTCAATGCGATATATTGGTGCCAAGGTGTGACACGTGCTCACTTGATTAGGTGATGCAATTATATGATATATGGGTGTAGGTTTTAGGAAAAGGCTCACCTGATTAGGTGATGAAGTTATGCGATATATGGGTGCCAGGCTATGGCACGGGCTTGCCTGATTAGGCAATGCAATACAGGATTATCAGATTAAAGCATCGACTTGCCTGATTAGGCAACGTGATGTTATGAAGATGGTTACTTCATGAGGTAATATATATTATTTATATGATTAAATGAATATGCATTATATTATTGGTGTAATGGTTTTGTATTACTAAATATTTGTAGACTGATGCTTATTCGTCGCAGATGCCAGTACTTATATGGATTTCATCTTATGAACAATGGGTGATGGTTTGACTCTTATTGTGTATAAATGACAATGTTCGAATAACAACCTATATGATTGTTATTATTACTTTTCTTGTTGAGTTCTTCTGACTCATGAGTGCTATGTGGTACAGGGAAAGGCAAAGAAAAGCTAGATCAACCATGAGGTGACAGTCTTCTCCAGTAATGTACATATTGACCTCATAAGCCTGCGTGCCGAGTTGCCAGGAGTTGTTTTGGGCTGGCTATATCTATTTTGTATTTTGATTTTGTGTTTAAATGGTTGTCGTATATATTTTTTTAGCAAAACTTTTTATAATAGTGTTGTCGAGCTAATTTCGCAACACCAAAAAGTATGATTTAATCGATAAGACAGGGAATTATTTGAGAGATGACAAGTGCGAGTATTCAACCTAAAATGACGAGTACTCGGATGGGAATGCGAGAATAAACAACAAGGCTGGAAAAAATAAATAAGACGATGAATTATAGTGGTTCAGTCAGATTTTGTTCTGCTTAGTCCACTGTAGCAAAGGATTCGTAGGTCCATTTTCATGGTGGATCACCCCTTTATATACAAAGTAGGTGTCCAATCGGTTACATGAGGATCACATTTATGGTTAATCCATTATTTACACATTGAATTGTAATGACTAAACTCAAACAACGTTAACATTAATAAATGTATGACAGTTACTAAATTCATCAACGTATGCGTCTTTCGCATCTGCGAGTTGACCGTTCATGTTCCGTCTGTTGAGCTCGTAGGGTCGCCAATACGTTTGGAACGTCTGCGTCCTTAGGTAATCGCCCTTTGTAGACGTCGCATGTTGAAGCTAGTAACATCTGGACATGCGAACTTATATTGGTCTGTTAGGGCTATTGGGTCGCTGGGACCAAAACCGCATCATAGGGCATTGGTCTCTATACTTGTCGCGGAGGTATAGAGGGGACACTCGCACATGTTCTGACATATGCGAATTGGATCTACCCTGCATGATGAGAATTGTGGTTATGCGATGTGACTTAAGTCGCACCTACAGTATCTCGCTATTTTTATCCTGAGCGAGGTCTAAACTTCGAGAAATCTCTTACGGACATTCAGCCTTCATTGGAAATCTGAATACACGTGTCCTTTAAAGAGGAGTCTGGTCTCGAGTTTCTAGGTGAGAGAAATCTCACTATAACACATGCCCCTAGTTTCGCGACGTGACTAGAGCGGTCACTGAGGGAAACTATTACTCGAGAGACAGGTGAAAGGTTATCACGAGGAGGTGACCTTTTGGTTGTCCCATCGAGGGTTTCGAAAAATGACGGCTGTAATAATTAATTTTTATTATCTCTAGGATGCCACGTCACAAAACCCTTCGGTTTTCGTGTAGGCGTGGCCATAATTGGCCGTTAGATTGGGCGACCTTAGGCATTCTGACTGCCACGTGTCATGATCCCAATTAATAAGGGATATGGGTATTTAAACGCTTTGATACGAATCAAATTTCCCCATTTTCCCTCTTTTCTCTTAACTTCCCTCTAGTTCATACACTTCAGAAAAAAGTTCATCCCCAGATTTCTGCCAGCTTTCACAACATTTCCAATCTCGGACGTGATCGAGAGCAGTTCGCGGGAATCAAAACTAAAGGTTAATTTTTTGCATTTTTCGTTTTTGTTTTTAGAGAAATTGCGATTTATTTTCTGGGTTTGGATGTTTTCGAAGACTTTTTAGGAGTGTATGCTAGTGGGTATTTATGTGTTTTGGGTCAATGAAACTGGGTAATATTCATAGTATAGGGCCTGTAAATTGACATGACCGCATACAATTCATAGGCACTGATTCACGTCTCGAATGCTCGCGGACATTCGGAAGAACAATTTGAATGTTCGCGGGTGTTCGGATGAACAATTTGAATAATCGCATGTTTCCAAGACTTATTTCCGCTTAACTATTAGCTAGATCTTTTAGGATCTTTACATGTCGCGGGCTGAGTGGTGAGAGTATTAATTGCCATTCCAAATGGTGGGTGTGTCACAGTATTCTAATGGCTATATATGCGATTATATGCCCCTTGAGATACTGAGATACACCCAGCCATTTGTTGACGTGCGTTAATGCTCGAATGATCGTACTCTTTGGTTGATAGGTAGTCTCGAAACGGTGGGAGTCTCCCAGTAACTTCAGGGTTATGCTCGAAAATGCATACCTCTTGAGTCACTGGGATACGCCCAGCCGTTTCTGGAGGTATACCGCGCAACCGAGGATGCGTGAATTACTTGCCCAAAGATAGTTATATTTCTTCTCGCATGTTGATAGGAGGGTCAGTTTTCGCATAGAGCTTGACCTTCCTGTCGAATGCGACTTTTATAATCTACTGCGGGTGAGATCACTTATCTTTATTTTTTCACACATCCATCACGCTGAAAAGATCTTCTATCTTTCAGATGAGCGACCTATCGGATAGCCAGCAGCTCGGCTCAGGAGGTCGCGCCTTTGACGGGGAGACGGACCAAGAGAGAGACAGTTTTCTCCCTACGGACATCTCCGAAATGGAGGCTGCAGAGATAGAGTTAGGTCCGATGTCTTCTGTAGACATCGAGAGGATGGTACAGGAGCTCGCTGAACCTGGGACAATCGATATCCGAGATAGCGAATCCACAGTGTCAGCACGCGACTACCTCATACACACGAGACATGCTCCCGACATCGAGGTCGAGGAGGTGGAGGAGGAATGGACCACTCCGGTCCGTGAGTCAGGTGGGGAAGAAGAGGAAGCGGAAGGGAGTGGGACGGATTCGGTCGACAACTCCCAATTGAACGAACCCTTCTCATGCGAAGATTTAGTCTCGAGGGTCGCCAAATCTGACTTCACCACCTTTGTGAGGTTGAATTTGTTGCGACTTGCGTTTCAACGTCCCAAACCATCTTAGAGAGCGCATCTTCCGTTCACCAACCCTGCGATCATCCCTACAGAGGACGTGGTCATCTCAATACCCATTCTTCGATGTGGTGTATCGGTCCCATTTCATCCTTTCGTCGCAGCCATTCTCAGGCGATATGACGTATCGCCCTTTCAGCTAACACCCAACAGTTATCGCACTGTACTAGCTTTCTATGCGATGTACATGGAGTATGCCCATAGGGCACCGTCAGTAGAGGAGTTTAGTTACTTCTATGACATAAAGAGCGTGGGTCTTCATAACGGCTTCTATTGCTTTAGTAAATGGGCGACTTCTGAAATAAACGGTGTCGAGGGGATGGTATCGAACATGGGTGACTGGAAGTCGAAGTGGTTTTATGTTTTTAAGGTTCCTGGGATTAGAACTGACTTTAATCGCAGACCCAGTATGTCGCGTATTTGTTGACTTAGATATAATTTTTACTTTGTTCTCTGAGATCTTTTGCTAACTCGCTTTTTGTTGTCATCGCAGATAGACCAGCTCGACCTACTCTTGACGCGACTAGAAAGGAGACAGCTGAAATTCTCGGGAGTCTTCCGGTACAAGATCGCGACTGGCGATTACTGTGCACAACTGCGAAGTTGCGAGAACACCAGCTGATCCCTGAGAACGCGAGTCTTCAACGGGAGCCAGTATATAAAGAACCATCTGAGAAGCAGCAAGAGCGGATTGACAAACGTCTTTCTAAGCAAACTCCTCGGCAAATTTCAGGTAACTCGTCTTTTTGCTATAAACTGACGGGTAGGATTGTGATTTTTTTTTACTTATTTGTCCTTTATGCTTGTAGACATGACTTTTTTGAAGTCTGCCCCCGTCCTGAAAATCAAGCAAAAGGGTGGAACACCGGCGACTTCGCCGGTCGTCGCCCAAAAGAGGAAGAGCGATGTGATGGCTTCGCTTGTCGCAGATTCTTCCAAGAAGTTGGCCAAGACTACTCAGGATAAGGGGAAGAAAGTCGTCATCGACTCTCCAGTTCGTGCTCGCGACTTCCTGGCCATGCAGGAAAAATTCCTGACTGAGATCCCTTACGAGGATCTCGTTGCTCGATCTACTGAACTGGCCGCGCAATCCATGGCTTTGTTCATAAAAGCCGCGGCTACTCCTTCTAAGGAAGCCGACTCGCTGAAGAGGCAGAACGCCCATTTTCAAGAAAATATAAAGAAGCTGAAGCAGGAGGTGGCGAGGATTGAGGAACTTAACAAGGCCAAGGAGAAAGAGCTCGAGGAACTCAGCAGGGCAAAAGAACAGGCGGAGCTCGAGGTGAAGAAGTCGCAGACAACAATCGCCGAGATGACTCGCGACTTGGAGGCTGAGAAAGAGAATGGGAAGAAACAGTACGATCAGGCTGTGTCTGATTATATTTATACCACTCTTTCTAAAGTCCCTGACTTTGACTTCTCGCTTTTTGGAGCTGAAGCTGCTGAGATGGCTGAAGCCTTTCGTGCCATGTCGCCCACCCAGACTCAAGGTGGGGGAGGCAACCTTCCAGACGAGGTCGAGGGCGTACAGGCTGAAGAGGTCGAGAATGAGGTCGTCAGCAAGGTCGTGGACGAGGCTGCTCCTGATGAGACTACTACTGCTGCTCCAGATGCTTGATTATCTTCCAATTTATGTTGTTGTTTAATTTCACTCTTCTTTTTTTTTTTTTATATATGCGGTACATGGGTACTCGCACTTATGTACTTGAACAAATTTATTTTACCTTTTGAACAAATTTCTATCCTCGCGGGGATAGCTTACATTTTAATATTTACGCAGTACACGGGTACTTGCGATTTTATATATTTTTAACTTTGATTACAGCTCGGTGTAATCGCAATTTTATATATATATATGCGACTTTAATTACAGCTTGGTGTAATAAAGTAGGAGAAATTTTGAAGTTGGTAAAGTAAATTTTAAATTACTCGAAAAACTTAGCAAGTAGTTTTATTCATGCAATTAGTAGTACATGCGGGCATACATCCCCCTATACTTAGGATTATTTTTTTTCTTTTTGAACAAAAAATATCTAAGTATAAGTACTCGAATTAACATAATCGAATAACGCGAATATTACTGATAATAAAACTTCAAGCTCTCGCTATTCCATGCTCGTGGAATTGCGGTTCCATCGAGTGTTGCGAGTCGATAAGTGGCATCACCAATTTGATCTGCGATTATGTATGGTCCTTCCCAATTGTCCCCAAAGACTCCATGAGATGGGACTTTGGTGTTTGGCATTACCCTTCTAAGGACCAAGTCTCCTACTCGCAGAGTTTTTATCTTTACTTTTGAGTTAAAGTACCTTGCTGTTCGTTGTTGATAAGCCGCGTTTTGTAGTTGCGCTTTATCACGCTTTTCTTCCAAAAGATCAAGGCAAAACAACTGATTCTCGTTGTTCTGCGAGATATCGAAAGCATCTCTGCGTAAGGAACCTGCCCCAACTTCTACCGGCAACATGGCCTCGCACCCGTAAGAAAGCGAGAAGGGTGTTTCGCCAGTTGTAGATCGAGGGGTTGTATTGTAAGACCATAGGACTTGCGATAATTCATCTGGCCATGCCCCTTTGCGATCTTCTAATTTTCCCTTTATGGTGTGCTTAATTATTTTATTGACTGCTTCAGTCTGTCCATTACTCTGCGGGTAAGCGACTGCGGAAAAGGCTTTTTTAATCCCTAAATCATCGCATAGCTGTCGCATTTCTTTACAGTCAAACTGTTTTCCATTATCTGAAATGAGTTTGTGCGGAATGCCAAAACGACAAATGATGGAAGTGTAGACGAACTCGCGTAACTTCGTCGCAGTGATGGTTGCGAGTGCTTTCGCTTCAGCCCACTTCGTGAAATAGTCAACCGCGACTACAGCATATTTGACTCCGCCTTTTCCCTTGGGTAACTCACCGATTAAATCAATTCCCCATATTGCAAAGGGCCAGGGACTCGTGATAGAATGGAGGTTACTCGGGGGTTGGTGTGTGTAAGTGGCTATTCGCTGGCATCTATCACACTTTTTTGCAAATGCGAGGGCATCTTGTCGCAATGTTGGCCAGTAATATCCTTGTCGCATAATTTTTAAGGCAAGGGAATTACCTCCAGTGTGATTTCCACAAATTCCCTCATGCACTTCACGCAGTATGTAACCGCAACCTTCTCCACCGATACACCTGAGAAGTGGTTGACTAAAACTTCGGCGATACAAACTCTGGTCATATATCACATAACGGGCTGCTCGTTGTCGCAATTTCCTTGCTTCTATTTTATCATCAGGTAGGAGCCCCTTGTCAAGGTATGTGAGGATAGGAGTCATCCAGGTAATCTCCTGAACGTCATCGATCTCCATGATTGTTTCTCGATCTATGGTTGGATGAGACAATACATCTACCGGAATTACATCGAGTAATTCGGCTTCTCTGGTGGAGGCCAGTCGAGCCAATGCGTCTGCGTGGGCATTTTGAGCACGCGGTACTCGAGACACAATCACATGTTTGAACTTCTGCATTATTTCACGAACGATGGCTAAGTATTTAACCAATCTTCCGCCTCCCGCTAGGTATTCTCCACTCACTTGACATACCACGATTTGAGAGTCGCTAAATGCTTGTAGATATTCGACTTTCATCTCGAGAGCCAATTTCAGACCTGCGATTAAAGCCTCATACTCGGCTTCATTGTTAGATGCAGAGAATTCAAAACGCAGAGCAGCGTGTACCTTGAAATTATTGGGACTGATTAACAAGATCCCGCTGCCAGAACCTTCATTATTTGAGGCTCCATCGACATACAATGTCCATACCTCTTTGTCCACCATGGCGATGTCATTTCCACCCTCTACAACCGCCACCTCTGTGCTTGGGAACTCAAGTATAAAATCTGCCAGGGCTTGCCCCTTGATCGCAGTTCTTGGTTTATACCTGATGTCGAACTGACTCAACTCCATCGCCCACTTTAACAATCTCCCCGATGCCTCTGGCTTTGCCAAAACCTGTCTTAAGGGGAAGTTTGTCAAAACTTCAATGCTGTGAGCCTGGAAATAAGGTCGCAATTTTCTTGAGGCTATTATCAAGGCGAAAGCCAGTTTCTCCATTTGAGGATAACGCGTCTCGGCGTCTAATAATCGCTTACTGACGTAGTACACCGGGTGTTGACGTCCTTGGTCCTCGCGGACTAGTACTGAACTGATCGCGTACTCGGAGACGGCTAAATAAATAGACAAAACCTCTCTGGGCAATGGTTTTGATAGAACTGGAGGTTGCCCCAGATGCGTTTTTAACGCTTGAAAAGCCTGCTCGCATTTCTCATCCCATTGAAATCTTTTGTTACCTTTCAAAATCTGAAAAAACTCTTTACACTTGTCAGAGGATCTGGATATGAAGCGGTTTAAAGCCGCGACTTTGCCTGTGAGGCTCTGAACCTCCTTTGGCTTAGTCGGTGACGGCATTTCTACCAACGCTCTAATCTTCGCATGATTGGCTTCTATTCCTCGCTGATTTACCATAAAACCAAGGAATTTTCCGGAACCCACTCCAAAGACGCATTTTAAGGGGTTTAGACGCATCTTATATCGTCGCAATATGTCGAACATGGCCTGTAAGTGCGTAATATGATCCTCCGCATGTTGCGATTTTACGAGCATATCGTCAACATATACCTCCATTGTCTTTCCAATAAGATCTGCGAACATCATATTCACTAGCCTTTGATAAGTCGCACCTGCGTTTATTAAACCAAAAGGCATGACCTTGTAATAGTATAATCCTCGATCAGTAATGAACGAGGTATGTTCTTGGTCTGGTTCGTACATCGGGATTTGATTGTATCCCGAGTATGCATCCATGAAGCTTAAAAGTGCATGACCTGCAGTGGCATCGACAAGCTGGTCAATGCTAGGAAGAGGAAAGCTGTCTTTGGGACAGGCTTTATTCAAATCTGTAAAGTCAACGCATGTACGCCATGAGCCATTGGGCTTTGGCACGAGTACTGGGTTAGCTAACCAGTCGGGGTAAAATGACTCCCGTATAAAGCCGCAGGCAAGGAGGCGGTCGACTTCCTCTTTCAGCGCTTGGTACCTCGCGGGGTCCATTTTGCGGCGCTTTTGTCGGACACCTCGCACTTCTGGGTCAATGTTCAAGCGATGACACATGACCTGTGGAGATATCCCGACCATATCTGAATGTTTCCAGGCAAAAATGTCAAGATTTTGTTTTAGAAAAGTCGTCAAGCGTTCTCGCAACTGTATATTTAATCTAGAACCAATCTTTAAAACCTTATTATCGTCCATAGGATCTATAGGTACCTCGATTGTGTCTTCCGCGGCTTGGGCTGCGGCGGTATGATCAAGGATTCTTGGGTCCAAGTCTGGGTTGTCCACGTGGGGTACCTCCTCGATCCTGAGGATCTCCTGGCGGGGTGGTGGTGCATTCAAAAGGTAAATAACATTAACTGTCCTTTTTTCTGCGAGCTTGACAGCTGCATTGTAACATTCTCGAGAGTCAGATTGGACTCCCCTCACTGATCCTACTCCAGAGGGAGTGGGGAACTTCATTGTTAGATGATAGATCGAGGTTATGATCTTCATCTCCTTCAGAATTGGCCGTCCAATCACGGCGTTATATGCTGAGTATTGGTCGATTACTGCGAAGTCGGCCATCGACTTAGCAGTTATTGGGGCAGTTCCCAAAGTGATTGGGAGTTTGATCATTCCTTTGATTGTTATGACATCTCCCGAGAAGCCATAGATGCTCGATGTCATAGGCCGCAAATCCTTTTCTTGTAACCCCATTTGCTTGAAGGCTTGGAAGTTCAGTAAATTCACCGAACTTCCATTGTCGACCAATATGCGATGGACGTTGTCTCCACCTATATTGGCGACTATCACGAGTGCGTCAGAATGCGGGTGGTGGACCCATCTCGCATCGCTCTCCATAAAGACAATGTCCTCGCATTCTTTCTTGAAGAGCTTCTCCGGCCGTTCACCGAGATTGTTTACATTGGTTAACGGCCTCTCCTTAGCTTCTCTAGCATACCTTTCTTGTGACTTGCGAGAGTCGCCTGCGATGTGCGGTCCTCCGATTATGGTTAAAATGTTGCGAGGCGTTCTCGAGCCACTCGCGTTCTGACTATCTTCTTTGCCATCCGCTTGGGGATGTCTTTCCTCGTTTCTCTTATATTTGTCGAACTTTCCTCTTCTGATCAGTTCCTCAATCTCGTCCTGCAAGACCCAACACTCAAGGGTAGTGTGACCGATGTCTTTGTGGTACTTACAGAACTTTTTGGGATCTCTTCGGTCGCGATTTCCCCTGATGGGGGGCGGCTTCTTGAAGACGCTGTTCCTTTCCTCAATCGCGTAGATATGGTCTCGAGGTACGGCAAGTTCGGTATAATTGACGAAGCGAGGTCCCCCTTTTCTTTTTGGCGAGGACTCCTTTTTTGGGGGCGACTTAGCCAACTTCGGGCTCCGCGGTTTGCGTGGACTGCGTCTTCTGGGGCTTCGGCCCCTGGAATTCTTTCCTCGCGGACTGCGGGACCGCGACCGCGGTATGGGCGATCGCCGTTTGTTCTTGCCCTTCTCTAACTCCGCCAAGGAATTCTCGATTCTCTTATGAGGTTCGGCCATGGCGAAGAACTCTACCAAGGATTCTGGCCTTCGGGCCTGTAGCTCTTTCCAGAAGTCGGTTCTTGGCAAGATACCTGTTATTAGCATGCAAACAAGCGAAGACTCGGGGGCCTTCTCAACCTTTGTTACTTCGGCGTTAAAACGCTTGAAATAATTTTGCAAAGACTCACCAGGCTCTTGTTTGATATTGGCCAAAGTCGTATAGGGTGGCCTATACGTCATCGTGGCCTGGAAATGTGTGAGGAATAAGTCGACGAAGTTCTCCCACGTCGATATCGATGCCTCTGGTAATTGGGTGAACCAATCATGGGCATTCTCCTCGAGTGTGGCCGCGAGAATGCGACACTTCGCAAGTTGCGGTACCTGGTCCACTTCCATTATAGTGTTAAACTTTTCTAGGTAATCTAACGGGTTAGAAGTACCTTTATATTTGAGGGATTCGGATAAACGAAACCCCTTTGGAAGTTGGGCCTGTCGCACTTCTGCGGTAAAAGGCGAGGTGCCGTGCAGCTTGTATATGGGCTTACGCTGCTGCTCGAGCATCTTCAAGGCTTGCAGAAGCATACTTTGATCGATTCCTCCTGTCGCAGGGGTTGGAGTTGCTACAACAGCGGGGCTCGCAGCCACTGCGGCAAGGTTCGAGGGGATATTAATCCTAAAAGGCAGAAGTTCGGGTCGCGATCGGCGCGATAGGCGGGTTGTTAACTGTATTGACACCCTGATCGCCCGTATGGGGATCATGGAGCGTCTCCGTGTTATGCGGGCCGCGGGAGCGCGCCCTAAAGACTGCGTTGAGATGATCACGCAGATCACCTCGGTGTACACGATAGTGTCCTCCTTGCTGTGTCTGCACAGAGCCAGACCTCGTATACCTGCTCGGAGTGCGGCCATGCGAGGATGAAGAGGCTGACTCTGCGTCGTTATCTCGAGGTGGACGACTGCGAGGGTTGCGGCGCTCAGGATCCTCGTCGATTTGCGCGCTCTGGTTAGGCAACCTTGCAGATTGGTCTCTTGACGTCGGGTGATTCAAGTCCAAGATTTCAGGATCAGTTCTTCGTTCCCTGCGTGCACGGTTAGTTTGACGTCGGGAAACTGTTACCTGAGGGTTTTCGTTGCGAATGGCAGGGACCCGAGGAGGGCGTCGAGCTCGGCTCTGTCCATCTACCTCGGCTTGTAGTGCTCGCAGCTGATCCTGGATTGCAGCGTATTGATCAGTCGTGAGCTGGACCACTCCTTCGGACACGACCGCCGGGGTGACAGGGGGAAAGTGCATGGTTGCTGGTGGTGTGGACGTGCCTCCGACTTGAGGACCAGTTGTTTCTGGAAATAGGTTGAGTGGTCTGATGTTGCTCCTCCCTACCCCGCCGTTGATGACGTCTACAGGTGGCACTCCGGCTCCAGGCAATGGTACGCTCATCATTCCAATATTGATGGATTCGTTGTTAGCTCCATTAGCGTGATTTCCAGCCATGATGAGTGGTGTTCTTTGAAGTGAATAGAATCTTACAGTCGAATTCCCACAGACGGCGCCAAATGTTGTCGAGCTAATTTCGCAACACCAAAAAGTATGATTTAATCGATAAGACAGGGAATTATTTGAGAGATGACAAGTGCGAGTATTCAACCTAAAACGGCGAGTACTCGGATGGGAATGCGAGAATAAACAACAAGGCTGGAAAAAATAAATAAGACGATGAATTATAGTGGTTCAGTCAGATTTTGTTCTGCTTAGTCCACTGTAGCAAAGGATTCGTAGGTCCATTTTCATGGTGGATCACCCCTTTATATACAAAGTAGGTGTCCAATCGGTTACATGAGGATCACATTTATTGTTAATCCATTATTTACACATTGAATTGCAATGACTAAACTCAAACAACGTTAACATTAATAAATGTATGACAGTTACTAAATTCATCAACGTATGCGTCTTTCGCATCTGCGAGTTGACCGTTCATGTTCCGTCTGTTGAGCTCGTAGGGTCGCCAATACGTTTGGAACGTCTGCGTCCTTAGGTAATCGCCCTTTGTAGACGTCGCATGTTGAAGCTAGTAACATCTGGACATGCGAACTTATATTGGTCTGTTAGGGCTATTGGGTCGCTGGGACCAAAACCGCATCATAGGGCATTGGTCTCTATACTTGTCGCGGAGGTATAGAGGGGACACTCGCATATGTTCTGACATATGCGAATTGGATCTACCCTGCATGATGAGAATTGTGGTTATGCGATGTGACTTAAGTCGCACCTACAGTATCTCGCTATTTTTATCCTGAGCGAGGTCTAAACTTCGAGAAATCTCTTACGGACATTCAGCCTTCATTGGAAATCTGAATACACGTGTCCTTTAAAGAGGAGTCTGGTCTCGAGTTTCTAGGTGAGAGAAATCTCACTATAACAAATAGGGATCCCCAGAACACGCTTTTTATGTCGTTATAATATCCGTTTTTAGTGTTTTATTTTAGTCAAGTTTTTAATATTATCACAGTTTTTAATAATTAATTATTCTATTAGTATTAAACTAGTTTATAAAATCACACACGTGGCGTCCATATAGATTAGGGAATTACATTTAATTTCTGCAATTTGTTTTATTCCATGTTAAGCTTAAGATCAGATTAGATCAAATTAGTAGCTTTGATGTAAGTTACTACGGTAACAGACACATTTTTGATAAATAAATGAATAAAGATCTTTATTTCAAAATTCAAATTGAGTCGAATTTACTAGCATGTTGTTAATTTACCATTCAGTGCGTACAAAAGGTTTGGGCGAGCCCAAAATCCCAAACAGAAAAAAGAGCACACATGCAAAAAAATATAAGTGGCCAAGAGTCATAAGTGTGCTCGATCACTTGGGGGGCACCCATACCTGTCCAAAGCATTTGGTAAAAATAAAACAAACATAGTTGCATAATGATTATAAACAGAAATGATATTCATTAAAGATAACAAAAGCATGTAAAACCAGGATTAAAGGCTGCCCGGTCAGCCCACTGTCTGAAAAATGAAAAATAATTCTAAGTTTAAAGACTGCTTGATCGGTCACTTTATCTTTAAAAAAGCCTTATGGCCGGACAGATATAAAAAAAAGATAGAAAGAGGCAGTATTCAAATGGCTAGAGTCCCAGGCTCTTTATACGGGTCTTCTGGGCCAGTTGGAGTTGGAGGATCATTTGTCTGAGCGGGAGGCACATCAACATACTGGCTGGAGGTGGAAGTGGTCGCCTCGGGTTCCCTGTCGGCCACCTGAGAAGCCCAATACTCGAGTAACATGTCTATTGAATCGCCAAAGTAATCAAAATTTTCCTGGGGATTAGCCTTCCAGAAATCATAGAATATCTCGAGACCAGAAATCATAGAAGATCTCGCCACTTCAGCTCTCTGCTGCTCGGCCTCTGATTTGTACTTCTCAACCTCAGCATTAAGCTCCTCCTCCTTCCCATTCTTCTCTTCTTCCAACCTGCGGAAGACAGCTCGAAGAACCTCCCTTTCTTCATGAAGGCTGGTCACTTCATTCGACAAGGAGACAATGGCAGTTTCAAGTTGATTAGAAGCCTGTAGATCTTTACTCAGCTCGGCCACCTTCTTCTCGGCAGCAAGAAGTTTCTTGTTGACTTCTCCTAGTTCCATTCGGATGGCTCCAAGTCGAACCCTGGCTTTTTCGGCATCCTTCCTGGCCAAGTCCACTTCCGCCCGCATAGTGTTTGAAATGGCAGCGTTCTTAGAGGCAACTGACTTAGCTCAGGAATAAGCATAAGCCATCTTCAAACCAATCTGCACAGAGAAACAACATTAAAATCTGAACTAAGTGAAGAAGGACAAAAGGAAACTGTCAGGAAAGACTTACCCTCGTAAACTCCTTCAGGACACCTCCCATCACCAGCAACAGAAAAAGGTCATTGTCAGCTCCAGCCAGCTGCTCATTCCCCTCAGGGAACGACCGAGTCATGTAGTGGGTGAGCATATCTTTGCCTCAATTAATCTCTGGATGCAGCACTGGAGGTGGGGTAGGGGCCCTAATCTGCTTAGATCCACTTCTGACCAGCTGAGATCTGCCCTTCGACTGCTCTGGTCTGTCTGAGCTCCCTCCTCGAGAGTCTTTGGACTTAGTCACTTTTGGGGCAGAAGGATCTACGACAGTTGGTTCCTTGGAGAGATCAATAACTGCTTTGGCCGGTGCCTTCTCTCTGGACGGAGTTGTCTCACCGCCCCTGGACCTCTTGGCCGGAGGGGATAAGCCCGAGCTTCCTCCCACTCTCTGTTGGATATATTTTACCAGGATCTAGATTTACTAACAAGTATGTTTCATTAACATCCTAATATGAATTCTAAAACAATGAAATAAACACATATAAAGTTTAGGAAACCTTACATTGGGTGCAGCGGAATATAATGGCTCCTTCCGTTCAGATCTCTAGCCCTTGATTCCTTTCTGTAGCAGAGCATCACCAAGATATGAAGCTGGATCTCTTTCTCTCCTTCCTTTGATGCTGATTCTCCTTCTTGTTGGTTTATTTTCCACAGTCTTACATACTATGATTGACATACCACTTGATGTGTGTGGGCACTACTCTATCACTCAAGGATTTCGAAATTATTGAAGAAGAAAAGCGAAGAAGAGGTTTCGGTTATAGAGAATAGAAAGAGGCTCAAATTTCATCTGACAAAGTTCAAGTGTGAATGAGAGCCATCACTATCTATTTATAGGTAACAACCTAGGTTTAGGTTAGAATTATTTGGCATTAAAATAATGAAAAAAATAAATGATAAAACCCTATAAGTGTGACCGGCCAAGGGCTTTGGATAATGGGCCTCACTTATGCAATTTTGCTGTTTTATCATTCTTGCATCTCATTTTCTCAAAAACGCCAATTTTCAAATTCAACCATTTAAATGACAATTCTAATTATTTAATAACTAAAAATTAATTATTAAATAATATTGTCATTTAATATATTTATTAATTAGACATATAAAGTCTCTTAATTAATTAATAAACCTAGAATCTCTTTTCTTTACAATTTCGCCCTTGCTTAGTGAAAATTCATAAAGTAGACATAATCTAACTTTAGAATTATAATTGATTACTTAAAATCAATTAACTGAGTCTTACAAGCAGTATGGCCTCAACTAGTATGGGGACCATGGGTCTATATATCAGAGCTTCCAATAAGCAGATCAAGAATTTATATCTTGAATTCACTGACTTATTAATTCTTCGTTGAATCCACGCATAGAACTTAGAATTGCACTCTCAGTATATAGAACGCTCTATATGTTCCACGATATAGATACGTCATTAGTTATCCATTGTTATAATCCTAATTTGATCAATGATCCTCTAATAGGTGATCTACATTGAATAGGCACCAAGTTACCGTTACACCTTCAATGTATTTTATCCTTAAAACACTTAGCTCCGTAAAAATGATTTTTCAGCAAAGTGAAATGAGATCTCCACCATTTATCTCTGCTTAGCCAAGCTCGAAGGATATCATCGTTTCACTTCTAAATTCCTATAGAAGTTATAGATTCCATATTTATGGTTGCACTCCCACTCAATTATACTATCATGTTCCCAAAATGTACGTATCACCCTGACCCAAAAGTAGGCTTAACTAACAAATCAAAGAACGTGTATAATACTCTTGAGATCAAACCTAAACATATCAGGATTAAGATCATTTGATCTAGCATCAACAGGTGATATTGTATTGAATAGATATTACGGTAGATTTTAATATATATAATCAAAGTTCAATATCGGTCCCTTCTGATGTATACTCAATACATCCGATACTGGTAAACTTTGCCAATGCCCTGGAAAGGACATAACACTTATCCAAGTTGTAAGAATACCTATCGCTGATTATCATGTCAGTCTAAATCCAGTGATCTGACAAATCAGGGAATAAACTTTCGAACATATAATTAAGATTATATTCCACTGTGTTGACAACACTATAAAAGTAGGCTTAACTAACAAATCAAAGAACATGTATAATACTCTTGAGATCGAACCTAAACATATCAGGATTAAGATCATTTGATCTAGAATCAACAGGTGATATTGTATTGAATAGATATTACGGTAAATTTTAATATATCTAATCAAAGTTCTATATCGGTCCCTTCCGATGTATACTCCATACATCCGATACTGGTAAACTTTGCCAATGCCCAGGAAAGGACATAACACTTATCCAAGGTGTAAGAATACCTATCGCTGATTATCATGTCAGTCTAAATCCAGTGATCTGACAAATCAGGGAATAAACTTTGGAACATATAATTAAGATTATATTCCACTGTGTTGACAACACTATAATCATTAACAAAGTGATATGTTCTGGACTTAAATAGAATTCATACATTATGTAAATAATCATGAAATAAATCATGTGAACTATGCAATATTAAATGTTATTTCTGATCTTTATTAATAAGTAAATCTGATTATATTGAAATGAGTTTTATTTAGGGCATAAAACCCAACACTCTCTTCTTCAAAGCTTCGAGCATTTTTTGAGACATGTCTGTCCAAAATGAAAAGCAACATGGTTAGGAAAAACCATGAGAAATATGAAAGCATAATAATCAGGAATGTTAAAGGCAAGATGGAGTATCTTGCACATCGGCAGAAGCCTCTCCCCAGGCAAGACCTGATGGGGCATCATCATCTGACGAGTCTTCTCGCTCCTTCAGGACAGCTTTCCCCTTTCCTACTACAAGAGTGGACGACCTAGCAGGTGAACTAGGCTCCTTGATCTGAATCGTATGTTTGATAGCCTTGTGCTCAGTCGAAAGTTTTTTTTCTTACTTTTGAGCGGAGTTTCCAGCTCTTCCTCAACCTCATCTTCCTGCTCAAAATGCACCTGTGCATATTGCTTGGCTCCCGCACCTCCCTTAAACTTAGCTTCACGTTTCAGTTGAATGGATTCATTCTCCTGATGAGCTCTCTCAGCCTGACCAGCACTGGATTTCCTCTTCGTCTCCTTCACAAGCTGGGGAATGAAATCCTTTGGATAAAGCCCGTACTCCACGAAGTTGGCTTTCGAGATCAACAATGTGATATTTCGGGCATCATTCGGCAGCTGAGTGATCCTTTGAGCTCTATCCCTAAGAGCTAGCGTGAAGGGTGGACGGTAATATATAGGGATCTGCTGGAACTGAGTATAGGTGGTGCCCATGCCATCCACCATGTAATACTCGTCAACAAATTCCCAATTTTGCTCACGTCCTTGTCCCCGGTGCCCGTCAACCACTTTAAATTTGGCTAAGAAAAATAGAAGTATGCCGATCAGGGCATACATATACTTGAGGCCCTTGTGAGTAAACTGGGTCAGACAGAGACGGAAGAACATAACATCTCCTTGTTTGGAATGAGCACCTTACCAGGCACACATCCCCTTCTTCAGGTTTGTGGCTCGGTTGTTTGAGGTAGGAACATAACATTCCAGCTCGCCCAAGTCGCCGGACTGGTCTAGATCCCTTAGGCGTGCCTAAGTGACCTTGGACGGAGGGCTCACCCACCTGGCACCCAAGGCACCTTGCCTCTTATGAGGAACTGTAGCAGTAAGCTCCTCAGTGACGTAGTCCACTCCTTCAACCAGGACATCGTCGTCCGTATCTACTGGCTCCCCAGCCTCGTTATATCCCCCAAAATTTGGAGGTGCAGCTTCCTCCTCTTCCTCCGCCTCGAAAGGGCTGCCAGGACGGACATCGCCCTGTTCCTCTATCTCTTGGACTTTAGCGTCCCCTTCATGATCCCCCTCCTCTTGGATGGGCGGATCCTGTTCGGCGTTGGGTAAAGTAGCATGCTGGGCCACGTGAGGGTCAGTCGCGTTGACCTTACGCATTGTCTATTTTGTTCGAGCCATCATCTTGTGGCTGGACATGAAGATTAAGTTGGAATGTCTGCCGCTTGAAGAGGGAAAACTGGAACAAAGACGAGGGTTATCCTCGTACAAAAGTTGAAGCAAATCCTGGTCAATTCGGTGTTCGCTTCCCCAAAACTCACCAGGGTTCATCTACAAAAGACAATACACGAGATGAGTGTTTGGTCGGGATATCGAACAATAAACTGGAAAATATGCCGACCAGGAGTACTCAACAGATTAAAGAATGGAAATATTTGACGATAAGTCAAAAACCAAAAGTTTGAAATTTTTAGGATTTAGGGCAAAATTTCACGAAGCTTTGAATAAGCAAGGTGAAAGACAGAAATTGTGCAATCAAAAGGAAAGTGTCATGAATCATGAAGTCGCACAAATCATTGTAAAGAAAAATCACAAAGTTTCTTAACCTAGGGTTTTCTACATATCTTCTACAGCAAAGTTAAGAACGCACTTAGAAACTAAATGTGCAAAGTAAATGGAGAAGGAATTGGAAACTTACTCACTGATCGACGTTTGGATTCACTCTAAGCAAATTTGCTTGGATGGTTCTTGTGAAAATTTCACGGCAGACTTGAAGTGAAAACCTCTCTTTTTGCTCTGAGCTTGCTTAATGGAGGAGTTGGTAAAAATGAATTTGTGAACAATGCTCAGTCATATTTATAGGCAGAAGAAGGAAAAGGGTAATCATTTCAAAAGCCTTAGATGCTTTGGTTACCCCTAAAAGCAAATATTGAAAATCAAACATAATCAAGTGTAATCGTCAAACGTGGTGAGAGAAAATTAGGTTTAAAGCATTTATTGCGTCAGAGCATTTATTAGTCGAAAACTGAAGAGACGCCTAGTCAGCCTCACATCAAATCGCGAACAGACGCGCCTGACACATGTCACCCATCCAAAGGCAAAAACTGCTCGGATGAAGTCTACACGCAACTTCGGAAGTCCCTTACAGACTTGGGGGTAAATGTTACCCAATTTTTGCACTCTGACGTGGCATCGCATGATAGTGACACGTGGAATCAACCGTATGTACCTACTCGCAAGAAATATGCCGAACAGGACACCACATACATTCGTTCAGACGAAGTCCTCTTAGCCAGGCAGTGAGCAATCCGCGCAGCACGCCTGCAGTTAGCAAATTTAGCTTTCGCATCGTGAGTCACTGAAGAAATCCCTATAACTTTTGGATCAGATCACAGAGATATGGCGAGCTGTCCGAATCCCACGATTAGTGTATTCTGTATTTACTATGCAATCTTTCTACTTATATCAATTGTAACCAGAAGGGAAATACTCCCCTCCCAAGCTTATAGCCCTATAAATAGTGATTCATACTCACTTGGCAAAGGGTCAAAAAACTTGTCTAAGAATAGATATTCAGAGACACTATTGTAAGAGCTCTAAGAAAAGGAACTATTCTTTTTATTCTTAAGTCAATACAAGCTACGAGAATTAGGCTATTACTTGCTCGGGGCTGAACCTCTATAAAATTCTTGTGTCTTTATTTGCTATATTATATTACACTCGTATTATACTACTTGTCGCTTACAAATTAGACTCATTGTCGTTGGCTAAAAGCGAGGTCAACAAGGTGCACTTGCACCTAAAATTTGAATTTTGTGGGATTTTTTCAAGTTTTCCAAATTTTTCCAATTTTAAATACTAAAAATCAAAATAAAATATTATTTTTAATATATTAAAACTTAAATATGCATTTTAAATTAATAATATTTAATGTTAATAGATTAGTATTAATTCTTTGATATTTTGAGATTTAAATTTAAAAATTGATTATTTTATTTTTAAATTATGGTCAGATTTTAAAAATTTGTTAATTTCTTTAATACTTATATATTATTTAATTATAAGATCAGATATTTTAATATTAGCCATATTTTAAATTAAAAGATAAATTTATCCTTTTAATTTGAAATATTATATTAAAATTATCTTATAAGATAAATTAAATCATTAATAAATTTTGAAATTAACTTAGATATTTTTATAAATATTCTAGCCATAATATTTTTAAATTTAAAATTGGTAGGCCCAAATCCAATATGCCATGGCCGGCCACCTTTGTAGGGTTTATCATCTGATATTTTCATTATTTTAATGAAAAATAATTCAAACCTAACCCTATGTGGCATGCTATAAATAGATAGTGTTGGCTTCAGGAAAAATAGACTTTCACATCTTGTTTCCTTCAAAGAAAAACCTGAGCCTTCTCTCTCTATAGCTAGCCGCCACCTTCACCTCTTCTTCTTCCTTGAATATTTTCGAACCTCTTAGTGATAGAGTAGTGCCCACACACAGCAAGTAGTACCTCAATCATAGTGAGGAAGATCGTGAAGAAAGACATTCAACAAGAAGGAGATTCAGCATTAAAGGAAGGAGAGAAAGAGATCAAGGTTCAGATCTTGATAATACTCTGCGACAGAAAGGATACAGGGGTTAGAGATCTGAACGGAAGGAGACATATTATTCTGCTGCACCCAATGTAAGGTTTCTCATACTTTATATGTGTTTAATTTTATAATCGTTTTAGAAGTTCATATTTAGGGTGCTAATCAACATACTTGTGAGTAGATCTAAGATCCTGGTAAAATAATTTCCAACACAGACTTGGCGGGGAAATGTTATCCCAATTTTTGCACTCTGATGTGGCATCACATGAATGGTGACCCGTGGACTCTACTTGGAACATATGCTAGGGAAGCACAGTCCGAGCAGGATGCCTCACTGGCATGCCCAGAGCAAAGTATTCACTAATCCGCATAGAATGGCCAAACACTTAGTGAATTCAACTTTTGCATCGTGAGTCATAAGCACAATCCCTATAACTCAGGGATCAATTTACATGGATATGGCATACACACGATCCTTCTATCAGTGTATTCAGCGTCAATCCCACGATCCTTACATTCAGCATTGATCCCACGATCTTTCTGTTTATACGCATTGTAACGAGAGGGGAAACTCTTCCTCCCCATGCTTACTAGCCCTATAAATAGTGATGCATATTCACTGGGCAAGAGATCGGTCGAAAAGCAGTTGAGCTAAGACTATACCCTAAATATATTATCTAAGAATTATATATTCAGAGATACTATTGTAAGAGCTATAAGAAAAGGAATCTTTCTCCTTGATCTTAAGTCAATACAAGTAATGAGGATTAGGCTATTACCGAACTGCTTCAGGTTAAACCTCTATAAAATACCTGTGTGTTTTTATTGCTTTATCATGTTATTGCTATTATAAATCATTTATCGCTTATAAAATAGACTTGTTGTCGTTGGCTAAAAGCGAGGTCAACAAAGTTGAATTTTCAATTGTATCCCAACTTACCTCCCCAGAAATTTGGATTGCATATTGATGAAAATGAAAGGTCTATGATTAGTTACTGGTAGCTGCCTGAGTACCTCTAGAGAAATGCTAAGTATAGATTCATGGATGCCCTAATCATGAACTTAAGAAATCTAGAACTGTTAACTTAAATTTGCATGTTTGATAGCTATTCTAAAGTGATTAGGGGTGGACCACCCTATGGTCATTAAGATAAGAAAGTGTTTTGTTTCAACAAATACTACTTCTTTTAAAAATATGACTAAAGTTAAAACAAAGTAGCAAAGTAGAGGAGATATTTTTCTTATTTCAATTCCAAAAGTGTTCTATCATCTTATTCTACATAAGATGGTCCCACTGCCTCCATTGTATTGATACATTCACTGAGTTTAATACCATTAATATTCCAAGACAAAAAGTCATGGTACCTCATCGTAGTGGGTTTAAGGAACCCACCCTATTATGACTTGGAAGATACTTGTGATTGAAATTCATTGTTACTTTAAACAGGCAATGGATAGTCAGAATAAGGAACTAAGTATCAAAGCAAAAAAAACTATGGTTAAAACCATTCGTATGGAGTAACTAAATGTTATGTATTACATGAACAAGAAGGCAAATTTTAATAATAAGTCTATTCAATGGACTTAACAAAACTTTCGATCTTAGTATCATAAGTTTTAGATTATCTAAACTTATGCCTTGTTGTATACCTAGTAATTTATTTACTCAAGTGGAAGAAAATTACTTTATTAAGATGTTGGAGCATTTTCTAATGGCTAACTCTAAAGGAAGTCTTTTGGCTCCTAGTTATATAGCTTATCTAAGGAACAATTTCAAATATTCTAGAAAAGATGAAAGTCATGAAAAGAATTCCTTAAGCATCAATAGTGATAGGTCTCACGTATGCTGACCAAACACCTACTATTGAGTGGGAGTTATGAGTAAGTATTAGTTTAATCGAAGAAAGGAACATTGGAAGACAATTAGACAAATCTTAAGATCGAAAGAGGAACTATATGTTAGTCGATAAGGGTGGTATTTTAATACTCTTAGACTACCCAAAATTATGTTTCTAGACTTGCATTAATGCCAAAAAAATCTACTTATGAGATGGTGATTACTCTAGCGGTGGAGCAGTGATTTTTGGAGAAGTGTAAAAAGCTATCTAAAGTCTCTAACTCTACCAGTGAGACTGAATTTTTAAGTAGCCCAGAAGGCTACTAGATAATTATTCAACCTATGGAAACTATTATACAATTTTTTAGCGTTATTCCAGTCACGGATTAACTACTAGTGTTATTTCTGATAACACATGTATAATTACCAAACAGTAAATAATCTAATACCCTAAGAGGAGTAAATATATAGAAAGGATTTTCACAATATCAAGGATTTTGTGACGAAGGAGATGTAATGGTGAAAACGGGTGTATTGAATACAACCTGTCAGATCCAATTACAAAGATAATACTACATACTACACTTGATCTGGACATCAAGGTATTGAGATTTTTTGACCTTGCTTTTAGCCAACGACAGTGAGTCTTATTTAGTAAGTGCTAAGTAATTTATAGCAATTGATATATAGTAAAGCAATGTAAAGACACAAGAATTTTATAGAGGTTCAGCCCCGAGCCGTTCGATAATAGCCTAATCCTTGTTATTTGTATTGACTTAAGAACAAGGAGAAAGATTCCTTTTCTCAGAGCTCTTACAATAATATCTCTGAATATGAATTCATAGATAATATCTCTAGGGTAAAATCTCTCGACCTTTTGCCCAGTGAGCATGTGTCACTATTTATAGGGCTATGAGCTTGGAGAGGAAGTATTTGTTGGGTTTTGTGCCCTAAATAAAACTCATTTCAATATAATCAAATTAACTTATTGATAAAGATCATAAATAACATTTTATGTTGCATGGTTCACATGATTTATTTCATGATCATATATATATAATGTATGAATTCTATTTAAGTCCAAAACATATGAATTTGTTAATGATTATAGTGTTGTCAGCACAGTGGAATATAATCTTAATTATAAGTTCGAAAGTTTATTCCCTTATTTGTCAGTTCACTAGATTTAGACTGGCATGATAATCAGCGATAGGTATTCTTACACCTTGGATAAGTGTTATGTCCTTTCTAGGCCATTGGCAAAGTTTACCAATATCGGATGTATGGAGTATACATCGGAAGGGACTGATATTGAACTTTGATTAGATTTGTTAAAATTTACCGTAATATCTATTCAATTCAATATCACCTGTTGATCCTAGATCAAATGATCTTAATCCTGATATGGTTAGGTTTGATCTCACTAGTATTATACATGTTCTTTGATTTGTTAGTTAAGCCTACTTTTGGGTCAGTGTGATAAGTACATTTTGGGAACATGATAGTACAATTAAGTGGGAGCGCTAATATAAATATGGAGTCTATAACTTCTATAGGAATTTAGAAGTGAAACGATGATATCCTTCGAGCTTGGCTAAACAGAGATAAATGGTGGAGATCTCATTTCACTTTGCTGAAATATCATTTATACGGAGCTAAATGTTTTAAGGATAAAATACATTGAAGGTGTAACGGTAATTCAGTTCCTATTCAATGTAGATCATCTATTAGAGGGTCATTGATCAAATTAGGATTATAACAATGGATAACTAATAGCGTATCTACATCGTGGAACATATCGAGCGTTCTATATGACTGAGAGTGCAATTCCAAGTTCTAAGTGTGGATTCAATAAGGTATTAATAAGTGAGGGAATTTACTTGGTAAATTCGGTTCGACTTATTGGAAGCTCGATTATATAGGCCCATGGTCCCCATACTAGTTGAGACCATAGTGCTTGTAAGACTCAGTTAATTGATTTTAATTAATCAATTATAATTCTAAAGTTAGACTATGTCTACTTTATGAATTTTCACTAAGCAAGGGCGAAATTGTAAAGAAAAGAGATTCTAAGTTTATTTATTAATTATGAGACTTTATATGTCTAATTAATAAATATATTAAATGACAATATTATTTAATAATTAATTTTTAGTTATTAAATAATTAGAATTGGCATTTAAATGGTTGAATTAGAAAATTGGCATTTTTTGAAAAAATGGGATTGAGAAATGACAAAATGGCAAAATTGAAAAGTGAGGCCCATTATCCATATATGGTCACCCACTTTGTATAGGGTTTACCATTTATATTTTTCATTATTTTAATGCCATACAATTCTAACCTAAACCTAGATGGCATTCTATAAATAGAAAGTGATGGCTTCAGGAAACTATGACTTGCATCTTATTTTCTCTCAAAGAAAACCTAAGCCTCCTTTTCTATTGATAGCCGCCCCTCTCTCTTCTTCTCTTCTATTCAATTTCAAAATAGCCTTGAGTGAATTAGTAGTGCCCACACACATCAAGTTGTATCTCAATCATAGTGTGGAACACTGTGTAGAATCCAATCAAGAAGGAGAATCAGCATCAAAAGAAGGAGAGAAAGAGATCCAGGTTCTGATCTTGGTGATGCTCTGCTACAGAAAGGAATCAAGGGGTAGAGATCTGAACGAAAGGAGTCATTATATTCCGCTGCACCCAATGTAAGGTTTTCTTAAACTGTTATGTGTTTATTTCATTGTTTTAGAATTCATATTAGGATGTTAATGAAACATACATGGTAGTAAATCTAGATATTGGTAAAATATTTCCAACAGTATTTCCCTTCTTGTTACAATAGATATAAGCAGAAAGATTGCATGATAAATGCAGAATACACTGATCATGGGATTTGGACAGCTTGCCATATCTCTATAATCTGATCCCCAAGTTATAGGGATTTCTTTGATGACTCACGATGCAAAAGCTGATATCTCTAAGTGTTGATCGCTCTGTGCGGATTGTTGATCGCTCTGCCTCAGGCATGCCTATGAGGAATCCTGCTCGGACTATACCCTCCGAGCAGATACTCAAAGTTGATTCCACGTGTCACCATCATGTGATGCCACGTCAGAGTGCAAAAATTGGGATAACATTTTCCCCCCAAGTCTGTATGGGACTTTCGAAGTTGCGTGTAGACTTCATCCGAGCTGCTTCTGCCTTTGGATGGGGACATGTGTCGAGCGCGTCTGTTCGAGACTCGATGTGAGGCTGACTGGGCATCCTTTCGGTTTTTGGCTAATTAATGCTCTGACAATTAATATTTCGAAATCCGATTTTATCTCACCACGGTTGACGGCTGCACTTGATTATTTTTTATTTCCCGTATTCGCCTTTAGGGGGAATCGAGGGGTCTCAGGTTCTTTTGAAATGATTACCCCTTTTTGTTACTTGCCTATAAATACCAACAAGCATTTTTACACAAACTCATTTTCACCATCCTTCTTTGCTAAGTGAGTTCAGAGCGAAAAGAGAGGTTTTTGGCTTCAGGTTTGCTGAAGTGCCTTCATCAAAACTGCTCGATGGTTTGACAATACTTGAACCCAAACATCTGATTCTTCAGTAAGTTCTCGATTTCCTTTATGCTTATTTTTGCATGTTTGATTTTTAAATGCACCTTCGACTTTGCTATAGAAAATACATAGGAAACCCTAAGTTTAGTAACTCTGCGATTCTTCTTTGTCATAGGCTCATGCGATTTTACAGTCCATAATGTTTGCTTTCTGAACTGCATAATGCATGTCTTTCATCTTGCTTATTCTAAGCTTCGTGAAATTTTTTGCCCTAACTCGAGAAAATTTCAAACTTCCTGAGTTTGGACTTTTCTTTGAACATTCTTATTCTTTAATCTATTCAGTACTCGTGGTCGGCATATTTGCTTGTTTATCGTTCGATATTCTGACT
The DNA here is from genome assembly GCF_029168945.1 of Cannabis sativa. Classification (NCBI taxonomy): domain Eukaryota; kingdom Viridiplantae; phylum Streptophyta; class Magnoliopsida; order Rosales; family Cannabaceae; genus Cannabis; species Cannabis sativa. Next base: position 86,854,127 of record NC_083602.1, read on the forward strand.
AAACACTCATCTTGTGTGTTGTCTTTTGTAGATGAACCTAGGTGAGTTTTGGGAGAGCGAGCATTGAATTGACCAGGACTTGCTTCAACTCTTCCACGAAGACCATCCTCGTCTTTGTTCTAGCCCACCATCTTCCATTGAAAGTCATTCTCCCTCAAACATTTCGTCCAGCCATAGAATGATGGCTCGTACAAAGAAAACAACACGTATGGCCGACGCGTCTGACCCTCAAGTTGCTCGGCACGCCACTTTGCCTAGCGCCAAACAGGATCCAGCCGTCCAGGAGGAGGGGGATCATGAAGGGGACGCTGAGGTCGAGAAGATTAAGGAGCAGGACGACGTACGTCCTAGTAGTCCCTTCGAGGCGGAGGAAGAGGAGGAGGTTGAACCACCAAACTACGGGGAATACAATAAGGCTGGGGAGCCAATCGATGTTGATGGAGACGTCCTGGTTGAGGGCGTGGACTATGTTAATGAGGAGCTTACTGCTGAGGTTGCTCATAGAAGGCAAGGTGCCTTTGTTGGAAATTTATTTTACCAGGATCTTAGATCTACTCACAAGTATGTTTATTAACATCCTAAATAAGAACTTTTTAAAACGATAAATTAAACACATATAAAGTTTAAGAAACCTTACATTGGGTGCAGCGGAATAATATGACTCCTTCATTCGTATATCTAGCCCTTGATTCCTTTCTGTAGCAGAGCATTATCAATATCTGAACCTGGATCTCTTTCTCTGAATCTTTGATGCTGAAACTCCTTTGCTGATGATCTTTCTTCACGATCTTCCTCACTATGATTGAGGTATCACTTGCTGTGTGTGGGCACTACTCATACACTAAGAATTTCGAAATTCAAGAGGGAAGAGAAAGAAGAAGTGGCAGCTAAAGATAGGGAGAGAGAAAGGCTCAGGTTTTTCTCTGAAGGAAAAATAGAAAATTTAAGTGTGAATTTCCTGAAGCCTTCACTATCTATTTATAGCATTCCACTAGGGTTAGGTTTGAATTATTTGGCATTAAAATAATGAAAAAATCAGTTTAAATTTTCTACAAAAGTGGCTGGCCCTATACAAGTGGATTTGGGCCTCACTTTTTGCAATTTTGCAGTTTTATCTTTTCTGCATCTGATTTTCTCAAAAACGCCAATTTTCTAATTCAACCATTTAAATGCCAATTCTAACTATTTAATAACTATAAATAATTATTAAATAATATTTTCATTTATCATATTTATTAATTGAACCATACAAAGTATCATAATTAACAAATATGCCCCTAAAACTCTTTCTTTACAATTTCGCCCTTACTTAGTGAAAAATTCACAAATAGACATAGTCTAATTTGAGAATTATAATTGATTAATCAAAACCAATTACATGAGTCTTACAAGCAATATTATCTCAACTAGTGGGGGGACCATGGGTCTATAAAACCGAGCTTCCAATAAGTAGATCAAGAATTTAGCACTAAAATTCACTAACTTATTAATTCTTCGTTGAATCCACGCATAGAACTTAGAATTGCACTCTCAGTATATAGAATGCTCTATATGTTCCACCATATAGACACATCATTAGTTATCCATTGTTATAATCCTAATGTGATCAATGATCCTCTATATGAATGATCTACACTGTAAAGGGATTAAATTACCGTTACACCCTACAATGTATTTATTCCTTAAAACACTTGACCCCGTATAAATGATATTTCAGCTAATGTGAAATGAGTACTCCACCATTTATGTTCGTTTGGTCAAGCTCGAAGGAGATCATCCTTTGCTTACTATTCGCCAGATAGAAGCTATAGATTCCATGTTTATGCTAGCGCTCCCACTCAATTGCACTACCGTGTTCCCAAAATGTACGTATCACCCTGACCTAAAAGTAGGCTTAACTAACAAATCAAAGAACACGAATAGCCTCTCGAGATTGAGCCTAATCATATCAGGATTAAGATCATTTGATCTAGGATCAACTAAGCAATATTGACTTGAATAGATATTACGGTAAGTTTAATAAATCTAAGTCAAAGTTCAATATCGGTCCCTTCCGATGCATACTCCATGCATCCAACCTGAGCTTTACTTTAACCAATGTTCTGGAAAGAACATAGTATTTCTCCAAATACAAGTAAACTCTTGTTGTAGATTATCATATCAGTAAAACCCTGTGTCTGATAAATCTAGGAAACTTTATTCACATAGTCATGTTTACTTTCCAATGTGTTGACGGCACAATAAACAGGATCAAGTATGTGAAAAGGGTTTCAGATGAATTTATACATTATGTACATATAATCATGAAATAAATCATGTGAACCATGCAACATTAAATGTTATTTCTAATCTATATTAATAAGCAAATCTGATTATATTGAAATGAGTTTTATTTAGGGCATAAAACCCAACAGCCTTGGGCGCCAGGTGGGTAAGCCCTCCGTCCAGGGTTACTAAGGTGCGCCTGCGGACTCTCGACCAGGGTGGCTACCATAACGGATTGGACTGCTACACTCTCGCCCACAATAATCGTGCCACAAACCCTGGAAAGGGAATGTGCGCTTGGTCGGGTCCTCATGCCCAGCAAGGGGCATTGATGCCTTTGCACCAATACTTTAAGAATGTGGCGGACTTCTTTGGCCTCTCCCCCGCCCAGTTCACACCCAAGGGCATTAAGTATCTATCTGCCCTCTTTGTCCTTTACACCTCCCAGAAGTGGGATATGCTGTCTCCCCACGAAGTTAGCTGGTTCTTTGATTTGAATTCCAACCCTAAGCAAGGCAGGTCGGAGTACTTCTATTTCTCTCAACCAGACTTCAAGTGGTTGACGGGCATTGGGAATTCGCCCATTAGCAAAATTGGGCGTTTTGTTGATGAGTACTTCATTGTGGATTGCACGGGCATCACCCGTACTCAGTTCTGTTGGGTTTTATGCCCTAAATAAAACTCTTTACAATCTGATTAGTTATCAATATAAGAAATTTGAAGTGATTTATGTTTGCATGAATTTTACATGCCAATAGTTTAATATGTTTATTACATTCACACACACAAAATCAGTTAAATCCAGATCATATGTTTATTCACAATTACATATCGTCAACACAGTGGAATGTGATTGTGATCATATGAATCGAAAGACTAAGTCCCTGTTTCATCAGTGTTTTGGATTTACACTAATGTGATAATCAGCGATGATGTGTACTTACACTTGGAGTAAGTGTTATGTTCTTTCCAGGACATTAGTAAAGTATACTAGTTTCGAATGTATGGAGTATACATTGGACTGGACCGATATTGCAACTAAGTTAAGATATTACAAACTTACCGTTATACATATCTTTCCAAGTCAATATCAGTAGTTGATCTTAAGATTAAAAGAATCTAAATCTTGATATGCTTAGGCTCAACTCAGGAGTGCTATTCGTGTTCTTTGATTTATTAGTTAAGCCTACTTTTGGGTCAGGGTGATACGTATATTTTGGGAACATGATAGTATGATTGAGTGGGAGTGCTGAACATAAATATGGAATCTATAGCTTCTACTGGTGTATAGAAGTCAAGTGATGATTCCCTTCGAGCTTAGCAAATAGAAGTAAATGGATGAGCTCTTGTTTAACTGACTAATTATTAGATCACTAAACACCATTTACAGGTAGCTAAGTGTTTTAAGGGGCAAAATACATTGAGGGGTGAGAACGGTAAAGAAATCCCATATCGATGTAGATCATCTATATAGAGGATCTTTAAATCACAATAAGATTATAACAATGGTTAAATGAGATAGCATATTGATATCGTGGAACATACAATATGTTCTATATAAGTCTGAGAGTGCAATTCTAAGTTCTAAGAGTGGATTCAACGAAGAATTAATAAGTAGGAATTTACTTGGTAAATTTGGTTCACTTATTGGAAGCTCAGCATATAGATCCATGGTCCCCATTCTAGTTGAGAACATTCTGCTTGTAAGACTCATTAATTGATTCGTGATTGATCAATTATAATTCTAAAGTTAGACTATGTCTAATTTTATGAATTTTCACTAAGCAGGTGAAATTGTAAAGAAAAGAGTTTCTAGGTTTATTTATTTATTAATGGACTTTATATGTCTAGTTAATAATTAAATTAAATGACAATATTATTTAATAATCTATTTTAGTTATTAAATAATTAGTTTTGGAATTTAAAAGGTTAGAATTGGAAAATTGGCGTTTTTGAGAAAATAGAGATAAAATTTGATAAAACTGCAAAATCAAGTGAGGCCCAATACAACACCATGGCCGGCCACTTAATGTGGGATTTCAAATTAATATTTTCATTATTTTAATGCCAAATAATTCCTAGCCTAAACCTAGTAGTTGCCTATAAATAGAAATTGATGGCTCAGTCACAAAACATGCTTTCACATGCTTTCATTAGTAATCTGACAGAAATTTCTCTCTTTAGAAAAACTGAGCCTTCCCCACTTTCTATACCTGGGCGAAATCATCCCTCTCTTTTCCCTTCATCAATTTCGTGACCCTAGTGAAAGAGTGAGTGCCCACACACAGCAAGCAGTAACTCAATCATAGATTGGAAGACTGTGAAGGATCAAACTTGAAGAAGGACATTCGGGCTCAGATCTTGATTATACTCTGCTACAGAAAGGATTCGAGGGTTAGAGATCTGAGTGGAAGGAGACATTAATTCCGCTGCATCAATGTAAGGTTTTCTTAACTTTATATGTGTTTAATTTATCGTTTTAGAGAGTTCATATTTAGGGTGTTTAAACAACATACTTGTGAGTAGATCTAAGATCCTGGTAAAAGAAATAATCCAACAAGTTCCAGCAGATTCCGTTGTATCACCGCCCCCTCTCCTTCTTAATCTCAGGGATAGAGCTCAAAAGCTTGCTCGACTCCCAAGGGAATACCGAAATATCATCCAGTTGACCTCCGAGGATAAATTTGTGAAGTACGGGCTCTATCCGAAGGATTTCATTCCTAAGCTAGTGAAGGGGAGGAAGAGGAAATCTGGTGCTGGAAGGGTTGAACGAGCTCATCAGGAGAATGAACTCATCCAAGTTAAGCATGAAGCTAAGTTGAAAGGAGGTGCAAGGGCCAAGCAGTATGCTCAGGAGCCCTTGAATCCTGAAGATGAAGCCGAGGAAGAGCAGGTGACTCTGCTCAAAAGGAGGAAGATGTTGGAAATTATTTTACCAGGATCTTGGATCTACTCACAAGTATGTTGTTTAACACCCTAAATATGAACGTTCTAAAACGATAAAATAAACACATATAAAGTTAAGAAAACCTTACATTGATGCAGCGGAATTAATTTCTCCTTCCACTCAGATCTCTTACCCTTGTATCCTTTCTATCGCAGAGTATTATCAAGATCTGAGCCCGAATGTCCTTCTCTTTGAGTTTGATCCTTCACAGTCTTCCAATCTATGATTGAGTGACTACTTGCTGTGTGTGGGCACTCACTCTTTCACTAGGGTCGACATATAGAAGAAGAAAAGAGAAGAGAGGGGTTCGACCAAGGTATAGAAAAAGGGAAGGCTCAGTTTTTCTGAATAGAGGAATTTTTGTCAGAAGAATAATGAAAAGCATGTTATTTGACTGAGCCATCACTTTCTATTTATAGGCAACTACTAGGTTTAGGTTAGGAATTATTTGGCATTAAAATAATGAAACTATCAATTTGAAAAACTTAAACAAGTGGTCGGCCAAGGTGCATAGAATGGGCCCCACTTGATTTTGCAGTTTTAACAAATTTTATTTCTAATTTCTCAAAAATGCAAATTTTCTAATTCTAACATTTAAATGCCAAAACTAATTATTTAATAACTAAAATAGATTATTAAATAATATTGTCATTTAATTTAAATATTAACTAGACATATAAAGTCCATTAATAAATAAATAACCCTAGAATCTCTTTGCTTTACAATTTCGCCCCTCCTTAGTGAAAATTCACAAATTAGACATAGTCTAACTTTAGAATTATAATTGTCTAATCACGAATCAATTATTGAGTCTTACAAGCAGTATGTTCTCAACTAGAATGGGGACCGTGGATCTATATGCTGAGCTTCCAATAAGTGAACCGAATTTACCAAGTAAATTCCTACTTATTAATTCTTTGTTGCATCCACTCTTAGAACTTAGAATTGCACTCTCAGACTTATATAGAGCATATTATATGTTCCAGGATATAGATATGCTATCTCATTTAACCATTGTTATAATCTTATTGTGATCAAAGATCCTCTATATAGATGATCTACATCGAGATGGGATAATTTTACCGTTCTCACCCCTCAATGTATTTTGCCCGTTAAAACACTTAGCTACCTGTAAATGGTGTTTAATGATCTAAGAATTAGTAACTTAAACAAGAGCTCATCCATTTACTTCTATTTGCTAAGCTCGAACGGAATCATCACTTCACTTCTATACACCAGTAGAAGCTATAGATTCCATATTTATGTTCAGCACTCCCACTCAATCATGCTATCATGTTCTCAAAATATACGTCTCACCCTGACCCAAAAGTAGGCTTAACTAATAAATCAAAGAACATGAATAGCACTCCTGAGTTGAGCCTAAGCATATCAGGATTTAGATTCCTTTAATCTTAAGATCAACTACTGATATTGACTTGGAAAAATATATAACGGTAAGTTTGCAATATCTTAACTAAGTTGCAATATCGATCCAGTCCAATGTATACTCCATACATTCGAAACTAGTATACTTTACTAGTGTCCTGGAAAGAACATAACACTTACTCCAAGTGTAAGTACACATCATCGCTGATTATCACATTAGTGTTAATCCAAAACACTGATGAAACAGGGACTTAGTCTTTTGATTCATATGATCACAATCACATTCCACTGTGTTGACGATATGTAATTGTGAATAAACATATGATCTGGATTTAACTGATTTTGTGTGTCTGAATGTAATAAACATATTATACTATTGTCATGTAAAATTCATGCAAACATAAATCACTTAAAATTTCTTATATTGATAACTAATCAGATTGTAAAGAGTTTTATTTAGGGCATAAAACCCAACAAACTCCCACTTGCACTAACATAAAACAAACTGTGCAAATAGGTCAATCTGATGTCTTGCTCTTCAGATCAAGTGTAGTATATTTGAATCCTCCCAAACTTCTGGAAACTAGTTCATAAATACACTTATGAAACATCCTTTACTATATGCTTTACTCATCAAGGGATATTGAAATCTTTACTGTTTTAAAAGTACATCTGAATAAACAGAAGACATATCTCTCATATTTTAAAATATGGAATTGAGATAATACAGTGTAGACTTTTCTTCAGCAATATAACTTTTTTGGTATTTTTGAATTTACAAAGTTATAATTCTTCTCTGGTAGAGCTTGAATTATTATAGAATAACTCCTCCACCCCCAAAGTAATCACCATCTCAAGAATTTCGAAATGAGTTGGTGAGATACAAGGATAACTGATACACAGTTCCTTAATATCTAACATATAGATCACTTTCATAAATCTTTCTTGAATATCTTCTAATGTTCCTTATTTGATTACATCTCAGATAGCTCCCACTCAATAGCAAATGTCTGGTTAAATGATACTTTTAACCTCTTAAATGTTTGGAGAGTTACCTAGTTGTGACTTTTGTATTAGTCTGAAACTTTAAGTTAAGACTAAGTCAATAACATAGCAGACTAGTATTTGAAGTGAAAAATACATGCCAGAGATTAAGTAATCAAAATTAAGATACCATAAAATTTTATGAGGATTAAGAATTCTTGGTTCTAGTCATTCGAATGGACTGAACTAGAGTTCTTTATCTTATTCTCATAATTCTGATAAGTTATATCTATCCATGTGTATGGTTAGATTTGCTTTTCAGTAGTGTTCTTAAGCTCCTATCACAAGTGTCAACCTAATGAAGATGGGTATAGAATTTTAAAATTCTCCCACTCAATTAAGGTAGTGTGAAACTTTATAAAAGAACTTTTATAGGTATCAAACTTTTACTACAATAGTAAAACGAAATGGAACATACAATCAAGATCAAGGATTTATTTTGATAATAGCTAAGTCATTATATTACTTCCATGTTTAAAGAAAATATGTATTACATAGGAAATTGTGGAATAGACTCCACCCCTAAGTATATACATATAAGGTATTGTGGATAAACTCCACCCCTAAGTATATAGAGATTATGATCCACCCCTAAAGGTTATAAAGATCATGATTTTGTAAGTGTGATAGAGTTTATGTGGAGTTGAATACTATGAAGAGTTCATTAGATATAAAAGATCGTTGAACTGCATAGTTTTCTTAACTTTTCTCCACCCCTATCAGATCAAAAGATCCTTTTATTAAACAAATTCTTAACAATTGTATTAGAATTAACAATTATTAATAAACATAGAATTAATTTCTAGTGTTTATTTAATATAACTCTATGAAGAGTTGTAAATATTATAGAATTTGCATCAATAATAAAAACACTTAAACATACAAACATATAAATATAATGTGGTAATTGTTGATGAAGATAAAGTAAATGAAGCTCAATTTCATAAATTGCAATTGGTTTTGAGTTCGAAAATTAAAATAAACTTTATTAATAATAAAAAAAAAATATTGCAATAATATGAGAAAAACAGGGATAAATATCCCTAACTAAAATTCAAAATCCAAATGGTCTTTAAACTAAAACAATTATTCAAAAAATAGATAGAAGAGCTTCATCTTCATCTGGACGATTTCACCCTTGGTCCAGCTTTCCGATCCAACTCATCTGAGTTCAAGTAGCTTGGCCTATATGAAGAAGAAAACAAATAAAAAAAGTTAGTCTAGAATCATAAATCCAAGTGGATAATAATTCACTAAAACTCTTAAAGTTTATAAATAGAAATACCTAGTTTCTTTGCAAGAAGTTTAAAACACTGGGGTTTCCAATGACCTTTCTCATTGCAGTAGAAACACTTTCCTTTGAGTGTAGCATCACCAGAACCAGCAACCTTTTTGTATTTCATGACTTTTGCACGCTTCTTGGTGTTCTTCCACTTCTTCTTCGATTTGGGTTTCGAAGCAGAGGCAATATTTGCTTCAGGTTTTATCGTCCCGTTACCATTCCCAAGATTGTGAGGCTTACTCCCTTTCTTCTTGGGTCCTCCAATCAAATTTTCATAAGTTTGAAGGTCATTGACTAACTCATGAAAGTCTATTTCCTTCTTATTCATGACATAATTTGATGTGTATGGTAGAAATGCTGGAGTAAGACTATTCAAGATAAGGCTTACTTGAGTAGCGCTATCCATTTCAGCACCATGATCCTGGGCTTCTTAGAAATAACTTGCCATGAGGAGAACATGGTCACGCACGTTTTGATGGGGTTCCATCCGTGCATTGATGTACTTCTTAGTCGTGTCAAAGCGATACTGAAGTGATGCCTTACCGAATAGCTCATTTAACTTCGTCATAACTTCAGTAGCCTTTTCGGTTTTATAAAACCGAGTTTTGAGGGTGTCAACCATGCTGGAAAGCATAAAGTATAGAGCTATGTCATTTGCTTTCTGCCAACGCGCATACTTTTCTTTCACAGCTTTGGATGCATTATCCTCCGGCACCTCAGGTCACGCCTCAGTTAAAACAAACAAGGCACTTTCTCCTATGAGAGCAATATTAATGTTCTCATTCTATTTAGGAAAGTTAGATCCATTCAGCTTATTTTCAGTCAACAGTGATAACATAGAATTCATCATGCTTATACAGGATACTACAAAATAATAGAAATCAACAAATAGAAATTAATAATGGTTTAACACAAAATCAATTCAGAAATTATAAGCACATAGCATGTAGGAATGATAAGAGAAAGTACTTAAAAAAAATCAATCCTAAATAATTTCCAAGGTTTTTCAACAAAATGATATCAGTGTCCCATTTAGGCGAGAGTCAAAGTTACCATCCATTGAATAGAGTAGTCAGCTCATCTAAAATGTTAAAACATTCTAGCAACCTTTTATTCGATTAAGATTGGAATCCAGCGTTGTCCCATTTAGGCGAGAGTCAAGGCTATTCTATCTTATGAGCTACTACCATTGTTTCGCAATTTGCAAGTCAAATATGGTCGCCACCATTAGGCTGATCCATACCATATAAAACACTTACAAACTACTTATCTTTCCAGATTAAACAGTGCGAAATTGCTAATGAACGTTCCTCCATTAGGGAGGATTACTCACGAAAACAAACGCGATGTAAAACCAACAATGGAGATCGAATATCTTAATAATAATAAAGTTCATTCTTTAAAATGTATTTTCTTTATTATTCCAATAAATATATTCATTAAATATCAAATTTAGAATTAAAAAATTCAAAAAATAAGAATTTAATATAATATTTATAAAATTATACTTAGATGGTGATTGAAATAAAATGAATTATTTCCATCTTAGTATTAATTTTAAATATAAATATTAAGGAATTTAATTTAAGTTGTATTAATTTAAATGAATTAGCAACTTAAAAATTTCCATAAGAATATATTTATTGTATTCGAAAAATAAAGTATAAAAAAAAGAACTATACAAATTTTCGAAAATAATAAATACTCAGAAAAAATACTTCAAGCAAAAATATCACCCATCTAGATATTCTTTTGACTAGTTAATTCAATTTCTAATAATATATTTTAATTCATTTATTTTAAATTAATCAATAGATGAAAAAAATCATTGATTTAAGTTGGTCCAAGAATTAATTAAAATATATAATTAATTTACAACTCAATCTATTTTTCAAGATAAATTCAAAAATATTGCATAATTAAAATGTAATTTTCGAAATTGATTAATAAAATAAAAAAATATATTTTGAAAATTATTTAAATTAAAGTTGAAAAATTAAATTTCAACCCAAAAATAATATTCTATTTAATTAAGTGTCATGAAAAATAAATATTTAAGTATCATGATAAGAATCAACTTAGATATTGAAATTTTTCAATTTAATTAAATGTATTAAATTCAAGAAATAAATAATTAAGTGTAGAGAAGGCTTAATTATTAATTTCTAGTTTAATACTAGGAAAAATATACTTAAATAAAATTATACCAAAATTAATTATTTAAATAATTAATTTCACAATGTATAATATTTTCCTATTTAAATATTAGAAATAATAAGTAGTCTAGAAATAACTATCTAGAAAATATCTTATTTGACTAAGTATCTTTTCAACAAAAATTTGAAAAATATCTAATTTAATTTGTTTAGAAAAAATCTAAAACTTAAATAATTTCAAATTTTAGATTTAATTAAATATCAAAAATTAAGTTGTAACCACTTAATTTAAAAAAAAAATATTCCATTTTAAGTTTAAAACTAACTTAAAAAATATCTTAAGAATCTTTAATAACTAATGCCTAGGATTCCTCAACTTAATTTAAAATTTAAATAAAATATTCAAATTTAAGTTAGATAAGAAAAATCAGTTGATACAACTAATTTAAAACTTAAATAGGAATATTTAATTAAATAAGTTTCAAAAAGAATCTAGTTAGTTAAAATTCTTTATTTAATTAAATACAAGAAAAATACAAATAGTTTTGTCTAGAAATAATATTTAAAACTAAAGGTATTTTCTTAAAATTAACTTTAAAATATTAAAATGAAAATAAATTTTCATATATTTTAAAATTTAATTATGTTACTAATTCAATTTTATTAGGTCAAACTAATATAATTAACCTAGTACAGTTATTCAAATCAGGCAAATGGGCCTTCACAATTGGGGTAGTTCATGTGAGGGGGTGCTGGGTTCAGTAAGTCGTACCCACTTCTATGGCTCCCAACTCTCACACAAGGCCCAAAAGAGAGGAATTTAACCTTAAAATAAATAACTGTTGTTGACCGAGGTTTTCGGCAACTAATAAAATATTATAGAGTTAGAGAGCTGTAAGAAAATTAGAGAAGGATTTTTAGGTGGTTGGGGCGTTAATGAGCCTTAGTCCATGAGCCTTTGTTATTTATGGATGTATTTAATACAGGGAATGTATTTGGGGAGTGTTTCACTCTTATAAATACAGAGAATGTTCTTGGTGAGTATTTACTCTACTTGCTTATATGCAGCCCAAGATTCTCGATCCCATTTAATGAGCTTTGAGGGGGTATTTATAGTGTTTTTGGTGGGGTGATCCCCAGAATTATCCTTACAAGTGTATCTGTAAGTATCCATAAAGTTGGGCATTCCCAATGAATATACCATGGGTAATGCATGGTAAAATCCCTAGGTGATGTAGGGTTTTTATGTGGAATGTCCTTATTGTCTTGACTGATGTGACTCTTCACAGTGTAGCTGTCGCTAGACTTAAATGATCATTACTTTGTAGCTGCTGGTTGGAGGTTGTGCCGTCAGACTTCATTGCGTGTAGCAGTCCCAACACGCTTCCTCCCATGCGGCATTAAATGCGACTTGATTGCTCAGGAGAAACCTGACACGTCGCGGAGATGCCTTAGCGTTACTTCGAGCTTCCGGGAGCATATGGGGTTCCGTATGCTTTCTCCGGGAGCTACGTCCTGGAAGCTACCTTACAGCATAAAGACTTAGCAAATATTTTTGATTGTACATTGCTTGATCCACGTGTCCTTGTTTGGTTGGTCCACGTATATTGGGAAAAATCAGGGGCAACATTTACCCCCAAGCCTTGTTTATTTGAAAAAATAAAACAACGCTTGCTCAAATGCTTCTGGTTGACTCCTCGGTTTCCTGACATGAGCTTTGAGCGCGTGAGGGTGTATTTAATGATGGCCTTTAATGCAACGATTCACTTTTTGCAGAGGTCGATTCTTTTCACGCCCATTGATTGATACAGCGCATTAATGGTGTCAGACGGATACTCAAACGTTTCCACTGCCTTAATTGCAAATCAATCTTGTTCGTTGATTTCTGAGAATTCGAATCGTGCGCTTCCCCCACCGTTCGATTGGTAGGTGATGACGCCTGTTCCTCATGCAACTTTGCCTATAAGAGCCACCATCTTTCCTTCATTTCGGTTACTTCCCATCTCTTGTCAACTTGAGGCGGCTTTATCAAGAGGCTGCTGAGCGCCGGGAGGCCGCTGCCAAAGCTAATGAGGAAGAGGCTAAGCGGAGGGAAGCCCAGGCGAAGGCGATGATCCGGGAGGAGGCCCTGCGGAGAGATAGGCTAGAGGCCAGGCACCAGGAGGAGCTGAGGGCGGAAGGCGAGGCCACTGCAAAGGCCAGGCGGGAGCTTCGGGAGGCCAGGGAAGCCTTGGATGATATGGCTGCCAAGGTGAGATCCTTAGAGGAAACTCACCAGGCAAACTTAGAATCCAGGGCCACTCTGGCCACGGAGCTGAAGGAGCTCAGGGACTTCTAGGAACAAGCCTCAAAGAAGGCAAAAAGAGCTGAGCTTCTTTCTCCCGTTTCCTGCAGCCGGTGCACCAAGCGTTTTCACGATGGCGTCTTCATGGCTTGGTCTACCAACGATCAGAACATCAAGCTTACCTTCTACCCCAAACCTGAGGAGATGATCGCCAAATTCCGGGAGAAGAAGAAAAAGCTTTATGCCATGGTGGAGGCACGCATCGGACCTCGTCTCCCTCCGCGCATCGATTAGGCCGCTCCGAGATTAACCTAGTACAACCAGGATTTAACCCACTTCTTTTTTTTTCTTTATATATATTTGTTTATATACAACTATTTTTCTTTTATTTAAGACAATATTTATATAGCTGTTTTTATTTAAAGGGGAGACAATTTCTAAGGCCTGTCCCCGGGCCATTTGTATATATTTTGACCTGCCCTTTAGGGCTAGGATATTTATACGTGATCTTTTTTGATGCACATATTTCTCTTTTGGACCTGTCCTTTGGATCAGGATGTTTATACTTATGCTTTTTATTTTTGTGCATACTCTTTTTTACGTGCCCTTTGGGTCAGGATATTTTACTTAGTTTGTTTTTTGTCTGTCTGTGCGGTACACCATAGTACACCTCTGAGTGGCATAGAAACTTTGTTTTTAAGGCACTTAGTTTTATTTAACATGCGGAGGCTGTATACATTTAGACGGTACAAACTCTTTAAACAAAGTCTAAGGCTATTGGTAATATTTTCTGAGGTGATCGGCATTCCAGGCCCTTGGCACAATGGTTCCATCCATTCTTTTTAGCTTGTAAGTGCCTGAGCCGATTTCGTCCTCGACTTCATATGGTCCTTCCCAATTTGGCCCAAGTACCCCCACTCCGGGTTCCTGGGTGGCTGGGAAGACTCTTCTTAAGACCATATCCCCAATAGCAAACTTTCTGTTTTTAACTTTAGAGTTAAAATATTTCGTCACCTTCTTTTGACAAGCTGCCATCCGTATTTGAGACTCGTCCCGGAGTTCTTCAACTTGATCCAAGGCTTCTTGAAGCAAAGCCTGATTCGTGGCTGGATCGTAAGTTGTTCTCCTGTGGGACGGGAATAACATTTCTACCGGGACCATCGCTTCACAACCGTACGCCATTGAAAAAGGCGAGTGACCGGTCGTGGTTCTGGGGGTCGTCCAGTAGGCCCATAACACTCTTGGCAACTCTTGAGGCCAGTTGTTTTTGCAGGCCAGCAGCTTTTTCTTCAGGGTGACCTTTAGGATTTTGTTGACTGCTTCCGCTTGACCATTTGTTTGAGGTCTGGCCACCGCGGAGAAGCTTTTCACTACTCCGTGTTGGTTGTAGAAGTCAGTAAATTCCTCGTAATCGAATTGCTTTCCTTTGTCAGAGACTATTTTGTGAGGCAAGCCATATCGACACACTATGTTTTTGATAACAAAGTCTAGTGCTTTTTTAGCAGTTATGGTCTTCATGGACTCAGCCTCCGTCCATTTGGTGAAGTAGTCTACTGCTACTATTGCATACTTTACTCCTCCTTTTCTTGTTGGCAGGGACCCAATAAGATCTATTCCCCATACCACGATGGGCCAGGGACTAGTCATCAGGGTGATTTCATTTGGAGGAGCTCTCGGTATGTTCGCGAACCTTTGACACGAATCACACTTTTGGACGTAGTCTATACAATCTTTTTTCATTGTTGGCCAGAAGTACCCCTGTCTCAATATTTTCTTTGAGAGACTGGGTCCTCCCGTATGATCTCCACAGAACCCTTCGTGGACCTCTAGCATGATTTGTCTAGCTTCAGTGTCCGATACACACCTTAAATAAGGCATGCTGAGTCCTCTTCGGTAGAGAATTTGATCCATCATTATATAACGATGAGCCTGATACTGAATCTTCCGAGATAGTGCCCTTTCTTGGGGCAACTCACCTTTTGTTATGTATTTTATGATGGGGACCATCCAGCTGGGTTCTTGCCCAACCGTTATTGTGGTCTCTTTTATTTTGATGCTTGGCTCTACCAAGCGTTCCACTGGTACTACCCCCAACTCTTCGATTTCGCTATCTGAAGCTAACTTAGCCAGACAGTCCGCGTGAGCATTCTTTTCCCGGGGGATTCTTTCTATTTTGTAATCTGTGAACTCGTGGAGGAGCTCCCGGACTATTGTTACGTACGCGGCCATTCACTCGCCGCGTGTTTGGTATTCTCCTGATATCTGGTTTATGACCAGTTGGGAATCACTATAGACTTCCACTCTTTTGGCTCCTACAGCTTTTGCTAATTTCAGCCCTGCTATTAGGGCCTCATATTCGGCCTCATTGTTTGAAGCTGCGAAGTTGAACCGTAGGGCCGCCTGGAGTCGCAGTCCGGTTGGTGATATCATCGCCACTCCGGCTCCGGAACTATTTTCATTGGAGGCTCCGTCTACAAATACTCTCCATGTGGGGATTGGCGGTAACGACATATTCGCGGTTGCCTCGGCTTCATTGCATTCAGTAATGAAGTCCGCCAAGGCTTGGCCTTTTATAGAAATTCGGGGCATGTAGTGCAAGTCAAATTGACTTAGCTCCATTGCCCACTTGAGGAGCCTTCCGGATGCTTCAAGTTTCTGGAGAACCTGACGGAGCGGGTGGTTGGTCAGTATCTTGATCGGATGTGCTTGGAAGTATGGCCTCAATTTCCTTGATGCCATCAGGAGGCAAAAGACCAGCTTTTCAATGATTGGGTACCTCACTTCGGCTCCTATCATGCGCTTACTGACATAGTACACAGGATGCTGAGTTTTCTCTTCTTCCTGGACTAGGGCAGCGCTGGCCGCGTGTTCGGAGACAGCCAAATATAGAAATAGGTCTTCTCCGAGAACGGGTTTTGACAAGATAGGAGGCTTGGCCATGTGCTCTTTTAGTTTTTTGAATGCCTCCTCGCACTCGTCCGACCATTCAAACTTCTGACACTTCTTCAATATGTTGAATAAGGGTATGCACTTGTCCGTGGACCGTGAGATGAAGGGTATGCTCTTTTAGTTTTATGCTTTCTGGGGGATGGCATGCTCAGGAGAGCCTGGATTTTTTCTAGATTTGCCTCAATCCCCCTTTGGCTGACGATGAAGCCCAGGAACTTTCCTTACTTGACCCCAAAGGTGCATTTCTTTGGGTTGAGCTTCATGCCGTATCTCCGGACTACCTCAAAACATTCCTCTAAGTCGCTTGCATGGCTGTTGCATGCTTTGGGCTTGACGAGCATGTCATCTACATAAACCTCCATATTTCGTCCCAGGAGGCCTTTGAACATCCGGTTGACCATTCTCTGGTAAGTTGCTCTAGCGTTTTTTAGTCCGAAGGGCATGACTAGGTAACAGTATACCCCCTTATCGGTCCTGAAGCTAGTGCACTCCTGGTCTGCCGTATGCATCTTTATTTGATTGTACCCAGCAT
Source organism: Cannabis sativa (assembly GCF_029168945.1). Lineage (NCBI taxonomy): Eukaryota > Viridiplantae > Streptophyta > Magnoliopsida > Rosales > Cannabaceae > Cannabis > Cannabis sativa. Next base: position 86,870,972 of record NC_083602.1, read on the forward strand.
AGGCGTCCATGAAGGATAGTAGTTTGAATCCAGAAGTGGCGTCTACCATCTGGTCGATCCTGGGCAGCGGGAAGCAGTCCTTCAGACAAGCTTTGTTTAGATCAGTGAAATCTATACAAACTCGCCAAGTCTCGTTCGGCTTAGGCACCAGGACCGGATTGGCTAGCCACTCCGGATAGTATACGTCGCGGATCATGCCGTTAGTCAAAAATTTATCCACCTTTTTCTCCAGAGCCTCAGCTTTCACCGAGTCGAGCGGGCGTCGCTTTTGCTGGACGGGGGGCATGTCCGTATTGACGTTGAGTACGTGGGTGATGACATGAGGGCTTATGCCAGTCATGTCTTCTTGGCGCCATGCAAACATGTCGATGGCGCCCTTCAGTGTTTTTATTATTTTCTCTTTTTCCTTCGGATCTAGGTTCTTCCCCAGCCGGAGTACCTTGGTGGAGTCGAGGTCGCACACTGATAATTCCTCGACATCCTCCATCGGTTCCACAATTCTTTCAGACCCCACACGGGGGTCTAACTCATCTTCTTCAGCCACTTCTGGCTCAACGGATTCCCGGACCATTAGTACGGGCAGGTGGGTTGCGACATTGTAACATTGTCTTGCTTCCCCCTGGTTTCCTCTCACCGTCCCGATCGCAGCTTTCTTGGTAGGGAACTTCAGGCACAGGTGCCGAATTGATGTGACTGCGCCAAAATCTACAAAGGCCGGTCGGCCGAGGATCGCGTTGTAAGCAGTCGGATAGTCCACCACCATGAAAGTGCAGTATTTAAATGTGCTCTGGGGGGTGTCCGGGCACAAGGTGACTGGGAGCCTTACTTTTCCCATTGGACTAAGTGTCGTCCCATTAAACCCTGTGAGTTGGGACCCACTGGGCGAGAGGTCTCGGTCCGTCAAGCCTATTGCGGTAAAGGCCTCCTTGAAGAGTAGGTTCACGGAACTTCCATTGTCAATTAAGACTCTGGCCACCACTTTATTTGCGATGGGGGTCTCTATGACCAATGGGTCATGATGAGGGAAGCGCACTGTCTTGGCGTCTTCTTTCGTGAACGTGATGGGTTGGTCCAACAGTCGGGGCCTTTGAGCTGGGAGTTGAGTAACCTCCCAAACCTCATTGTGTTTCACGGCCCCTGCGTATTGTTTGAGCTCCTTGCGAGTAGTTCCTCCGATATGGGGACCTCCGGAGATCATGGCTACCCTCCCGTTAGGTCTGGGCAGCAGACCGGGGATGTGCTGGGCGTCGCCCGCGGGAGCAGTCGGTGTTCCCTGAGGCACACCCACAGTCGCCTAGCCTGGATTAAGGTGAGGCAACCTATTTTTGATCCACTCGTAGAGGTGGCCCAACTGGATTAGGTTTTCAATCTCGTCCTTGAGATTCTTGCATTCATTGGTGCTATGACCAATGTCGTTGTGGTACTCGCATCTCTTGCTCGGATCTCTCCGGGAGCTATCCTTGTACAACGGTTGTGGTCTCCGGTAGTGTGTATTTTGCCTGGTAGCAAAGTACACACGCTCTTGGGTATTCGACAGCTTCGTGTATTGAGTGTACTCGGGGATGTACCCCTTTTCTGGCGCTTCTCCCCCGTCCGGGTGATGCCCTTGGACGACCTTTTACTCCTCGAACCCTGGGAAGGGCCTGCCAGGCTAGCAGCCAGAGCAGAATGCGAAGGAGTTTGCCCATTCATTCCGGACGGGTTGCCGAAATGGGATGATGCGGGCGCCAAGGCCTGGCCCTGACTATACCCGGGGGTGGCAAAGAATTGTATGCCGCTTGTTTGTGGAGTAGCAGTCGGGGCAGTACCCGAGGGCGATACTCCGGGCATGTACCTTGCTATCCCGGTGGGATAGTATCCTCCATAAGCCACTATTTGGGCTTCTTCGAGGTTGATATATTTTTGGACTCTCTTCTGGAAGTCCTGAAGGCTAGCAGCTCCTTCTTGCTGTAGTTCATTCCAAAAAGGAGTCCCCGTACGGATACCTGCTTGGAGAAGCGCAAGCTATTGTCCGTCGTCAACTTTCTTGGTTTTCGAGGCTTCCTCTCAGAACCTCTTTATATAGTTCTTCAAGGTCTCGGTGGGCAGTTGCTTGATATTAGTCAAGGCACTGACCTCCAAGTTGACCTTTCTTGCGGCGACAAACTGTCTCCGGAAATTGGTTTGTAGCTTGTTCCAACAGCCCACGGATCCTGGCGTCATTGCTGACTCTCATGACCGTCATGACACGGTTGAACCGTGATAAGTGGTCGCTAGCATCGGAGTTCCCGGTATAAGCTGCCATTTCGGGCATCTTGAAGTTCTTAGGGAGTTCTGCCTCCAGGATATGCTTAGCAGATGGCTCCCGATCCTCGCTATCTGAGTTGGAGTCGTCCCCTTTCTGCCTTCGGGAGACTCGGGCAATGTCCTTTCGAAGTATGGCGAGTTCCGCCATAATTCCTTCATTTAACGTACCCATTGAGACCGCGGGTCCGTATCTTTTTTGGTCAAGGTGATCCTGGAGATCACCTTGGTTACCATTGATTTGATTTCTCAGATCCACGGGAGGACACCTCTGTCCTCTTCTTCCTCTACCCCCGGGCTCTTGGTGCACGGAAACGCTTTTTCGGTCCTCTCGATCCTGAGGGCCAAGGCTCCCTTTTCGGGGCTTGCCCCTTTGCGGACCTTTCCCTTTAGGGAAATCTGAGCGGACCTTTCGCGGATCCTGCGCCTTTTTCTTTCGCCCTGGGGTAGAGGTAGGGTTTTTTGTTTTGTTCCCTTCAGCAGAGTACCTTATATGGCTAGGCTCCCTAGACTTCTGCTGTTGGGAACTAGGCGAGGATGCCTCTGGTTCCTTGCCAAGTCCAGCAGTCATTGCTTTAGGATGCACGTGAATGCCAGCCGCCTTCATGGCTTTTTGCATGGCAAGCATTACTTCTTGCATTTTTTGGTTTTGTGCTTTCTGAGCTTCGATCTCGGCTTCGTGATCGATAGCTTTTTGCCTTAGAAGCACCAACTCTGAGTAACTACCTTCGTCGTAGGGATACTCATCGAGGTTTCCCTCGTAGTTATCATCTGGAATTCATTCTTCTTCCTCGGAACCCTCAGCTGCTCTTGAGGCTACATCTTCCTCGTTTGGGTCTTGAGTGTCTTCTAGAGGGCGAGGCTGACGAGTACTTCTGGTCTCCACCATGTTTGTGAAGTGTCGTTTACAGTAGCTTTCTTCAGCTCTCAATGAAAGCAACAAAATAATGATCGAAGTTTTCGGCAACTAATAAAATATTATAGAGTTAGAGAGCTGTAAGAAAATTAGAGAAGGATTTTTACGTGGTTGGGGCGTTAATGAGCCTTAGTCCACGAGCCTTTGTTATTTATGGATGTATTTAATACAGGAAATGTATTTGGGGAGTGTTTCACTCTTATAAATACAGAGAATGTTCTTGGTGAGTATTTACTCTACTTGCTTATATGCAGCCCAAGATTCTCGATCCCATTTAATGAGCTTTGAGGGGGTATTTATAGTGTTTTTGGTGGGGTGATCCCCAGAACTATCCTTACAAGTGTATCTGTAAGTATCCATAAAGTTGGGCATTCCCAATGAATATACCATGGGTAATGCATGGTCAAATCCCTAGGTGTTGTAGGGTTTTTATGTGGAATGTCCTTATTGTCTTTTGACTGATGTGACTCTTCACAGTGTAGCCGTCGCTAGACTTAAATGATCATTACTTTGTAGCTGCTGGTTGGAGGTTGTGCTGTCAGACTTTATTGCGTGTAGGAGTCCCAACACGCTTCCTCCCATGCGGCATTAAATACGACTTGATTGCTCAGGAGAAACCTGACACGTCGCGGAGATGCCTTAGCGTTACTTCGAGCTTCCGGGAGCATATGGGAATCCGTATGCTTTCTCCGGGAGCTACGTCCTGGAAGCTACCTTACAGCATAAAGACTTAGCAAATATTTTGGATTGTACATTGCTTGATCCACGTGTCCTTGTTTGGTTGGTCCACGTATATTGGGAAAAATCAGGGGCAACAACTGTTATTAATTGAATAGGTCCAAAAACTAAATGGACCTAAATCAAATCTATCATGGTGTGACATTTTATTTAGCAACAACCTATATGCATCTATATAATAAAATAAACATATAGGCTCACACAGGCACACACTTGGATGGATCCTATCATGTTGCTAGGTCATACACAGATGAAAGAAGATTGTAAAATTTACCTGTTACAAATTATTAACTTGACCAAGGGAGCCATGAGTTAAAATAAGATCATTGGATCTGTCAACAAGTTAACCATGGCTATTTGCAATCAAGCAATAATAGGTTTTAAAAACTTACAAACAAGCTAAAACCATATACTCCTGCAACAAGGTTAGCTGGATAGTTGGAAGTACGACTTATTTAATTTTAAATAAATAAATTTTGAAAATAAAATAATTAAATAAATAAATAAAATTAATATTTAATTTTCGGAAAAATTAAAAAAAATAACAAAAATTTATTTATTTTTCGAAAATAATAAAAAATATTTATATTGAATTTCGAAATTATTAAAAAAAAATTAAAATTAAACCTACAATTTCGAAAAATAAGGTTTCAACTAACCTAAATATCATTTCAAAATTTGTTAACTACTTTTCTTAAAAAAAATTAATGTTATTTTATAAATAAAAATTAAATAAAAAATTAAAAAAGATAAATGAATATTTTTTTCAGATTTTAAATGTAATTTAAATAAATAAAATATTAAAATTTAAAAGTTAGCAAAATATCTTACATCTATTTAAAATTACATAATTATAGTTATCTTATTTTAAATTTAAATAAGGTCAAATTATTTAAAAAATTAATATCTGACCTTAAATTTAAAAATAAGATAAGATATAATCAAACTTAAAAAAAATAGATAATTAAGCAAAAAGATAGATATTTAGTATTTTTAAATTGAAATTACACTAATATCATGAATTAAATTAAAAAAAAATATTAAATCATTTATTTATGATAATTAGAATTGAAATAGGAATAGTAAATGTCTAAATACAAAACTACCCAAAAAAATCGGAAGTTAAATCCATGAAAAAGCATGAAAAAACGAAGAAAAACGAAAAAATTGCGAGTTGTACGGACGGGATGCAGTGCATACCCGTCCGCGCGCACACACTAGGAAGCCTGTCGAGAAACCTCGGCGCTGGGAGGGATGCTCATGTTTTCCGCGCGCGGAGAGGGGTGTCTTCCGACACCCGTGCGTGTTTCTCGGACAGGATGTTGTCCGAACACGCGTGTGACCGAGGTGCACTCGGTTCCGCGCGTGCGTGGGGTGTTGCAGCATCCTTATCTTTTTTCGAATCTTCAAAAAATCATAACTAATTCAAATTAAATAGAAATTGAGTTCTGTAAAAAAAGTAACTTGCTTAATTTTTTCCATACTATCCAATAAAAATAATTCCAGAAAAAAAATTTCAATTATTGTTTACGAAAATTCACAAACATCAATCAATCATCATATAACACTCAATACAACATGAAACCATCCAAATAACAAATAATCGTTTTAAAATCCAAATTTCTTGCAAGCAAATTAATTACCATGGCTCTGAGGCCAGTTGTTGGAAATTAATTTACCAGGATCTTAGATCTACTCACAAGTATGTTGTTTAACACCCTAAATATGAACTTTCTAAAACGATAAAATAAACACATATAAAGTTAAGAAAACCTTACATTGATGCAGCGGAATTAATGTCACCTTCCACTCAGATCTCTAACCCTTGTATCCTTTTTGTCGCAGAGTATTATCAAAATCTGAGCCCGAATGTCCTTCTCTTTGGGTTTGATCCTTCACAGTCTTCCAATCTATGATTGAGTGACTACTTGCTGTGTGTGGGCACTCACTCTTTCACTAGGGTCAAAATATAGAAGAAGAAAAGAGAAGAGAGGGGTTCGGCCAAGGTATAGAAAAAGGGAAGGCTCGGTTTTTCTGAAGAGAGGAATTTCTGTCAGAAGAATAATGAAAAGCATGTTATTTGACTGAGACATCACTTTCTATTTATAGGCAACTACTAGGTTTAGGTTAGTAATTATTTGGCATTAAAATAATGAAAATATCAATTTGAAAAACTTGAACAAGTGGTCGGCCAAGGTGTATAGAATGGGCCCCACTTGATTTTGCAGTTTTAACAAATTTTATTTCTATTTTCTCAAAAACGCCAATTTTCCAATTCTAACCATTTAAATGCCAAAACTAATTATTTAATAACTAAAATAGATTATTAAATAATATTGTCATTTAATTTAATTATTAACTAGACATATAAAGTCCATTAATAAATAAATAAACCTACAATCTCTTTTCTTTACAATTTCGCCCCTCCTTAGTGAAAATTCACAAATTAGACATAGTCTAACTTTAGAATTATAATTGACTAATCACGAATCAATTATTGAGTCTTACAAGCAGTATGTTCTCAACTAGAATGGGGACCATGGATCTATATGCTGAGCTTCCAATAAGTGAACCAAATATACCAAGTAAAATCCTACTTATTAATTCTTCGTTGAATCCACTCTAAGAACTTAGAATTGCACTCTCAGACTTATATAGAGCATATTATATGTTCCACGATATAGATATGCTATCTCATTTAACCATTGTTATAATCTTATTATGCTCAAAGATCCTCTATATAGATGATCTACATCGAGATGGGATAATTTTACTGTTCTCACCCCTCAATGTATTTTGCCCCTTAAAACACTCAGCTACCTGTAAATGGTGTTTAGTGGTCTAATAATTACTCAGTTAAACAAGAGCTCATCCATTTACTTATATTTGCTAAGCTCGAAGGGAATCATCACTTGACTTCTATACACCAGTAGAAGCTATAGATTCCATATTTATGTTCAGCACTCCCACTCAATCATACTATCATGTTCCCAAAATATACGTATCACCCTGACCCAAAAGTAGGCTTAACTAATAAATCAAAGAACATGAATAGCACTCCTGAGTTGAGCCTAAGCATATCAGGATTTAGATTCTTTTAATCTTAAGATCAACTACTGATATTGACTTGGAAAGATATGTATAACGGTAAGTTTGTAATATCTCAACTTAGTTGCAATATCGGTCCAGTCCAATGTATACTCCATACATTCGAAACTAGTATACTTTACTAATGTCCTGGAAAGAACATAACACTTACTCCAAGTGTAAGTACACATCATCGCTGATTATCACATTAGTGTAAATCCAAAACACTGATGAAACAAGGACTTAGTCTTTTGATTCATATGATCACAATCACATTCCACTGTGTTGACGATACTGTAATTGTGAATAAACATATGATCTGAATTTAACTGATTTTGTGTGTGTGAATGTAATAAACATATTAAACCATTAGCATCTAAAATTCATGCAAACATAAATCACTTCAAATTTCTTATATTGATAACTAATCAGATTGTAAAGAGTTTTATTTCGGGCATAAAACCCAACAGAAGAAACTTCCAACCCAGCCCAGGCCTATTGAACATGCAATTCGAATTAGGGAGCCTAGTTCCCCTGCTCGACCACCTTCTCCTGTGCTTGGAAAAGGGAAAGCTATTATGTCTGAAATAAGAGGCATGCCAGGTGATGATGGACTTTCGAGTCTTGCTCGGGTAATCATCTTGCATACTACTCTGTCTTGCTTTTAAGCTTCTTGACTACTATGCTTTATGTTTCTAATGACTATTTTCTCTAACCATGTTGTTTTTGTTTCATGCAGACATGTCTCAGAAGATGCTTGATGCTCTGAAGAAGAGAATTGGTGGAAGCTTCAGCGCATCTCCTCCAGCCAAGAAGTCTAGAGGCGGTGAGGGGACCTCTTCTAAGGAAAAGACGCCTGCCGAGGAGGTCATTGATCTTTCCGAGGAGCTAACAGTTGCAAACCCCTCTAGTCCAAAAGTTGCTAAGTCCAAGGAGTCTTGAGGAGGAAGTTCAGACAGGTCCGAACAATTGAAAGGTGGGTCTGAGCTGATCAAGCGTGGACCTGAGCAGATGCAGGCCCTTACATCACCTTTGCAGGTGCTTCTTAAGGCCAAGAAAGGCAAGGAGATGCTCGGCCACTATATGAACCAGTTGCTTCTTGAGGTTAGTGAGCAACTAGCCGGCGCCGACAATGACTCTTCTCTGGAGTTGCTCATGGGTGGAGTCTTGAAGGAATTCACAAGGGTAAGTCTTTCTTGACAATTTCCTGTAATCCTCTTTACTTGGCTCAAATTCTAAAGTTTTTCCTCTATGTATGCCAGTTTGAAGTTGGCCTACACATACTACCGGGCGAAATCTACTGCTTCCAAGAACGGGGCTATGTCCAACACCATGAGGGCGGAGATGGACTTGGCCAAGAAGGACGCTGATGATGCTAGGGTGGAATTTGGAGCTGTTCGGATGGAGCTGGGTGAAGTCAACAAGAAGCTCTTTACTGCCCAGAAGAAAATAACTGAGTTGACTAAGGATCTTGAGGCTTCTGACCAACTTGAAGAAACCATCGAGACCTTATCTAATGAAGTGAACAGTGTTCTAGATGAAAGGACATCTCTTCCAGCGGTCCTTCGTCGGGTGGAGGAGGAGAAGAAGTCTAAGGAGGAGGAGCTTACAGCCGATGTGACAAGGCTGGGAGAGAAAGTTCATGCCTTGGAGACAGCCAGTCGTGAGCTCTTCTATGACTTTTGGAAGGCTAATCCTCAAGAAAACTTCAAGTACTTGGGTGAAGCCAAGGATATGTACCTTGAGTTCTGCGCTTCCCAATTGGCTTATGGTGAAATTGAGGCAGCTGCTTCTACCTCCGACCAAAATGCTGATGTACCTCCCATTCAAACAATAGATCCTCCAGCTCCTGCCGGCCCAGAAGACCTGAACCAAGAGCTTGGGACTCCAGCTATTTAAATACTTCTCTTTTATCCTTTTATTTTTATATATCTTATTCGGCCATAAGGCCTTTTCTAAGACATCGTGACCGGCCAAGCGGTCTTTAAACTTAGAATTGTTTTTCATTTCACATTCAACTGGCTGACCGGGCAGCTTTTAATCCCAGTCTTACGTGCTTTTGTTATCGTTAATGAATTTCGTTCTCTGTTTATAATCATCGTGCAATTGTGGTTGTTTTATCTTTACCAAATGCTTTGTACAGGTATAGGTGCCTCCCAAGTGACCGAGCAGACTTATGACTCTTGGTCACTTGTTTTTTAAAAGTATACTTTTTATTTGTTCGGTGTTTTGGGTTTGACCAAACCTTTTGTACCCACTGGATGGTAAATTAGAAACATGCTAATAATTTCGACTGAATTTGAATTTTGAAATGACTATCTTTATTCATTTATTGATCGAAAAATGTGTTTGTTACCGTAGTAACTTACATCAGAGCTATTTGATCTAATTTGATCATTTAGCTTAACATGAAATAAAACAAACTGCAAAAATAAGATATTGTACTTTAAATTGTGGTCACCTGACCTGAGTACTTTTTTTCTTTTGTCGAAACCTTTGAGCGTAGTCCGCCAAGCAGGCCATTCACTTAAGAGTAAATGTTCGTTAAGTACTTAGTGTGTTCGTCCGACCTGGTACTTTATTGGTAGTATTTTGTTAAATGTTCCTCATTCCAATACCGTGGTACTAGAACGAGTTGCATTTTTTCATTATACTTACCTAATTTTTATGCTCCGGATTCGAGAACTTCGACCACTTGCTATGGTCCCTCGTAGTCACGTCCAAGTACACCTGCCGTACTGTCCTTGTTGTTTAAGAATACCCTTCTTAGGACCATATCTCCCATGAAGAATTTCTGAGCCTTCACTTGTTTATTGAAATATCGAGCTACTGTTTGTTGATGGTGTTGGGTTTTATGCCCTAAATAAAAGTCCATTTCAATGTAATCTATTTTATTCAACATCAATAATGAAACAGAAGTATTTTTCATTCATTTGTGTATGTTTTGGTTCACTTTATCAATTGCTTGTCTATTTGATTTATAAATTCATCTTAAACCCATTTCACATACTAGATCCTGTTTATTGTGTTCTCATCACTTTGGAAAGTAAACATGACTATGTGAATAAAGTTTCCTAGATTTATCAGACACAGGGTTTTACTGATATGATAATCTACAACAAGAGTTTACTTGCATTTGGAGAAATGCTATGTTCTTTCCAGAACATTGGTTAAAGTAAAGCTCAGGTTGGATGCATGGAGTATGCATCGGAAGGGACCGATATTGAACTTTGACTTAGATTAATTAAACTTACCGTAAAATCTATTCAAGTCAATATCTCCTAGTTGATCCTAGATCAAATGTTCTTAATCCTGTTATGAGTAGGCTCAATCTTGAAAGGCTATTCGTGTTCTTTGATTTGTTAGTTAAGCCTACTTTTAGGTCAGGGTGATACGTACATTTTGGGAACACGGTAGTGCAATTGAGTGGGAGCGCTAACATAAACATGGAATCTATACCTTCTATCTGGCGAATAGTAAGCAAAGGATGATCTCCTTCGAGCTTCACCAAACCAACATAAATGGTGGAGTACTCATTTCACATAAGCTGAAATATCATTTATACGGGGTCAAGTGTTTTAAGGATAAAATACATAGTAGGGTGTAACGGTAATCTAATTCCTTTACAGTGTAGATCATTCATATAGAGGATCGTTGATCAAATAAGGATTATAAAAATGGATAACTAATGATGCATCTATATGGTGGAACATATAGAGCATTCTATATACTGAGAGTGCAATTCTAAGTTCTATGCGTGGATTCAACGAAGAATTAATAAGTTAGTGAATTTTAGTGATAAATTCTTGATCTACTTATTGGAAGCTCGGTTATATAGACCCGTGGTCCCCGCACTAGTTGAGATAATATTGCTTGTAAGACTCATGTCATTAGTTTTGATTAATCAATTATAATTCTCAAACTAGACTATGTCTATTTGTGAAATTTTCACTAAGTAAGGGCGAAATTGTAAGGAAAGAGTTTTTAGGAGCATATTTGTTAATTATGATACTTTGTATGGTTCAATTAATAAATATGATAAATGACAATATTATTTAATAATTATTTATAGTTATTAAATAGTTAGAATCGGCATTTAAATGGCTGAATTAGAAAATTGGCGTTTTTGAGAAAATCAGATACAAAAGTGATAAAACTGCAAAATTGCTAAAAGTGAGGCCCAAATCCAATAAGCCTTGGCCAGCCACTTTTATAGGAGTTTTACCTCTGATATTTTTATTATTTTAATGCCAAATAATTTAAACCTAACCCTAGTGGAATGCTATAAATTGGTAGTGAAGGCTTCAGGAATTACACTTTTCATTCAGAAAAACCTGAGCCTCTCTCTCTACCTTGGCCGCCACTCTCTCTCTCTCTCTTCTTCCTTGAATATTTCGAAACCCCTTAGTGATTAGAGTAGTGTCCACACACAGCAAGCAATACCTCAATCATAGTGAGGAAGATCGTGAAGAAAGATTTTCAGCAAAAGGAGTTTCAGCATCAAAGATTCAGAGAAAGAGATCCAGGTTCAGATCTTGATAATACTCTGCGACAGAAAGGATACAAGGGTTAGAGATCTGAACGAAAGGAGTCATTTAATTTCGCTGCACCCAATGTAAGGTTTCCTAAACTTTATATGTGTTTATTTCATCGTTTTAGAAAGTTCATATTTAGGGTGTTAATCAACATACTTGTGAGTAGATCTAAGATCCTGGTAAAATAATTTCCAACAGATGGGCCATCAACTTCAAGTTTGCAGTGGCTCATCTTTCTTCAATTTCATCAAGGGATTCGGCTTGGAGTACGTGATTGGTATCTTGGTTGTACATCAATCTTTTGTGGTATGGTGGCTCGAGTTCTACAGGCAGCATAGCTTCATATCCGTACGCCATAACGAATGGTGTCTCTCCGGTTGCCATTTTTTCAGTTGTCCGATATGACCATAGAACTTCAGGAAGCTCTTCTGGCCAATTATTCCCTTGGCATCTTCGAGTTTTTTCTTCAGTGTACCCTTCAAGGTTTTTTTGACTGCTTCAAGTTGACCATTCACTTGAGGATGTGCCTTTGCAAAGAAAATTTTGATGATACCATGGTTCGCACAAAAGTCAGTGAAGGATTGGCTATCGAATTGCTTGCCATTATTTGAAACTTTCTTGTATGATAGTCCGAACCGGCAGATTATGTTAGTCACAATAATGTCTTCAACTTTCTTTAATGTAATGGTTGTGAGTGGTTCGGCTTCCATCCACTTAGTAAAGTAATCAACCTCTACCACTGCAGATTGCACTCCTCCTTTCGCTTTGGGTAATTGTCAGATCAAGTCAATTCCCCAAATGGCAAAGGGCCACGGACTCTGCATCAGAGTTAACTTGTTAGGCGGAGCTCGAGGTATCTTTGAAAATCTCTGGCATTTGTCACACTTCTTAACATAGGCTTTTGAATCTTCAATCATCGTTGGCCAGAAGTAACCTTGCCTTAGAATTTTCTTAGATAAACTTTGCCCGGCGGCATGATTTCCACAGAATCCGTCGTGCACCTCAGATAGGAGTCGTGCAGCTTCTTCTTGAGTAACACATCTGAGCAATGGCATTGAGAATCCTCTTCTATACATAATTCCCTCTACTATGATATACCGAGCAGCTTTCCTTCTCATTTTTGAGCTTCATTCCGATTATCTGGGAGTTTCCTATAGTCGAGGTAGGCTGCTATTGGTGTCATCCAGTTTAGGGAAGTATCTTTTATTTTGATTTCTTCCGTGCCAGTGATGCTAGGCTCTTCGAGGAACAGGATAGGAGCCAAGTTCGCCTTGTCACTCAAGCTAACGCGTCTGCAATTGTTTTTTCTTCCCTTGGGATTTGTCATAGACCGTAGCTTTTGAATTGTGCGAGAAGATCATGTATTTTGCTCAGATATGCTATCATTTTTTCTCCCCGAGCCTCGTATTCTTCGAATTCATGATTTACCACCAACTGTGAATCACTACAGATTTTAATGTGTTCGGCTTTCATCTCCTGAGCTAGTTTTAGGCCAGTAATTAGAGCTTCATACTCGGCTTCGTTATTAGATGCTTTAAATCTAAACTTGACGTGCGGCGTGCGGTGTTGCCCCCCAAGTGTGACAAGGGCAATTCCTGCACCATATAGTTGATCTGTAGCTGACCCGTCTAGATGTAGTTTCCAGGTCGGCTTATCTTCATTGTTACTTAGCTAAGATGTTTGTACCGGCTCGGGGTTGCTTTCTGGTTTGCTTTCTTTCTTGCATGTGCATTCCACCACAAAGTCTGCTAAGGCTTGGCCTTTGATTGTTGTTCGGGGTTGGAAAGTAATTTCGTATTTGCCCAACTCTACCGCCCACTTGTGTAGTCGTCCAGAGGCATCTGGCTTTTGCAATATTTTGCATAATGGTTGGTCAGTGTATACTCGAACAGGATAAGCTTGAAAGTAAGGCCTTAACTTTCTTGTTGCTAGAATAAGGCAATAAGCGTGTTTCTCTATCAATGGGAATCGGCCTTTGGCCCCAATGAGTCTTTTATAGATGTAATAGACTGGGTGTTGTATGCTATTCTCTTCTCTGATTAGCATGGCACTTACAACATGTTCCGTGATAGCTAAGTATATTCCAAGTTCTTCTCCGTCCAGAGGTTTTGAGAGTACGGGAGGTTTTGCAAGTTGTGCTTTTAGCTCTTGGAAAGCTATTTCACATTCCTCTGTCCACTCGAACTGCTTGTTTCCTCGCAGGATATTGAAGAATGGGACACACTTATCTATTGATTTTGAAACAAATCTGCTGAGTGCGGCGATCCGACCAGGAAAACTTTGCACTTCCTTGGTTTTAGTTGGCGACTTCATATCCAGGAGGGCTTGAATCTTCTCTGGATTGGCTTCAATTCCTCGGGCATTGACGATGAAGCCTAGAAACTTTCACGAGCTGACTCCAACAGAACACTTTGAGGGATTTAGTTTCATATTGTATATTCTGAGGACCTTGAAGCATTCGTCCAAGTCATCTATGTGCCCCCCAGCCTTCCTGGATTTGACGAGCATGTCATCCACGTACACTTCCATATTTTGTCCGATCTGGTCTTTAAACATTTTGTTTACCAATCTTTTGTATGTAGCTCCAGCATTTTTTAGACCGAACAACATTACTTTGTAGCAATATAGACCCATATCTTTTCGGAAACTTCTATGTTCTTGGTCCGATGGATGCATTTTAATTTGATTGTAGCCTGAATAAGCGTCCATGAAGCTTAATATTTGATGCCCTGCTGTTACATCCCCGAGCTGATCGATCCTTGGAAGTGGAAAACAGTCTTTTGGGCATGCCTTGTTGAGGTCTATGAAATCAATACAGACTCACCATTTCTTTTTTGGCTTGGGCACCAATATGGGATTTGCGACCCAAGCTGGGTAGAAAGCTTCAATTATAAAATTGTTGTTGCGTAGCTTTTCTACTTCTTCCTTTAGGGCTAATGCTCGTTCTTTGTCCAGTAGCCTTCGCTTTTGTTGTACTGGCCGGAAGTTTGGGTCAATATTCAGAACATGTGAAATGATGGAAGGATCAATTGCAACCATATCTGCATGTGACCAGGCAAAAACGTCTAGGTTTGCTCTCAGAAATTTTATCAATTCTGATTTTACTTCAAGCAACAAACCCTTTCAGAACTTTAGCTTTCTGGTCGGGATATCTAGATCGATCTCAATCTCTCCTAACTCTTCCACAGGTACAACATTGCTGCTTGGGTCGCCAAGTCGAGGATCCACATCTTCATCCCCGCCTTGGGAAGTTCCCTACTTGGAAATGTTTTTTCCCTTGTCTGTGCTCTGACTAGAGGATACATCCTTCTTAGCCTTGGCCACTGCAAGGTTATAACATTCCCGAGCAGACTTCTGGTTTCCTCTAAGACACCCTACCCCATTCTTTGCTAGAAACTTCAAGCACGAGTGGAATATTAATGTGACAACCTTTAAGTCATACCAGGCCGGCCGGCCTAGCATTACATTGAAAGCTGAAGGAACATCTAATGTCAGGAGGTGTGCCATGATAGTCATGCTTGTCGGAGCTTGTCCAACAGTTAGGGGTAAATGAATTTGTCCTAGAGGTGCGACTCTTTGACCAGAGAAACCATAGACAGGCTGGAGACATGGGGTTAGATCATTGAGCTGGAGTCCCATCTTTTCATAAGTAGTTATGAATAAGATATTGCATGAGCCTCCATTATCAATCATGGTTCTGGCCACCATTTTATTGGCTATTTAGACTTACACGACCAGCAGATCGTTGTGTGGAAATCAATTTTAACAGCATGTTCATCGTTGAAAGTTATGGTACACCAACCTGCTCGTAGAACTTTGGGCTTTCTTTCTTCCACGGCTGGATAACTTCCTCTTGCTCGTGCTGCGCTGTTCGGGCATACCTCTCCCGAGCTTTGCCCAAATCTCCTGCAATATGCGGACTTCCAACGATGACTTGCAGATGTCCATCTACCGGTGGAGGTAGTAAATCTTGGTTATTGTCATTCCTCTGACCCTGATCGGTCTTGACATACTTCTGCAAGTGTGGGTTGTTTTTCCTTATCAAGAATTAAATTTTCCACTTTAGGTTGTTGCATTCATTAGTGTCGTGGTCGTAGTCTCCGTGGAATCGACAAAACTTTATCATGTCTCTCTTGCTGACATCTTTCTTCATGGGTCCAGGCTTCTTGTATGGGGCCAGCCACTGAGTTTCCATGTAAACACTTTCTATATCTTCAGTCAAGATAGTAAATGCAGTGTACTTTGCTTGATTCTCCTGGGGAGCTCGTTCGAATTTGCCGGCGAACTTTCCCTTCTTCCCATTCCCTTGCCTGCGGTTGTTGTTGGAATGTTTACCACTTGAGTTTGAATTATTTGGGTAGTGGGGGAGTTGGGCGGACATTCCAGTAGAAGGAGCTTTCGACTTGCCAGCCTTTGGCTCACCTTCTCCTCATTGAATGGTTTCTTCGAGCCTGATGAAGCCTTCGGCACGGTGAAGAAAATCACTCATTGAGTCTACCGGCCCGTTCTTCCTTATATCCTTCCATATTCACCGAGGACTTCAATGCCCCCAGTGTCACGGACAACTTTTTATCTTTAGTTACCCGTGAAACTTTGGTCGCCTCTGTCATGAATCTATTGATGTATGCTCGGAGAGGTTTGCCTGGTCTTTGCTTGACTTCAACCACGTCTCCCAGATGCAACGGAAGTTTGCGAGGGGAGGAGAATTGTTCATGGAATTCCGAAGAGAAGGCTTTCCGTGAATTGAACTTTCCAGGGGAAAACTTAAAATACCATTACTGGGCGGCCTCCGACAGGGTAGTAGGAAAAATTCTGCAACACACATCCCCTCGTATCCCTTGCAAATCCATTTTCATCTCGAAATACTTGAGGTGGGAGAGAGGATCTTCTCTTCCTGTGTACATTTTCCAAGTTGGCATTTGAAACTTGTGGGGCAACGCCAGAAGATTGATCTCGGGAGAGAAAGGAGTTCCACGTGCTCGGTCCAGCTCAAGATCATTGTTTCTCTGTCAAGCCATGCCTTGTAACATATTTTTTATTTCGTCTAGTTGTGCCTGTACGGCTGGGCTAACCTGCTCGGCATTCTGGTCAATTTGAATCACTTCAGTATCTTTCTGAGCGGGAATTTGAGCACGGGCTCCGGGCTGTACGATCGTCGTGACAATCTGATTGTCTACTCCTCTCTTTCTGCTTAGATCATTCCTTAGGTCATGAGTTGTCCCCAACCTCTCGAATACTGAAGCGCCTGGTTGTCTTAGCGATTGATTTGCTTGGTTGACAGGTGGAATGGCACCGTTAACCTGGTTGGAACTATCAGGTATGACCTCTCCTGATGAATTACTAGACAAGATCTGCCCACCTACTACTAGGCAACCAAGTGGAAGTCGTGACCGGGGATTTGGCGGCTGACGATTTGCAGTCTGGGAAGTATTCATCGCTGGATCTTCATCTGTCTCACCTAGGGGGATGACACTCGGAGGTTGCTGGCCTACAATTTGGTAGGCTTTTTGTATCAGCACGGTAGCTTGCCGACTACAATTTTCAATCTCTGTATGATGAGCCCTTAACACTTCCATCTCTTTGTCTCTCCACTTGGTAAACATACACCTTTGTTCCTCAAACGCGAGGTTTACTGCAGCGTGGAGTTCTTCCTGATCATGATGTAGGGTATTGGCATGACCCTGCACGAGTCCAAGAGCATCACGGAGATTTCGTAACTTAGTATCATCTCCAATGGTCATTTGAGTGTTGGTAACAGGCACAATAGTTGTGTTATGCATGCCCTGGTTGGGTGCTGAACTGTTATTCCTAGTCTCTTGCACACCATGCGCGATTTCATCTATAGGAGTCATTACCACCATCGTACTTGTGGTTAGATTTAGAATGAAGAGCGATTCTTCATTCTGCTCTCAATGAAAGCACCAAAATGTTGACCTCGCTTTTAGCCAACGACAGTGAGTCTTATTTAGTAAGCGATAAGTAATTTATAGCAATTGATATATAGTAAAGCAATGTAAAGACACAAGAATTTTAAAGAGGTTCAGCCCCGAGCAGTTTGGTAATAGCCTAATCCTCGTTATTTGTATTGACTCAAGAATAAGGAGAAAGATTCCTTTTCTTATAGCTCTTACAACAATATCTCTGAATATGAATTCTTCGATAATATCTCTAGGGTAAAATCTCTCGACCTTTTGTCCAGTGAGCATGTGTCACTATTTATAGAGTTATGAGCTTGGAGAGGAAGTATTTCCCTTCTCGTTACAATGGATATAAGCAGAAGATTGCATGATAAATGCAGAGTACACTTATCGTGGGATTTGGACAGCTTGCCATATCTCTGTAACCTGATCCCCAAGTTATAGGGATTTCTTTGATGACTCAAGATGCAAAAGTTGAACTCAGTAAGTGTTTATCAATCTGCGCAGATTGCTGATCACTTTTCCTCGGGCGTGCCTATGAGGCATCCTGCTCGGACTATACCCTCCGAGCAGATACTCAAAGTTGATTCCACGTGTCACCATCATGTGATGCCACGTCAGAGTGCAAAAATCGGGATAACAAGATTAATTGAAATACACTTTTAGTTTTATATTAGTGCAAGTGGGAGTTTGTTGGGGTTTCATGCCCTAAATAAAAAACCATTTCAATATAATCAGATTTACTAATTAATAAAAGATCAACTTTTATGTTGCATGGTTTACATGATTATTTTCATGAGTATATGTTTAATGTATAAATTCTATTAAATCCTTAACATATAATTATTCATGATTATAGTGTTGTCTAAACAGTGGAAAATAATCATGATTATATGTTTCAAAGTTTAAGTCCCATGATATTTTAGTACACTAGATCTATACTGACGTGATAATCAACGATAAAGTTCACTTACACCTTGGATAAATGGTATGCATTTTACAGGACATTGGAAAAGTATGCTAGTATCAGATGTATGGAGTATACATCAGACTGGACTGATATTGACATTAGATAAGATATCATAAACTTATAGCTATATCTTTCTAAGTAAATATCACTTAGTTGATCTTAGGTCAATAGATCTTAATCCTAAGATGGTTAGGTTCTGGCTTAAATGTATTATTTAGGTTCTTTAACTTGTACGTTAAAGTTGACAAAGTGGATCTTCCCAATACTTATATCTTGGGAACATGGTAGTATAATTGAGTGAGAGCGCTTATCATAGATAAGGAATCTATAGCTTCTATAATTATAAGAAGTGAAACGATGATTTCGTTCGAGCTTTGCTTAACGCAATAAATGATTGAGTGCCCATTTCAGTTTTTATATTAGTCAACTAAATTATCATTTACAAGTTGATTTTATTCAAGATACTTAATTATTTGTTTCTATTTTAATACATTTAATTAAATATAAAATTATATTCAAGTTTGATTATTTTATTTCAGATTAACTTGAATTCTAATAATTTCAAAGTATATTTTATTTTAATTAAAAAATAATCATTTTTTTGTAATTTTCAAAATAAATTTATTTTTAAATGTAGATATTTTGAAATCTTGAAAATTAGATTAAAGTTGAAAATTAATTTTTTAATTCATTTTAGATCAACTTAAATCAAGTAATTTTTTATCAATGATTTATTTAAAATAAATAGACTAAAATATATTATATTTTTAATTAGAAAATCAATAATTTGTTTATAAAATATCTAGATAGTTGTTATCTAAATACTTTTGGTATTTTTCTAGATATATTTAGTTAAATAAAAAATCTATATTTAAGTTAATTTGTTCAGGCCACTTAAATATTAAATATTTTTTCAAGAAATTTAATTAAATAGAAAAATTATATTTATATTGAAACTAATTTTATTAATTTCAGATCAACATAAATTAGAATAATTTTTTCAAATTTATTTTATTTTGTTAACGATTATGAGCCTATTTTGCAATAAATCAAGCACAGATATAATGAAAATAATAACGATGAAACCAAGATTTTTACGTGGTTTTACAGTTAACTTTGCATAGTCCACAAGTCTATCTTATTCAGATAATTCTGGAAACAAGATTAGGGTTTTTACAATAAGTATACATGTCTTTCTCTTTAAGATTTTTCCTCCCTTGTTTTGTAGAATCTGCCCTTATTTATAGTATTATAGGTTGGCAGTTAATTACATTCAAATTTGAATCTCATAACAATATTCTCCGAAATTATGGGCTTTTATTACGCTCCACTTAATTACGTGCATATAATATTAGAGAATCACACAACTGTGATTTAAACTGTCTTTAAGGCGGTCAATGCTGATATGGGTATGGGCACGTCGCCAAATGTATCCCGTTGAGGCATCTCGCCTAGTAAATAAGTGAGTGACTTAGTCTTCTCGTATCTGAGCAATGGCTTGAGCACCAGTGTACAAAGAAAATTTAAGAACTGCCCTTTGACCATAAGTCATTGCAGACTGGAAAATCATGTCTTTCAAGTTATTACACTTAGTTATTATAACAGATATTATACGCTAAGTGTTCTAATAACTAATTCACCTCGTCGATACTTCTTTACTTACAGCGAGGTATATGCCTCGCTATGTGTTGTCTATGTTTCCCGTGGGATGACGCCTTTCGAGACAAGATGGTTTCTTGTCAATACAAAAATTGATAGTTTGTACATTCTTGTCTCGCTTAAGACTGTGCAGTCAGCGAGTTATAATTATACTCTATTAATTCTGTATGTAATGAGTTATTCCATTTGGTTCTTGGTGACATAATTACCATTTAATGAGTTATTCCATTTGGCTTTTAGTGACATACTAAAAACGAACATTATAACAGCATAAAAAGTGTGTTTCGGGGATCCCTTTTATAAAAAGTTTTGCTAAAGAAATATATACGACAACCATTTAAACACAAAATCAGAATACACAACAGATACAACCAGTCTAAAACAACTCCTGGAAACTCGGCACGCAGGCCGGTGAGGTCAATATGTACATTGCTGGAGAAGATTTTCACCTCGTGGTTGATCAAGCTTTTCTTTGCCTTTACCTGCACCACATAGCACCAGTGAGTCACAAGAACTCAGCAAGAAAAGTAATAATAACAATCATATAGTTTATTATTCGAATATTATCATTTATACACAATAAGAATCAAATCGTCACACACTATTCATAAGATAAATCCAAATCACTACCAGCATCTGCCACGAATAAATATCAGTATACAGATATTTGGTAATACAAAACTATTATACCAATAATAGAATTCATATTCATTTAATCATATAAATTACATATATTTTACCTCATAAAGCAACCATCTTCATAACATCGCGTTGCTTAATCAAGCAAGTTGATGCTTTAATCTGATAATCCTATATTGCATTGCCTAATCAGGCAAGCCCGTGCAATAGCCTGACACCCATATATCGCATAACAACATCACTTAATGAGGTGAGCCTGTGCCAAAGACCTACACCCATATATCATATAATTGTATCACCTAATCAAGTGAGCCCATGCCACAATATGGCACCAATATATCGCATCGTCTAATCAGACGAGCTCGTACCTACGTCCGGTACTTATCATAAGTCACTGACATACGTACTTACGCCTAGTACGTTGCTAAGAAAATCACATCACCTAATCAGGGGAGCCTGTACCCACGCTCGGTACTCATCATATATCACTGATGCCCGTACTTACGCCTAGTACGTCGCCCAGAAATCACATCACCTAATCAGGTGAGCTCGTGCATACGATCAGTACTCATCATATATCACTGACGCCCGTACTTACGCCCAATACATTGCAAGGAAATTGCATCACCTAATCAAGTGAGCTTGTACCTACGCTCGGTACTCATCATATATCACTGACGCCCGTACTGTAACACCCTAACTAGCATATGCATGTTAAGTGATTTTTAAACGTACTGTGCAACTCGTTGCTAATCAACGAGGTTTATGAAAATCGTGATTAATTAAAATTTTGCTTATTTAATTAAATACTTATAACATTTCCTACAAAATACTTTGGGATCCTATTTACAAAATACTTTACAAAAGGTTTACTGTTCATTACAAAATACTTGTCGCCTAGCGACTAACTACAGAAGCCCTAATGTCCCGAGGATCGTAATCTCTAAGCCTAACCGCCCCGACATGTACAATCTTCATCGGTTCGTCCTCACGGTTCCTCAGCTTTGGCCTTGCCCTTACCTACACATAAACATAGCACTGTGAGTCGATAGACTCAGTAAGAAAAGCATAAATCATAAAACATACATATATCTCGGGTTATGATCAGACGCCCATACCCTTGACCACAACCCTAATCCCCGTGTCCCACACGGTACTGAGTCTCGAACGTTCGTACGACGGTACTTTTGACAGAGTAACAGCCTATACTCGGTGCGCTAGTCATACTCTAGCCTTATCGATAAATAACATGGCAATACCCTAAATAACACAAAAATGGGAAGAACTAGGGTTCCTAAATTTTTCCCAACCGGTAGACAGGTTCTACAACCGGAATTCTGATTCTGGGAGGAATCCAGGACACCAACTGGAATTTCAGTTCCTATAGGCCATACTAAACCTGAATTCCGGTTCAGTGCCGCAAACCTTAAAAATTTCATTTCTCACACAAAACAACCCCAAACTTCATGCAACCTTCCAAACCTACTAATTAGACCCTAATGAACAATTCCAAAGCA
Organism: Cannabis sativa; assembly: GCF_029168945.1. Taxonomy (NCBI): domain Eukaryota; kingdom Viridiplantae; phylum Streptophyta; class Magnoliopsida; order Rosales; family Cannabaceae; genus Cannabis; species Cannabis sativa. The sequence continues at coordinate 86,893,234 of NC_083602.1, forward strand.
ATAAAACCAAGCTTTAATCACAGAAACGAGTTTCACCATTGAAGGTTCAAGATCGAGTTCAAAAACTCAAAACTTGACTAACCCTTCAAAAAATCCCTAACTCATGTATTAAACCACTTAAAAACTCATATCTAAACTGTTGAACACAACAACAATAACCACAGCAGCTACAGCAAGCAAAAACAACATATCACCCATAAAAAACCCAAGTTTTAGTTCAAAACTCCATACTTGCTTAAAATCAACTAATCATACATCAAAACCTGCTCTATTCTACTCAATTAAACATATTTAAACTCAAGAAGACAACAATAAACAATAACTGTAACACCCTAACTAGCATAGGCGTATTACGTGATTTTAAACATACTGTGCAGCTCGTTGCTAATCAACGAGGTTTATGGAAAAACGTGATTAATTAAAATTTTTGCTTTTTAATTAAACTTGTAAAATATTTATACAAAATACTCGGGATCCCGATTACAAAACCATTTACAAAAGTTTACTGTCTATATAAAATACTTGTCGCCTAGCGACTAATTACAAAAATAGCCTCGCTGTCCCGATGATCGTACGCTCCAGGCCTAACCGCCCTGACATGTACAATCTTCATAGGCTCGTCCTCACGGTTCCACAGCTCTAGACTTGCCCTTACCTACACATAAACATAGCACTGTGAGTCGACAGACTCAGTAAGAAAAGCATAATAATACTCATACATAAATCCCGGTCATGATCAGACGCCCATACCCCTGACCATAACCCTAACTGCCGTGTCCAACACGATACTGAGTCCCCCTAACTGCCGTGTCCAACACGGTACTGAGTTCTGAACGTTCATAGGGACGGTACTATTGACAAGTAACAGCCTAATCGGTCGAACCGGTCATACTCCGGCTGCTGGTCATACTCCAGCCTGTACCGACGTGTTACAGTATCAGCCTAATCGGTCGAACTGGTCATACTCCAGCCTGTACCGACGTGACACAGTCGGATGGTTCGAAGCCAACATACATATCTAATGTAATCTAACAGGCTTCCTACATGCACGCTAAACATGTAATCTACATATGCATACTGTTATACTAATATTACCTCAATTCCGAATTCAGGTGTGCCGGTCAACCTCACTTGAACTATCTGCGCGGCGGATTACAGGCTCCTAAACCATAAAAATCACAACACTATAAGTGATACGCTAAATCACTTCCCGGGGACTTAAACTAGGAACTAAAAGTTTCCCTATCGATAAAAAGCATGGCAATACCCCAAATAACATAAAAACGAGGAAAACTAGGTTTTTTGAAAATCACCCAACCGGCAGACCGGTTGTCCAACCGGAATTCCGGTTTTGGGAATTTTCAAAACCTATCGGAATTCCGGATGCACAACCGGAATTCCAGTTCCTCGCAGGCAGAAATTCAAAAATTCATAACTCAACCAAATCAAATCCAATTAACCTCAAACCTTCCAGACCTGTTCTATATATCCCCTAGAACATTTCTAAAGCAACAAAACCGAGCTTCACACACAGAAACTCAATTCACCATTAAAGGTCAAAGATTGAGTTCTAAAACTCAAAACTTGACTAAGCAACATATCATGCAATAAACCCTGATTAAAATCACATATTCAAGTATATAAAAACTGCAGAAATCAAACCCTAACTCATGCAACAACTACAGAATCACAGCAACAATCTCAACTTAAACTAAGCATGCAAACATCAACATTTCATCAAAAATCTTCAAGAAACTAAGAGGAAGAGCTACAATGATCTTACCAACAACTTGAGGACAACATCTATGCCAAAACCAGCTTGAAATCCAAGAGAATCCCCCCCCCCCAAACCCAGCTGCTCAAAACCGAACTAGGGAGAAGAAAAGAGAGCCTTTGAATTTTTCTAACTTTCTAACTTTTCTAACTTTGGAAAAATGAAATAAGAGTAACTTAACCCCTAATACTTCAGCCAACAAAAAGCATAATAAAACACATAATTTCCAATTATTAAGTCCACTAAAGGACAAAATAACAATGGGGCAAAATGACCAATTTGCCCCTCCATGCTAAAATAACATAAATAACACTAAAGGGGTATTTTGGGAAATTCTAAATTCCCGGCCATTCCCGACATTCCCAATGTCTAATAATCCGTCCCACACTACTAACATACTAAGTTGTGATTTTACTGAGCCAAACACCGAGTTCCATGTTCCGGGCACCGGAAATGCAAAATTATGAAAACTACTAAACAACATAAAATGCATCTCAGAATTCAATAATAACAGTATAAATAATTATTTAAATAGCTATAAATAATTTTCATAATTAAACATGATTAACTGCTAATTTCCAAATTAAACTAAGCGGTCTTTACAACTATTCCCCCCTTAAAAGGATTTCGTCCCCGAAATCTAACCTGAATAACTCTGGATATTGAGCTCTCATATCTGATTCTAGCTCCCAGGTGGCTTCCTCCACCTTGCTGTTTCTCCAGAGAACTTTGACCAAAGCTATGGTCCTATTCCGAAGGACTTTATCCTTTCTATCCAGGATCTGCACTGGTTGTTCTTCGTAAGACATATCTGGCTGCAGTTCTAGGCTCTCATAACTGAGTATATGAGAGGGATCCCCTTCATTGGAGATACCCGTAAAAACACATGGTCCCCTACTTGGAACTCAACATCTCTGCATTTCGGATCTGCATAACTTTTCTGTCTACTCTGTGAGGCAAGCATTCTAGCTTTTATCTTCTCTATTGCCTCATTGGTTCGCTGCACTGACTCTGGACCTAAGTATTTTCTCTCCCCTGTCTCATCCCAGTGGATGGGAGATCTACACTTTCTACCGTATAACATTTCATAGGGAGCCATCCCTATCGTACTCTGAAAATTGTTGTTGTAAGAAAAATTCTATCAACGGTAGATATTTATTCCAAAGCCTTCAAAGTCCATAACACAGGCTCGTAACATGTCCTCCAATATCTGAATTGTCCTTTCGGACTGACCATCAGTCTGAGGATGGAAAGCTGTACTGAATTTCAGCTTTGTACCCATTGCTCGTTGCAAACTCTGCCAAAATTTGGAGGTGAACTTCGGATCCCTATCCGAAACTATAGACTTCGGTACCCCGTGAAGTCTTACAATCTCTCTGACATACAATTCTGCCAACTGATCCACTGTAAATGTTGTTCTAACAGGCAGAAAATGAGCAGATTTCATCAATCGATCCACCAATACCCAGATGGAATCAAACAAACCCGTGGTCCTAGGTAACCCGACCACGAAATCCATCGTGATATCTTCCCACTTCCATTCCGGTAGGGTTAAAGGCTGCAACAACCCTGCTGGTTTCTAATGTTCAGCCTTAATCTGCTGACAAGTGAGGCACCTCGATACGAATTCTACCAAATTCTTCTTCATACCGCTCCACCAGAAGTACGGTTTAAGATCTTGGTACATCTTAGTGGTGCCGGGATGCAGAGAATAAGGGGTAGAATGAGCCTCCTCAAAGATCTCATTCCTGAGTTCCACACTATTCGGAACACAAACCCTAGCTTTATACAAAAGCATCCCGTTGTCTGACACTGAAAAGTCCCTGGCTTGACCAGCCAAAACCTCATCTCTGATCTTCACTAACTCTGGATCAGTCATCTGAGCGGCTTTAATTCTTTCCAACAGATCAGATTGCAGCGTTAAGTTGTGAAGCTGACCTACCACAAACTCAATGCCGAATCTAACCATATCCTCTGCTAGCTGAGGCGAGATTTGAACCATGCTAGCTACTTTCCCGGGACCCTTCCTGCTCTGGGCATCAGCCACTTAATTGGCCTTCCCAGGGTGATAGAGAATCTCACAATCGTAATCTTTCACTAATTCCAACCAACGCCTCTGTCTCATGTTCAAATCTTTCTGAGTAAAGAAATACTTGAGACTTTTATGGTCGGTATAGATTTCACACCTTTCTCCGTAAAGGTAATGCCGCCAAATCTTCAATGCAAAAACCACCGCGGTCAACTCTAGATCATGAGTCGGGTATCGCTGTTCATAATCCTTTAACTGACGGGAAGCATAAGCGATGACCCGATCGGCTTGCATCAACACACACCCCAGACCCTGTCTGGATGCATCACAATAAACTACAAACTTCTGATTGTCTGAAGGCAAAGCAAGCACTGGAGCGGTAATCAACCTCTGCTTCAGCTCCTGAAAACTAGCTTCGCACTTGTTTGACAAGACAAACCGCTGATTCTTCTTTGTAAGTTCGGTTAGGGGCATTGAAATTTTTGAAAACCCTTCCACGAACCTACGATAGTACCCAGCTAAACCCAAGAAGCTTCTAATCTCTGTCACTGTCTTCGGTCTCGGCCAATCCCTGACGGATTCGATCTTCCCGGGATCCACCTTGATCCCATCTTTGCTCACAATGTTCCCTAAGAAGGACACCTGAGATAGCCAAAATTCGCATTTCTTGAACTTGGCATAAAGCTTGTGTTCCCGAAGCCGTTACAGTACCATCTGAAGATGTAACTCATGCTCCTCTTCAGACTGAGAGTACACAAGGATGTCATCGATAAACACAATCACACAGATATCGAGGAAATCCTTGAATACTCTATTCATCAAATCCATGAATGCTGTAGGAGCATTGGTTAGTCCAAACGACATAACCAAAAATTCATAATGTCCATACCTAGTGCGGAAAGCCATCTTCGGAATGTCCTCCTCTCGGATTTTCAACTGATGATAACCCGAACGGAGATCAATCTTAGAAAAGACCGTCTTCCCCTGAAGCTGATCGAACAAATCATCGATCCTAGGTAATGGATATTTATTCTTCACTGCCAGCTTGTTCAATTCTCTGTAATCGATGCACATCCTCATAGTTCCATCTTTCTTCTTGACGAATAAAACCGGGGCTCCCCAGGGTGACACACTAGGCCGGATAAACCCTATGTCAAGCAACCCTTGGAGCTGAATCTTTAACTCCTTAAGTTCAGCTGGAGCCATTCTATATGGAGCCTTGGAAACCGGTTCCACCCCTGGCGCCAAATCTATTACAAAGTCAATCTCCCGCTGAGGTGGTAACCCTGGAAGTTCTTCGGGAAAAACATCTAAAAATTCCCGAACCACCTTCATGTCCTCTGGCCGAATGGTATCTGGCCGAGTGGTGTCCACCACCACGGCCAGAAACCCTAAACAACCGCCATGCAATAATTCTCTACCTGACATGGCCGAAATCACCGGGATCCGAGATCCCCGAACTGAACCAACAAACACAAAAGGTTCTTCACTTTCCGGTTGGAAGATCACTATCTTCCTTTTGCAATCAATACTCGACGAATATTTAGATAGGAAATCCATTCCTAAAATAATATCGAACTCTACTAAGCTCATCTCTATCAAGTCAGCACTTAACTCTCTACCATCTATTGTGATCGGCATAGACCTAATCCACCTTTTGGAGATAACTAACTCTCCGCCAGGTAATAGGTCTCCAAACCCTGATTCATATCTATCATACGGTCTATCTAATTTACTAAAGACTCTGGCTGCCACATAAGAATGTGTAGCCCCAGAATCAAATAGTACTGAGTAAAACGAGTTATTAACAAAAAGCTGACCTGTTACAACTGAGGGGCTGGCATCTGCATCAGCCTGAGTGATGGCGAACACCCTAGCTGGAGTGGGTATCGCCGGAGCCCTCGGTGCCTCTGAGCGGAGCTGGGGACAATCCCTCTTGAAGTGTCTGGGCATGCCACAGTGAAAGCATCCCTGACCTTTGCATTCACCCCGATGGTGCCTTTTGCAGCTGGGGCACTCGGGATAGGAGAACCGGGTCTCTGCACCACCAGGACGACTACCTCTATTCTGGTTCCCTCGGAACCTCTTGTTCTGACTCGAGCCACCAGATGCAGTGGATGCTCTCCTCTTCTGGTCCATGACCGAACCGCTACTCCCCCTGCTAAAGCCTGATGCAGGAGGGGTAGGAGCCCCGCCACTCGCCGGAGTACTAGCTGACTCCGACATACACCAAACTGCGCCCTCAGCTCGCAGTGCCTTCTCCACCATCTCAGCATAGGTGGTCTTGTCGTCAGTGGTGATCATTAAGTCATGTTTAATCTTCGCATTTAACCCGTCCAGGTACTTCTCTTTCTTGCTGAAGTCGGTTGGCACTATACCCGAGGCTAACCTCGCCAACCTGTCGAACTGAGTAGTATACTCAGTCACGCTCATATTCTGCCGCTGGGTCAGGTGGGTGAACTCTTTCCTCTTGGCGCTTCTGACCGCCTCGTTATAATACTTGGCGTTGAAGAGTTCCTAGAACCTTTCCCAGGTCATGGTGGTGACGTCATGGATCTGAGACACCATGTCCCACCAGACAAGAACGTCTTCCTGGAACTGGAAGGTGGCACACACCACTCTGTCAAAACCGGTGACACCCATAAAATTCAGAATTTTGGTGATCACCGTTAGCCACTGTTCGGCCTTCATCACAGCTGGACCTCCCAGAAAGACCGGAGGTGCTTGCTTCCGGAACCGTTCATACAAAGGTTCCATTATGTTGGCCGCCACCACTATTTTGGCCTGAGCAGTAGGGGCGGGTGCCACTGGAACTTGTGGCACAGGCACTGCAGGAGCACCCTGCTGCCTTAATCTCTGTATCTCGAGGTCTTGCTCTTCAATTATGGCTTGCATTTCAGCAAACCTAACCTCCCAATTCTGGGCTCCCTGATTGACTTGGGCAGCCTGTGGCGAGTTGACATCACCCCGACCACGAGCCCTGCCCCTGGGACCTCTACCTCGGCCCGTAACACTTGGGGAAAAACTGAGCTCCTCGACCTTGATCTGACCCGCTGAGATGCCCTGACTCCTAATATTTCATCTGGCGTCCATCTAGTCTGAACAGCCTCGAAACCCCGAGTTGGCACTTCAGGTCACGATCATCGAGAGCTTACTAATGCCGCTTAATTTGGAAATTAAAAACGAAACATGCGCCTATTCTACTATCAGGCTACTAACATGCTTCCTATCAGGCTTTTCTTATTTCATAAAAATAAACAAACTACTAAAGCAATAAAAGCTTACTGAACCGTAGAACGAGCTAACTGCTGATGATGATTATACATGTCGTGACGATCTTCGGAAGACAACCTGGCGGCTCTGATACCAAATGGTAACACCCTAACTAGCATAGGCGTATTACGTGATTTTAAACATACTGTGCAGCTCGTTGCTAATCAACGAGGTTTATGGAAAAACGTGATTAATTAAAATTTTTGCTTTTAATTAAACTTATAAAATATTTATACAAAATACTCGGGATCCCGATTACAAAACCATTTACAAAATTTTACTATCTATATAAAATACTTGTCGCCTAGCGACTAATTACGAAAATAGCCTCGCTGTCCCGATGATCGTACGCTCAAGGCCTAACCGCCCCGACATGTACAGTCTTCATAGGCTCGTCCTCACGGTTCCACAGCTCTAGACTTGCCCTTACCTACACATAAACATAGCACTGTGAGTCGACAGACTCAGTAAGAAAAGCATAATAATACTCATACATAAATCCCAGTCATGATCAGACGCCCATACCCCTGACCATAACCCTAATTGTCGTGTCCAACACGATACTGAGTCCCCCTAACTGCCGTGTCCAACACGGTACTGAGTTCTGAACGTTCGTAGGGACGCTACTATTGACAAGTAACAGCCTAATCGGTCGAACCGGTCATAGTCCGGCTGCTGGTCATACTCCAGCCTGTACCGACATGTTATAGTATCAGCCTAATCGGTCGAACTGGTCATACTCCAGCCTGTACCGACGTGATACGTCAAATAGTACGCACCAACCTAAGTATCAGCCTAATCGGTCGAACCGGTCATACTCCGGCTGCTGGTCATACTCCGGCTGTGCGACGTGATACAAAGGTCACCCTAATCGGTGCCGAACCGGGTCATACTCCAGCTGCTAGTCATACTCCAGCCTGTACCGACGTGATACAGTCGGATGGTTCGAAGCCAACATACATATCTAATGTAATCTAACAGGCTTCCTACATGCACGCTAAACATGTAATCTACATATGCATACTGTTATACTAATCTTACCTCAATTCCAAATTCAGGTGTGCCGGTCAACCTGACTGGAACTATCTGCGCGGCGGATTACAGGCTCCTAAACCATAAAAATCACAACACTATAAGTGATACGCTAAATCACTTCCCGGGGACTTAAACTAGGAACTAAAAGTTTCCCTATCGATAAAAAGCATGGCAATAGCCCAAATAACATAAAAACGAGGAAAACTAGGGTTTCTGAAAATTCACCCAACCGGCAAACTGGTTGTCCAACCGGAATTCCGGTTCTGGGAATTTTCAAAACCCATCGGAATTCCGGATTCACAACCGGAATTCCGGTTCCTCGCAGGCAGAAATTCAAAAATTCATAACTCAACCACATCAAATCCAATTGACCTCAAACCTTCCAGACCTGTTCTATACATCCCTTAGAACATTTCTAAAGCAACAAAACCGAGCTTCACACACAGAAACTCAATTCACCATTAAAGGTCAAAGATTGAGTTCTAAAACTCAAAACTTGACTAAGCAACATATCATGCAATAAACCCTGATTAAAATCACATATTCAAGTATATAAAAATTGCAGAAATCAAACCCTAACTCATGCAACAACTACAGAATCACAGCAACAATCTCAACTTAAACTAAGCATGCAAACATCAACATTTCATCAAAAATCTTCAAGAAACTAAGAGGAAGAGCTACAAGGATCTTACCAACAACTTGAGGACAACATCTATGCCAAAACCAGCTTGAAATCCAAGAGAATCCCCCCCCAAACCCAGCTGCTCAAAACCGAACTAGGGAGAAGAAAAGAGAGCCTTTGAATTTTTCTAACTTCTAACTTTTCTAACTTTGGAAAAAATGAAATAAGAGTAACTTAACCCCTAATACTTCAGCCAAAAAAAAGCATAATAAAACACATAATTTCCAATTATTAAGTCCACTAAAGGACAAAATAACAATGGGGCAAAATGACCAATTTGCCTCTCCATGCTAAAATAACATAAATAACACTAAAGGAGTATTTTGGGAAATTCTAAATTCCCGGCCATTCCCGACATTCCCAATGTCTAATAATCCGTCCCACACTACTAATATACTAAGTTGTGATTTTACTGAGCCAAACACTGAGTTCGATGTTACCGGGCACTGGAAATGCAAAATTATGAAAACTACTAAATAACATAAAATGCATCTCAGAATTCAATAATAACAATATAAATAATTATTTAAATAGTTATAAATAATTTTCATAATTAAACATGATTAACTGCTAATTTCCAAATTAAACTAAGCGGTCTTTACAATAACAACAGCCACAACCACAAATTCCTCCAACATGCAATAATTCATTTTTTCTTAAACTTCAAGAAAACAAAGAAAAGCTTGAACAAAGGTTACCTCCACTTGAATTACTCTAAGAATTGCAGAAAATACATGAATTGCAAAGAAAAATCCCAGCCCTAGCAGCCCCAAGCAAAACCGAAAGAGGGAGAGAGAGTTCTTGAGAGAAAAAATGCAACTTTGCTTTCTTTTTTCCAATTTTGTATAAAATGAATTATAAAAAATGATTTTTTTTCTTTATTTGTTCAGCCAAACCAAAATAGAAAATCAGATTACTAACATATTTAAAAATCCACAAAAGACAAATGTCATAAAGGCAAAATGACTATTTTGCCCTTCCAACACTAAAAGGGGTTAAAGAGAACTTAAGGGTATTTTGAAAAAACTCTAAATTCCAGACTAATCCCGACATTCCCAATGTCTAAATAAATCGTCCCATTAAACTAAAATACTAAATTGTGATTCTACTGAGCCATACACCGCGTTCCCTGTTGCCGGCCACCGAAAATGCAAAATTATGAAATTTCACTATATGACATAAAAATGCATTCAGAATTCAAATATAACAACATAAATAATTATTTAAATATCTATAAATAATTTTCATAATTAAATCTTAATTATCCGCTAATTTCCAAATTAAACTAAGCGGTCTTTACACGTACTTATGCCCAGTAAGTCGCCAGGAAATCGCATCACGTAATCAGGTGAGCCCATATATCACATGCATAATATCATCACATTATCGATACTCAACTAATCAATCTTTTCATTATATAACAATATTAACTATATCTCAATATTAATCAATTCATTGCAATACTAATTGTATTATGTATAACGTACTATGCAATACAATATACTTTTCTTACCTTTAATCCAGGTTCATACATTTTGGCCAACCCAAGTGGAGAACTATCCCCGATGATCTCGGCCCTAACGGTAAACCAATAAGTGTTTATCCCAAAACACTACTTAATATTTACATAAGACAATATAGGGTTTTCTATCAAATCCCGCGGTATAAATACGCTAAAATATATTTTGGCTCTAAAACATACACCATATTGTAGAGTGTTGAGAATCATGGGGTTCCATCTCAAAACTAATTGGCAATGTCTGGAGTAGCCCATGTTCTTGTATATGGCTCAATTCTCTACCATTTATTCCATGTGGGACGTTGTCCACAATATTCCCCCTCAAGATGATGGCTATTTTTTTGCTCATCAATCTTGAACCGTATCAGAGTGGACAAGGTCACTATCTGTATAGGTGCAGATCGGATATGATCACTTACCCGCAAGGGATATGGCTTTGATACCATGTTGAGAATCATGGGGTTCCATCTCAAAACCAATTGGCAATGAGTGTAGTAGCCCATGCTCTTGTATATGACTCAATTTTCTACCATTTATTCCATGTGGGACGTTGTCAACAATATAAAGCTCATACCAAGCTTCAAAACAGTATATAGAATGTCTAAAACGGACGCCCAAGTCAAAAGTTATGACAAAAATACGATTTCTGATCTCTTAGGAATTTCTAAAAACTATAAAACTTGAAAATTCCAATTTTCACATACACCGAAACACTACAAAAACTTATCTAAATAACTCCAAACTTCTCAGGGTGCATATATACCATAAATATTACCATCCTTACGTAACAAAAATAAAAATCGAGCCCTTAAATGAAAAACGCCATTAACGTTCGGACTAAGCTTTCAAAAGTTCAAAACTCGATTTTTAACTCAAAATAACCTCAAATTCAACAAGTAAACATCAGAACTAGTCCCATGACTACCCAAGAATAATCCTATAAGGCTAGAATCTTCATAACTATTCTAATTCACAAAACCCCTATACGAAACCAATTGTTTTTAAATTTAAAACGAAATTAAATCATACCTTAAGCTTTCCCCCTTTAAGAATTTGCTATCCCGCTACTATCAGAGCTTAGATCACTAGGTTTCAGGTTGAAAATCAAAGAAAATAGATAGAAAAAGAGAAAATTTTGTTGAAGGAAGAGGAAGAAGATTTCGTTCGTCGTTCTTCTCTACTGTTATATGTTAAAACTTAATATATATATATATATGTAATATAAATAAAACAAAATTGATAACTAAAAGTTACAAGTTTAATATATTAAAATAATAATAATATAATATTTATAATATATAATAATAATAAAATAGTAATTATAATATATTAATAAAAATTTTATTATTAATAATTATCTTATTATTTCTTAGCCATTAAGAAACTTCTACTTTTAGGGTATTTGGCCAACTCCGAGTACCCCAAAATATTTTGGTATTTCTAAAATCAACTTATCCCAATAATCCCATCAATATTTCTAACTAAAACCCTTGTGACATTTTTGACCTCCAATCGGGCCTCCAGGGTCGCCGAACTTAAAAATATTTTTATTTCACAAATAACTCATATTATATCCATTTATTTCAAATAAATCTCTGTAATTAACAAATTATGCTTATCTATCCACATATCGAGTCTTCAGGGTCATCGAACCTGAAAATATTTTTATTCCACATATAGCTCATATTACATTAACAGATGCTATATAAATCTCCGTAATTTACAAATTACGCTTATTTACTCACTTATAGCAAAATTTAAATTTTATGCCGAAAGAAATTAGTAGAATTATAATCCCACTTATTATCTAATTAACCCATCATATAAATATAAACCCAAATTATTTACCATTAGACTTATCAGGATATTACATTAAACTTTTCCGAGTTTCTTAAAATTTTGGCAGGATGTTTTAAATAACTATAATTTAGATGACCATGAGAAAAAATGACTAAAAAAATTATTTTTTAATACTAAAACAAATAGAGATGTATCGGTGTATCCCTTTTAAGGGGGTGCATTATAGAATTTCCCTATTTTATTTTGTTTAGAAAATAAATTATGCTATATTTATTTTAGGGTGATTCTACAATGCAACCCCTTAAAATGGATGTATTATGTCACCCTCTACTTGTTTTAGGCATCCAGAAAACTTTTTTAGTCTAATTTTTTTAATATTCATGTACGTTATAGCTATTTAAGATATCCTACAAAATTTTAAGAAATTCGAAATAATTTACCATATAGAAAATAATGTTCAAACAATACATTTTGCACGCGTATAAAATAAAATAGTCACGCGTGCAACATACTACTTGTACGCAATTTTCAGCGTGTTAAACTTTTCCGAATTTCTTAAAATTTTGCATGTTGTCTTAAATAAATATAATTTACATGACAATGAGAAAAAATTTGACCAAAAAATTATTTCGAATACTAAAACAGATAGAGATGTATCAGTGTATCCCTTTTAAGGGGGTGCATTATAGAATTTCCTTTTATTTTAATATAATTAGTTATAATTAAAAAAATTGCTACCACCATTTTAAAAAATAAAATAAAAATTGCTACCAAAATAACAATAATTTAAAATTGGTTTTGTTGCTCCAAAATTCGCCCAAAATACGTGGACCAGTCAAGAGGGGACACGTGGATCAGATAACTTGGAAAGATTTGCTAAGTCTTTTTATGCCACCAGGAAGCGCTATTAGCATGGGTCCCGGAGGAGACACCCGGAGTACAAGTTACTCCTGGAAGCTAGTATAGCGTGAAGGCCCTCCGGGATGTGTCAGGTCTCTCCCGAGAAATCAAGTCGCATTTAATGCTGCATGGGAGGAAGCGTGTTGGGACTGTAACACGCAATAAAGTCTGACGGCACAACCCCCGAACAGCAGCGCTACAGTAATGATCATTTAAGTCTAACGACGGCTACTCTGCGAAGAGTCACGTCAATCATAAGACAAAAAGGACGTTCTCCATAAAAACCCTACAGCACCTAGGGATTTGACCATGCATCACCCATGGTATATTCATCGGAAATGCCCAACTTTATGGATACTTACAGACACATGTGTAAGAACAATTCTAGGGATTACCCCACCAAAACACTATAAATACCCCCCTCAAAGCTCATTTAAGGGGGTCGGAGAATCTTGGTTGCAAAAGAGCAAGAAGAGAAAAAACTCACCAAGAGCATTCTCTGTATTTAAGAGAAAAACATTCTCTCAAGTGTAGAATCTGTATTAAATACATCCATTAATAGCAGTGGCTCGTGGACTAAGGCTCATTAACGCCCCAACCACGTAAAAAGTCTTCATCTCACTTTCTTACAGCTCATTATTATAATTATATTTTAATAGTTGCCGAAAACCTCGGTCAACATTTTGGTGCTTTCATTGAGAGCTGAGGAAAGCTGCTTCACAAAAAGCATTTAACTTCACGATAATGGTGGAGACAAGAGCTACACGTCATCCTCGCCCTCTATAAGACGCTCAAGATCCCAATGAGGAAGATGTAGCCTCAAGGGCAGCAGAGGAGTCCGAGGAAGAAGAAGAAGGAATAGTTCCCGATGAAAACCACGAGGAACACCTCGACGAGTATGCTTATGATGATGGAAGCTACCAAGAGCTGGTGCTCCTCAGACAAAAAGCTATCGATCATGAAGCTGAGATCGAAGCTCAGAAAGTGCAAAATCAAAAAATGCATGAAGTGATGCTAGCCATGCAGAAAGCCATGGAGGCAGCTGGTATTCACGTGCATCCCAAGGCGATGGCCGCTGGACTCGACGGGGAGCCAGCGACGTCTTCGCCTAATTCCCAGCAGCAAAGGCCTACGGAACCTAGCCCTATAAGGCACCCTGCTGAGGAAAACCAAACAAAAAACCCTACTTCTGCCCCTGGTCGAAAGAAAAAGGCGCAGGATCCGCGAAAGGTCCGCTCGGATTTCCCTAAAGGGAAAGGTCCGGAGAGGGGCAAGCCCCAAAGAGGGAGTCTTGGCCCTCAGGATCGAGGGGACCGGAAAAGCGTTTCCGTGCACCAGGAACCAGGGGGTAGAGGAAGAGGAGGACAGAGATGTCCACCCATTGATCTGAGAAATCAAATTAATGGGAATCAAGGTGACCTCCGGGATCACCTTGACCAAAAAAGATACAGACCCGTAGTCTCCTCGGGTACTGTAAACGAAGGGATTATGGCAGAGCTTGCCATACTTCGAAAAGATATTGCCCGAGTCTCCCGGAGGCAGAAGGGAGATGACTCCGACTCGGACAGTGAGGATCGGGAGCCTTGTGCCAAACATATCCTGGAGGCGGAGCTCCCTAAAAACTTCAAGATGCCAGAGATGGCGGCATATACTGGGAACTCCGACCCCAGTGATCACTTGTCACGATTCAACCGAGTCATGACAGTCATGCGGGTCAGCAATGACGCCAAATGCTTATGCTTCCCCCTCACTCTGAGCGGATCGGCAGAGGAATGGTTCAAGAAATTGGAACCAGGATCGGTGGGATGTTGGAACAAACTCCAAACCAACTTCCGGAGACAATTTGTCGCCGCTAGGAAGGTCAACTTGGAGGTTAGTGCCTTGACCAACATCAAGCAACTGCCCACCGAGACCTTGAAGAATTACATCAAGAGGTTCCGAGAGGAAGCCTCGAAGACCAAGAAGGTCGACGACGGACAACAGCTTGCGCTTCTCCAAGCGAGAATCCGCACCGGGACTCCCTTCGGAACGAATTACAGCAAGAAGGCGGCGCTAGCCTTCGGGACTTCCGAAGCGAGTCCAAAAATATATTAACCTCGAAGAAGCCCGCATCGTGGCTTACGGAGGCTATTATCCCACCGGATAGCGGGATACATGCCGGGAATATCGCCCTCGGGTGCGTCCCGACCGCGACCCCTCCGATAAGTGGCATACGGTTTTCGCTACTCTCGGATACATGCCGTGGCCAAGCTTTGCCCCCGGCATCTTCCCATTACGGCAACCCGTCCGGGTGAATGGACGGACCCCTTCACAAGCTGCCCCGATCGCTAGCTTAACAGCCCTACCCGTGGGTCGAGAAGCAAAAGGTCTTCCAAGGGCGGCACCCGAACGGGAGAGAAGCGCCAAAGAAGGGGTACACACCCCAATACACCCGCACACAAAGCTCACGGACTCTCAGGAACGTGTATATTTTGCCACAAGGCAGAATACGCACTACCGGAGACCCCAGCCATTGTACAGAGACAGCTCCCGGAGAGATCCGAGTAAAAGGTGCGAGTACCACAACGACATTGGCCACAGGACCAATGAGTGTAAAAATCTCAGAGATGAGATTGAGAATCTGATCCGTTTGGGCCACCTCTATGAGTGGATCAAAAATAGGTTGCCCCACCTTAACCCGGGGCCGGTGGCAGGGGGTATGCCTCCGGAACACTGTGGGTACAGCGGGAGTATTGCCTCCAGTGCTCCGCAGGTGACACCCAGCATATACCCGGACTACCGCCCCGGCCTAATGGACGGGTAGCCATGATCTCCGGAGGTCCCCATATCGGAGGAAACACTCGAAAGGAGCGAAAGAGATATGCCGAGGCCGCAAGACACAGTGAGGTGTGGGAGGTCACTCAACTCCCAGCTCAAAGGCCTCGGCTAATGGACCAACCCATAACGTTCACGGAAGAAGACGCCAAGACGGTGCGTTTTCCTCATCACGACCCGCCGGGTCATAGAGACCCCCATCGCAAATAAAGTGGTGGCTAGGGTCCTGATTGACAATGGAAGTTCCGTGAACTTGCTCTTCAAAGAAGCCTTCACTGCGATAGGGTTGACCGACCGGGACCTCTCTCCTAGTGGATCGCAGCTCACAGGGTTTAACGGGACAACGCTAATCCCGATGGGAAAAGTCAAGCTCCCAGTTACCCTGTGCCCGGATACCCCCCAAAGCACATTCAAGTATTGCACCTTCGTGGTGGTAGACTGTCCAACAGCCTACAACGCAATCTTAGGCCGACCGGCCCTCGTCGACTTTGGTGCAATAACTTCAATCCGACACCTATGCCTAAAATTCCCTACCCAGGAAGCCAGAGTCGGAACGGTGAGGGGAAATCAAGGAGAGGCCAGGCAATGTTACAATGTTGCCACCCACTTGCCAGTACTCATGGTCCGGGGGCCCCCTGAGATAGAGAAGGCTGAAGAAGACGAGCTGGATCCTCGCATAGGATCCGAAAGGGTCGTAGAACCAATGGAGGACGTCGAAGAAATACCAGTGTGCGACGACGACTCCACCAAAGTACTCCGGATAGGGAGAAGCCTAGATCCGGAGGAAAAAGATAAAATAATAAAAACACTGAAGGGCGCCATCGACATTTTTGCATGGCGCCAAGAAGACATGACCGGCATCAGCCCTCATGTCATCACCCATGTACTCAATGTCAACCCGGACATGCCCCCGTACAAAGACAAAGAGACGCCCGCTCGACTCGGTGAAAGCCGAGGCCTTAGAGAAAGAGGTGGATAAACTTTTGTCCAATAGCATGATCCGCGACGTATACTATCCGGAATGGCTGGCCAATCCGGTCCTGGTGCCCAAGCCAAACGGGACTTGGCGGGTTTGTATAGATTTCACAGATCTAAACAAAGCCTGCCCAAAGGACTGATTTCCGCTGCCCAGGATCGACCAGATGGTGGACGCCACGTCCGTATTTAAGCTGCTGTCTTTCATGGATGCCTATGCTGGGTACAACCAAATAAAAATGCATACGATGCACTGTGAGTGCACTAGCTTCGTGACCGATAAGTGGGGTATACCGTTACCTAGTCATGCCTTTCGGATCGAAAACGCCGGAGCAACCTATCAAAGAATGGTTAACCGGATGTTTAAAAGCCTCCTGGGACGAAACATGGAAGTATATGTAGACGACATGCTCGTCAAATCCAAAGCATGCAACAGCCATGCAAGCGACTTAGAGGAATGTTTCGAAGTCGTCCGGAGATACGGCATGAAACTCAATCCAAAAAAATGCACCTTAGGGGTCAAGTCGGGAAAATTCCTGGGCTTCATAGTCAGCCAAAGGGGGATCGAGGCGAACCCGGAGAAAATCCAAGCTCTCCTGGACATGCCATCCCCCAAGAAACATAAGGACGTGCAAAGTTTGACCGGAAAGGTAGCCGCACTGAGCCGCTTTATCTCACGGTCCACGGACAAGTGCATACCCTTCTTCAACATACTGAAGAAATGCCAAAAGTTCGAATGGACAGATGAATGCGAGGAGGCATTCAAAAGGTTAAAAGACCACATGGCCAAACCTCCTATCCTATCAAAACCCGTCCTTGGAGAAGACTTGTTCCTTTACTTGGCCGTCTCCGAGCATGCGGTCAGTGCTGCACTGGTCCGGGAGGAAGAAAAAATTCAGCACCCCGTGTACTATGTTAGTAAACGCATGGTAGGGGCCGAGACAAGGTACCCGGTTATTGAAAAATTAGTATTCTGCCTCCTGATGGCATCAAGGAAGTTGAGACCATACTTCCAAGCCCATCCGATCAGAATTCTGACCAATCATCCACTCCGGCAAGTTCTCCAGAAGCCTGAAGCATCCGGAAGACTCCTCAAGTGGGCAATGGAGCTGAGTCAGTTCGACTTACATTATGTGCCCCGGATTTCCATAAAAGGCCAAGCCTTGGCGGACTTCATCACCGAATGTAATGAAGCCGAGGCAACAGCCAATACACCGGAGCCACCCATCCCCACTTGGAGAGTATTTGTGGATGGAGCTTCTAATGAGAATGGTTCAGGAGCCGGAGTGGCTATGATATCACCTACTGGGTTGCGGCTCCAGGCAGCACTCCGATTCAACTTCACAGCTTCGAATAATGAAGCCGAATATGAGGCCCTGATAGCAGGGCTAAAATTGGCCAAAGCTGTAGGAGCCAAGAGGGTGGAAGTCTACAGCGATTCTCAACTGGTCGTAAACCAAGTTTCCGGAGAATACCAAACTCGCGGCGAAAGGATGGCCGCGTACGTAGCAATGGTCCGAGAACTGCTCCACGAGTTCACGGACTATAAAATAGAAAGAATCCCCCGAGAAAAGAACGCTCACGCGGACTGTCTGGCTAAGTTAGCCTCGGACAGCGAAATCGAAGAGCTGGGGGTAGTACCAGTGGAACGCTTGGCAGAGCCAAGCATCAAAATAAAAGAGACCACACAAACGGTTGGGCAAGAACCCAGCTGGATGGTCCCCATAATAAAATACATAACCACAGGTGAGTTGCCCCAAGAGAGGGCAATCGTCTCGAAAGATTCGCATCGGTGCTCATCGTTATGTAATGATGGATCAAATTCTCTACCGGAGAGGACTCAGCATGCCTTATTTAAGGTGTGTATCGGACCCTGAAGCTAGACGAATCATGCTGGAGGTCCATGAAGGGTTCTGTGGAGATCATACGGGAGGACCCAGCCTCTCAAAGAAAATATTGAGGCAGGGATACTTCTGGCCAACAATGAAAAAAGATTGTATAGACTATGTCCAAAAGTGTGACTCGTGCCAAAGGTACGCGAACATACCGAGAGCTCCTCCAAATGAGATCACTTTGATGACCAGCCCCTGGCCCTTCGCGGTCTGGGGCATAGATCTCATCGGGTCTCTACCTACGGGAAAAGGAGGGGTAAAGTATGCAATAGTAGCAGTGGACTACTTCACCAAGTGGACAGAGGCTGAGCCTATGAAGACAATAACTGCTAAGAAGGCGTTGGACTTTGTTATCAAAAACATAGTGTGTCGATACGGCTTGCCTCACAAGATAGTCTCAGACAATGGAAAGCAATTTGATTGCGAGGAATTTACTGACTTTTGCAACCAACACGGAGTGGTAAAAAGCTTCTCCGCGGTAGCTCGGCCTCAGACAAACGGCCAGGCGGAAGCAATCAATAAAATCCTAAAGGTCACCGTGAAAAAGAAGCTGCTGGCCTGTAAAAATAACTGGCCTGAAGAATTGCCAAGGGTATTGTGGGCCTACCGGACGACCCCCAGAACCACAACCGGTCACTCGCCGTTCTCAATGGCGTACGGTTGTGTAGCAATGGTCCCGGTGGAAACATTATTCCCATCCCACAGAGGACGACTTACGATCCGCCACCAATCGTGCCCCGCTCCAAGAAGCTCTGGATCAAGTCGAAGAACTCCGGGATGAGTCCCAAATACGGATGGCCGCTTATCAAAAGAAGGTGACCAAGTATTTTAACTCCAAGGTTAAAAACAGAAAATTCGCTATTGGGGATATGGTCCTAAGAAGGGTTTTCCCAGCCACCCAAGAACCCGGAGTGGGGGTACTTGGACCAAATTGGGAAGGACCATATGAAATCGAGGACGAAATCGGTTCTGGCACTTACAAACTGAAAAGAATGGACGGAACTACTGTCCCAAGAGCCTGGAATGCCGATCACCTCAGAAAATATTACCAGTAGCGAATTAAACTTAGATTTTGTTCAAAGGGTTTGTACCGTCCAAATATATGCCTCCTCTATATTAAATAAAACCGAGTGCCTTAAAAACAAAGTTTCTATGCCACTCCGGGGGGTACTAGGGCATACCGCACGGACAAACAAAAACAATCTAAGTAAAATATCCTGACCCAAAGGGCAGGTCAATCTAAGTAAAATATCCTGACCCAAAGGGCAGGTCAATCTAAGTAAAATATCCTGACCCAAAGGGCAGGTCAATCTAAGTAAAATATCCTGACCCAAAGGGCAGGTCAAAAAATATGCACAAAAATAAAGAGCGTAAGTATAAAAACCCTTAGCCAAAGGACAGGTTGAAATATATAAGTGTGAAAAAAAAAGATCGCATATATATATAAATAAAAAAAAAAAAAGTTATAAGAAGAACGGGTAGAATGCGGGTCAATAATACGGCGGCTCGGTCGGCCGCGGTGGAAGACGAGGTCCAATCCGTGCCTCAAGCTCAGCATCAAGCCTCTTCTTCTTTTCCCGAAATTTGGCAATCATGTCCTCGGGTTTGGGATAAAAAGTAAGCTTGATACTCTGATCATTGGTGGCCCAAGCCATGTAGACACCATCATCAAAGCGCTTCGGGCACCGGGCGCAGGAGACAGGAGAAAGGAGCTCGGCCCTCTTGGCCTTCCTGGTAGACTGATCTTTGTAGTCCCGAAGCTCCTTCAACTCCGCAGCTAGAGCGGCCTTGGATTCGATATCCGACTGGTGAGTCTCCTCTAGAGACCTCACCTTGGCGGCCATTTCATCCAAAGCCTCCCTGGCCTCCCGAAGATCTCGCCTGGCCTTCTCGGCAGCCTCGGTTTGAGCCCTTAGTTCCTCCTGATGATGGGCCTCCATCCTGCCTCTCCGCTGGGCCTCGGCCTGGATCATGGCCTCCGCCTGAGCCTCCCTCCGGGTGGCCTCCTCTTCCTTGGCCTTGGCCTTCTCTTCCTTGGCCTTGCCGTCGCTTCCGGCGCTCGGCAGCCTCCCGGTAGATCTCGCCTCTCCGCCGTGAGGTCTTGGAGGACCTTCCTGACGTCGTTCATGTCCCCAAAGTCGGACAGAGCGAAGCCATGGTTTATGATGTTCCTGGAGAGGCGACCAGCCTCAGCAGCAAGCTGAACCATAACGGGGTATAAGGAAAAATTTCTCAAAGGAAGAAAACAAAATACAAACAACAAAAAGGAAACGCAAAAAATTGCAAAGTACTTACTACTGTGAGGGAATGGCTGAGGTCCTGGACCTGGAAGATAGAGTTCAAGGAGGCACAAGTGGCAAACCGCTTGGGCGCGCAGCGTGTAAGCTGAGAAGCGAACTCACCGGTCATTTCCGCGGCAAAGGGAGCCAAAGTGGGCCCTAGGAGGGGACGGAACCAGTCCGTTAAGGGGTCCAGGTTGAGGTTCCACGGATCATGATAGTCCGGATGGTTGATGCTCGCCTCAACCTCAGCTCGCAGAATCCTCCTAAGGGCCTCCACCTCGGCATAACCCCAGGAGTACTCGTCCATAGCGTAGTTGTGTTTGGCTATGCGAAGCTCCTGCCTCACCTCATCCCCCGGAATCGGGGTAAGATCAATGTGAGGAGGAGCAGGATTTTCCTCCATCGGGGAAACCCCGCCGTCTAGGCCATGAGCAGGAGTGTCGGCCCTCCGAGGCCTCTTCGGCTCGTCCTGGGCAATCATCTTGCCCTTACGCTTGCGAATCAGAGCCACTTCAGGCTCCTCCTCGTCCTCCTCTGCTACCACTGGAAGGGCTTGAGGCTCTCCAGTACCCTCGGCGGCTTCCTCCGAGAAGTCCCACCCTTTCCCTTGGCCTTCTCCCGGAAGCACCTCCTCGTCATCCACTAAGTCAATGGTTTCGGGAGGAGCGCCAGAAGGAACCTTCAAGGAAGGAGCCGGGGGAGAGGGGGTGAAAGCCGGAGGAGCCACGGGAGTATGAACCCCGACAAGCTGTTTCAGGATGGCATCCATGGAGGCACCTGTTCCAATAAAATAAGCAAGTGTTAGAAGTTCGTGAGAAACTGTTTATAAAAGGTGCAGCAAATAAACTACTCCTACCCGAACTTCCTAATTCGGCCCCAGCAAAGTCCCGAACTTTAATGCTGGCAGCATCATCTCCAAGATAACTGTCCGAGGGCCGAAACCAGCTGGACGCTATGTAAGCCGACGGGCCTAAGGGAATAGGTTCCGGAGGGCCGGAGCCCATCCGGGACCGACCTAGGTAATCTCCTAAGTTCGTAAAATAAAATTCCTTCAAATGATCCCCCCACCGGGTCGACGGCATCTTAAACCTACGGAGACGCTCGTCAAACCCTATGGGCCTATGACTAGTATATTCATCAACGGAAGGAACATAGCGAATTATCAAGGGAGACTTACCACCGGCACCGGAAGTGCTAGCACCGGGAGCACCCGAGTTTGGTTCGGGGGTCAAGGCCGAGGCCGGGAAGTCTGGTTCTCAGAAGAACCTTCAAGACGAAGGGGCCTCCCGGCGGAAGGACCCCCAATCTCTTCTTGAAGTATCTTGTCAAAAAATTGAGCTTCGGACTTCCCGCCAATGGCTTGGCTCCTTCGCACCACCGGACTCCCCACGCGAAGCCCTCTCCCAGAGGCAGCCTGGGCCTTAGAATACGCCTTCTCCTGGGCCTTCCGGTAGAGATAATCTTGGTACTTCTTCTCTGCCGTAGCAATGAGCTCATCCCGGAAGGCCTTCTCCGCAACCGGCGCCCTCACATTGGGGCAGATGACCTTTGAGAGGTTGGAGTCATCCACGGATTGATGAGAAAGGATAAGTTTAGCCTTCCTGCAATTCTCCGTGGTGACCAGGCCCCCGACATCAAGATCGGCATGGTCGTAGGAGGCGAAGGCTTGGGCCCTTCGAAGGAAAGCCTGAGTGGGGAGCGTCCGCTGGTAAGGTGGGATCCGCACCCACTCCGTGACAAGCTCCGGGTGGTCCACGGCCCTGAACCCGGACGAGAAGAAAAATCGGTGGCGGTACTCCTTAACATGAGTCTGCCTATTATATGGAACCATCCCCTCGTTAGCAGGGTGGATTCGGAACCCATAAAAACCATCCTTAAGTTTGTCCCCTTTCTTGGGGACGGATACAAGTTCATAAAAATATAAAATTTCCGCCGGGCTGGGAGACCCCCAGCCGCGGGCGGTGTAAAAAATAAATAAGCCTGAGAGCAGGCGGTAAGCTTGAGGAATAAGTTGGTATGGCGCAAGGCCGACAAATACAAGAAAATTCACAAAGTAATCTTGGAGCGGGAGCATGGCACCGGCCATCAAATGGGTCTGACTCCAAGCCCCGAAGCCGTCATAGTTGTGATTAGGCGTCTCCGAGTCACGAGGAGGCCGGTGGAAGGTCCCTGAGGTAGAGGGTTTGATCCCAGCCACATTAATGATGTTCTCCAGCTGGTGAGGGCAAGTCAGGGTCGATCGAAGCTCGGCCGCTTCCCAACCAGTGGCACGGGACTTGTACCCTTCCTGGGCAACGGGTCCCGCAGAAACCTCCTCCGGGGTGGCTATGTTTTTCCCTTTCTTCTTCGAAGATTTCGAGCCGGAAAACGAGACATTTTATGTTTAGAGAAAAACAAAAAGAAAAAACCCAGCAGTTAGGCCCCATACCAAACCCTAAATCAGGAAAAAGGGAGTGGGGGTCCCCTAACCGCTGGAAAGAGGCCCCCTCCGGACACGTGTCACCTGGGAAACTCAGGAGAGAATCCCTGAACAAGTGTCGGGTGCAGTAAAATCGCAGAAAAGTGGTTCTGCAAAAAGGAAAAGAAAAGAGAAAAGCCTTCCTATGCCCTAAGCAATTGCTAAACGAAGAACACATGGCCTTCTTCAAACAAAGTTGTATGCCTACGACAGAGGCATGACAATGGCGACTCTACAACTAACACAGTAAACATAAAGCAGAACTCGAAGAACTTAAACACTCACACACCCAGAAGCCTCTAAGTGCGAACCCAGAAAACAAACGAAGTAAATGTAAGCATGTTATTATCTAAAGATGCAAGAAACTTACAGATGATTGTTGAACTGGGGGTACTGAGTGTGGTTGAGTGAGAGTTGAGAAGCACTGGCAAAATCGAACACTGGAAAATTAAAAGAAGTGTTTAAGTGTTAAAGCAGTTTGTGCTACTTTGAGGAATTTTCTCTCTGAGAAATTCGAGCAGAAATGGCAAGGAATGGAAAGTAACCGAAATGAAGGAAAGGTGGTGGCTTTTATAGGCAAAAGTGCATGAGGAACAGGCGTCTTCACCTACCAATCGCACGGTGAGGGAAACGCACGATTCGAATTCCCAAAAGATCAACGGACCAGATCAATCTACCATTAAGGCGGTGGAAACGTTTGAGTATCCGTCTGACACCATCAATGCGCCGCATCAATCATGGGGCGTGAAACGAATCGACCTCTGCAAAAGTGAATCGCCGCAATTAATGCCATTATTAGACACACCTCCACGCGCCCCCAAGTCGTATCAGAAGACCGAGGAGGCGGCTGGAAACATTCCTGCAAACAAGCATATTGCTGCATTAAATGACATCATTTAATGTGCCCCCACGCGCTCGAGGCTCGAGCTAGGGGAACGAGGGGTCAACCGGAGACACTTGAACAAGCCTTGGTTTATTTTTACTAAGTAAACAAGGCTTGGGGGGTAAATGTTGCTCCAAAATTCGCCCAAAATACGTGGACCAGTCAAGAGGGGACACGTGGATCAGATAACTTGGAAAGATTTGCTAAGTCTTTTTATGCCACCAGGAAGCGCTATTAGCATGGGTCCCGGAGGAGACACCCGGAGTACAAGTTACTCCTGGAAGCTAGTATAGCGTGAAGGCCCTCCGGGATGTGTCAGGTCTCTCCCGAGAAATCAAGTCGCATTTAATGCTGCATGGGAGGAAGCGTGTTGGGACTGTAACACGCAATAAAGTCTGACGGCACAACCCCCGAACAGCAGCGCTACAGTAATGATCATTTAAGTCTAGCGACGGCTACTCTGCGAAGAGTCACGTCAATCATAAGACAAAAAGGACGTTCTCCATAAAAACCCTACAGCACTTAGGGATTTGACCATGCATCACCCATGGTATATTCATCGGAAATGCCCAACTTTATGGATACTTACAGACACATGTGTAAGAACAATTCTAGGGATTACCCCACCAAAACACTATAAATACCCCCCTCAAAGCTCATTTAAGGGGGTCGGAGAATCTTGGTTGCAAAAGAGCAAGAAGAGAAAAAACTCACCAAGAGCATTCTCTGTATTTAAGAGAAAAACATTCTCTCAAGTGTAGAATCTGTATTAAATACATCCATTAATAGCAGTGGCTCGTGGACTAAGGCTCATTAACGCCCCAACCACGTAAAAAGTCTTCATCTCACTTTCTTACAGCTCATTATTATAATTATATTTTAATAGTTGCCGAAAACCTCGGTCAACAGGTTTAATATAATTAATTATTATTAAAAAATTGCTACCACAATTTTAAAAAATAAAATAAAAATTGCTACCAAAATCACATTATTTTAAAATTTGTTTAAAATAAAGATAAAAATAGCATTACAAAAAACAAACACCAATATAATTTTTATATTGATTTTTTGTAACCATTCAGGTACTATCAATATTTGGTCATCAACTTGTTATACTTACTCATTCATTATATTATTATTATTATTATTATTATTATTATTATTATGTGAAGAAAGTGATGATAGTAAAGTAATTAATATAATGAGGAAAATAAACAGAAAGATTAATAAATGAGTTAGAAAAAATAAAAATAGGTGGCAATTATTGATTGGAGGGACAAGATTGGGATAGGAAAATGTGGGACAGGTAATTTTTTACCCTTTTAGAATAGTAAGATAATTAATTTGTTTGTTGTGATCCTGAGAAATGCTACTACAGAAGATGCTGATTACCTATCGAATAACTTCGCTTGCAAGAAATACCCTAAAACCAGTTTGCTTCTTAATTAACATAGGTATTAGCTTTGATCTATTATTCTTTTATTATTATTATTTAGGGTTCTTATAATCTTATAATATAATGTTATTCCATTAATATTATATATGAGAAACCAATATTCTTTTTTTTTTCGGTTAAGTAATTGTTAGGCAATTTAGGGATGGTTTTGAGTTGAGTACAAGGCTGAAACACTCTAACTCAAATAATATATCTAAGATAAATTTAATACAGGACACCAAAGGAAATTAAAGCTTTTTAAAATTTTGCGTGTAAGACATCAATGACTTTAAATCCATGTACACGCAATTGCTATGAACTGAAAGATATCATACATAAGGTTGATCAAATATATATATCTCTATCACTAACTATAAAGTGAGTTCATCATATATACATGTTTAGTATATATAATGTTAGAAACATTATTGCTTCTTGTGTTGATGTGACTTAAAGAAACAAATGACATCGATCCAACTGGGTCCTATTTTTCACTATTATATAGAAGACAAAAAAGTGGGTAGACGATTAGAATTCCACTATTCTGGTTAGAAATATTTCCGATGTTTAAACAAAAAAATCGAAACTAAATTAGAATCAAAAAGAAAATAAAATTAAAATATTTACATAAATATTTAGCTTAAAGTGGACAATATTTCTTTTATATGTAGATCAAAGAAAACAACTTTGGGCCACCGAAACCCCGAGCAAGGTAGCATCACCTGTGTTACCTGCGTACAGAGTAAGTTAGGCATAAGTCCCAATGCCTAGGAAAACATAAGGAGCAACAACGTGGAACTTAGATCCCTACATGTCGTTTTTGAGTGTTTCCTTAAATGGTCAAAATAGAAGGATCGTGAAGCCACTGAAATACAAATCAGAAACTGAAAATGTGACATGGATGTCATAAGGCACCACCTGAACACATAGGTGGGCTTGTTGTACAAATTTGGAGTGATATTTGTTCTATATCTCCAGGGAAGATGCAATTAACTTCATAAACTCTTAGAGACTTGGGCTTAGTTAGTTAAGTTAGTTATGATTGTCAATATCTGTTATATATTCGGCTGGTTAGTTATTTCACCACCGACTCTAGTCTGCTATATATAGCAGTCATTTTGCTATTGTAATCTAATTTTCCCAATCAATAAAGTTTAATTTCTCTCTGCTCTTCAAAGCTAATATGGTATCAGATGCAAACTATTGAAGCTTCAAGAAACTTCATCTTGCACATTCAAACTCTCATCAATGGCGAGAACTCGAACCACAATTCCAGCTACCACCAATGATGCTCCCATGGTCGATGATGCTCCAGTTCTGCCACAACAAACCTCCGCTGACAACACAACTCGAACTGAAACTCCAGTTCCTGATTCCCGATCTACTGCGATCGATTCTCGACCTCCTCTTCATGATCGTCCTGCATACGAAGATGTGACATCTCCCTATTTTCTCAACAATGCAGATCACCCTGGTTTGGTTCTTGCCACTCCGGTTCTCACTGATCGCAACTTTCAGCAATGGTAGCGTGATTTCAAACTCTACATTGGCGCCAGAAACAAAACACCATTTCTTGATGGATCTTTACCTCAACCTCCTCCACATGATTCTCCTGCATACGGCTCTCCCGGAACGATGCAATCAAATGGTTATGTCGTGGATCATTCACTCGGTTTCTCCAGAAATCAAAACAAGTATCATGTACCTCGACACAGCAGCAGAGATGTGGACCGTACTCAACAACCGATTCAATCAAGGTAATGGCCCTAGAATCTTTGAACTCAATGAATCTCTTCTTTATCTTCATCAAGGTGATGAATCTG
Source organism: Cannabis sativa (assembly GCF_029168945.1). Taxonomy (NCBI): domain Eukaryota; kingdom Viridiplantae; phylum Streptophyta; class Magnoliopsida; order Rosales; family Cannabaceae; genus Cannabis; species Cannabis sativa. The sequence goes on from NC_083602.1 coordinate 86,920,811, forward strand.
TTAGTGCTTACTTCACTAAACTCACGGCTATTTGGGATGAGATTAATCAACTCAGGCCAAGAATACCATGTGTTTGTGCTGCTGCTGCACAAAACCATGATCCCATAAATCATGATCAAGTTTTGCAATGTCTCAAAGGTCTGCATGAATCTTATCATGCTGTTAGAGACCAAATTTTGCTTATTGATCCATGTCCACCCTTGAACAAATTCTTTTCTATGGTGATCCACCAAGAAAGACAAAGAACTTTGGGTAATCGCAACATCCCTCCCATTGCTGCTACAACAACCACAACATCCACACTTAGCACTGATCCAGCTGCAAATCAAACATCCAAGAGCAAACGGCCTCGCCCTCACTGTACTCATGGCCAAAAACCAGGGCATTACAAGGACAAGTTTTATTTCCTCCATGGCTTTCCACCTGGATATGGAAAACCAAGATCTGACTCCAACAATCACAAGAAACCAGATTCTGGTTCCACATCTCGTCGTCAAACTCATCAAGTTTCAACAACTGACTCCCAGTTGACTCAAGCACAATGCCAGCAACTAATTTCCATGCTGACCCAACAACTCCAACCTGCTACTGATGCCTCAACATCAGACCAACCAGCAGTCAACAACATGACTGGTAAAATCAATCCTTTTTCTCCTACATCTTGGATTCTAGATAGTGGTGCTACTCACCATGTTTGTTGCCATATTCATGTTTTTCTTCTCTTCACAATATGACAACTCATAAACAGGTTACCTTACCTAATGGCACTTCAGTGACCATTGAAAAATCTGGCACAATTATCTTAAATTCCACTATAACACTATCAAATGTTCTATATGTTCCCGCATTTAAATTCAACCTACTCTCTGTCAGTGCATTGTTACATAACACATCCCTCACTTTAACATTTACTCCTACCATTTGTTATGTCCAGGGCCCTTCACTGATATCGAAGACTGGGATAGCTAAAAAGCAAGGGAAACTATACTACACTCAGCAAGAAGCTATATCACTAAATAATATCAACTGTAAACCAGCTGTATGTAATGTTCATATTGAAAATCCTTGGCATACACGCCTTGGACACCTGTCTGTAACCATTACAGACAAAATAAATAAACAGTTGAATTCATCTAAATCTCTTGCACATACCTTTAATTGCCCTACTTGTCATTTATCAAAACAAAAAAAGCTACCCTTTATTTCCAATGATAACTTTGCTGCTGCAATATTTGATCTCATTCACTTAGATATTTGGGGTCCTTACCCTCTACCTTCAATAGAAGGATACAAATATTTCTTAACTATAGTTGATGATCACTCAAGGTATACATGATTATACCTACTAAAGGCAAAATCCGATGCTCCTATGATCATTCAAAAATTTTTCACACATATCAAAGTTCATTACAAAACAGACATCAAATCTGTTAGAACAGATAATGCCAAAGAACTCACTCTCACTAGCTTCTATGCAAGCAAAGGAGTTCTCAATCATCACTCTTGTGTTGGCCGCCCCCAACAAAATGCTGTAGTGGAACGTAAACATCAGCATATACTCACAGTAGTCCGTGCCTTAGCCTTCCAAACCAACTTACCTTTATTATATGGGGGTCATATGGTCAAGACAGCAACATATCTCATAAATAGGACACCATCCATTCTTCTACATGATAAAACCTCATATGAATTGCTGCATAACACATCCCCTCAATACAATCACTTACGCAATTTTGGATGCTTAGCCTATGCCTCACACGTTCACATCCTAAATAAATTTTCACCAAGGGCTTGAGCTTGAATATTCATAGGTTATCCTGACAACATGAAAGCTTACACTCTCCTTGACATCCAATCTCACACCATCTTCCACTCAAGAGATGTAGTTTTTTATGAAAATATATTCCCTCTCAAACAAGGTCATCACAATATAAACCATCAAATCTACAGCTTTTTTATGTCTCTACCTCCATCAGACAACTCTGATGCAACTAAAAACCATCAATTTCCTACTGCTGACATCCCAGTAGCAACCCAAACAACACATCCTGTTGTACCACATCAATTTCCCATTGCTGAAATCCCAGCAGAAATCCAACCAACACAACCAGTTGTACCACATCCACATATTTCCACTCAACTATCAGACAAATCTGATAAAAATAAACAAAAACCTTCTCCCATTGCTGAAATCCCAGCAGCCATACCAACAACACCATCTGCTATACCCAACTCCAACATTCACACCAAAAGTGGTCGAAAATCCATTCCCCCTCCCCATTTACAAGACTACATATGTCAAACTCAAACTAAGGCACCTCCCACTTCTTATCCTATTGCAAATTATATATCATACAAAAAGTTCTCTAAACAATTTGAAGCAGCTATCCTTGCTGCTCACCTTGTTGAACCAAAATCGTATTCACAAGCTTGCAAACAAAAGATATGGAACAGGGCAATGGATACTGAAATCGATGCTTTAGAAGCCAACAACACATGGATTGTTGTCCCCCTTCCTCCAGGACAACATGTCATCAGTAATAAATGGGTATATCGCATAAAATACAATCCAGATGGCTCTGTTGAACGCCTTAAAGCTCAGCTCGTAGCCAAAGGTTACACTCAGCAACAAGGAATTGATTACTTTGAGACTTGAAATCGATGCTTTAGAAGCCAACAACACATGGATTGTTGTCCCCCTTCCTCCAGGACAACATGTCATCAATAATAAATGGGTATATCGCATAAAATACAATTCAGATGGCTCTGTTGAACGCCTTAAAGCTCAGCTCGTAGCCAAAGGTTACACTCAGCAACAAGGAATTGATTACTTTGAGACTTATGCACCTGTAGCTAAGTTCAACACCCTTAAATTACTCTTTGCACTTGCTGCCCTCAAAAACTGGCATCTCCATCATATGGACATCAACAATGCATTCCTTCATGGTGATCTCCATGAAGATGTATACATGAAATTACCTCAAGGCTACACCCCCAAAGGTATCATTCCAAAAAATGCAGTTTGCAAACTTAACAAAAGCCTTTATGGTCTCAAACAAGCATCTCGCCAATGGTATGCCAAACTCAGTAGTACTCTACTCCAACAAAAATTCGTCCAATCAAAGAATGACCATTCTCTGTTTATTCGATACAAAACAGGGATCTTTCTTGCCTTACTAATATATGTCGATGATATCATCGTTGCTACCAATAGTCTAGAAGAATTAAAACATTTCACTTCCACTCTAGACTCTCACTTTAAAATAATGATCTAGGCATCCTACATTTCTTTCTCGGCCTAGAAATAGCACGATGCAACTAAGGCATATTAGTCATACAACGCCCATTTACCATGCAACTCTTACAAGAAACGGGTTATCTTGGCACCAAACCGGTTACCACTCCAATGGAACCCAACAACAAACTCAATAACGAATCTGGTAAACTTCTTTCCAACCCAACACAGTATAGAAGTTTAATTGGTAAACTCATATACTTGACTATCACAAGACCAGATATTTCATTCTCAGTCAACAAACTGAGTCAATATCTTCAAGCTCCAAGAGAACCTCATCTCCATGTAGCCCACCGCATATTGCAATACTTAAAAGGTACACCTGGTCAAGGCCTCTTTGTTCATGCCTCAGCTACTGAACCAATCCACCTTCAAGCATTTGCCGATGTTGACTGGGGTGCCTGTTTAGACAGTCAACGCTCAATATCGGGCTATTGTGTTTTCTTAGGCAAATCTCTCATCTCATGGAAACCTAAGAAGCAACACACTGTCTCTCGCTCTTCGGCTGAAGTAGAGTATAGAGCCATGGCTCACGCTGCTTGTGAACTAACATGGCTTCATTCAATTCTTCACGAATTTGGCATTCAAAACCGACTTCCATCCACTTTGTTTTGTGACAATAGCAATCCACATTTCAGAGAACCCTATCTACCACGAGCGCACCAAACACGTGGAAATCGATTGTCATCTCATCCACGAGAAGATCAACAATGGCACCATCAAAATGAATCACATTGCTTCTAAATCCAACCTGGCCGACATCCTGACAAAGCCACTCTTACCCAGCCATTTTTACGACATAGTTTGCAAGATGAACCTCAAAAATCTCTACAGTCCATCTTGAAGGGGCCTCTTAGAGACTTAGGCTTAGTTAGTTAAGTTAGTTATGGTTGTTAATATCTGTTATATATTCGGTTGGTTAGTTATTTCACCACCGACTCTAGTCCGCTATATATAGCAGTCATTTTGCCATTGTAATCTAATTTTCCCAATCAATAAAGTTCAATTTCTCTCTGCTCTTCAAAGCTAATATAAACGCAGCAAAGTATGTAGAGGAAAAGCTACACTTTAGTCCCAAGCATCGAAATGCTCAACCAGTGGCCGAATCACGTTGGGGTGCCCAGGTGATACCCAACGCACAAGTGAGCATCTTGCTGTTGGGTTTTATGCCCTAAATAAAACTCATTTCAATATAATCAGATTTACTTATTAATATAGATCAGAAATAACATTTATGTTGCATGGTTCACATGATTTATTTCATGATTATATGTACATAATGTATAAATTCATCTGAAACCCTTTTCACATACTTGATCCTGTTTATTGTGCTGTCAACACATTGGAAAGTAAACATGACTATGTGAATAAAGTTTCCTAGATTTATCCGACACAGGGTTTTACTGATATGATAATCTACAACAGAGTTTACTTGCATTTGGAGAAGTGCTATGTTCTTTCCAGAGCATTAGTTAAAGTAAAGCTCAGGTTGGATGCATGGAGTATGCATCGGAAGGGACCGATATTGAACTTTGACTTAGATTTATTAAACTTACCGTAATATCTATTCAAGTCAATATCGCCTAGTTGATCCTAGATCAAATGATCTTAATCCTGATATGATTAGGCTCAATCTCGAGAGGCTATCCGTGTTCTTTGATTTGTTAGTTAAGCCTACTTTTAGGTCAGGGTGATACGTACATTTTGGGAACACGGTAGTGCAATTGAGTGGGAGCGCTATCATAAACATGGAATCTATAGCTTCTATCTGGCGAATAGTAAGCAAAGGATGATCTCCTTCGAGCTTGACCAAACGAACATAAATGGTGGAGTACTCATTTCACATAAGCTGAAATATCATTTATACGGGGTCAAGTGTTTTAAGGAATAAATACATTGTAGGGTGTAACGGTAATCTAATCCCTTTACAGTGTAGATCATTCATATAGAGGATCATTGATCACATTAGGATTATAACAATGGATAACTAATGATGTGTCTATATGGTGGATCATATAGAGCATTCTATATACTGAGAGTGCAATTCTAAGTTCTACGCGTGGATTCAACGAAGAATTAATAAGTTAGTGAATTTTAGTGCTAAATTCTTGATCTACTTATTGGAAGCTCGGTTATATAGACCCATGGTCCCCGCACTAGTTGAGATAATATTGCTTGTAAGACTCATATAATTGGTTTCGATTAATCAATTATAATTCTCAAATTAGACTATGTCTATTTGTGAATTTTTCACTAAGTAAGGGCGAAATTGTAAAGAAAGAGTTTTAGGGGCATATTTGTTAATTATGATACTTTGTATGGTTCAATTAATAAATATGATAAATGACAATATTATTTAATAATTATTTATAGTTATTAAATAGTTAGAATTGGCATTTAAATGGTTGAATTAGAAAATTGGCGTTTTTGAGAAAATCAGATGCAGAAAAGATAAAACTGCAAAATTGCAAAAGTGAGGCCCAAATCCACTAGTATAGGGCTGACCACTTTTGTAGGAAATTTAAACTGATATTTTCATTATTTTAATGCCAAATAATGCAAACCTAACCCTAGTAGAATGCTATAAATAGATAGTGAAGGCTTCAGAAAAATTACACTTAAATTTTCTATTTTTCCTTCAGAGAAGAACCTGAGCCTTTCTCTCTCCCTATCTTTAGCTGCCACTTCTTCTTTCTCTTCCCTCTTGAATTTCGAAATCCTTAGTGTATGAGTAGTGCCCACACACAGCAAGTGATACCTCAATCATAGTGAGGAAGATCGTGGAGAAAGACTTTCAGCAAAAAGGAGTTTCAGCATCAAAGATTCAGAGAAAGAGATCCAGGTTCAGATATTGATAATGCTCTGCTACAGAAATGAATCAAGGGCTAGATATCTGAACGGAAGGAGTCATTATATTCCGCTACACCCAATGTAAGGTTTCCTAAACTTTATATGTGTTTATTTCATCGTTTTGAAAAGTTCATATTTAGGGTGTTAATAAACATACTTGTGAGTAGATTTAAGATCCTGGTAAAATAATTTCCAAAAACTGGCCTCAGAGCCATGGTAATTGATTTACTTGCAAGAAATTCGGACTTTAAAACGATTGTTTGTATGTTTTTTGGATGGTATCATGTTGTATTGAGTGTTATTTGATGATTGATTGATGTTTGTAAATTTTCGTGAAAAATAATTGCGATTCTATTTCTGGAATTATTTTTATTGGATAGTATGGAAAACATTAAGCAAGTTACTTTTTTACAGAACTCAATTTCGATTTAATTTGAATTAGTTATGATTTTTTGAAGATTCGAAAAAATCGGAGCTGTGCTGAAAATTTTCCTGCGATCGCGAAAACTGTCCGTACAGCTCACAATTTTTTCGTTTTTCTTCGTTTTGTCATGCTTTTTCATGGAATTAACTTCCGATTTTTTGTGTAGTTCTATATTTATACTATTTCTATTCCTAATTCAATTCTAATTATCATTTTGAATTAATTTAATATTTTTTAAATTTAATTCAAGATATTAGTGTAATTTGAATTTGAAAATAGTTAGTATCTATCTTTTTGCTTAATTATCTATCTTATTTTTAAATTTGATTATATCTTATTTTATTTTTAAATTTAAGGTCAGATTTTAAATTTTTTAAATTAAATCTTTTTTTTAAAATAATTTGACCTTATTTAAATTTAAAATAAGATAACTATAATCATATAATTTTAAATAGATATAAGATATTTTGTTAACTTTTAAATTTTATTATTTTATTTATTTAAATTACATTTAAAATCTGAAAAAGATATTCATTTGTCTTTTCTAATTTTTTATTTAATTTTTATTTATAAAATAACATTTAAATTTTAAAAGTAGTTAGCAAATTTTGAAATGATATTTAGGTTGGTTGAAACCTAATTTTTCAAAATTGTAGGTTTAATTTTAAATTTAAATTTTTTTTAAAATTTTCGAAATTTTTTTTATTTTATTTTAATTTTTTTTCGAAAATAAATATTTTGTTATATTTAACTAATTATTTCGAAATTAATTATTTAATTTAAAATTAAATAAATCCCACATCCAACTATCCAGCTAACCTTGTTGCAGGAGTATGTGTTTTAGCTTGTTTGTAAGTTTTCAAAACCTATTATTACTTTATTGCAAATAGCCATGGTTTCTTTTTGCCAGATCTAATGATCTGATGGCTCCCTTGGTCAAGTTAATAATTTGTAACAGGTATATTTACAATCTTCTTTCATCTGTGTATGACCTAGCAACATGATAGGACCCATCCAAAGTGTGCCTGTGTGAGCCTGTGTGTTTAATTTCATTATAGATGCATATAGGTTGTTGTTGCTAAATAAAATATCATAGTTCTTGATAGATTTTATTTAGGCCCATTTAGTTTTTGGGCCTATTCAATTAATAACAGTTGTTCATTTTAAGGTTAAATTCCTCTCTTTTGGGTCTTGTGTGAGAGTTGGGAGCCATAGTAGTGGGTACGACATACTGAACCCAGCACCCCCTCACATAAACTACCCCAATTGTGAAGGCTCATTTGCCTGATTTGAACAACTGTACTAGGTTAATTACACTAGTTTAACCTAATAAAATTGATTAGCAACATAATTAATTTCATTTATTTTGAAATTAATTTAAGAAAATTATAGTTTAAAGAATTTTATATTCTAAGCTAAACTATATGTATTTTCTTGTATTTAATTAAATATGGAATTATAACCATCTAGATTCTTTCTGCAGCTTAATTTAAAATTTTCATTAAATATTCCTATTTAAGTTGATATTTAGTTATCTACAACTAATCAACTTAAATCTGAATATCTTTTGATTTAAAATTTCAAAATTAAGTTGAGGAATTTTAGGTATTGGTTATTAAGATTCTTTAGATATTTTTTAAGTTAATATCTTTTCGAATATTAACTTAAAATGGAATATTTTCAAATTAAGTGGTTACAACTTAATTTTTTATATTTAATTAAATTTAAATTTGAAAATATTTAGGTTCTAGATTTTTTCTAATACAACCTAAATTAGATATTTTTTCAAATTTTGTGGAAAAGATATTTAGTCAAATAAGATATTTTCTAGATAGTTATTTCTAGACTACTTATTATTTCTAATATTTAATAGGAAAATATTATACATTGTGAAATTAATTATTTATATAATTAATTTTGGTACAATTTATTTTAAGTATATTTTTCCTAGTATTAAACTAGAGATTAATAATTAAGCCTTCTCTACACTTAATTATTTATTTCTTGAATTTAATACATTTAATTAATTTGAAAATTAAATATCTAAGTTGATTTTCATCATCATACTTAAAATATTTCTTTTTCATGACACTTAATTAAATAGAAAATTATTTTAGTTGAAATTTAATTTTTCAACTAAATTTAAATAATTTTCAAAATATATTTTTTCTTTAATTTATTAATCAAATTTCGAAATTGCATTTCTTAAATGCTGGAATTTCTAATTTTATTTTGAAAAATAGATTAAAGTTGTAAATTATTTATTTTAATTTTGGACCAACTTAAATCAATAATTTTTTCATTTAATGATTAATTAAAATAAATTGAATTAAAGTATATTATTAGAAATTGAATTAATTAGTCAAAGGAAAATCTAGATAGATGATATTTTTGCTTGAAGTATTTTTCTAGTGTATTTAATTAAATAGAAAATTAATATTTAAGTTGATTTTCATCATCATACTTAAATATTTGAAATTTTTCTTATATATTTAATTAAATAGGAAAATTATATTTTTTGTTGTAAATTAATTTTATTAATTAATTTTGGGCCAACATTAAATTAGAATAATTTTTCCAGGATTAATTTTTTATTTTAACATGCATTTTCGAAAATTGTGTCCTAGAATACTTTAATTTTTCGAAATGCAATATATATTTATAGAAAATAAAATTTGAGTTGTAAATTAATTTAAATTAATTTTGTAACAACTTAAATTGAATATTTTTCTAAATATTTATTGGAAATTATTACTAAGATGGAAATAATTCATGTTATTTTCATATCCATCTAAGTAAAATTTATAAATATTAAATTAAAATTTATATTTAGAATTTTTCATTCTAAATTGGAAATTTTAAATAAATATATATTTAAAATAAATAAATTAAATAAAGAGAATCAAAGAAAATACAACTCACTTTAAATAATGAGCTTGATTATTATTAAGATATTCGATCTCCATTGTTGGTCTTACAAAAGTTAAATGTTTTCAATATAACCTCGAGACGCTAGACTTCGTCCCCCTATGGATGGTTATTCGTTGAACGCATTTAACACCGTAAGATTTCATTTGATAAGTGTTTTGTGAGTTTTCGTCTCTATTTAGACTCTCCCCTACGGTGACTACTTAGAGATAAACTCATAAAACATGAAACAATGGTGGAAGCTCATAAAATAAGAATAACCTTGACTCTCGCCTACCGGGACAACGTTGGATTCTTATTTTGATCGAATAAAAGGTTGCTAGAATGGTTTCTATTTTAGATGAGCTGACAACTCTATTCAATAAATGATACTTTGACTCTCGCCTACCGGGACACTGTATCAGTTTGTTGAAAACCTTGGAAATTATTTAGGATTGTATGTTTTAGTATTTTCACTAGTCATTCCTACTTGCTATATGTTTATAATTTCTGAATTGTGTATGAATTTATATTGAACCATGTTATTTTCTGTTATTTTGTAGTTTAATTTCGAATCTTCATTGTTGGTCTAACATGTTTGTTTTTCTAATGAGATAAATCCCTAATGGATTTTCACCATTAGACATACATAATAGTGTAAGATCTCGAAAGATAAATATTGTATATGCAACATCTAGTTGTTCATCAATTGATGACACCTTAAACTAGTATTTTTACAATATGAAACAAGAAGATTACATAAATAAGATTACTTTGTCTTACGCTAATCGAAGCATCGTTGGATTCTTATTTATAAACGAAATTATCCTAATTCCTCTTAGCTTATTCATTTCGAATTAGCTCAATAATATATCATTGGTGAATGGTCTATAAATCATTTCATGTCATTATATTTTCTCTTAAGAAATTAAATTAAGAGAAAATATAATGACGCATATGATTATAATCCTGAAATTCTATTCCCAATTGATATAAATCCTCAATCTTAGAAATCTCCTACTTGTATGGGAAAATCAGACTTAGAATTAAATTAGTTGTGGTGGTCCAAGATAGAATTACTCATTATATTTAGTATAAATTTTAAGTCTTTGACTTTAATTTTAGATTCCAAATAGAAATTTTCTTATATTTCTAATTCCAAGAATACAATACAGTTACACTTTCTCAAGTGTCTAATATCCATCTTCCATTAATGGATTCAAACTGTATGGAATATGAGTTAGGTATTCTGTGACCAGGATCCACTTGCAGTATTCTAAGAACTCTTTGATGTAACTAAATCTAAGTCATCAAAAGACACTACCACATTTTTTTTTAATCTATGGCATTTGTATCTTGTTCATAGTGGATTTGACAAGATCAATCTCTGCAAAGAGTTAATATGCCTATATCCACTGAAAGTACTTCATCTCATTCGCAGATGGATGTACATTCAGGGGTGGATATGAGTTTTTCGTTGTATTCTTAAAACGATAACTCTAGATTATACCTTTTAGCAAAGAAATTTGAAATGTTTGAAAAATTTCATTAATTTCTAGCAATGGTTAAAACCATTAAGGTAAGTGGTTAAAGATCTTGCGAACTGATAGGGGTGGAGAAATAGTTAGTAGATATGCAGTTCAAAGATCATTAAATTGATTTTTGAATTATATCCAAACTTACCTCCCCAAAAATTTCAAGTTGCATAATGATGATTAGTTACTAGTCGTTGCCTATTTACTTCTATGGTAATACAATTTCAGAATGATGTAATGGTTGTATACTTCATGTAAATCATTACTAGATTCATGGATGACCTAATCAAAATCTTAAGAAAAGCTAGAACTGTTAACCATGGTTTGTTAGCTATTCTAAGTGATTAGGGGTGGACCATCCCATTGTCAATAGATAAGAAAGTGTTTGTTCAAATAAAGGAGATATTTAATTCTTGATTCCAAAAGTGTTCTATCATCTTACATATGATGATCCCACTGCCTCTGTTGTCTTGTCACAACCGAAGAGATCAATACCATTTAGTTTTCTTCGACATAATTCACGGTACCTTGTCGTAGTGGGAGAGTTTCTAGGAACTTCACTTCTTATGACTTGGGAGACACTAGTGATTAAAATACATTGTGAGTTTAAACAATTAATGGATTGTCAAGATAAGAAACTAAGAAGAAAGCCAATAGATCTATGGTTTAATCCATTCACATGGAGTAACCTAAAGTTTTCTATTACAAGGACATAAAAGGAAATTTTCATTTATAAGTCTATTCAATGGACTTAACAAACTTCATGTTCCTAGTATTATAGGTTTGAGTTTATCTAAACCTATGGCTTGTGGTATACCTGGTAATTACTTACTCTAATGCAAGCAATTTACTTTAGTAAGATGCTGAAGAATTTTCTTTCTAATGGCAATCTATAGAAGCTTCTCAACTTCTTAGGCATAGATTTTATTTATCTAAGAAAAAGTTTCAACTATTCCAGAAAAGATAAAGCCATGAAAGAATTTCTTAAATCAACAGTGAGAGGTCTTAGATATGCTTTTGTATGCCTTAGACCAGACACCTGCTGTTGAGTGGAAGTAATGAGTAGGTATCAGATTAATCCAGGAGAAGAACATTAGAACACAATCAAGTAAATCCTAAGATTAAGAAGAGGAACTATATGTTAGTCTATAAGGGTGTGTTTAAAACTCTTAGACTACACCATATCAGATTTCGAAATTTGCCTTTGTGCTAGAAAATCTTTCTGATAAGATGGTAGTTACTCTGGGGGTGGAATAGTGATTTTGGAGAAGTGTAAAAACCTATCTGAAGTCTCTAGGTCTACCAGAGAGAGACTGAATGTTAAAGCTGCATGAAAGGTACTTATTCAGTCTAAGGAAAGTTCTATACATTTTTGGCACCATTCCAAATTGCCTAAACTACTAGTGTTAATTTCCTGATTAACCAAAAGTAGTTGCCAAAAGTATAGAATCCAGTATCCCAAGAGAGTAGACATATAGAGAGGAATTTCACATTATCAATGATTTTGTGATTAAAGGAAGAGTAATGGTGGAGAAAAGGTTGTGTTTAATTCAACCTTTCAGATCCTATTATGAGGAGTTTACTACTACTACCCTTGATTTGTATATCAAGGTGTTGAGATTATTTGAAACACACTTTTTGTTTTATATTAGTGCAAGTGGGAGTTTGTTGGGTTTTATGCCCTAAATAAAACTCATTTCAATATAATCAGATTTACTTATTAATATAGATCAGAAATAACATTTATGTTGCATGGTTCACATGATTTATTTCATGATTATATGTACATAATGTATAAATTCATCTGAAACCCTTTTCACATACTTGATCCTGTTTATTGTGCTGTCAACACATTGGAAAGTAAACATGACTATGTGAATAAAGTTTCCTAGATTTATCAGACACAGGGTTTTACTGATATGATAATCTACAACAGAGTTTACTTGCATTTGGAGAAGTGCTATGTTCTTTCCAGAGCATTGGTTAAAGTAAAGCTCAGGTTGGATGCATGGAGTATGCATCGGAAGGGACCGATATTGAACTTTGACTTAGATTTATTAAACTTACCGTAATATCTATTCAAGTCAATATCGCCTAGTTGATCCTAGATCAAATGATCTTAATCCTAATATGATTAGGCTCAATCTCGAGAGGCTATTCGTGTTCTTTGATTTGTTAGTTAAGCCTACTTTTAGGTCAGGGTGATACGTACATTTTGGGAACACGGTAGTGCAATTGAGTGGGAGCGCTATCATAAACATGGAATCTATAGCTTCTATCTGGCAAATAGTAAGCAAAGGATGATCTCCTTCGAGCTTGACCAAACGAACATAAATGGTGGAGTACTCATTTCACGTAAGCTGAAATATCATTTATACGGGGTCAAGTGTTTTAAGGAATAAATACATTGTAGGGTGTAACGGTAATCTAATCCCTTTACAGTGTAGATCATTCATATAGAGGATCATTGATCACATTAGGATTATAACAATGGATAACTAATGATGTGTCTATATGGTGGAACATATAGAGCATTCTATATACTGAGAGTGCAATTCTAAGTTCTATGCGTGGATTCAACGAAGAATTAATAAGTTAGTGAATTTTAGTGCTAAATTCTTGATCTACTTATTGGAAGCTCGGTTATATAGACCCATGGTCCCCGCACTAGTTGAGATAATATTGCTTGTAAGACTCATATAATTGGTTTTGATTAATCAATTATAATTCTCAAATTAGACTATGTCTATTTGTGAATTTTTCACTAAGTAAGGGCGAAATTGTAAAGAAAGAGTTTTAGGGGCATATTTGTTAATTATGATACTTTGTATGGTTCAATTAATAAATATGATAAATGACAATATTATTTAATAATTATTTATAGTTATTAAATAGTTAGAATTGGCATTTAAATGGTTGAATTAGAAAATTGGCGTTTTTGAGAAAATCAGATGCAGAAAAGATAAAACTGCAAACTTGCAAAAGTGAGGCCCAAATCCACTAGTATAGGGCTGACCACTTTTGTAGGAAATTTAAACTGATATTTTCATTATTTTAATGCCAAATAATGCAAACCTAACCCTAGTGGAATGCTATAAATAGATAGTGAAGGCTTCAGAAAAATTACACTTAAATTTTCTATTTTTCCTTCAGAGAAAAACCTGAGCCTTTCTCTCTCCCTATCTTTAGCTGCCACTTCTTCTTTCTCTTCCCTCTTGAATTTTGAAATCCTTAGTGTATGAGTAGTGCCCACACACAGCAAGTGATACCTCAATCATAGTGAGGAAGATCGTGAAGAAAGACTTTCAACAAAAAGGAGTTTCAGCATCAAAGATTCAGAGAAAGAGATCCAGGTTCAGATATTGATAATGCTCTGCTACAGAAAGGAATCAAGGGCTAGATATCTAAACGGAAGGAGTCATTATATTCCGCTGCACCCACTGTAAGGTTTCCTAAACTTTATATGTGTTTATTTCATCGTTTTAGAAAGTTCATATTTAGGGTGTTAATAAACATACTTGTGAGTAGATCTAAGATCCTGGTAAAATAATTTCTAACACTTGCTTCGTGGACGACACACTAGCTATGGTTTGATTTTAGGGTCTGAAGGGTACTCCGATCCACTCAAATCAATTAAGAAACACCTTGTATACTTGAGTTAGTGCTAAAGACTATTGGAATTACTTTTACTAAAATCTTATTTATTATAACAAATTCTAATATTTAGTCTAAATGTTACACATCATGCATGCATACTAGAATAGAATTTAAACACACACTACTACAAATATCAGAATTCGCGACTGTCCAAAAAACGATTTTTTTCGGGGACCGTTGCTCAAAAAATTAAGTAACTATTTAAAACCTTCGGGAAAAATTTAGTACTCCCAACAGTTTAAAATTGTAGTAAACAAAATAAGCGACATTTTTTAATAAAATGTAATTTTTTAATGGACCTTTATAGGCGATGGTTTAAAACCGTCGCCTATACTGTAGGCGACTGTTTAAAACTGTCGCCTATAGTATAGGCGACGGTTTTAAACCGTCGCCTATAAGGGTCCATTAAAAAATCATCACCTACTTCTTGCCACATTTTCCACGTCCCCACCTACTTTTTTTCTATTTCGCACATGCCTACCTATATCTTCTCCATTTCCCACACCCTAAAACGAAAATCTTAACTCCCCAACATCCCACCCACGCCTCTGCACCATCGCCCTCCTCTCTCGCCGTCTTCCTCCCTCTCTCGATCTCCATTTCTTCTTGTCTCTCTCGTCCATCGATCTCCACCCACCCCTCCTCCCGTCGGTCTCTCTCTACTCTTCGTCGCATACGTCGGACCAACACCACCTCCCGTCGTTGCCCTCTCATCTTCGTCTCATACGTCGGACCACCACAACCTCCTGTCCGTCTCCCTCTCTCTCTTTCTCTCTCTCCAAGCTCGGTATAAATATATTTATTTATTTATATACTTTTTTATTTATTATATATATTTATTTTATTATTGTATAAATTTAATGTGTTTTAAAGTTAGTTGTTATTGTAACAAAATTAATTAGTTATTTTATTTTAATTTAGGTAAAATTATAAAGTTAATGGAGGAAAAAAATGGGGGAAAATATAGATTTTTCTACCATTATTGGCAGAAACATCTGTATTTTTTTTTTTTTTTTACATTCCCGACGGTTTAAATTTATCGCCTATAACAGGGTATAGGTGATGGTTTAAAACCGTGCCCTATATAAACCGTCGCCTATAGTATAGGGCACTGTTTAAAACCGTCGCCTATACCTAGTTATAGGCGACGATTTTAAACCGTCGGGAAACCCACATTAGCGACAGTTTTGAACTGTCGCCTATTATGCCCATTTTACGACGGTCGTATAGGCGACGATAATAGAAACTGACGGGAATACTTTAAATGACTATTTAAAAATGCAGGAAAATCTATTTTTGTAGTAGTGACATTAAGTATAAGAATACTTACCGCGGTAACGTGGTAAAATAAAGACTCCACCCTTCAAATTTTCTAACCCTTGCATCATTTATATACGAGGGTATAATCAAGAACTTCAATTGATCTTCAAATCTCTTAAATGTAACTTAATTCTTTATAGTCTTCCTCAGTGTCTTAGGTATCAATGTACATTAGAGTGGACAATACTCAATTCACAAGTGTTGGGCGAATTTTGAGAGAGGAATAGGGTTGAGGTTTTTCCCTACTATAGAGAAAGCTAGGGTTTAAGAGACTTTTAATTTTCTAACAAACAAAACATAATAAATGAGTCTATTCTCGAACTCTAATTAATGTTAGATAGATTTTGCCCAGATTTTATTTACTAACACGTATTTCAATAAATAATCTAATTATTGAACTACCTAGAACATGTTTTCTGAAAAATAAATTAACCACCTTGTGTTATTCGTGTTTCAGAAGAGGTGACACATGGCCCTTGCGGAGGCCCACTAAGAGAATTGGGCCTATCACGTAGCCCATGGGAGATGAACAAACCGACCCACTTTCTAAAAAGTGGATAAACTTGGAAGAATGTTCATGAAATTTCTCAAACATTTTAAATTTCTTTGCATAAGGTAAAATCTAGAGTGATCGTCTTAAGAACACGAAAACTCATATCCACCCCTGAATGTACATTCATATATTCGAATATAGATGATCTTACTTTCAAGTAGATATTAGCATATTTACTCTTTGCAAAGAATCATCTTGTCAAAACCACTACGAATTACAAGATGCAAATGCCATAGATATACATAAGAATGTGGTTGTGGTCTTTTGATGACTTAGGTCTAGTTACAATAAAGAGTTCTTAGAATAGTCCAAGTGGGTTCTGGTCACAGAATACGAAACTCATATTTCATACATTAACATTTAGTTTGAATCCATTGACAGAAAATGGATATTAAAAACTTGTGAAAGTCATACTGTATTGTCCAATATATTCTGGGAAACTGAAATAAAAATTTCTATTTGGAATCTAAAATTTAAAGTCAAAGAGTTAAATTTATACCAAATATACAATGAGTGATTATTCTCTCTTGGACCACCACTACTAATCTAACTCTAGGTTTATATTGCCTTAAATTAGCACATACAAGTAGGAGATTTCTAAGATCGAAGATTCATATCTTTTCGGGATAGAATGTCGGGAATATTGTCATCTGCGCCATTCAATTTCATAATAAAAATTAGAGTGACATCATAAGCAGATGATTTATAAACTATTCATCCAATGATATATTATTTAAGCAAATTCTAAATGAAAATGCTAAGAGGAAAAAATACAGGATAATTTTGAATAAAATAAGAATCCAACGATGTCCCGGTAGGCGAGAGTTAAAGTCATTCTTATTTGATAAACTCTTCATTGTTTCATATTGTAAACACTAGTCTAAGTTGTCATCTTTGGATGAACAACAAGATGTTGCATTTACAAATATTTATCTATCGAGATCTAACACTATTATGTGTGTCTAATGGATGAAAATTCTTTGGGATTTGTCCCATTAAAACAACAAATTAAGTTAGACCAACAATGAAGACTCAAAATTTATAACTACAATTAATAACAGAAAACAACATGGTTCAAAATAAATTCATACACAATTCAGAAATCATTAAGCATTTAGCAAATAACAAAGACATATGAAAATACAAAATAAGCACATCTTAAATAATTTCCAAGATTTCCAACAAACTAATACAGTGTCCCAGTAGGCGAGAGTCAAAGTAATCATTCATTGAATAGAGTAGTCAATTCATCTAAAATGGACACCATTCTAGCAAACTTTTATTCGATCAAAACAAGAATCCAATGTTGTCCCGGTAGGCGACAGTCAAGGTTATTCTTATTTTATGAGCTTCTACCATTGTTTCATTCTTCGTAAATTTATCTCTAAGTAGTCACCATAGGGGAGAGTCTAATAGAGACAAAAACTGACAAAATACTCATCTTTCGAGATCTTTACGGTGTTAATTGCTTCAATGAATAACCATCCATAAGGGGGACGAAGTCTAGCGTCTCGAGGTTATATTGAAAACGATTAACCATGTAGGACCAACAATGGAGCGAATATCCTTATAACTAAAGCTCATTATTTTAAAGAATTGTATTTTCATTTGATACTTATTTTGATCTATTTATTTTAATATATATATTTATTTATTTAATTAAAATTACTAATTTAGATGACTCTAAATATAAATTTTAATTTAATATTTATAAAATTATAGCCTAAGAAGTTTTGAAAGATAAAAATTTAATTTCCATCCTTAGTATTTATTTTTCAATAAATATTCCAATAAATATTATGAAAATTACTTAAATTAACTTGGTCCAAAATTAATAAGAAAATAAATTTTCAACTCAAATATAATTTTCTACAAATATATATATATGATAAAATTCGAAATCCAATGTATTTAAAAATAATACATTTTCGAAATTCACATTAAAATAAAATAAAACTGAAAAAATTATTCTAATTTATGTTGCTCTAAAATTAAATAAATTAATTTTCAACATAAATATAATTTTCCTATTTAATTAAATCTCTTAAGAAAAATATCAAATATTTAAGTGTCTAGAATAAAATAAACTTAAATATTAATTTTCTTACTTAATTAAATATATCTAGAAAAATATCAAAAGTCTACCTAGAAAAAATATATCTAGATAATTCATAAACTAATTACTTATTTTCTAATTTGTTATCCCAAATTTGGCACTCTGACGTGGCATCACGAGAATGGTGACACGTGGACTCTACTTAGAGTATCTGTTCGGATCAACATGCCGAGCAGGATGCCTCGCTAGCATGTCCAAAATGGAATACTCAACGAGTTGTGCAGAATGAGCAACACTTAGCGAATTCAACTAAATGCATCGTGAGTTACCAGCTCAATCCCTGTAACTCAGGGATCAACTTACGTGGATGTGGCATACACACGATCCCACTATCAGTGTATTCAGCCTCAATCCCACGATCCTTGCATTCAGCATTGATCACACGATCTTTCTTGTAATATCCCAGAAAATAAATAATATTTAAATAGACATATTTTATTAAATATGTAATTACCTTGGAAACGAAGTAGGATTATGATCTTACTTAGGTAAATTGTTGAGAAATTATTTAATGAAGTACGTTATTTTTGGGCCCGGCAATGGCAATTTAGCTATGTGGTTAGTAATGTCACGACATTAATGAAAGAATTATTATGAGAATATCCCGGATTAAGTTAGAATTTTATTAGAATGTCGGATTGGGGAATTAGTAAAATTACCAAAATGCCCCTAGGGTTTTTTTAAAAAATTAATTATTATTTTTTTTAACTTAAGGAAAAGTGGTAGATTAGTAAATTTTGGTGCTGGACTTTTCTTTTTGTAGCTGCCTATTATTTTTAAAAAAAAAAATCAAAAAAACAAAACCACAAAACCCTATTTAAAAGTTTTCTTCCAAGGCAAGAAAGAACCAAAATTTTCAAACCTTCCTTTCTCCTCTTCCTTCGAGCAGCTGCAACCAGCCATTAGGGGGATTATTTTCTTCAGCCATCTCCTATTTTCAGAGCTAAACTCTAACTTCAAGCCAACCTTGAACCTTAAGGTAAGTTCTTCCTTATGTTTTGGTGCATTTTTAGGTTTCTAAGCTAGGTTTTGTTATTCTTTTTGGAAGTTTTTAGGGCTGTAGGTTTAGATGAGGTTTGGGTATGTTATCTTAGTTGAATTAGGTTTGTTGGTGTATGTTTAAATTAAATTCATGGCTGTTGAGATTGGTTTGTGAGTGAGGAAGCTAAAAGAATTTAGTTTTCTTCACTTGAGTGTATGATTTTAAGCTAGAGATTGAACTACTGTGTTTTGCAGCTTGGGTTATGCCATATTTATGTTATTATACTGTTCTGGAAAGTTTGGTTAGGTTTGGAGGAGTTTCGGTTCGAATTTGGTGAAGAGGAACTTTTGTTCCTGGTCTGCCAGAACCAGTCGACCGGTTGCTTACAGGGGAAAATTTTCGGGTTTGCTTCATGTTCAGTTTTGACCCGGGGAGTTGTGTACTATCTGTTTTAAATGAAATATGGGATGCTTGACCTAATTTGGGGTTGTTGGGAGTTAGGTTATGTTTGATTTCAAAACTAGGGTTTTAATCCGGAATTTTGAGTTAAGGTATTTATTGTGTTTCAATTGTCGTGACATAGGACCGGGATTGCCTAGCTTGTTTTTCCACTCAGGTCGGCCATACTCTTGACTTCTGAATTAAGGTAAGAAAAGTGGTAAGCACCGTATGTGGTTAAAGTTTATTGGTTGAATGGAAGTGATCTTGATTATTATCAAGATTTTTATTAAATATTTAATAAGCCTAGGTTATGACCTAGGGTTGGAAACGGTTATTACCGTTATGAGTAATTACTCTTGAAACCGCGGTTAGGTTTCTTACTTATCGTTTGCTTTATCGGGCAACGATAGTGACATATTCAGCTCGTAAGTGACGAGTGGTAAAAGGGGTACTCTATTAAGTACCAGGACTGTGTAATGTTTAAAGGAATGCTTATTATATTCTATAGTGAGTAAACATGATGGCATGAGATTAAGTTGATAATCATTTTCTTTCAGTTATTGTTTTGATCACTTTCTTGCTGAGTCTCTGTGACTCACGGGTGCTTTATGATGCAGGTAAAGGGAAGGCTAAAGTTGAGCAACCATGAGTTTGTGGTCGCAGCAGCAATGTACATACCAGCCGCGGTGGCACGACCAAGTAAACAGGATGCTCTATTTTGATTATATTTTGGTAATATAAAGTTTATGTGTAAAATACTTTGAAACCAGTTTGTGAACATTTTGAAAACAGGAGAACCCCGTAGTCCATATTACTTATCTTTTGTTAAAAAGTTTTAAAAGTTGAATTTTAATTTGATTACCCACACTTTTAGTATAGTTACATATTATATGAATATCAGTATTTTATTAAATTGCACACACGTGGCGTCCCTGTTGGACAGGGCGTTACAACATGGTATCAGAGCGCCAAGGTTTTTAGATCCTGAAGACTGGTTTGATATGTACATTGGCTGCAAGGACCTGATCGACTCATTGTTTAGTAAGCTTAAAGTTAAAAGATAGCTTGTCAATTTTATGATTACTTGATTATTAGAATTATGTTGATATTGGAATGGTGTGGGCAGAATTATAATATATTGGAATACTTATCAGTATTGTTATTACCTGGAATGTGATCGCAAGTGTATAGTTATGCACCCGAGGCGGACTGGTAGGGGTACCCGCGAGCTAGCTGGGCTCGGGGCTGCCGGTGAGAGTGAGAACCCTCTACCACCACCTAACTGGGAAGAGTTATACGCTGCAATGCAAGAGACTATTCGGCAGCAGGGTGAGCAAATCAGAGAATTAAGAGAGCAGCGAGCTGAGCCTGCTCTAAACCTTAATCCTGATCCTCCGGCACCTCTGGTAGTGCCACCAGATGCAGGGAATCGTTTGGAACCATTGTATGAGCGGTTCAGGAAGTAGAACCCGCCAGTGTTTGAGGGTGGTGCTAATCCACTCAAGGCGGAGCAATGGATGAGTATGATAACATCCATTTTTGATTTTATGCGAGTTGAAGATAATGACCGGGTCAGGTGTGCTAGTTATATGCTACGAGATGATGCCCGTATTTGGTGGGAGATTGTATCTCAGGGCCATGATCTGAATAACATGACCTGGGAAACCTTTAGGGCCTTATTTTATGAGAAGTATTATAATGAGTCTATTAAGGCAGCAAAGGCAGAAGAGTTTATACGGTTAACTCAGGGTAGTATGACCGTAATGACGAGTATGCTACTAAGTTTGATCGGCGGCAAAGTTTGCCTCGGATGAGGTGGCTACGAAGGCATTAGGAAAGCAAAGTTCATTCGGGGGCTGGATGAACACATCGCCCGGGACGTGATTGTTGCTTCTAAACAACCGGGGATTGCCCGAACTTATGCTCAGATAGTTGAACAGGCCCTAGTTTCTGAGGGTGCAGAAGCTCAGATACAAAAGAAAAATATTGCCAGAAGAGATTCATGGAAGCAAGCAGCAGGTGTTGGTTCTGGTAGGGGTATTGATCCCGGTGACCGCAAGAAAAGACCTAGTGAATCATTAGCGGCAGGTCCAAACAAAAGATTCTAGGGTAACCAAGGTTTCCGTCGTAGTGGAAACGAAAACTGGCGGACTTTTCCTGAATGTCCGAGGTGTAAAAAGCATCACCTGGGCGAGTGTCAGGCCAGGGCCTGTTTCCACTGTGGAATGGTGGGTCATATGAAGAGAAATTGTCCACAATTGCTGCGGGTAGAGCAAAAGAAGGATTATACACCCGCTCCTGCCCGAGTGTTTGCCCTGACTCAAGCTGAGGCTGATGCTGGTCCTTCTACTGTGACAGGTCAGCTTTCTGTTGCTGGTACTTTATTGACTGTGCTAATTGATTCTAGAGCGACGCATTCTTATATTTCAAGTAGAATAATTGAGAAGCTGAATAGAACTAGTGATGTGCTTTCTAGAGGTTTTGGAACCTTGCTGCCTACTGGGGAGTTGGTTATCTCCAGTAGGTGGGTTCGATCCCTTCCAGTATTTGTGGAAGGAAGAGAGTTATCAGTTGATCTGATAGAATTGAATCTGGAGGATTTTGATGTTATTTTGGGGATGGATTGGCTTGCTAAATACAACGCCACCATTGATTGTAAAAGAAAGATGGTAACTTTTCAGCCTGAGGGCGAGGACCCCTTTGTATTTGTGGGTAAGATGCAGGGATCTCGGATTCCCTTAATTTCAGCCCTTAAGGCAAGGGATTTGTTGTGTGAGGGGTTCATTGGTTTCTTAGCAAGTGTTGTGGATATTACCAGGGAACCACTAGCGGGACCGGAGCATGTCCCAGTGGTTCGAGAATTTCTGGATGTGTTCCCAGAAGAGTTACCAGGGTTTCCACCAAAACGTGAAATTGATTTTGAGATTGATCTAATACCAGGAGCTGAGCCTGTATCGAAAGCTCCCTACAGGATGGCACCTGCAGAGCTGAAAGAGTTAAAAGTTCATTACAGGGGATGATGGATTTAAAATTTACTAGACCTAGTACTTCACCTTGGGGTGCACCAGTTTTGTTTGTAAAAAAGAAAGATGGAATTTTACGAATGTGTATAGATTATCTGGAGTTAAACAAGTTGACAGTGAAGAACAAGTACCCTTTGCCAAGAATAGATGATTTATTTGATTAGCTGCAAGGTAAGACTGTCTTTTCCAAGATTGATCTTCGGTCTGGTTATCACCAACTAAAAGTTCGAGAGGAGGATATTCCCAAGATAGCTTTTCGGAATCGGTATGGTCATTATGAATTCCTGGTAATGTCCTTCGGATTAAGAAATGCCCCGACAGCATTTATGGACTTGATGAACCGAGTGTTCAAAGACTTTCTGGATGATTTTGTTATTGTCTTTATTGATGATATTCTAATTTATTCAGACTCGGAAGAGACTCACGAAAGACATCTTCAAATGGTATTACAACGTCTCAGGGAGCATAAGTTGTATGCCAAGTTTAAGAAATGTGAATTCTGGTTACCTCAGGTGAGTTTCTTGGGGCATGTGATAAGTAAAGATGGTATTTTAGTGGACCCAGTAAAGATCGAAGCAGTACGTTACTGGCCTCGGCCTAAGTCAGCAACTGAAGTTAGAAGTTTCCTGGGGTTAGCAGGGTATTATCGAAGATTTGTTGAGGGCTTTGCAAAGATTTCTACGCCTTTAACTGAATTGACCCGAAAGAATTGTAAGTTTGTTTGGATTGACAAGTGTGAAGGTAGTTTCCAGGAATTGAAGCAAAGGTTGATTACCGCTCCTGTGCTAACCTTACCAAAGAATGATGAAAATTTTGTGATTTATTGTGATGCATCCAAACAAGGGTTAGGTTGTGTTCTTATGCAGTCAGGAAAAGTGATTGCTTATGCATCTAGACAATTGAAGGAATATGAACAGCGGTATCCTACCCATGATATTGAATTGGCAGCAGTTGTCTTTGCACTAAAAGTTTGGCGTCACTATCTGTACGGTGAGAAGTGTGAAATTTATACAGATCACAAAAGCCTCAAGTACTTTTTCACTCAGAAGGATTTAAATATGAGGCAATGACGATGGTTAGAACTGGTCAAAGATTATGACTGCGAGATTCTCTACCACCCTGGTAAAGCAAATGTGGTAGCGGATGCTCTAAGTCGGAAAGGACCAGGGCAAGTTTGTGAACTAAAGGAAATCTCAGCAAAGTTGCCTGAGGATATGACGAGAGCGGGAATTGAATTTGTAATTGGAAAACTTGCTAATATCACCATACAGTCTGATCTATTGGAAAGAATTAGAGTAGCTCAACAAGATGATCTTGAGCTACAGGGACATAAGGAGAAGTTAGAGGCTGGATTGGCAAGAGACTTTTCGTGTTTATCTGATGGGTTGTTGGGATACAAGAACGGAGATACGTATACTTAGGTTGATAAAGAAATCAGACAGGAGATTCTTGATGAACCTCATACTACACCGTACTCCTTACACCCGGGAACAACCAAGATGTATCATGATGTGAAAGCTTTATACTGGTGGCGGGGTATGAAGAGGGATATTGTTGAATATGTGTCAAAATGCTTAACCTGTCAACAAATTAAAGCAGAACATCAAAGGCCGGCAGGTTTGCTTCAACCTCTAAAGATTCCTGAATGGAAATGGGAAGACATCACCATGGATTCTGTAGTGGGATTGCCCAGAATAGTAGGGTATTATGATTCTATTTGGGTGATAGTGGATCGATATACGAAGTCTGCTCACTTTCTCCCGGTGAGGACAACGTATACAGTGGATCAATATGCTGATTTGTATATCAAGGAGATAGTTCGACTTCACGGTGCCCCAAAGTCGATAGTTTCAGATCGAGATCCAAAATTTACATCCAAATTCTGGGAAAGTTTATAGCAAGCAATGGGTACTAAGTTGAAATTCAGTACAGCTTTTCATCCTCAAACCGATGGTCAATCTGAAAGGACTATCCAAATACTTGATGATATGTTGAGGGCATGTGTAATGGACTTTGAAGGTTCTTAGAACAAGTACCTACCTCTGATTGGGTTTTCTTATAACAATAGTTATCAGAGTACCATTGGCATGGCTCCGTATGAGATGCTTTATGGAAGGAAATGTCGATCACCTATTCACTGGGATGAGGCTGGTGAACGTAGGTACCTTGGACCTGAAGCTGTCCAAAGAACAAGCGAGGCTATTGCAAAGATTCGAGCTCGTATGCTTGCTTCCCAAAATAGACAGAAAAGCTACGCAGATCCAAAGCGTAGAGATGTTGAATTCCAAGTTGGGGATTTTGTTTTTCTTCGGGTATCCCCAATGAAAGGAATTCGAAGGTTCGGGAAGAAAGGAAAGTTGAGTCCCAGATTTATTGGTCCATTTGAGTTTCTTGAGAAAGTAGGTTAGGTAGCTTATCGGTTGGCTCTACATCCTGCTTTATTTGGGGTTCATAACGTGTTTCATGTCTCGATGCTTCGGAAATATGTATCTGATACAACTCATATTTTAAGTTATGAAGACATTGAGCTTCAAACCGACCTGTCATATGAAGAACAACCAGTACAGATCTTAGACAGGAAAGAAAAGGTGCTGCGGAACAAGACTATTCCGCTAGTTAAAGTGTTGTGGCGGAACAACAAAGTTGAAGAAGCGACTTGGGAGTTAGAGTCGCAGATGCGGGAGTTGTATCCCGAGCTTTTCAGGTAAATTTCGAGGACGAAATTCCTATAAGTGGGGGATAGTTGTAATATCCCAGAAAATAAATAATATTTAAATAGACATATTTTATTAAATATGTAATTACTTTGGAAACGAAGTAGGATTATGATCTTACTTAGGTAAATTGTTGAGAAATTATTTAATGAAGTACGTTATTTTCAGGCCCGACAATTGTGGAAATTTAGCTATGTGGTTAGTAATGTCACGACATTAATGAAAGAATTATTTTGAGAATATCCCGGATTAAGTTAGAATTTTATTAGAATGTCGGATTGGGGAATTAGTAAAATTACCAAAATGCCCCTAGGGTTTTTTTTTAAAATTAATTATTATTTTTTTAACTTAAGGAAGAGGGGTAGATTAGTAAATTTTGGTGCTGGACTTTTCTTTTTGTGGCTGCCTATTATTTAAAAAAAAAAAAAGACAAAAAAACAAAAAAACAAAACCCTATTTAAAAGTTTTCTTCCAAGGCAAGAAAGAACCAAAATTTTCAAACCTTCCTTTCCCCACTTCCTTTGAGCAGCTGCAACCAGCAATAAGGGGGATTATTTTCTTCAGCCATCTCCTATTTTCAGAGCTAAACTCTAACTTCAAGCCAACCTTGAACCTTAAGGTAAGTTCTTCCTTATGTTTTGGTGCATTTTTAGGTTTCTAAGCTAGGTTTTGTTATTCTTTTTGGAAGTTTTCAGGGTTGTAGGTTTAGATGCGGTTTAGGTATGTTATCTTAGTTGAATTAGGTCTGTTGGTGTATGTTTAAATTAAATTCATGGCTGTTGAGATTGGTTTGTGAGTGAGGAAGCTAAAAGAATTTAGTTTTCTTCACTTGAGTGTATGATTTTAAGCTAGAGATTGAACTACTGTGTTTTGCAGCTTGGGTTATGCCATATTTATGTTATTATACTGTTCTGGAAAGTTTGGTTAGGTTTGGAGGAGTTTTGGTTCGAATTTGGTGAAGAGGAACTTTTGTTCCTGGTCTGCCAGAACCGGTCGACCGGTTGGTTATGGTGTACCAAAACCGGTCGACCAGTTGCTTGCAGGGGAAATTTTTCGGGTTTGCTTCATGTTCAGTTTTGACCCGGGGAGTTGTGTACTATCTGTTTTAAATTAAATATGGGATGCTTGACCTAATTTAGGGTTGTTGGGAGTTAGGTTATGTTTGATTTCTAAACTAGGGTTTTAATCCGGAATTTTGAGTTAAGGTATTTATTTTGTTTCAATTGTCGTGACATAGGATCGGGATTGCCTAGCTTGTTTTTCCACTCACGTCGGCCATACTCTTGACTTCTGAATTAAGGTAAGAAAAGTGGTAACCACCGTATGTGGTTAAAGTTTATTGGTTGAATGGAAGTGATCTTGATTATTATAAAGATTTTTATTAAATATTTAATAAGCCTAGGTTATGACCTAGGGTTTGAAACGGTTATTACCGTTATGAGTAATTACTCTTGAAACCGCGGTTAGGTTTCTTACTTATCGTTTGCTTTATCGGGCAACGATAGAGACATATTCAGCTCGTAAGTGACGAGTGGTAAAAGGGGTGCTCTATTAGGTACGAGGACTTTGTAATGTTTAAAGGAATGCTTATTATATTGTATAGTGAGTAAACATGATGGCATGAGATTAAGTTGATAATCATTTTCTTTCAGTTATTGTTTTGATCACTTTCTTTCTGAGTCTCTGTGACTCACGGGTGCTTTATGGTGCAGGTAAAGGGAAGGCTAAAGTTGAGCAACCATGAGTTTGTGGTCGCAGCAGCAATGTACATACCAGCCGCGGTGGCACGACCCAGTAAACAGGATGCTCTATTTTGATTATATTTTGGAAATATAAAGTTTATGTGTAAAATACTTTGAAACCAGTTTGTGAACATTTTGAAAACAGGGGAACCCCGTAGTCCATATTACTTATCTTTTGTTAAAAAGTTTTAAAAGTTGAATTTGAATTTGATTACCCACACTTTTAGTATAATTACATATTATATGAATATCAGTATTTTATTAAATTGCACACACGTGGCGTCCCTGTTGGACAGGGCGTTACATTTCTGTTTATGCGCATTGTAACGAGAGGGGAAACTCTTCCTCCTCAAGTTTCCTACCCTATAAATAGTGAGGAATGTTCACTGGGCAGAGGACGGAAAAATTGTACGCCGAAACGCTATAAGCTAAGGCTATCTAAGAATTATATATTGAGAGATATTATTGTAAGAGCTATAAGAAAATGAATCTTCTTCCTTATTCTTAAGTCAATACAACTAACAAGGATTAGGCTATTACCGAACTGCTCGAGGCTGAACCTCTATAAAATTTCTATGTCTTATTATTGCTTTACTATATATTCTTATTACGACATATTGTTTATCGCTCATTGAAAGACTCATTGTCGTTGGCTAAAAGCGAAGTCAACATTTTGGTGCTTTCAATGAGAGAAGAATCACAGATCGCTCTTTCGACACGATGGTACAAACTCGTAGAGGCCTGTCCGACCCAGGAAACTCACAGACGCTGGATCCGACGTTGCAAGACCCAGGGAGTTCAAGGGTTCCACCCGCTGTCAATCCTGGACAGATGGGAAACGTGGTGAATGGTGAGACAACTCCTTTTGCTGAAACTGCGCCTGGTGTGCAAGAGACTAGAAACAATGGTTCCGCACACAGCCAGGGTGTTCATAACACGACTGTTACACCAGGCATCAACGCACAAACGACCATCGAAGACGCAACCGAATTGCAAAACCTCCGCGCTGCACTCGGACTCATGCAGGGTCACAACAATACCTTGCATCACAATCATGAGGAATTACGTGCCGCAGTAAACCTCGCATTTGACGAACAAAGGCTTATGTTCGCCGAGTAGAGGGACAAAGAGATGGAGGCATTAAGGGCTCACCATGCAGAAATCGAAGGTCGTAGTCGGCAAGCCACTGTGCTGATACGAACAGCCTATCAGACTGTAGGCCAGCAAACACCGAGTGTCATTCCCCTAGGAGAGACCGAGGATGACCCAACAGTGAATGCTTCCCAGACAACCAACAGTCAGCCGTTCAATCCCCAGTCACGAGTTCCACTCGTGGGCCAATAGGTAGGCGGACAGACCTTGTCCGGGAATTCATCTGGAGGGGTCATGCTCGACGGATCCACGAAAAATAATGGTGCCATCCCACCTGCCAACCAAGCGAACCAATCGCTAAGGCAGCTAGGTTCTTCTGTGTTCGATAGGTTGGGATCAACCCATGACCTAAGGGACGACCTAAAAAGAAGGAGGGGAATAGACGACCAGAATACTACAACGAACGTGAAGTTCGGAGCCCATACTCAAATCCCCGCTTAGAAAGACGCTGACGTAATCCAACCCGACCAGAATGCCAATCAAGTCAGCCCACCCGTACAGGCCCAGCTCGGCGAACTGACGAATATGTTTCATGGCATGGTCGGGCAGCGTAATAACGATCTTCAGTTAGACCGTGCACGCAGAACTCCTTTCTCACCAGAGATCAATCTCCTACCATTACCTCACAAGTTCAAGATGCCAACGTGGAAGATGTACACTGGGGGAGAAGATCCTCTTTCCCATCTCAAGTATTTTGAGATGCAAATGGATTTACAAGGGGTACGAGGAGACGTATGTTGCAGAATCTTCCCTGCCACTATGTCGGAGGCTGCTCATCAATGGTATTTCAAGTTGGCTCCTAGAAAGTTTAGTTCATGGAAAACCTTCTCTTCGAAATTCCATGCACAATTCTCTTCCTCACGCCAACTCCCATTGCATCTGGTAGATTTGGTCGAAGTAAAACAGCGACCAAGCGAGCCACTCTGGGCATACATCAGTAGATTCATGACGGAAGCGACCAAGGTATCACGAGTAACCGAGGATGGAAAGTTATCTGCGATACTGGGGGGCATTGAAGTCCTTGGCGAACTGTGGAAGGACATAAGGAAAAACGGACCGGTCGACTCAATGAGTGATTCCCTTGACCGGGCCGAAGGTTTCATCAAGCTCGAAGAAGCCATTCAGCGAGCAGAAGGTGAGCAAAAGTCGAACAAAACGAAGGTTCCTTCTACCGGAACAACCGCCCAGCTTCCCCAATACTCCAGCAATTCAAGTGGCAAGCGCTCAGGCAACAACCACAAGCAAGGAAACGGGAAGAAGGGGAAGTTCAACGAAAAACCCGGACAGACTCCCCGTGATCGCGCCAAACACACTGCATTCACTTTCTTAACTGAAGATATGGAAAGTGTGTACATAGCGACTCAGTCGCTAATTCCGTACAAGAAGCCCAGGCCCATGAAGAAAGATACCAGCAAAAGGGACATGATAAAGTTTTGTCAGTTCCATGGAGATTACGGCCACAACACCAATGAATGCTTCAACTTGAAGCGGGAAATAAAACTTTTGATCAACAAAAACAACCCGCACCTACAGAAGTATGTCAAGGCCAACCAAGGTCAGAACAACAAGGACCTGATGCCTCCGCCAATAGATGGACACTTGCAAGTCATCAGTGGAGGCCCGCACATCGCTGGAGACACGGGCAAAGCTGGAGAAAGATATGCCCGAACAGCTCAATATGAGCAAGAAGAAGTCATCCTGGCCGTGGAAGAAAGGAAGCCCAAAGTTCCACGCGCAAGAAAGCCAACTATAACATTCAACGATGAAGATGCTGTCCAGATAAGATTTCCGCACAACGACCCGCTAGTCGTGGAAGTCCAGATAGCAAACAAAATGGTGTCCAGAACCATGATCGATAATGGGGCTTCTTTAAATATCTTGTTTAAAACTGCTTACGAGAAGATGGGTCTCCAGCTCAAGGATTTAACTCCATGCCTTCAGCCCGTCTATGGTTTCTCTGGCCAAGGAGTTGCGCCTCTAGGACAAATCCGGCTACCCCTCAAAGTTGGACAAGCTCCGACGAGCATAACTATCATGGCACAATTCCTCATATTGGATGTTCCTTCATCCTTTAACGTAATGCTAGGTCGACCAGCCTTGTATGACTTAAAAGCTGTCACATCAATATTCCACTCGTGCTTGAAGTTCCCAACCAAAAACGGTGTAGGGTGTCTTAGAGGGAATCAGTAATCTGCTCGGGAATGTTACAACCTTGCAGTGGCCAAGGCTAAGAAGGAAGTGTCTTCCAGCGAGAGCCCGGACAAGGGAATAAATATTCCCAAGTAGGAAACTTCCCAAGGCGAGGATGAAGATGTAGATCCTCGACTTGGGGACCCAAGCAGCAATGTTGGCCCTGTGGAAGAATTAGAAGAGATCGAAATCGATCCAGCTATCCCAGCCAGAAAGCTACAAATTGGAAAGGGTTTGTTGCTCGAAGTAAAATCGGAATTGATAAAATTTCTGAGAGCAAACCTAGATGTTTTCGCCTGGTCACATGCGGATATGGTCGGAATCGATCCTTCTATTATTTCGCACGTCCTGAATATCGATCCTAACATCCGGCCAGTTCAGCAAAAATGAAGATTCTTTGGATAAAGAACGAGCAAGAGTCTCGAAAGAAGAAGTTGAAAAGCTACGCAACAACTTCATCATTGAAGCCTTTTACCCAGCTTGGGATGCAAACCCCGTACTCGTGCCTAAGCCGAACAAGAAATGGCGAGTCTGTATTGACTTCACAGACCTCAACAAAGCGTGCCCTAAAGACCGTTTCCCACTTCCAAGAATCGATCATCTCGTCGATGCAACAGCCGAGCACGAAATATTAAGCTTCATGGATGCTTATTCAGGCTACAATCAAATCAAGATGCATCCACAAGACCAAGAACATACAAGTTTCCGGACAGATATGGGTCTCTATTGTTACAAAGTCATGTCGTTTGGTCTTAAAAACGCCAGAGCTACATACCAAAGATCGGTCAACAAGATGTTTAAAGATCAGATTGGCAGAAATATGGAAGTGTACGTGGATGATATGCTCGTCAAATCCTGAAAGGATGGGGGGCACATAGACGACATGGACGAATCTTTCAAAGTCCTCAGGAAATACAATATGAAACTAAATCCCCTAAAACTCTCCTTCAGAGTCAGCTCGGGAAAGTTTCTAGGCTTCATCGTCAATGCTCGAGGAATTGAAGCCAATCCAAAAAAAAACCAAAGAGGTACAAAGCCTAACTGGTCGAATCGCCGCACTTAGCAGATTCGTGTCAAAATCAACGGATAAATGTGTCCCATTCTTCAACATCCTGCGAGGAAACAAAAAGTTCGACTGGACAGAAGAATGTGAAAGAGCTTTTCAAGACCTAAAGGCACAGCTTGCAAAACCCCCCGTCCTTTCTAAACCTTTGGACGGTGAGGAACTGGGGATATACCTAGCAGTAACGGAGCATGCCATAAGCGTTGTACTAATCAGAAAAGAAGACGACGTGCAGCATCCAGTCTATTACATCAGTAAAAGACTCATCGAGGCTGAAGGCCGATATCCGTTGACGGAAAAGCTCGCCTATTGCCTCATCTTAGCAACAAGAAAGCTAAGACCTTACTTTCAAGCTCATCCTATTCGGGTGTACACCGACCAACCACTACGACAAATACTGCAAAAGCCAGATGCCTCTAGACGGTTACTCAAGTGGGCGGTGGAATTGGGGTAGTACGAAATCAACTTCCAACCCCGAACAGCTGTCAAAGGCCAAGCCTTGGCCAACTTTGTGGTGGAATGCACAGGAAAAACTGAAAGCATCCCAGAAGGTGATCTCGAGTCAACACCACAGCCGAGCAACACTGAAAACAAGCCAACCTGGAAGCTACATGTGGATCGGTCAGCCACAGATCATCTATCCGGTGCAGGAATCGCCCTTGTCACACTTGGGGGCAACACCTGCATGCAGCGGTCAAATTCGGATTTAAAGCCTCCAACAACGAGGCCGAATACGAAGCCCTAATCGCAGGACTCAAACTAGCGAAGGAGATGAAGGTCAAACACATCGAGATCTGCAGTGACTCACAGCTAGTGGTAAATCATGTATCTGGCGAATACGAGGCTCGGGGAGAAAAAATGATAGCATATTTGAGCAAAATACATGATCTGCTCGCACAATTCAAAAGCTATAGCCTCAGGCAAATTCCAAGAGAAGAAAATACAACAGCTGATGCACTAGCCCGATTGGCGAGCAGCAATATAAGTGACAAGGCGAACTTGGTCCCGATCCAGTTTCTTGAAGAGCCTACCATCACCGGCACGAAAGAAATCGAAATGATCGATACATCTCCGAACTGGATGACGCTAATAGCAGCCTATCTCAACTCTGGGGAACTCCTAGATAACCGTAATGAAGCTCGGAAAATGAGAAGAAAGGCAGCACAGTACATCATCGTAGACAGGATCATGTACAAAAGAGGATTCTCAATACCTTTACTCAGATGCGTCACACAAAATGAAGTTGCACGGCTTCTATATGAAGTTCACGACGTATTCTGTGGAAATCATGCAGCCGGACAGAGCTTATTAAAGAAAATTCTAAGGCAAGGCTACTTCTGGCCAACGATGATTAAAGATTCAAAAGCTTATGTCAAGAAGTGCGACAAATTCCAGAGATTTTCAAAGATACCAGGACTCCGCCCAACGAGCTGACACAAATGCAAAGTCCGTGGCCCTTTGCCATCTGGGGAATTGACCTAATCGGACAGTTACCTAAAGGTAAAGGCGGAGTATAGTACGCAGTGGTAGCAGTCGACTACTTTACTAAGTGGACTGAAGCCGAACCACTCGCGACTATCACATCAAAGAAGGTTCAAGACTTTATAGTGAAGAACATCATATGCCGGTTCGGACTACCATACAAAATAGTTTCGGACAACGGCGAGCAGTTTGACAGTCAATCTTTCACTGATTTCTGTGTGAACCACGACATCATCAAAAGCTTCTCCGCAGTGGCACATCCCCAAGCAAACGGTCAAGTTGAAGCAGTCAACAAGACCTTGAAGGATACACTAAAGAAGAAACTTGAAGATGCCAAAGGAAATTGGCCGGAAGAACTCCCCGAAGTTCTATGGTCATACCGTACAACGAAAAAAAACAGCAACCGGTCAGACACCATTTTTAATGGCGTACGGTTATGAAGCTATGCTGCCCGTCGAACTCGAGCCACCATCCCACAGAAGGTTGACGTACGATCAAGGTACCAACCACATATTCCTTGCAGAATCACTTGATGAAATCGAAGAAAAACGAGCAACTGCAAACTTAAAGTTGGTAGCTCATCAACAAAAAGTAGCTCGGTATTTCAACAAACAAGTGAAAGCTCGGAAATTCTTTGTGGGAGATATGGTCCTAAGAAGGGTATTCCTAAACACCAAAGACAGCACGTCAGGCGTACTAGGACCCAACTGGGGAGGACCATACCAGGTGGTCGAAGCTCTCGACTCCAGAGCATACAAACTGGGTAAGTATGACGAAAAAATGCAACTCATTCTAGTACCATGATATTGGAATGGAGAACATTGAAGGAAATACTACCAATGAGTACTCAGGTCGGGTAGACCACTTCAAAGTACTCAGGTCAAATAGACCATTTCAAAGTACTCAAGTTGGGTAGACCACATTAAAGTACTATTGAATATTCGCTTCTAAGTGAATGGCCTCTTGGGCAGACTACGCGCAAAGGCTTCAGAAACAAAAGTACTCAGGTCGGGTAGACCACTTTAAAGTATAGTTTCTTATTTGTTTTATGTCATGTTAAGCTAAAAAGATCATATTAGATCACTAGCTCTGATGTAAGCGAATGAGCAACACTTAGCGAATTCAACTAAACGCATCGTGAGTCACCAGCTCAATCCCTATAACTCAGGGATCAACTTACGTGGATGTGGCATACACACGATCCCACTATCAGTGTATTCAGCCTCAATCCCACGATCCTTGCATTTAGCATTGATCACACGATCTTTCCGTTTATGCGCATTGTAACGAGAGGGGAAACTCTTCCTCCTCAAGTTTCATGCGCTATAAATAGTGAGGAATGTTCACTGGGCAGAGGACGAAAAAATTGTACGCCGAAACGCTATAAGCTAAGGCTATCTAAGAACTATATATTCAGAGATATTATTGTAAGAGCTATAAGAAAAGGAATCTTCTTCCTTATTCTTAAGTCAATACAACTAACGAGGATTAGGCTATTACCGAATTGCTCAGGGCTGAACCTCTATAAAATTTATGTGTCTTATTATTGCTTTACTATATATTCTTATTACGACATATCATTGATCGCTTATTAAAAGACTCATTGTCGTTGGCTAAAAGCGAAGTCAACATTTTGGTGCTTTCATTGAGAGAAGAATCACATATCGCTCTTTTGACACGATGGTACAAACTCGTAGAGGTCTGTCTAACCTAGCAAACTCACAGACGCTGGATCTGACGTTGCAGGACCCAGGGAGTTCAAGGGTTCCACCCGCTGTCAATCCTAGACAGACATGAAACGTGGTGAATGGTGAGATAACTCTTGTTGATGAAACTGCGCCTGGTGTGCAAGAGACCGGAAACAACAGTTCCGCACACAGCCATGGCTTTCATAACACGACTGTTCCACCAGGCATCAACGCCCAAATGACCATCGTAGACACAACCGAATTACAAAACCTCCGCGCTGCACTAGGACTCATGCAGGGTCACAACAATACCCTGCATCACGATCAGGAGGAATTACGTGCCGCAGTAAACCTCGCATTTGACGAATAGAGGCATATGTTCGCCGAGAAGAGGGACAAAGAGATAGAGGCATTAAGGGCTCACCATGCAGAAATTGAAGATCGTAGTCGGCAAGCCACTGTGCTGATACGAAGAGCCTATCAGACTGTAGGCCAGCAAACGTCGAGGGTCATTCCCCTGGGAGAAACCGAGGATGACCCAACGGTGAATGCTTCCCAGACAACCAACGGTCAGCCGTCCAATCCTCAGTCACGACGTGGGCCGAGAGGTAGGCGAACAGACCTTGTTCGGGAATTCATCTGGAGGGGTCATGCTCGACGGATCCACGCAAAATAATGGAGCCATCCCACCTACCAACAATATCTCTGAATATGAATTCTTAGATAACATTTCTTAGGTAAAAATCTTTCGACCCTTTGCCGAGTGAATATTCATCACTATTTATAGGGCTATGAACTTGGAGAGGAAATATTTCCCTTCTCGTTACAATGGATATAAGCAGAACGATTGCATGATAAATACAGAATACACTGATCGTAGGATTTGGACAGCTTGCCATATCTTTGCAATCTGATCCCCAAGTTATAAGGCTTTCTTTGATGACTCACGATGTGAAAACTGAATTCACTAAGTGTTGGTCGCTCTGCGCGGATTGCTCATCGCTTTGCTTCAGGCATGACTATGAGGCATCCTGTTCGGACTATACTCTCCGAGCAGTTACTCGAAGTTGATTCCATGTGTCACCATCATGTGATGCCACGTCAGAGTGCAAAAATTGGGATAACATTTGCCCCCCAAGTCTATACGGGACTTCCGAAGTTACGTGTAGACGTCATCTGAGCTGCTTCTGCATTTGGATGGGGACACGTGTCGAGCGCGTCTGTTCGAGACTTGATGTGAGGCTGACTGGGTGTCCCTTCAGTTTTCAGCTAATAAATGCTTTGACAATTAATATTTCAAAATCTGATTTTCTTTCTCCACTGTTGACGTTGCACTTGATTATTTTTTATTTACCATATTCACTTTTAAGGGGGAACCGAGGCATCTGAGGTTCTTTTGAAATGATTACCCCTTTTCGTTACTTGCCTATAAATACCAACAAGCATTTGTACACAAACTCATTCTCACCATCCTTCTTTTCTAAGTGAGTTCAGAGCGAAAAGAGAGGTTTTTGGCCTCAAGTTTGCTGAAGTGCGTTCATCGAAACTGCTCGTTGGTTTGACGTTACTTGAATCCAGACATCCGATTCTTGAGAAAGTTCTCAATTTCCTTTATGTTTATTTTTGCATGTTTACTTTTTGAATGCACGTTTGACTTTGTTGTAGAAAATATGTAGGAAACCCTAGGTTTAGAAACACTGTGATTCTTCTTTGTCATGGGTTCATGCGATTTTACATTCCATAATTCTTGCTTTCTGAATTGCATAATGTCTGTCTTTCATCTTGCTTATTCTAAGCTCCATGAAATTTTTTGCCCTAACTCGAGAAAATTTCAAACTTTCTAAGTTTTGACTTCTTGTTGAACATTCTTATTCTTTAATCTGTTGAGTACTCTTGGTCAACATATTTGCTTGTTTTATCTTTCGATATTCCAACCAAACACTCATCTTGTGTGTTGTCTTTTGTAGATGAACCCAAGTGAGTTTTGGGAGAGCGGACATCGAATCGACCAGGATTTGCTTCAACTATTGCACGAGGACCATCCTCGTCTCTATCCAGCCATAGAATGATGGCTCGTACTAAGAAAACAACGCGTATGGCCAACGCATCTGACTCTTAAGTGGCTCGGCATGCCACTTTGCCTAGCGCCGAACAGGATCCAGCCCTCTAGGAGGAGGGGGATCATGAAGGGGACGCTGAGGTTTAGGAGACTGAAGAGCAGGACGACATACGTCCTAGCAGTGCCTCCAAGGTGGAGGAAGAGCAAGAGGTTGAACCCCCAAACTACGGGGGATACAATGAGGCTGGGGAGCCAGTCGATGCTGATGGAGACGTCTTGGTTGAGGGTGTGGACTACGTTAGTGAGGAGCTTACTGCTGTGGTTCCTCACAGAAGGCAAGGTGCCTTGGGTGCCAGATGTGTGAGTCCTCTGCCCAGGGTTACTGTGCCTGCGGACTCTCAACCAGGGTGGCTACCTGGTCGAATTAGACTGCTACATTCCCGCCCACAATAATAGTGCTACAAACCTTGAAAAGGGGATGTGCGCTTGGTCGGGTGCTCATGCCCAGCAAGGGGCATTGTTGCCTTTGCACCAGTACTTCAAGAATGTGGCAGACTTCTTCGGCCTCTGCCCGGTCCAGCTCACTCCCAAGGGCATTAAGTATCTGTCTGCCCTCTTTGTCCTTTATGCCTCCCAAAAGAAAATAACTGAGTTGACTAAGGATCTCGAGGCTTCTCACCGACTTGAAGAGACCATCGAGACCTTATCTGCCGAAGTGAACAGCCTTCAAGATGAAAGGACATCCTGTCGAGTGATCCTGCGTCGATTAGAAGAGGAGAAGAAGTCTAAGGAGGAGGAGCTTACGGCTGAGGTAATGAGGCTGGGAGAGAAAGTTCATGCCCTGGAGACAGCCGGTCTTGAGCTCTTCTATGACTTTTGGAAGGCTAATCCTCAGGCAAACTTTGACTACTTGGGTGAAGCCAAAGACATGTACCCCGAGTTCTGTGCTTCCCAAGTGGCTTATGGTGAAACTGAGGCGGCTGCTTTTACCTCTGGCCAGAATGCTGTTATACCTCCCGTTCAAACAACAGATCCTCCAGCTCCTGCCGGCCCAGAAGATCAAAATGTTGATATATCTTTTTCGGCCATAAGGCCTTTTCTAAGACATTATGACCGGTGACGCGATCTTTAAACTTGGAATTGTTTTTCATTTTACAGACAATGGGCTGACTGGGAACTTTTAATTCCGGTATTACGGGCTTTTTTTATCTTTAATGAATTTCATTCTCTATTTATAATCATCGTGCAATTGTTGCTGTTTTATCTTTACCAAATGCTTTGTACAGGTATAGGTTCCCCCAAAGTGACCAAG
The DNA here is from genome assembly GCF_029168945.1 of Cannabis sativa. Taxonomy (NCBI): domain Eukaryota; kingdom Viridiplantae; phylum Streptophyta; class Magnoliopsida; order Rosales; family Cannabaceae; genus Cannabis; species Cannabis sativa. Next base: position 86,959,316 of record NC_083602.1, read on the forward strand.
CAGACTTATGACTCTTGGTCACTTTTTTTTTACATGTATACTTTTTATCCATCGACCAAACCTTTTTTACAAGTATACTCTTGATTCTACTCTCAATGAAAGCACCAAAATATTGACATCGCTTTTAGCCAACGACAATGAGTCTTATTTAGTAAGCGATAAGTGTTTTATAGAAATCAATATATAGTAATGCAATGTAAAGACACAAGAATTTTATAGAGGTTCAGCTCCGAGCAGTTCGGTAATAGCCTAATCCTCGTTATTTGTATTGACTTAAGAACAAGGAGAAAAGTTCCTTTTCTTATAGCTCTTACAACAATATCTCTGAATATGAATTCTTAGATAATATTTCTTAGGTAGAATCTTTTGACCCTTTGCCCAGTGAATATTCATCACTATTTATAGGGCTATGAACTTGGAGAGGAAATATTTCCCTTCTCGTTACAGTAGATATAAGCACAAAAGATTGCATGATAAATACAGAATACACTGATCGTGGGATTTGGACAGCTTGTCATATCTCTGCAATCTGATCCCCAAGTTATAGGGATTTCTTTAATGACTCACGATGCTAAAATTGAATTCACTAAGTGTTGGTTGCTCTGAGCGGATTGTTGATCGCTTTGCTTCAGGCATGCCTATGAGGCATCCTGTTTGGACTGTACTCTCAGAGCGGATACTCGAAGTTGATTCCACGTGTCACCATCATGTGATGCCACGTCAGAGTGCAAAAATTGGGATAACACTAATTTAATATTTAAGAAAAATAATCTAATTTAAGTTGGTCCAAAATTAATTGAAAAATTAATTTTCAACTTAAATATATTTTCTAATTAATTAAATTTCATGAAATAGAAACAAACAATTAAGTATCTTGAATAAAGCCAACTTAATTTTTAATTCTATTTAAGTTCTAAGAAAAATATTCTAATTTAAGTTGGTCTAAAATTAATAAATAAATTAATTTTCAACTTCAATATATTTTGCTACTTAATTAAATATTAGAAAATATAAATTAGTTACTAGAAATTTCTATCTAGAATATTTTATTAAACTAAGTATATTTATTCTAAATTAAATTTAAAATAATCTAATGAAAAACTAATTCCATTTACTTCAAAATTAATAATGTTGTTAATTCAATTTTAATTAGGTTGAACTAGTATAATTAGCCTAATACAATTATTTAAATAAGGAAAATGGGCCTTCGCAATTGGGGTTGTTCATGTGAGGGAGGGCTGGGTTCAGTATGTCGTACCCACTACTAATGGCCCCTAACTCTCACACAAGGCCCAAAGCAGAGGAATTTAACCTTAATTAAATAATTTTTATTCATTGAATAAGTCCAATACTAATTGGGCCTAAATAAAACTATCATAGGTGACATTTTATTTTAGCACCCTGGTCCATTTAAATATCTAAAAATAAATGGCCTTCCTATATGCATCTAAGCCCAAAAGCAAACATATAGGCTTACACATGTCAAATTGATTTGGATGGGCCCTATCATGTTTCTAGGTTTTCACAGATGAAAGAAGTACAAAATTTACCTGTTACAAATTATTTATAGGATCTATTGACAATTGGACTATGATTAAAATCAGATCCTTGGATACGTCAACAAGTTAATCATAGCAATTTAGATCAAATAAATAATAGGTTTGTTAAAAAAATTTGAATAAATAATTAAATACATAACAAACAATATTCATGTAACAAATGTGAAATAAGTTATTAATATAATTAAATTATTATTTTATCTAACCAACTATTTTGAAAATTTAGGGTAGTCAAAAATAACCTTAAATATCTTTTCAAAATTTAAAAATTCAAAAATAAAACTAATTTAAAATATCTAGGTTTATTTGAATTATTTTATCAAATAAAATTAAATATCTAATAAGATAAATGATTTAAAAATAACAAAATATATATTTCAATATCATTTTCTAATCTTATAATTTAATAAAATTAAAATAGCAAAATAAACCAATTTTTTAAAAAATATGGTTAGGAATTACTATTTTAGGAATAAAATATTGAACAGAGAATAATTATCCTAATTATATGTCAAAATATCTCTAATTAAGTATTTTTCAAATTTCTACAAAAATATTTAGGTTATTTAAATATTTAAAATACTATTTATAAATTTCTAATAAGTAAAATGATATAAAATAGCATAAATATTATTTTTCTAACTTATAATTTATAAACAATTAAATATTTAGTTGTATCTTTCTAAGTCAATATCACTTATTGATCTTTGATCAAAAGATCTTAATCCTGACATGGTTAGGTTCAATCTCAGGAGTGTTATTCATGTTCTTTGATTTGTTAGTTAAGCCTACTTTTTGGTCAGGGGATACGTACATTTTGGGAACATGATAGTGCAATTGAGTGGGAGCACTAAGCATAGATATGGAATCTATAGCTTCTATTTGGACATTAAAGTGAAACGATGATTTCCTTCGAGCTTGGCTTAATAGAGATAAATGGAAGAGCTCTTGTTTCAGTGATTATATTAGCTTACTGAAATATCATTTATAGAAAGCTAAGTGTTTTAAGGATAAAATACATTGAGGGGTGAAACGGTAAATTTATCCCTACTCGATTTAAATCATCTATAGAGGATCTTTGATTATTTGGATTAGAATGATGGTTAAATGTTTATAGCGTATCTATATCGTGGAACATATAGAGCGTTCTATATGATTGAGAGTGCAATTCTAAGTTCTATGGTGGATGCAACAAGGAATCAATAACTTAGGGAATTTACTTGGTAAATTCTAGATCTGTTTATTGGAAGCTCAGTTGTATAGGCCCATGGCCCCCATACTAGTTGAGACCATACTGCTTGTAAGACTCAGTTAATTGATTTTAATTAATCAATTATAATTCTAAAATTAGACTATGTCCAGTTTATGAATTTTCACTAAGCAAGGGCTTAATTGTGAAGAAAAGAGATTCTAGGGTTTATTTATTAATTAAGAGACTTTATTAAGTCTAATTAATAAATATATTAAATGGCAATTTTATTTGATAATTAATTTTAATTATTGAATAAATAGTTTTGGCATTTAAGTGGTTGAATTGAAAAAAAAAATGGCATTTTTGAGAAAATAAGGAAAATTTGTTGAAAAATGGAAAAATTGTAAAGTGGGGGCCCGCATCCTATGGCCGGCCACTTGAAGAGAATTTTCCATTTAATTTTTCAATATTTAAATGTCAAATAATTCTAACCTAAACCTAGGTGGTTACCTATAAATAGATAGTGATGCCTCATATCAAAAGATGATGAACATTCAAGCCTTCAATCAAATTTTGAGCCATCACTTCTACCATATTTGAACCACTCTCTTCTCTTTCTCTCTTCATATTTTCTAACCCTATAGTGATAGAGTAAGTGCCCACACACATCAAGTGGTACTCAATCATTGTGTGTAAGGCTATGAAGAATCTAGACTCAAGAGAAGGACATTCGGGCTCAGATTTTGGTGATACTCTGCTACAGACAGGATACAAGGGTTAGAGATCTGAGTGGAAGGAGCCATTATAATTCTGTTGTACCCACTGTAAGGTTTCTGAAACTTTATATGTGTTTATTTACATTGTTTTAGAGATTCATATTTAGGATGTTAAATAACATACATGGTAGTAAATCTAGATCCTGGTAAAACATATTCCAACAGTAGCTCTTCTAGTGATCTTTTTGTACTGACTTCTTTATCATATGGACATATTCTGTTCTTACAACTTGCTCCTAGTGTTCTTCCCACTGGAGGGTTGGGTAGAGTTGCTGGTACCTAGCAAGTCATGGGGCTACAGGATGCCTTGTGACTGCTTGTTGTTGACTTGCCCTATTTGGGCTTGTCAAACAGCTTCTTTGAGTTTGATAAAGTCATCAGCTCTATCCAGAAACTCCTTCGTGTTGTTAGTTGAGATCCTTCGGATGTCTTTCCAGAAGCCGCTCGATGGGAGGATGCCCCCCAATATGGTCGTATACTGGCTTTCTTCCGTAAGGCTTTTGACCTTGGTGGCCTTTGCCATGAACCACTGGATGTAATCCTTCAAAGGTTCTCCTTGTCATTGTTTTACTTTGACAAGGTCTTTTAGCTATGATGGTATAAGCTTTCAGGATGAGAATTGTGTGTAGAATTCTCGGAAAAACTCATTCCAGAAATTGAATCCTCCTGGGGCAAGCTTCAAATACCATTGTTGAGTTGTTCTTAACAAGGTTGCCGGGAATATGCAACATCGCACGTAACCAGTAATCTTCTAGATATCAATCTACATCTCGAAGTATTTAATGTGAAGTGGGTCTTCTCGCCTCGTATACATCTTCCATACCGACATCTTAAACTTGGGCAACGGCAAGACATTTATGTATGCCGTGAATGGTGATTCCCTTGGCCTGTCTAGCTCAAGGTCTGAAGGTTTTGGACCAGCCATGCCCTTAACCATGTCACTTATTTGGTCCAACTGTGCTCGCACCGAAGGATCCATTGTTGCAGAGACTTGACTAACCGGTCCTCCTTGGAGTGGCTGTAGGGTCGAGTTTGCTAGGGTCTGGATGGCCATACTTTTGGAGGGTGTATGGTGGAGGTCGGCCAGCCCTTTATTGTGTTGTTAGCCTTGGCCGGCTACTCCTAGGAAGGGATGCTGGCTCTAGTTGGCCAGGCTTATGCTAGACAATTGCCCATGGCCGGCCAGCCCTATACTTGGCAAGGTTTGGCCGCTCGTGATTTCCCAATTGGCTGATGTTGCCGGTGTGTTGAGAAGAGGTACATCACACCAGTTACTGGAATTAGGTGGATCTAGATATTTGAAGTGATCAATTTCACTTCTCAAGTTGTCACTTTGGGTGTTTTCACCCGCTCCTGGTCCCAGTCTTTTGAAGATTGGCGTTTGAGTGGCTCACTCCCCTCTGGGAGGGAGTGTACTCTTCTGGCCGGCCAGAGGTACTCCTGTAGGTGGCTGGCCGGCCAAAGGTTGGTTGATGAGGGCTATTGTTGAGCCTGAGATCCCTGGCCAGGCCCCTAGACTGTTGGTTATCGAGATCTGGTTGTTCTCGCCATTATACCTTTGTGGCAAGGCCTGTCCTCCCTGAGTAAAGGAAGGTCTGTCCTGGTTCCTGAAGAATCGGGATGGTCAACTTGCTAATAGACCCTCCCTAATCTATCAACTAGTCCTCCTTGAAGTGGATCTCTGATGAGATCCTGGCCTCTTCCATTTGTTCTCTTATTGAACCTCCTTATTAGGTCATTGACTTCTCTATTGCGGAGATCCGACTCCGCTTAGTGAGATTGAAGGATGTACTCTTGGTCATCTATCTTTCTATCTCAGGAATTCACGTCTCTACTGAGTGAATACATCGTAATCAGCAGCACATGGTTCTTTAGTTAGGCCGATTTTGCAGACGACCTCTCTAAGTCTAGCCAACTCGAGATCTTCTCCCAAGTCCACATGGGGCTCGCTAATAGCAGGCTCACAAATTCCTGGTCCTGTCTCTCTAGCATAGTACTATAGATGAGATCCAATTGTTATTCTTGGGGGCTGTTCCCCAAGGGTCCTTCCTTCAGTGGGAGGCGCCAGTGGAGGGTCCTCCCTCGGAGGCAAGGGCCACCTGTTCAGATACACCAGGATGTTTATGTCATTTTGGCTAGCTGTAGTGACCGAATTCGAGGTGGCTGTCGTGGTGGCAGGATTGACCACATCTACAGAGTTCATGGGAATTCCAGTAGTAGTTGGAACATGGACATCAGGATCTACAGTCAGGGGGTCTTGAGGAAGGTCCGATGATGCAGATGGTGCAACTGGAGTTCTCCTCATGTTAACCATGGCGTTTGATCAGTTATGATACCAACTCGCTCTCAATGAAAGCACCAAACTATTGACCTCAAAAATTGGCCAACCGACAGTAGGATCATATTTATAAACTGATGCTTGCCACGTGTTACACAATTAAAACTCAAAAGTAAATTAACACAAGGATTTTATAGAGGTTCAGCCCCCTTAGTTAGCGGGTAATGACCTACTCCTCTTTTAGTTGTATGTATTGATACCAAGAGAGAATAGTATTTAAATTGCTATAGGTGGGATCTAATATAGCTCTCTTAAGGTTACAATGTAGGAATCGAAGATGGCAAATCTCAAGTGGTGAGAGATGCTATAGTGGGTGTGTGTGTGTGTGTGTGAGAGAGAGAGAGAGAGAGAGAGAGAGAGAGAGAGAGAGAGAGAGAGAGAGAGAGAGAATGGAGTGAGTTATTAGACTTAGAATTAAGGTTATATTAATGCTTTTTATATAGGAGATCTTAAACCCTAATTTACAAATAAAATAAGTAGATATTTACATATTAAATTGATTAAATACAAAAGACTAAAATTCCCTTCAAACATAGACATTTTTCATCTACTTTATTGGGTTATTAATGCCCAATTTGCAGTCCGGTTTGTAGTCCTTATGTAAGGCTATGCACCAGAATCCTGGCAAGTCCAATCCTAGCCAACTAAGCACCTACAGATAGTAGGCTGGCCAGTCCAGCCTTGTGTTGTCCAGAGGCTGGCTGGCCATAGGGTCGGCCAAGGGTGGCTGGCCAGCGCCTTTGAGGTGACTAATCTGTCACTTGTCGTCCCGTTTGAGTGTCGAGACCCCCATTGGCTAGGGTGCTGACTTGACCTCATTGTTGGTGAGTTGTACTGCTACTTAGCGTTGATATTGTCCACGTAAGCATGCGACATTAGGTGGGCGAAAATCGAGATAATAAGAAGATAAATTAAGGTATTTATGCCACAAATTACTCTTTATATTGTATCATACCAATTTACATCATCGTTATGTGGTATTTAAACTCATATTTTTTAGGATTATTTCACAAATACACAAAAATTACAAAAATACGGTTTCACAGAATTTTAAATATTTTTACGATTTTTTTGATTTTATTTACAGAAAATACGATATTTTTATGTTTTACTCTTGTTAATTTGTTGTTGATTTTTTGTTATCTTTATGTTTTTTGTTGTTGTTTTGATGTTATTTAGTGTTAACCCCAAAAATCGACAGAGTTGATTTTCAAGATTAGTCAACAATTAGCCCCAACAGTCGAGAGACATCAACTATAAGAGTCGGTTGAAGAATGACTTATTCAATGCATATGGCCTAAGAATCGTTAATCTTGGAAATCCATGCTTACAAGTCTCAAGGTATATCCCTGAAACTCGAAGGTCAACCCAATAACAACTCATGAGTAGAGTTAGTAAGATCAACTTACTAGGTTACAATTGTTGGAGGATTTTGGTAGTGATATGTTCAGAATTAGATCTTGCCATAAACATAAGATTCAAAGATCTCATTCTTATCTTTCCAACGTATCTTGAATCATCCAATTCTGATGTATATCGAGAAGGTTATGGTCCAAATACTAAGACTACCGAATTGTGACAACTTGGTATGCGAGTTGACGGCTCTCATGTGAGCCGACGGGTTGTTGTGCGGCCCCCTAACTATTGTCCGACCCCATGGGGTGTTCTGCGAGCCCATGGGCCGTTGGGTGAGCCAGGGGGCATTTGGGTGAGTCGTGAAACCTTTATGCAAGTGTTGGAGCATCCGTTCGACCCGCGGGTGAAAGAAGGAGAGATTATACATGTGTGGATAGATGTCATGTGCGAGGAGTGTTAGAGCATGGGGGATCGCATGTGAACCCACGGGGGCACGCATGCGAGACGTGGGAGAGAGTGCGTGCGAGTGGAGGGAGTGTGTGCGAGTGGGGGGCTCGCATGCAAACCGTGTGTGCATGTGGGGGAGTGTGTTCGAGTGGAGGGAGTGTGTGCGAGTGGCGGTTGGCATGCTAGCCCATGGGGGGTTCGCATGCGAGCCGTGTGTGCATATGGGGGGAATGTGTGTAAGTGTGGGGAGAGTTGAGGGGATGGGAGAAGGGTGCCAAGTGTAAGGTGATATGGGTGTATTTTGGGGAGTGTGAATATAAGGTGAGAGGTGAATGCACGACGACAAGAATGACATTGGGAGAGGAATCAAAGGATAAGGCGTGCAAGGGAAGAGTCTACAAGTACGCCTTCTGAAGAATGAGAGAAAAGAGGTACAAGTAGCGGTGACAACGGACTTGCAAGGCCTAAAGACCCAACCAAGGGTACGCTGCAACCACTCTCCAACACCCTATACCCAAGGACCACCCCGCCTCCAGCTGGGGACCGTGCGCATGTACCCGGAGACCATCCTCCTGCAACCTGCAACTTGGGACCATGCACATGTACCTGGAGACCATCCTCCTCCAGCCTCCAACTGGGGACGATCTGACAACAAACAAGGGTACAGGGTGCCAGGCTACCTTGAGCACCTGCATCATGCAGCGGGAAAGCGACATCTTGTCCCCATGGGACCACTTTGTACACCAGGCCATTAGAGCCTATAAATATTCCCATCTCAGATGTGAAAATGGGGGGGGGGGGGAATCATTTGGTGTAACTCAGATATTGAATTCAATAAAGAGAGAGAGAGAGAGAGAGAGAGAGAGAGAGAGAGAGAGAGAGAGAGAGAGAGAGAGAGAGAGAGAGAGAGAGAGAGAGAGAGAGAGAGAGAGAGAGAGAGAGGAATATTCAGACAACTTTTTACCTTCATCTTTATCTTATTTTTATCACATTTCTGGGTAACCTTGCCTTTTCCGACCACTAACTTAGGGCCCGTTTGGCACAGCTTTTGGAAAAGCTAAAAGCTGCTTTTTGAAAAAGCAAAAGTGTGTATGGTAAACAGTCAAAAAACAACTTTTTGAAGAATTTTTGGAAAAGCTACAACTAAAAGCTGAAGCTGCTCCAACTCAACTTTTAGAAAAAAGTTGTTTTGATTAAAAGATTATAATAATTTTTTTATACTAAAACCATATTTACTTATTTATTACATATAATTTTTTTAAATAAACTAATTATCATAAAATAAATAATTATTAAATCTCTTTTTTTTTTTAAAAAAAAAAATAATTTATATTTTATTTTATTATTAACAAACAACATCAACTTACAATTTTTCTTATATACTTGAGTTTCTATGTTTTTTTTACATTTGATAAAACATAATAAAAAAATACTATAAATTATTTTTATCAAATGCATATAAATTTATATTTAAAAAAAATTAAAAATAAATAAAAAATAAAAATATTATATAAAATAAATTTTTACATATTTGTCATTATAATAAACTAGATTATAACATTATCATTAACATTATAATAGATCTTAACAACTCACAATACTTTGAAATTTATAATTTACCAAACACTTAGCTCAGCCTTTTTCTACAGGTCTGCTGCAGCTGCTTTTTCTCACAGCACAGCAACAACTGCTTTTTCCCACAACACAATTGTGCCAAACTGACCCTTAGTTGACAAGTTCTCACCGTCAACATTTAGATGCTATTTTCATTTTATTTTTATGTAATTTTCTTGTTGTTTTGTGCTGTTTTTATGACAAACCGTAAAAAATATATAAAAAAAATCTATAAATATAGAAATGTATATTTTTTTTTTACAAAAAATAGTACCTTGTGTAATTATTTCTTTTTTTGTACCTAATCATACTTGTACCTTCTAAACTCGTATCAATTTAATGTTTCACTAAGAGCATCTCGTAAAATTTTAAAGGATGCTTGGTCAGGTGGACATATTATGTGGCAAAATATTGAGATGTTATACCATTAGAGAGAAAATGATCCCATTCTAAAGATTTGCATGGATGCTATGTTGTGGCATTGATGCTATTTATTTATTTTTTTTGATAAAAATTTGAAGTTAAAAAGTTATTTTAACTAAAAAATTAAGATATATATTAAGTAATAATGTAGGAGATCATAATTATAGTATTTTTAAAGAGTGCTATACATTGGAGTGTTTTTATAAGTAAGAGTGCCAAAAATAATGTGCAAGAGAGATAAAATAAAATATTGTATTTTTATATGATGTGTAAATTTTTAATATCTTTAAAAAATAAAATAAAAATAATTTCTTCAATAATTATAGGATATAATAATTACAAATAATTAATTGTTACAAAAATAAAATATTAATAATAATAAAATTAGGAGGGAAACATTTCCCGCCAAATTCGTGTCTCCTTCAAGACAAATCAACTTGCCATGTCTGCTCTAACCCTAAACAGCTTCTCCGCTGATCTATCCCTAAATCCATGGCCAAGGCTCCCAGAACAACCGCCCTCCATTCCCCGAGGAGATCCACCAACTCTCCTTGTTTCAATTCCAAGTCCACGCTCACTCCTTCAACTCCGGCAACTTCCACTCCCGGTCGTCGACGCTCGACTCGCCGGACTTCTCTCAACATCGATTCTGAAATTCAAACTCCACTGAAGGGTATTGATATTGATGAGAGGCCCATCCATAGTTCAGCGAAGAAAACTCCAAGAAATTTGAGAAATGGGGAGGGAGCCGCCGATGGAAAGACAATTCGGAAGTCCCTTGATTATCCTGAAGATTCCATTAGAGGGAAGAGGAATCGAAACGTTGTAGTTCCCGAAACCCCAGATGTGAAAAAAGCCCTGAACTCTGAGAAAAAGAGCGAGAAACGTACTCCCAAAGAGGGGAAAAATCCAACTCATGTGGAAGAAGTTTTGTTATCTCCGGCATCGCCAGAGCAGCCGGAATCAAGAAAGAGGAAAGTGGGGAATGGAAGAACGGTGATTACTAGAGCTACGCATTCAAAAGATAAGAAATTTGGAAGGAAGAAGGGTGGGGCATTATCGAATAAACGAGTTTATTACAAGAAGGTTGTGTATGATGGGGGTGAATTTGAGGTGGGGGATGATGTGTATGTCAGGAGGAGAGAGGATGCGAGTTCAGACGATGACGACCCTGAAGTGGAGGAGTGCAGGGTGTGCTTTAAGTCGGGGAGGGCAGTGATGATCGAGTGTGATGATTGTTTAGGTGGGTTCCATTTGAAATGTCTGAAGCCGCCATTGAAGGAGGTTCCAGAAGAAGATTGGATATGTGGGTTCTGCCAGGCTCGCAAGATGGGCAAAGAGGTTATGCTTCCAAGGCCCCCCAAAGGAAAGAAACTGGCCCGAACAATGAGAGATAAACTTCTTTCTAGTGATTTGTGGGCTGCTTGTATTGAAAGGTAATCCTTTTATTTTATTTGTTTTTCATTAAAGATTTTTATCGTGAACATTCATTTCTTTATGTGTAATTCTGAATGTCTATTCTATATACTGTCAGTCCATTTTGGCTCTTCTTTACCTAGTTGTGTCATTGATTCATTGCTGTAGTTTATGGAAAGAAGCGAATGGTAGCTACTGGTGTCGAGTACGTTGGTATATAATCCCTGAAGAGACCGCTTCTGGAAGACAACCTCATAATCTGAGGAGAGAGCTTTATCGCACGAACGATTTGGCTGATATTGAGGTGAAAATAAATTCTTGATCCCTATGCTGATAACAAAACAATAGTTGCTGCTGCCTAGTAAAGTATTTAAGACAGTTCTGAGATTTTAATGGTGCTTCAGAGTGTCTCCTTTTGAAATATTGGACTTGCATCTTATAGACAGATGTGTCTATGTTCAGACTTTTGGTACATTATATATATTTTGTATAATATTTAGATATGAATGCATGCTACAGTTCACATTGTTTATTGAGTTTGCACTCTTTTTCTGGGCATTTAGATATTGTTGACGTTTAAAACTTCTTCAACAGCCAAGCTATTTATACTTTTAAATAGGTCAAAACTTGAAACATAGTATAGGTACAAATAATGCAATTTCGTGCACCAATTGTTTTTGCATGATACTCCTACATTGAAATCAGGTATTGTGTTGAAAAAGAGGGAGGTGTCTCACTCCTAAATTCATGATTTGCTACTGTAAATGCGCAGATGGAATGTGTGCTTCGACATTGTTCTGTCAAGAACCCTAAAGAATATGTGAAGGCCTGTGATGAAGGGGATGACGTGTATCTATGTGAATATGAATATGACATACGCTGGCACAGTTTCAAGCGGCTTGCTGAAATTGATGACAGTGAAGAGGTAAGCACTTCAGAAATTAGAAGCAGGATTTAGGTTATAAAATTTTGAATAAGGATCATCAATCAGTTAAAGAACTTTATAGGTTCTTATTCTCATATGCTAGGATGAAGAGTCAGAAAGTGATGAAGATTGGAAAGTTTGCAAGGATGTAGACTCTAACACAGAAGATGACATGTACTATGAAGAAGAGAACGTTCAAAATATACCAGAAAAATCATATTCAGCTCATGTGAAGGCTGCTGTACGTACATTATCTTTCATAACAATTTTTGGCTTTAGCTTGCTTGAATGCTTTCCAAATGAATCAAGTCCATTCTTTTTTTCTTTTTTTTTATAAATGTAGAACTCTCGAAAGGGGCAGTTCTTTGGACTTGAAAAGATAGGGATGAAGAAAATCCCAGAACATGTAAGATGTCATAAACAGACTGACCTTGAAAGAGCGAAGGCAGCACTTCTTTTGGCATCAATGCCAAAGTCTCTTCCTTGCAGGAATAAGTATGTTGAAATTCGATGTGTGTGTGCGTGTGCATTTTACTATGCTGCACTTACTAAAGATCACATTCTTTTACATAGGGAAATGGAGGAGATATCTTCCTTTATTAAAGGTGCCATATGTGATGATCAATGTCTGGGTCGTTGCCTCTACATTCATGGCGTTCCTGGAACTGGCAAGGTAAATTATTTCTTTAATTAATGGTGTAGAGACCAATTTAGGAGGGCTATAGATTCTGTTCCAGATCCTATTTTTTGTTGTTTGATCTTTCTTTGTGAAACTGCAGACAATGAGTGTATTGGCAGTACTGCGGAGTCTAAGATCTGAAGTAGATGCAGGAAGCATAAAACCTTATTGCTTTGTGGAGATTAACGGTCTAAAATTGGCATCACCAGAAAATATTTATAGGGTGAGATATACATAGTTTAGCTGCGAGTTTCTTTGTTCAAAAGCTGTATTTCCCTTGTTAAAACGAGTTATATCCCCACAGGTTATATATGAAGCATTAACCGGGCACAGGGTTGGTTGGAAAAAGGCTCTCCAATTGCTAAATGAACGATTTTCAGAAGGGAAAAGGTTTGGCAAAGAGGATGACCGACCTTGTATTCTTCTGATTGATGAACTAGATCTTCTTGTCACCAGGAATCAGTCGGTAATTCTTTTCTTTTCTTCTCGCCCTTTGCTGAGCTTAGCTGGTAACCAAGTAGCTCTTCTAGTGATTTTTTTGTACTGACTTCTTTAGCATAAGGATATTCGCTGGGGGAAAAATGTGAAGACCTGATGTCCGAAAGTCTTAACTTTATCATATTTTTGCAGGTTCTTTACAACATTCTAGACTGGCCCACTAAAGCACATTCCAAATTGATTGTGATAGGTATACAATCATCCTGCGTCTTGTCTTTGTATAATCTATAATTGGTTATTTATTTGGCCTCACCTGCTCTCATGTGACAATAAATATAGGCATAGCAAATACAATGGATCTTCCAGAAAAGTTGCTTCCTCGTATTTCAAGCCGTATGGGAATTCAAAGGCTTTGTTTTGGTCCATATAACTATCAGCAACTTCAAGAAATTATTTTGAGTCGCCTGAAAGGAATTGAGGCATTTGAAAAACAAGCTATTGAATTTGCTTCAAGGAAGGTCAGTTGTTGCGTCCTATTTATTTCATCATATTTTGTTTTTTTTCCAAACTTTTTCTAAATGTAAATGGGATCATGTGCTGATCTTACGTATTGTTAATATGTATCCAGGTAGCTGCTGTTTCAGGAGATGCTCGTCGCGCTTTGGAAATTTGCAGGCGTGCAGCAGAACTCACAGATTACCATTTAAAGAAACTAAGCACAAACCCCATTAATATTTCTGAAGGTACTTATTTTATGAAGTCATTATGTGCTACATTTGTTTCACAAATCAGTAGACATAGGGGATATAATGACTCCATATCATTGATTAGTTTCTTATGCTCAGAACCCTATTTTTCATTTGCATGCACCTGGAGAAAGCTTGTGTCTTCGTTGGAGTTTATCCTTTCTTTCACTAACACTAATCTCTGAAATTCGTATCTTTCCAACAGAAGCTGCATCTTTTTTTCCTTTCCATTCAATCCAAGCTAATGACTTCAGTTTGTTCAGCTAGTGGCTAAAAGTTCTTTTATTTATTTATTTATTTTAATTATATATCGATTTTCTAGGAAAATCACTTGTTGGCATGAGAGAAGTTGAAGCAGCCATTCAAGAGATGTTTCAGGCACCTCATATTCAAGTGAGTTATATTTTAACTGAATAATTGATGACAATTGATCTTTGGTTGAAACTTGATTCGGTTAAATAATAAATGATTACTCATAAAAGTATGTTAAAATTCTTGTATGAGGCTATCTTTTGTATCTTTGTTATAGTTAAGTATCATAAAGTGCTTTTATCTTTGTTGTGGTTAAGTATCAAGTGCTGAGCACTGGAAATTGCTAATTATGTGCACAAACATGATTAAATATAAATACTCGGACTGCTGTTCCTTTATTTGAGGGGAGGGTTTAATGTTTGTTGGTTTATATTCGTATCACCGAGATGTTGATGTTGTTGACATGGTTCTTGTTTGGCTTCTGCAGGTGATGAAAAGTTGTTCCAAATTGAGTAAAATTTTCTTGACTGCTATGGTGTATGAACTTTATAAAACAGGAATGGGTGAAACCACCTTTGAAAAGGTCAACATCTAATGCTTTCCCTTTAATATCCTGGTCTCACTTCTTGCTTTATTAACATGAGACATCCATTGATACTTTCACTCCTGTTTTTAGTAAACACTTCTTATATTACTGAAGTACTGAAGTTCACAATTGAGTTTATGACTTTGCAGCTGGCAATGGCTGTCTCGTGTCTGTGTACAAGCAATGGAGAAGCATTCCCTGGACATGACATACTCTTGAGAGTCGGGTAAGCATGTTTCACAGTTATATATTCACATCATAAAGTTTGAAACTACTTAATGATCAGAAGACCATTTTATCTTCTTCCAACATTGTTAAAAGTCATATTTTCTTACAATGGAGAATGTCAATTTGCTCTTCTTGAAATAGATTTTGTAAATTATATTTAAAGGCAAATTTCATGTTAATGTCGTTGGTAGGTGCAAGCTTGGTGAATGGAGGATTGTTTTATGCGAGTCTGGTACTAAGCACAAGTTGCAAAAATTGCAGCTCAACTTTCCAAGGTTTGATTTTACCTCTTACTACACTAATGATCACTTTCCTGGTTTGCATATATAAATTTTGTTATTTGTTAACAGCCTGCACAGTATTATATTGTATTATATGACATTTTTATATGTTTCATGCTGACTTGTATTTACATAGACATACAATATTTTAATATTTAATACAAATCAATAATAATAAATATCATATAAAAATATAGTATAGAACACAATTTAAGTATAGTATACAATTGATATAAAAAAGCATGTCAAACGTTTCCAATGAGCTATCAAACGTTTACATTTTAGAAGAATTAGTAGTATATATTATTATTAATAATTTTAAGGTTCGAGGTGATAATATCTATTTGTTCGAAAGAAAAAAAAAACGATAATAATATCTATATTTGTCTACTTCTTTTATGGCAACAACTACTCTAATGATTTTTTATCTGTCAAGAATTAGAAAACTTTGGCTGTATTTTGGTCCGATTCCAAATCTGTTTTTTCATTATTGCAGTGATGATGTAGCATTTGCACTCAAGGACAGTAAGGAGCTACCTTGGCTGGCTAAGTATCTTTGATTCAAATGGAAAAGAAAAAATCTTTAGATTAGTAGACAAATCAAATTACTTTCTCACTTGGAGCAACAATTTTGGAGTTATTATCGTTATCAGTTTTAATTTTACTGTTGTTGTTGTTGTTGTCGTTGTTGTTAAACCTATGTATTTTCCATACATATAAAACACTGACATTCTTAAATTTTGCTATTTTTTTATTTATTTGAAGATACAGTCAGAGAACTGTTAAAGCATTATAATTTTATGATCATTAAGAAATGAATAGAAATTCAGAAGAAAAAAGCGTTAAGTTAGCATTTTAGGTTCAAAGGGGCATTTAGGTTTGTTATGTAGACATTAATTTGATTTTCATTATTTGAGGATCACACAGGTGCCTTTGACTTTAGAGCTGGCTGTGATGGCATATTTTTCCAGAATTAATGAAATATTTTGTTTGTTATAAGTGTAACCTAAAATGTATAAATATATTATATTATTTGTGTATTAAGATGTAAGAGGTTCTATATTAAAATTTAGGCTAATTAGGATTTTTATCTCTTGAACTTTGACATGTACTGTATAATATTCTCTGAACTTTTAAGGTCATTAAAAATACTCTTTAAACTATTGAGATTGTTAGATTTAACGACTTTTGTTTATTTTTAGTAAAAAAAGTCTAACATGGATGAAAGTGTATAATTTGTCAAAGTTCGAGGAATATAATTTGGTAGATATCAAAGTCTGTGGAGCATGATTTAGTGCATAAATAATCACTGAAATAGTGAAATTGAATGAAATTAAATAAAAGTTCTTAAATCTAACAATCTCAATAGTTCAGTGGGGATTTTTAATAGCCGGGTAAAAATTTTAATTAGCCAAAAAAAATTTGATCAAGTGATAGATTTTTTTTTTTTTTTTTAATTTTTAATTTTGATCTGTGTTTAGATCAATGGTTTTGTTCATCTAAAATCTTCGATGCTTGCTTATTGAATTCTTGAAGGCGTGGAAAGGATCTCGAAAGGGAGAAATCTTTGTGAGGTTCGAAATGTGATATAGCCACAAACAAGTTTTTTTGATTAATTAAAGGTTTTTTTTTTTTTTTTGTCAATTCGGGAACAAAAAAATGCTTAGTTTATCAACAATATATTTTGTTGGGCATCTGTGTAATTTCATTGTCAAAATTTTGATTTACTATAAATGTTTTTAGTATCAATTAGGGTAATCTCAAACATGCTAAGTAAATTTTAGGAATTTGAAGCTAAGGAGTTGACTATTAATTTAGTAAAATTGAATTCAAATAATATTTTGATTTGTGTTTGAAATTTACTACATTGGAAAGTATATATTCTAATGATGTAAGAGATATAAAGATCTTACTTTTTCTGGTTCATTATATTGGAAATTGAATTACTAGCCGCTAATGGCAGTTTCAAAATTTATTTTTTTATTGGGGTAGCTTATTTCAATAGTGGTGCTAGAAGTTAAATATAGGAGAAATTTTGTGTGCGATAGTTGCAAATTTTTTGTTAGTTTATTCAGCTTCCTTGATATCTGGAAAGGTTAATAATATGTGTTTTTATTATGTTGGCCTATTTGCAAATTTAGTTTATTTTTAATTTTTAATTTTTATGAAATTACGAGCTTTGAAGGAGAATCCCATTAAAAGAGTTTTTTGGTTCTCTCTGTGGAGTGTGACCCTGTGTGTGGCTAGTAGTTTAGCCGTGGTTTTTGTGCTGTAGTCTGTGTGTTGGTTCATTGGTGAGTGCGCTTGGTGAGTTTTGCTTGGTAAGGATGAGTGAAGAGATAGAAAACATTATCTCATTAACAGGTGGCATGAATGTCGAAGGGGAAGATGAGTGGGAATCAAACGAACAAGTGGCTTTGAAGTTTAAGGAAGGTTCATTGGTGGGTAGAGTTTTAGCAAGAAGACATTGTACTGTCAACTTTTTCAAAACTGTTTTTAGTAGGATCTGGGAGAAAGAGAGAGGTTGGTTTGTGGATATATTAGCAAAAGAGAAAGGGTGTATGATACTAGGGCTCTCCTTTGATGATAAAGTTTTGGCTGAAAAGGTGTACAAAAAGTCAACATGGATTTTTCATGGGGGAATATTAATCACTGAGAAATGACCTCCAAATGGTAACTAGAAAGAGGCTAGTCTAAATATGGTGGAGTGTTGGATTAAGATGAAGGGTTTTCCCCCTAATGCTTTGACCTTGAATAATGTTAAGAGGTTGGGCAACATGGCAGGAGAGGTTTCGAATATCCAATGGTTGAATACCAATGTAATGCTAATGAGGGATACAGTGAGAGTGAAGATAAAATTCCCTACCTCTAAATGAGCTTTTGTTGGTAGATACATTCCTAACAATGGTGGCCAAAGTTGGATTCAGTTCAAGTTTGAAAGTCTCCCGCTATTATGCTTTACTTGTGGTCACTTTGGACATGAGCAAATGGATTGTAGGAAGGAAGTGGTTAAGACGAAACACAGCTCTGGCGTGGTGGTACCTTACTACGGCAGTTGGCTAAAGGATGAGAGTAACATAACAAACTGTTTTGTAACTCTGGTGACTCCTAGTATCAGTCACCGCCGGTGGGAGGAGGAAGGAAACAATGGTGTCCAAAGGCCTCGTTCTGAGGAGGCTAGTGTCGTACCACCTATTACCCAGCAGGTATTGTATAAAGGAGAAGAGTGTCAGGTTCATGGGGACAATACAAGGAGAAAAACGGCTAAAGCTGAGGGAGTTGGTGGGTCTCGAGATGGTTACGTTGGTAGAGGATCTGTGAAAGAGATTTTATCTAAGAAGCAGTCAACCTTAACCATTTTGGAAAGTTCTGCTGAGAATGGAGACAAAAGGAATTTTAATGAGGTGGATCCTAATCAACGTGAGGAGGGACAGGTGGATAAAATGCAGATGAGTCATCACAGGGAGGGTGAAGTGGACATTGCTGAACGACATATCGTAGAGAACAAAAGAGAGGAAGTCGCATCTGTTCTCTTTGATGTTACTGAGTTTGATTCCCAGAAGAAAAGCAGTCCTTCCAATAGTAAATCGACGAAGAAGGGAGAAAAGAGAGAAGGGAGAGGTGTGATTCTAAGAGGAAGTCACCGTAGCAAAGAGAGAAATGAGGAAGCATCGACAGACCATTCCAAGAAACGGTCGACGATGGAAAAGGAGGCAGCGAGCGATATGGAGATCGATGATGAACCTGGGGGAAAAAGGGCAAATCGTGAAATTGAGATGGAGAGAACAATGGAAAGTCAGGAATTTAATCTCCCAGGATTAGTGACGGGTTTTGCAACGGGCTGGATGGATGAAAAGGAAAAAACAGTGAACGGTGCGAATGGTCGAAAGCTTAAATCGGCAAAAGTTTTGGCTCGAGGAAAAGCTTCTCGGTTGGGTAATAAAGAGAGAGAAGATGGGCATGTTGACAACGATGGTGAGGTTGGGGAGCAAGTAAGGTCGATTAGGATTTATCGGTCTTAAACGAAGATGATAAAGCGGCACACCTTGAGATGCAAGGTCGCCGATCACAATGTTAGTTCTGTGGTGGAATGTCCAGGGCCTCGGCAACCCTGAGACGTTCAATGCTCTCCACTTGAGAATTGTGGAGTTAAAGCCGAATTTGATCTTTATTTCTGAATCGAAGTTACTAAATAGTCAAGCTGAGATTGTGGGGAGGAGATTGGGTTTTAGTGAGTTTTTTCTGGTGGAAAGGGTGGGGCTTAGCGGTGGTTTAATGCTGTTGTGGGAAGCCGATTTTAAGGTAAAAATTCTATCTCATTCCAGATTTCATATTCATACTTATGTCTGTGATTTGAATTCAATGGTGTGGAATTTTACTGGGGTGTATGGTGATCTGGTTAGAAGCCAAAGACATCACTTTTGGGCTATGCTTCATCGAATTAGAGATGAAACTCATGGCCCGTGGCTTATTGGGGGTGATTTTAATGAGGTTCTCCATGCGAAAGAAAAGCAGGGGGTAGGGAGAAGAATTTGAATTCTATGGATGGGTTCAGGAAAGTTGTGGAGGAGTGTGACTTTGAAGACTTTACTAATGATATTGATACTTTTACTTGGTGTAATGGTCAAAAGGAGAATTTTATGCTGGAAAAATTAGATAGATGCCTAGCCACTTCGGATTGGGTTAATCTTTTTCCTCAAAGTAGAGCTTTCTATCTTGAATGGCGGTGTTCAGACCACAAGGCTTTGGTGCTTGATACCGAGGGGGGACGGGATTCCAATGAAGAGGGGAAGGCACTTCGATCCCGGTTTCACTTTGATGAGGCTTGGGTAGAAGAGGAAGAGTGTAGTGACATTGTTAGAGAAGGTTGGAACACGGGGGCTCCTTGCTCATCGGATTGGGACTTTAAGAGTAAAACTCAAAGGTGTGGGAGTAGATTAAATAGCTGGAATAGAAAGAAGAAAAAAGAGTTGAAGCACAGAGTTAAGGAGGGTACAAGGAGGGTGAATGAGTTGTCAAAAAGAATGAATGTTGATAATTGGGGATTACTTAAAGGTGCTTAAAATAACCTTAATGCAATTCTTGAGAAACATGAGAGGTACTGAAGGCAGCGAAGCAGAGCTTTATGGATGAAATGTGGGGATAAAAACTCCAAATACTTCCATCATAAGGCGACGGCGAGAAAAAAGAAGAACAAGATCAGTGAGATAATGGATCAGCAAGGTGGGTGGATGAGAGATCACTCTGACATTAGCAAGGTCGCTACTGAATATTTCCAAGGCATTTTCACTTCTACTAACCCGAGTGAGCAGATAATGAGTGAGGTGGTGGACAAAGTGAAATGTAAAGTCTCTGTGAACACAAATAGGGACCTTCTAGAGGCTTTCACTGAAGAGGAGATCACTAGAGTGGTTTTCTCTTTGAACCCTCTAAAGGCCCCAGGAAGAGATGGTCTCCCTGCCCTTTTTTTCCAGAAGTATTGGGAAACTACTAAAGGTGATCTCATTTGGGGTTTCCTCAACATCCTCAATAACAATGCGCCATTGGATCATCTCAATGACACTCTTATTCCGCTAATCCCCAAAGTGGACAAACCATCAAAGATGGAGGAGTTTCGGCCGATTAGCCTTTGTAATGTTATATACAAGATCATCTCCAAGTGCCTAGCCAATCGAATGAAGATGTGTTTGAATGAGGTAATTTTGGAGTTTCAAAGTGCCTTTGTGGGAAGTAGAATAATTCAAGATAACGCAATTGTAGGCTTTGAAGGGATACATTGTATGAAACGAAACAGGTTTGGGAATGGTTCAAAAGTGGCCTTCAAGTTGGATATGTCGAAAGCTTATGATAGAGTTGAATGGCCTTTTGTGGAGGCAGTCATGTTGAAATTGGGATTTGATAGTCAGTGGATCATGAAAATTTCTCAGTGCATTTCTTCTGTGTCTTTCTCGTGTTGATTAATGGAAGACCTTCGAATATCTTTACTCCCAAGAGGGGACTAAGACAAGGGGATCCACTATCCCCTTTTCTTTTTCTGTTCTGTGCCGAGGCTCTTTCTAGCCTAATACTGCATCCGGAAGAGATGGGTCTTATTCATGGGCTGAGGTTTGGTAGAAATGGTGTATAGGTATCCCACCTATTCTTTGCAGACGACAGTTTGATTTTTGTGGAAGCAACTAAGGAAGAATGTCACCAAGTCAAGAAAATCTTGGCAGCCTACGAAGCGGCATCGGGCCAAACCATCAATTTCACAAAATCTGAGATGTGCTTTGGGAAAGTGGTTGATGAAGTCTCGAAAACTGAATGTGCGGATTTATTTGGAGTTAAGAAGGTAGATTTTTTTGACAAGTATCTTGGTATCCCAATCTTTGTGGGAAGAAAGAAATGTGAACTTTTTGCTGCAATTAAAAAGAGGGTGTGGAATAGACTTAGAGGTTGGAAAAGAAGCTTGTTTTCGGCGGTCGGCAAAGAGGTGTTGATTAAAGCAGTCATCCAAGCAATGCCTTGCTATACAATGGGGGTGTTTCGACTACCCAAGAAAAATATCCATGAGCTCCAAGGAATGACTGCGAGATTCTGGTGGGGTTCTTCAAAAGAAAAAAAGAAAACGCATTAGGGAGCTTGGAGTAAACTTTGTCTTCCTAAGGAGAAAGGGGGGTTGGGGTTCAAAGATTTGGAGCTTTTTAATAAAGCCTTGCTAGCCAAGCAAGTGTGGCGG
Source organism: Cannabis sativa (assembly GCF_029168945.1). Lineage (NCBI taxonomy): Eukaryota > Viridiplantae > Streptophyta > Magnoliopsida > Rosales > Cannabaceae > Cannabis > Cannabis sativa. Next base: position 86,981,290 of record NC_083602.1, read on the forward strand.
GTTGTTAGAAATCCTATGTCATTGGTAGGAAAGGTGTTGAAAAGCAGCTATTTCTCCCACTCCTCTATCTTGGACGCTAAAAAAGGCTCATGTTCTTTTGCAGTTTGGAGGGGCTTGCTATGGGGTAGAGAGATTGTGGAAGCAGGCTCTCGGTGGAGAGTTGGTTCGGGGGAAAACATTGATATTATAAACGATAGATGGCTGCCTAGACCTGTGAGATTTAGACCAATTATAAATCCTGACATCCCCGAGGGTACCAAAGTCGTTGACCTTAGACTTGCTAATGGGGATTGGGATGCCGAGTTTATTAAGGCATCTTTTGTGAAGATGATGCGGAGCTGATTATGAGTATCCAACAAGGCTCTTCTGAAAGTGAAGATAGACTAATTTAGCACTTCGCAAAAAATGGGGAATACAATGTTCGAAGCGGGTACATCACTGCCCTTAATGGGAGAGTTTTTGAAGAGAATTCCGACACAGAAAACACTAAGAAATGGTGGAAGCATATGTGGAGCTTGAGAATCCCACCTAAAGTCAAACAGTTCCTTTGGAAAGTGTGTCATTAGTGGCTCCAGACTAATAGTGTTCTGTTTTGCAGGAAAATGGAGGTTGATAAACATTGTGGGCGGTGCAAAGGTGCGAGAAAAGAAGAAACAATCATTCATGCCCTTTGGGAATGCCCTATAGCCAAGGAAACCTGGAAACGTTGTGGGCTGTACAAAGAGATAAAAAATGAAATCAATCCGGATATTCAAAATTTTTTATGGGTTCTAAAATACAAGCTGTTTGGGGCGAACTTTGATCTCTTTGTGATGATTTGATGGCAATTGTGGTATAGCAGAAACTTGTCGCTGCACAATAATTTCTCCCCCATGAGTGAGGATGTTATTGCGGTAGCTACAAGAATTCTTGAAGAGTACCAAAGCAACCATGGAAGAAGAAGTCCCAAGGCAAACACCCAAGCCCAGGAGAGGAAGCGGTGGACTCCCCCAGTTTGTGGCTCTTTACTCTTTAATGTGGATGCGGCGATCGATACCACCAACAAGAGTAGCAGTGCGGGAGGGGTGCTTCACGATCACAACGACAACTGTGTCATCTCCTTCCAACAATACTGGCACCTTCCCTACAGCCCGTTTGTAGCAGAACTCAAAGCAATCAAGGAGGCCATCCTCATTGCTGGTAATCGTAATCTGAGAGGTTTTTATATTCAGTCTGATTGCCTCAATGCAGCAGTAAAAGCAATTAACTCTAGATATAATTTAAATAGGGATGTTGAATTTCTGTTGGAGCCACTCATGACTCACTTTCCAAAGGAATTGTTTGACTTTAGGTGGGATTCTCAAGCTCCACATATGCTTCCACCATTTCTTAGTGTTTTCTGTGTCGGAATTCTCTTCAAAAACTCTCCCATTAAGGGCAGTGATGTAACGCTTCGAACATTAAGGGCAGTGAAGTGGTCGGCCATAGAGTAATGGGCCCCACTTGGTATTTTTCCAATTTTGACAATTTTCATATCTATTTACTCAAAAACGCCAATTTTTCAATTCTAACCATTTAAATGCCAAAACTAATTATTTAATAACTAAAATAAATTATTAAATAATATTGTCATTTAATATATTTATCAATTAGACATAATAAAGTCTTCTAATTAATAAATAAAACCTAGAATCTCTTTTCTTCACAATTTAGCCCTTGCTTAGTGAAAATTCATAAACTAGACATAGTCTAATTTTAGAATTATAATTGATTAATTAAAATCAATTATTTGAGTCTTACAAAGTATGGTCTCAACTAGAATGGGGACCATGGACCTATATAACTGAGCTTCCAATAAGTTGAAAGTAAATTCCCTAACTTATTAATTCCTTGTTGCATCCACTCATAGAACTTGGAATTGCACTCTCAGTCATATAGAACTCTCTATATGTTCCACCATATAGATACGCTATCACATTTAACCGTCGTTATAATCTCAATAATCAAAGATCCTCTATATATGATTTACACCGAGTAGGAATAAATTTACGGTTTCACTCCTCAATGTATTTTATCCTTAAAACACTTAACTTCCTGTAAATGATATTTCAGTGAAATATAATCACTGAAATAAGAGTTCTTCCATTTACATCTATTAAGCCAAGCTCGAAGGAAACCATCGTTTCACTTCTAAGTACCTATAGAAGCTATAGATTCCATATCTATGTTTAGCGCTCCCACTCAATCATACTACTATGTTCCCAAAATGTACGTATCACCCTGGCCAGAAAGTAGGTTTAACTAACAAATCAAAGAACGTGAATAAAACTCTTGAGATTGAACCTAAGCATATCAGGATTAAGATCTTTTGATCTAAGATCAACTAGTGATATTGACTTAGAAAGATACCGGTAAGATTATAATATCTTAACCAAGATCAATATCAGTCCAGTCCAATGTATACTCCATACATTCGAAGCTAGCATACTTTGCCAATGTTCTGGAATGAACATAACACTTATGCAAAGTGTAAGTACACTTCATCGCTGATTATCACATCAATGTAAATCCAACACACTGATGAAACAGGGACTTTGTCTTTCGAAGCATATAATCACAGTCACATTCCACTGTGGTCACATCACTGTAATTGTAAATGACTATATGTTCTGGACTTAATAGATTTCGTACATATATTAAATCATAAACATGAAAAGCAACATGTAAACATAAATGACTTCTAATCTTTTATTGATAACAAATCAAATTAGATTGTAATAGGTTTTATTTAGGGCATAAAATCCCAACAGCTTTAGGCGCGTGGGCTTCATTTATGATAGTCATCATTAAAATTTATTGCCTTTTGCAGGCAACGATTCACTTCCTATCCATTAATGATCCGGTGCATTTAATCGGTGTTAGAAAAGTACTCTAGCATTTTTAACCACCCCGATGAGCATTTATCCCAACCGTTGGATCTGCAGAATGCGAATCGATTGCGATTCCCACCGTACGATGACGCCTGATCACAACTGCTTTGCACCCGTTCTGGTCTATAAAAGCCAGCCTTTCTCTTTCATTTGGTTACTTTCACCACTTCACCATTTCTCCACAAGAACACCTTTGAGAAAAAATTTCAGAAACCATAGATTTCCTACTGCTATTCCTCCGTCATTGCCAATCCACATTTTACCGCCGATCAACACCAACTCCCAGTTTTGAACCTTCATGTAAGTTTCCTGGATATTTTGTCTTTACTGTTCATTTGCATGCTAGGGTAGAACTTTTTTGGTTAAGTGTTTGATTTCTAGGAAATAGCTTTGGCTAAGTCTGCTATGTGGTGTGTAGACTCTCCTTTATTTGTGTTTCGTTATTTTTCTTCCTTCTACTTTGCAATCGATCCCTTTGTCGAGAGATTTTTTAGGATATGGAGCAATTTTTGTTCCCACATTCTGCGTTTTCCATTTTCCATCTGCTTTCGCTGCCTTTGAGATTTTTGCACCCGATGTTTGCTAAGGAAAATCTTTTGGGGTTTCCATCTTTGCCAAACATCCGGAGGGGGCCTCTTTCCAGCGGTTAGGGGATCCCCATTCCCTCTTTTGACACTAGGGTTTGGTTTGGGGGCTAACTGCTAGATTTTTTCCTTTTACAGAACCAAAATGTCTACTCCTGCATCCGGAACCAAATCTTCTCGCAAGGGGGCGGTTACTCTGGCCCCCTTGGAAGAAGTAATGAAGAGCCCTGTAATACCCTAGATTTAAGAAATGGATTAGCAAAACCCTAACTAGATAATTATGTATAATCGAGGAAATTATATTATTATATAATTTAATATATGAGAATTTATATGATTTATGCTATGTTAAGACCCCGTTGCTGAGCCAGGGGCATTTTGGTAATTTTGACCCGAGAAGGGTAAAATAGTGAAACTAATTTATTAACATGCTTATGGGACTATATTATTATATAGTATGTGTGTGTGTTGTCTTTTTCAGGTGTGTTCTGACAGGTTGGCACGGTATAGTCACAACTGGGTATTTCGGGTCGAACCCGGTTCGGGCCCGAAATGCAATTTTGGGAATTAAATATTGGCATTTTATTTGGTATTGGATAATCTAAATTTTTATTTGAAAATAAATGAGTGTGAAATGACAATTATGCCCTTGTATGTTAAAGTGGATGTTATTTGGCCCTAGGGGCATTTTGGTCTTTTGACCTTTATTGATTTACACTTGATTAATAGAATTTTTAGAGAAAAGGAAGTGTATTTTTTTGGCTGCTTCTTTCCCTTACCAAAACCCTCTCACTCTCTCAAACCCTCTGGAATTTCAAATTTGACTTTGGTGAAAACTAGCTTGATTTAAAGCTTGATTGTTGGGAGATTGTGTTGAAAGTTTGGAGCTTGTTTGTGCAAGGAATTGAGGTAGTTTTCTACTGATTTTTATTTGAGTTCTTGTTGATTTCTAGTTGTTGCAAAAGCATGAAAAGTGAGTTGTTCTTGAGATTTGCATGTTAAGAGAATTGATGTTTAATCTTGATGGATTTGGGTATGAATTGCTTAATATTGTTGTGGTCTTCATTGTTGAGCTCTAGATGGAATGATTAGGGTGTTTTCTTATTAGAATTCAGGTCTTTATGTGATGTTTGTTGCTGGAAATAAATGGGGGTTTCATGAGTTGAAGCTCAACTTCTTGAGCTTGAGTTTTTGTTGGTTTAGACATGATTTTGATTATTGTGCAATCTAAATTTTGAGAGTTTGTTGTTGATGTTTAATGTATGAAATTGTGTTTTAGACTCTCTGTTTAGTGATTGAAAGCCTATGTGATGGTTCTAAGTTTTGGTTTGGGTTTGGATGTGTTTCGGGCATAATTTTCGTAGCTGAAAACTGAGTTTTCTGGGTTTTTAAACCCAGTGGTCGCGACTATCATAGGTTTGGTCGCGACCATGATACTGACAGTTTAGTAATTTTTTTGAGTTTTTGTTTTTTCCATAACTTTTGACTCGGGACTCCGTTTGGGACGTTCGTTATACCGTTGGAAAGCTTGTTCCGCGCTCTATGTGATTATTTGAATTTTAAATGCCATGAATATATTTTATGAGTGTGGAATCAGGGGTTAACCCTTATTGTGTATAATCTCGGTATTGTGACTAGGATTACCGGTACCTGGTCAGGAGCACCCGGGGATTTGGAATCTCTACTATTGCGGAACATCAGGTAAGACAGTAGTTAGCACGTAGAGTTATGCGTGGTGGCACTTATATTGGAAATGGGATATGTGAGTAATTAATAATCGGGATTAGGGTTATTACCCTAATGTGAGGGGTTTGATAGCCTAGGGTTATTACCCTATTGATATATGTTGTGTAAATTCTATGCCATGTTATATATATGAATATGTTGAGATTTATGGTTATGTGTTCAAGGCATAACTGTTAGGTTTTAAGCCCTAAATAAAACTCCATTTCAATGTAATCTATTTTATTCAACATCAATAAAGAAACAGAAGTATTTTTCATTCATTTGTGTATGTTTTGGTTCACTTTATCAATTGCTTGTCAATTTGATTTATAAATTCATCTTAAACCCTTTTCACATACTTGATCATGTCTATTGTGCTGTCATCACATTGGAAAGTAAACATGACTATGTGAATAAAGTTTCCTAAATTTATCAGACACAGGGTTTTACTGATATGATAATCTACAACAAGAGTTTACTTGTATTTGGAGAAATACTATGTTCTTTCCAGAACATTGGTTAAAGTAAAGCTCAGGTTGGATGCATGGAGTATGCATCGGAAGGGACCGATATTGAACTTTGACTTAGATTTAATTAAACTTACCGTAAAATCTATTCAAGTCAATATCGCCAAGTTCATCCTAGATCAAATGATCTTAATCCTGTTATGATTAGGCTCAATCTTGAAAGGCTATTCGTGTTCCTTGAATTGTTAGTTAAGCCTACTTTTAGGTCAGGGTGATACGTACTTGTTGGAACACGATAGTGCAATTGAGTGGGAGCGCTAGCATAAACATGGAATCTATAGCTTCTATCTGGCGAATATTAAGCAAAGGATGATCTCCTTCGAGCTTGACCAAATGAAAATAAATTTTGGAGATCTCATTTCACATAAGCTGAAATATCATTTATACGGGGTCAAGTGTTTTAAGGATAAAATACATAGTAGGGTGTTACGGTAATTTAACCCCTTTACTGTGTAGATCATTCATATAGAGGATCATTGATCAAATTAGGATTATAACAATGGATAACTAATGATGTGTCTATATGGTGGAACATATAAAGCATTCTATATACTGAGAGTGCAATTCTAAGTTCTATGCGTGGATTCAACGAAGAATTAATAAGTTAGTGAATTTTAGTGCTAAATTCTTGATCTACTTATTGGAAGCTCGGTTATATAGACCCATGGTCCCCCCACTAGTTGAGATAATATTGTTTGTAAGACTCATGTAATTGGTTTTGATTAATCAATTATAATTCACAAGTTAGACTATGTCTATTTGTGAAATTTTCACTAAGTAAGGGCGAAATTGTAAAGAAAGAGTTAATAGGGGCATATTTGTTAATTATGATACTTTGTATGGTTCAATTAATAAATATGATAAATGACAATATTATTTAATAATTATTTATAGTTATTAAATAGTTAGAATTGGCATTTAAATGGTTGAATTAGGAAATTGGCATTTTTGAGAAAATCAGATACAAAAGGTGTTAAAATTGCAAAATTGCAAAAAGCAAGGCCCAGTCCACTAAGCCATGGCCGGCCACCTTTGTAGGCTTTTTAAGTTGATATTTTCATTATTTTAATGCCAAATAATTCAAACCTAACCCTAGTGGAATGCTATAAATAGATAGTGAAGGCTTCAGGAACTTCACACTTTCTGAATCAGAAAAACCTGAGCCTCCTATCTCTCTTCTCTAGCCGCCACTCTCTCTCTCTCTTCTTCCTTCATGTTTCGAACCTACCTTAGTGATTAGAGTAGTGCCCACACACATCAAGCAATACCTCAATCATAGTGAGGAAGATCGTGAAGAAAGATCATCAGCAAAGGAGATTCAGCATCAAGGATTCAGAGAAAGAGATCCAGGTTTAAATCTTGATAATACTTTGCTACAGAAAGGATACAAGGGTTAGAGATCTGAACGGAAGGAGTCATTTAATTCTGCTGCACCCAATGTAAGGTTTCTTAAACTTTATATGTATTTAATTTATCGTTTTAGAAAGTTCTTATTTAGGATGTTAATAAACGTACTTGTGAGTAGATCTAAGATCCTGGTAAAATAATTTCCAACAATAACCAGGTTGGACTCAGTAACTAGAACCGAGAGGAACCATTATAAGGCCTTATTGTAATTAGACGTGTGAGCGCAACACGTAGGTCTACGCTACATAGATATAAATAGGCATGTGAGCGTAACATGTAGGTCTGTGTCATACAGGCATATGTGAATAGATATAAATAGGCACATGTGAGCGTAACATGTAGGTCTACGCTACATAGATATAAATAGGCATGTGAGCGTAACATGTAGGTCTGTGTCATACAGGCATATGTGAATGGCATTACTGATTATATAGTGTGATAAATATGTTATCGTTATTTTATACTGTCTTGCTGGGCTTGGCTCACGGGTGCTCTACTGTGCAGGAAAGGGTAAAGTTTTTTCTGATCAGCCATGAGTATGGGAGCTGAACAAAGAATGTACATGTTCGGGCCACACTAGACCAAGCGGGTTGGGGTCTACCAGTAATGTATTTTGAGACTCTATTTTGCCGCTTAGGTTGGCCAAAGGATGTCGTCACGGCATTGAACCCTCCTGCTAGTGGTAATGTCAGTAAGGGGACCGACAGTGGCAACCCTGATCACAAACGGAAGGCTGAGGCTTTCGGAGCATCAGGGAGTAATAGAAGGTTCCGGGGAAACAGAGGTGGCTGTCACGGCCGCGGGTCTTCATTCCGATCTGATCCCGAGTGTTCTAAATGTAAGAAGCACCGTCAGGGTGAGTGTCGGGCCAAGACATGTTTCCAGTGTGTCATGGTGGGCCAATTTAACAGAGATTGTCCTCAGACCAAGAAAGAGGAACCTAAAAAGAATACTACTCAGAACCCGGGGCGACTTTTTACTATGACTCAGGCTGACGCTGATACTAGTCCGTCAGTTGTGACAAGTCAGTTGTCTATTAATGGCTGTTCTTATGCTGTATTGTTTGATTCGAGAGCTACTCACTCTTATGTGTCGAGTAGGGTTATTGAAAATTTTCATAAGCCATGTGATATCTATGCTTCGGGGTTTGGTACCCTGTTACCCTCAGGAGACCTTATAGTATCCACTAGGTGGATTCAGTTTTTTATCCTTTTGGATTGACAGTTGTGAATTGACCGCCAATCTAATTGAATTGCAACTGTATGATTTTCACATAATTCTGGGAATGGATTTTCTATCTAAGTATGGGGCAACGATCGACTGTAAGCGGAAGATGGTGGTGTTTGAGCCTGATAGTGCTAACCCAGTGGTGTTTGTAGGTAAGGTTCAGGGGACACGCATACCAAGAATAACATTGTTGAAAGCTAAGGACCTGATGAGCAGAGGTTGTCTGGGATTCATAGTCACTGTAGTGGATACCAGCCAACCTGTGACATCAGGACCTTGGAATACAAGATTGGTGTGCGAGTTCCTTGACGTCTTTCTAGAAGATTTATCGGGATTGCCACCTACCCGAGAGATTGAATTTGTAATTGAGTCAGTTTCAGGAGCGGATCCAGTATTAAAAGCACCGTATCGAATGGCTCCAGCGGAATTGAAAGAATTGAAGATACAATTACAAGAATTATTGAATCTGGGATTCAATTGACTGAGCTACTCGCCTTGGGGTGCTCCGGTATTATTTGTGAAAAAGAAAGACGGATCTCTACGGATGTGTATTGATTACCGGGAGTTAAACAAGCTTACCATCAAGAACAAGTATCCTTTACCTCGAATTGATGATCTGTTTGATCAACTGAAGGGGAAGACGGTTTTTTCCAAGATCAATCTTCGCTTAGGTTATCATCAGCTGAGAATTCGAGAGGAAGATATCTCGAAAACTGCGTTCGGTACTAGGTATGGACATTATGAATTCCTTGTGATGTCTTTTGGACTCACCAATGCCCCGACGACATTCATGGATCTTATGAATCGGGTGTTCAATGATTACCTGGATAGATGTGTGATTCTGTTTATGGATGACATCTTGGTGTACTCTGAATTAGAAGAAGAGCATGAGTTGCATCTTAGAGCAGTTTTGCAACGATTGCAGGATCACAAGCTATATGCTAAATTCAAAAAGTGTGAATTCTGGTTATCTCGTGTCTCTTTCTTGGGGCACATAGTAGATAAAGATGGGACCATGGTAGATCCGACCAAAATTGAAGCTATTCGGGATTGGCCGACGCCAAAATAAGCTACTGAGGTTAGAAGCTTTCTGGGATTAGCCGGGTATTATCGTCGGTTCGTTGAGGGTTTTTCAAAGATTGCTATACCCTTAACGGAGCTGACCCGAAAGAACCTGAAGTTTGTCTGGACTGATCGGTGTGAGAAAACTTTTGTAGAGCTAAAGCAGAGCTTGATTACCGCTCCAGTACTAACCCTTCCTTCGTGATGGCCCTTGTGAGCTTTTATATGGAAGAAAATGCAGATCACCTATTCACTGGGATGAAGTGCGTGAAAGAAAGTTCTTGGGTCCCGAGGCTGTACAGAGAACGAGTGAGGCAGTTGATAAGATTAGAGCGCGAATGCTCGCGGCTCAGAGTAGACAGAAGAGTTATGTGTTGGGTTTTGTGCCCTAAATAAAACCCCTTACAATCTGATTAGTTATCAATATAAGAAATTTGAAGTGATTTATGTTTGCATGAATTTTACATGCTAATGGTTTAATATGTTTATTACATTTACACATAAAATCAGTTAAGTCCAGATCATATGTTTATTCACAATTACAGTATCGTCAACACAGTGGAATGTGATTGTGATCATATGAATCAAAAGACTAAGTCCCTATTTCATCAGTGTTTTGGATTTACACTAATGTGATAATCAGCGATGATGTGTACTTACACTTGGACTAAGTGTTATGTTCTTTCCAGGATATTGGTAAAGTATACTAGTTTCGAATGTATAGAGTATACATTGGACTGAACCGATATTGCAACTTAGTTAAGATATTATAAACTTACCGTTATATCTTTCCAAGTCAATATCAGTAGTTGATCTTAAGATTAAAAGAATTTAAATCCTGATATGCTTAGGCTCAACTCAGGAGTTATTAGTTAAGCCTACTTTTGGGTCAGGGTGATACGTATATTTTGGGAACATGATAGTATGATTGAGTGGGAGTGCTGAACATAAATATGGAATTTATAGCTTCTACTGGTGTATAGAAGTCAAGTGGTGATTCCCTTCAAGCTTAGCTAAATAGAAGTAAATGGATGAGCTCTTGTTTAAGTGACTAATTCTTAGATCACTAGACATCATTTACAGGTAGCTAAGTGTTTTAAGGGGCAAAATACATTGAGGGGTGAGAACGGTAAAATGATCCCATCTCGATGTAAATCATCTATATAGAGGATCTTGGATCACAATAAAATTATAACAATGGTCAAATGAGATAGCATATCTATATCGTGGAACATATAATATGCTCTATATAAGTCTGAGAGTGCAATTCTAAGTTCTAAGAGTGGATTCAACGAAGAATTAATAAGTAGGGATTTACTTAGTAAATTCGGTTCACTTATTGGAAGTTCAGCATATAGATCCATGGTCCCCAATCTAGTTGAGACTATACTGCTTGTAAGACTCAATAATTGATTTGTGATTAATCAATTGTAATTCTAAAGTTAGACTATGTCTGATTTGTGAATTTTCACTAAGGAGGGGCGAAATTGTAAAGAAAAGAGATTCTAGGTTTATTTATTTATTAATGGACCTTATATGTCTAATTAATAATTAAATTAAATGACAATATTATTTAATAATCTATTTTAGTTATTAAATAATTAGTTTTGGCATTTAAATGGTTAGAATTAGAAAATTGGCGTTTTTGAAAAAATAGAAATAAAATTTTTGAAAACTGCAAAAACCAAGTGGGGCCCATTACACACCATGGCCGGCCACTTAAAGTGGTTTTTCGAATTGATATTTTCATTATTTTAATGCCAAATAATTCCTAACCTAAACCTAGAAGTTGCCTATAAATAGAAAGCGATGGCTCAGTCAAAATATAACTTTGAATAATCTTTTCTGTCAGAAAATTCTCTCTTCAGAAAAACTGAGCCTTCCCTTTTCTCTCTATAGCCGAAATCATCTCTCTCTTTTCCTCTCATAAATTTCGAACCTTAGTGATAGAGTAAGTGCCCACACACAGCAAGTGGTACCTCAATCATAGATTGGAAGACTGTGAAGGATCACACACAAAGAGAAGGACATTCGGGCTCAGATCTTGATAGTACTCTGCGACAGAAAGGATACAATTGTTAGAGATCTGAGTGGAAGGAGACATTAATTTCGCTGCATCAATGTAAGGTTTTCTTAACTTTATATGTGTTTATTTATCCTTTAAGAAAGTTCATATTTAGGGTGTTAAAGAACATACTTGTGAGTAGATCTAAGATCCTAGTAAAATAAATTCTAACATTATGCTGATCCAAAGCGTCAGGATATTGATTTCTAGGGAAAAGACATGGTATTTCTCCGAATATCACCGATGAAAGGCATTAAACACTTTTGTAAGAAAGGGAAGCTTAGCCCGAGCATCATTGGACCTTTTAAAATCCTCGAGAGGATAGGAAAGGAAGCGTACAGGTTGGTTATGCCCCAACTCTGGCAGCTGTACATGATGTGTTCCATGTTTTGATGCTTCGGAAATATGTCTCAGACTCGTCCCATACCCTGAGTTATGAGGCATTAGAACTTCAGCCAGATTTGTCATATGAGGAACAACCAGTGCAAATACTTGATAGAAGAGAAAAAGTCTTGAGAAGCAACTGGGTTATTAACATGCTTATGAGGAACAGCCAGATTTGTCATATGAGGAACAACCCTGAGTTATTAACATGCTTATGGGACTATATTATTATATAGTATGCGTGTGTTGTCTTTTTCAGGTGTGTTCTGATAGGTTGGCACGGTATAGTCACAACTGGGTATTTCGGGTCGAACCCGGTTCGGGCCCGAAATACAATTTTGGGAATTAAATATTGGCATTTTATTTGGTATTGGATAATCTGAATTTTTATTTGAAAATAAATGAGTGTGAAATGACAATTATGCCCTTGTATGTCAAAGTGGATGTTATTTGGCCCTAGGGGCATTTTGGTCTTTTGACCTTTATTGATTTACACTTGATTAATAGAATTTTTAGAGAAAAGGAAGTGTATTTTTCTGGCTGCTTCTTTCCCTTACCCAAACCCTCTCACTCTCTCAAACCCTCTTGAATTTCAAATTTGACTTTGGTGAAAACTAGCTTGATTTAAAGCTTGATTGTTGGGAGATTGTGTTGAAAGTTTGGAGCTTGTTTGTGCAAGGAATTGAGGTAGTTTTCTACTGATTTTTATTTGAGTTCTTGTTGATTTCTAGTTGTTGCAAAAGCATGAAAAGTGAGTTGTTCTTGAGATTTGCATGTTAAGAGAATTGATGTTTAATCTTGATGGATTTGGGTATAAATTGCTTAATATTGTTGTGGTCTTCATTGTTGAGCTCTAGATTGAATGATTAGGGTGTTTTCTTATTAGAATTCAGGTCTTTATTTGATGTTTGTTGCAGGAAATAAATGGGGGTTTCATCAAGTTCTTGAGCTTGAGTTTTTGTTGGTTTAGACATGATTTTGATTATTGTGCAATCTGAATTTTGAGAGTTTGTTATTGATGTTTAATGTATGAAATTGTGTTTTAGACTCTCTGTTTTGTAGCTGAAAACTGAGTTTTCTGGGTTTTTAAACCCAGTGGTCGCGACTATCATAGGTCTGGTCGCGACCATGATACTGATAGTTTAGTAATTTTTTTTGAGTTTTTGTTTTTGCCATAACTTTTGACTCGGGACTCCGTTTGGGACGTTCTTTATATCGTTGGAAAGCTCGTTCCGAGCTCTATGTGATTATTTGAATTTTAAATGCCATGAATATATTTTATGAGTTTGGAATCAGGGGTTAACCCTTATTGTGTAAAATCCCGGTATTGTGACTAGGATTACCGGTACCTGGTCAAGAGCACCCGGGGATTTGGAATCTCTACTATTGCGGGATATCAGGTAAGACAGTAGTTAGCACGTAGAGTTATGTGCAGTGGCGCTTATATTGGAAATGGGATATGTGAGTAATTAATAATCGGGATTAGGTTTATTACCCTAATGTGAGTGGTTTGATAGCCTAGGGTTATTACCCTAGTGATATATGCTATGTAAATTCTATGCCATGTTATATATATGAATATGTTGAGATTTAGGGTTATGTGTTCAAGGCATAACCAGGTTGGACTCGATAACTAGAACCGAGAGGAACCATTATAAGGCCTTATTGTAATTAGACGTGTGAGCGCAACACGTAGGTCTACGCTACGTAGATATAAATAGGCATGTGAGCGTAACATGTAGGTCTATGTCATACAGGCATATGTGAATGGCATTACTAATTATATAGTGTTATAAATATGTTATCATTATTTTATACTGTCTTGCTAGGCTTGGCTCACGGGTGCTCTACTGTGCAGGAAAAGGTAAAGTTGTTTCTGATCAGCCATGAGTATGGGAGCTGAACGAAGAATGTACATGTTCGGGCCACACTAGACCAAGCGGGTTGGGGTCTACCAGTGATGTCTTTTGAGACTCTGTTTTGCCGCTTAGGTCGGCCAAAAGAAAAGAACTTGTAATATTGTTTTGTAAATACCTTTGGGATCCCAACTTTTGTAACTTTTAAATTATAAGGTTTAAATTATTACAAGTTATTTTCATTCTGTTTATCAATAAAGTTTAATTTCGGCACTTATTTTACTAGTAATCCCAATTAGCGGATTAGGGTTTCATAAGTTTATTGGGTAGCGTGCCCAATTATTTAGGGCGTTACAAGCCCGGTCGCCCAGGAGAATTATACTTGTCGTTCAAATGGTTGGGAGGCGGATGAGCTCCGCTCCACCCTGACCTGCGCCCATCAGTTGGAGAAAATTGTGATTGTAGCTAGCATCAAGCCGTCCACGTCTGGGTTCTTTCATCGTTTGCCTCGGGACGAAGAGACGCCCAATCACAATTATGGGGGTTTCGGAGTTTGGAGCTAGACCCATCTCATGTCCGGAGCCATGCTTCCTCTTCAAGATTATTTTATAAATTTCCTTGTTTTTGTCAGCCTTCCGCCTTACCAACTCATTCCTCAAGCTTACCGCCTGCTCTCAGGCTTGTTTATTTTTTATGTAGCCCGTGGCTGGGCTTCACCTAGCCCGGTTGAGATTTTATACTTTTATGAACTTGTGTCCATCCCCAAGAAGGGGGATAAGTTTATGGCACCTGATCCCTCGTACTTACTCCTTTTTCTTGTATTGCCAAATTACTGCAGAGACCGGTCACTTCTCGAAGACTTTAATTGATCATGGGTACATCATGTCCGAATTTGGGGTCATGGATGAGGCCATGAAGAGTCTGAGAGACTTGGCGGCTGAGAGGAAGGCTTTTCAGGAGGAGGCCCAGGAGAAGGAGGCTCAGGCGGAGCGGAGGCATCAGGAAGCACTGAAGTCCAAGTCTGAGGAGTTAAGAGCTAAGGATGATGCCCTGAAGGCCTTGGACGAGGCCGTGACTAAGGCCAGGCATGAGCTTAGGGAGGCCAAGGAGGCAGTTGAAGATCTGATTGCCAAGCTGAAGTCCATGGAGGAGTTGAACCAGGCTGACTTGAAGATGACAGCCAACCTAACCGTTGAGGTGAAGGAGCTTCGTGATTCCGAGGATCAGACTCAAAAGAAAGCGAAAAGAGACGAGCTCCTGGCTCCCGTTATGCATCGACCTTTGCACCAAACGCTTCGATGATTGCGTCTTTATGGCCTGGCAGACTAACGGGCAAAACCTTAAGCTCGACTTCTATCCAAAGCCTGAGCAGGTTCTCGTCCGCTTCTGGGAGAAGAAGAAGAGACTTGACGCCTTGCTGGAGGAGCGTAGGGGTCCTCGCCTTCCACCCCGAGTTGATTAAGCCAGTCGTTTATCACCATTGCCATTATCATTATCTTCTCTTTTTTTTTTCTTTTACATATTTAACCCTTCTTCCCTCTTTAAGACAATTTACTTATGTTTTTATATATTTTTCTTAAGGGGAGACACTTAAGGCCCGTCCCCATGCCCTTATCTTTTTTAGAGCTTTTCTTTGGGATTTGAACACTTTACATTCATGCTTGAATACTTTTGGTTTGTTTTACATTTGTCCGTTTGGTATGCCTTACTACCCCCTGAGTGACATGAAAATTGTTTTTAGGTCACTTAGTTTTACAAACTTTAACTTAGAGGTTGCATATATTTGTCTGGTACAAATTTACTTTACAGAGCATAAACTTTTATTTTTTCGACTATTGGTGATACTTTCGGAGGTGATCAGCATTCCAGGCCCTAGGCACCATGGTTCCGTCCATTCTTTTTACCTTTGGGATCCCAACTTTTGTAACTTTTAAATTATAAGGTTTAAATTATTACAAGTTATTTTCATTCTGTTTATCAATAAAGTTTAATTTCGGCACTTATTTTACTAGTAATCCCAATTAGCGGATTAGGGTTTCATAAGTTTATTGGGTAGCGTGCCCAATTATTTAGGGCGTTACAAGCCCGGTCGCCCAGGAGAATTATACTTGTCGTTCAAATGGTTGGGAGGCGGATGAGCTCCGCTCCACCCTGACCTGCGCCCATCAGTTGGAGAAAATTGTGATTGTAGCTAGCATCAAGCCGTCCACGTCTGGGTTCTTTCATCGTTTGCCTCGGGACGAAGAGACGCCCAATCACAATTATGGGGGTTTCGGAGTTTGGAGCTAGACCCATCTCATGTCCGGAGCCATGCTTCCTCTTCAAGATTATTTTATAAATTTCCTTGTTTTTGTCAGCCTTCCGCCTTACCAACTCATTCCTCAAGCTTACCGCCTGCTCTCAGGCTTGTTTATTTTTTATGTAGCCCGTGGCTGGGCTTCACCTAGCCCGGTTGAGATTTTATACTTTTATGAACTTGTGTCCATCCCCAAGAAGGGGGATAAGTTTAAGAACGATTTTTTCACACTCCGGGCCCATCCTACTAATGAGGGCCCAGTCCCTTATAATTTTCAGAAGAATGTTAAGGAGTACCGACACCGTTTCTTCTTCTCTTCCAGCTTTCAGGCCATGGATCGCCCCGAAGTTCTCATGGAGTGGATCAGGATCCCTCCACTGCATTGCACTGCTCCTACCTATCTTTTCCTCCAACACGCTAAGGTCTTTTCCACTTACGACGAAAATAGCCTTAACGTGGGAGACTTGGTCACAATGGAGAACTACCGGAAGTCCAAGCTTATCTTAGGGAACCATTCCGTGGATAACTTCAACCTCTCTAAGGTCCTCTGCCCAAACATTCGTACCCGAGACTCTGAAAAGGCACTTCGGGCAGACATTGCCTCAGCGGAGGACCAGTATCAGAAGTACCTCTTCAGGAGGGAACAGGAGTTAGCCTATATTAAGGCTCAAGCTGCTGCTGGGAGGACCCTCCGGATAGAAGCGGGTAAAGAACGGGTGCCTTCTCGACCTAAGTTGCTACTGCCGATCCCCAATACTGGCGCTCCTTATGCCAGCACGCCTGGATCCGATAAGTCTCCCTTAACGGTTCATCATGTTCCATCCCCTCAAGATTATTCTTGGTGTAGGCCTATAGGGTTTTTATTTTTCCAACTTAGGTCATTTTTTAGGCCGGTCCTGGATGGGGTCTGGGCCTCCCGCACCTATTCCTTTGGATCATTCAGCTTATCATCTTCCACTCGGTTTCTCCTCTTGGACAACTTTCTTGGGGATGACAAAGCCAGTATTATAGTACAGGACTTTGCTAGGGCTGAATTAGATTGTCTGGGTAGGACTAGTTTTACTGCTTTGTTTTTGGTGTGCATATTTTCTCTTCGCCATTCTGACACTTATTTGTTCGTTTCTTTAAGCGACGGGCCAATGGAGGAGCTTTTGGCGACCCTTGCCCGTACCTATAGTCCCGACTCCGCTCTTCCTCCAAATGGCCGTCGACCGGTATGGTGACCCCAGGGAGGTCCTCTTCTAGCATCCCCTTAGGCCAAATTGTCTTGATCGACTAAGAAGGGTAGGTCGAGGAGGAGGAAGAGGGCGAGATCCTGGCCCCCTTGGACCGGAAGCGTAAAGGCAAAATGGTGGAGGTCGAGTCTTCCAAAAAGCCTAGGAGGGTTGATATTCCGGCCGTCAGCTCCGACTCAGGGATCCCACCTGAAGCGGAGGAATATCTTGTGCCTCCCGGGATTGTCCTTACTCCCGTTCCCGCCGATGAGGAGAGACAATGCGACTCCGGATCGCCAAGCACCATTACGCTATGGCTGAGTATACGAGAGGGAACACCGAGGTGGAGGCTTTGAAAAAGGTCTTAAGGGAGGCCCTGGAGAACTCCTTGCGTGATGAGGCTTTTAGGAACGCCTGGGAGCCTGAACATGGACCGCCTGACGGACTGGTTCAACCGCTTCGTCGGGCCGACCCTCGCTCCTTTTGCCTCTGAGTTGACAAGCCACTTTGTCTCCAACTTGACCCAACTCCTAGCCAAGACATACGCAGCCTGCACTTCCACGAACTCGATCTATCAGATCAAAGATATCAGCGCTGCTATGACCGATGTAAGTCTCTGTTAGTGTTCTTGGGCCTTACTTTATGGCACCTGATCCCTCGTACTTACTCCTTTTTCTTGTATTGCCAAATTACTGCAGAGACCGGTCACTTCTCGAAGACTTTAATTGATCATGGGTACATCATGTCCGAATTTGGGGTCATGGATGAGGCCATGAAGAGTCTGAGAGACTTGGCGGCTGAGAGGAAGGCTTTTCAGGAGGAGGCCCAGGAGAAGGAGGCTCAGGCGGAGCGGAGGCATCAGGAAGCACTGAAGTCCAAGTCTGAGGAGTTAAGAGCTAAGGATGATGCCCTGAAGGCCTTGGACGAGGCCGTGACTAAGGCCAGGCATGAGCTTAGGGAGGCCAAGGAGGCAGTTGAAGATCTGACTGCCAAGCTGAAGTCCATGGAGGAGTTGAACCAGCCGACTTGAAGATGACAGCCAACCTAACCGTTGAGGCGAAGGAGCTTCGTGATTCCAAGGATCAGACTCAAAAGAAAGCGAAAAGAGACGAGCTCCTGGCTCCCGTTATCTGTCAGCACTGCACCAAACGCTTCGATGATTGCGTCTTTATGGCACAGCGTACTAACGGGCAAAACCTTAAGCTCGACTTCTATCCAAAGCCCGAGCGGGTTCTCGTCCGCTTCGGGAGAAGAAGAAGAGACTTGACGCCTTGCTGGAGGAGCGTAGGGGTCCTCGCCTTCCACCCCGAGTTGATTAAGCCAGTCGTTTATCACCATTGCCATTATCATTATCTTCTCTTTTTTTTTTCTTTTACATATTTAACCCTTCTTCCCTCTTTAAGACAATTTACTTATGTTTTTATATATTTTTCTTAAGGGGAGACACTTAAGGCCCGTCCCCATGCCCTTATCTTTTTTAGAGCTTTTCTTTGGGATTTGAACACTTTACATTCATGCTTGAATACTTTTGGTTTGTTTTACATTTGTCCGTTTGGTATGCCTTACTACCCCCTGAGTGACATGAAAATTGTTTTTAGGTCACTTAGTTTTACAAACTTTAACTTAGAGGTTGCATATATTTGTCTGGTACAAATTTACTTTACAGAGCATAAACTTTTATTTTTTCGACTATTGGTGATACTTTCGGAGGTGATCAGCATTCCAGGCCCTAGGCACCGTGGTTCCGTCCATTCTTTTTACCTTTGGGATCCCAACTTTTGTAACTTTTAAATTATAAGGTTTAAATTATTACAAGTTATTTTCATTCGTTTATCAATAAAGTTTAATTTCGGCACTTATTTTACTAGTAATCCCAATTAGCGGATTAGGGTTTCATAAGTTTATTGGGTAGCGTGCCCAATTATTTAGGGCGTTACAAGCCCGGTCGCCCAGGAGAATTATACTTGTCGTTCAAATGGTTGGGAGGCGGATGAGCTCCGCTCCACCCTGACCTGCGCCCATCAGTTGGAGAAAATTGTGATTGTAGCTAGCATCAAGCCGTCCACGTCTGGGTTCTTTCATCGTTTGCCTCGGGACGAAGAGACGCCCAATCACAATTATGGGGGTTTCGGAGTTTGGAGCTAGACCCATCTCATGTCCGGAGCCATGCTTCCTCTTCAAGATTATTTTATAAATTTCCTTGGTTTTGTCAGCCTTCCGCCTTACCAACTCATTCCTCAAGCTTACCGCCTGCTCTCAGGCTTGTTTATTTTTTATGTAGCCCGTGGCTGGGCTTCACCTAGCCCGGTTGAGATTTTATACTTTTATGAACTTGTGTCCATCCCCAAGAAGGGGGATAAGTTTAAGAACGATTTTTTCACACTCCGGGCCCATCCTACTAATGAGGGCCCAGTCCCTTATAATTTTCAGAAGAATGTTAAGGAGTACCGACACCGTTTCTTCTTCTCTTCCAGCTTTCAGGCCATGGATCGCCCCGAAGTTCTCATGGAGTGGATCAGGATCCTTCCACTGCATTGCACTGCTCCTACCTATCTTTTCCTCCAACACGCTAAGGTCTTTTCCACTTACGACGAAAATAGCCTTAACGTGGGAGACTTGGTCACAATGGAGAACTACCGGAAGTCCAAGCTTATCTTAGGGAACCATTCCGTGGATAACTTCAACCTCTCTAAGGTCCTCTGCCCAAACATTCGTACCCGAGACTCTGAAAAGGCACTTCGGGCAGACATTGCCTCAGCTGAGGACCAGTATCAGAAGTACCTCTTCAGGATGGAACAGGAGTTAGCCTATATTAAGGCTCAAGCTGCTGCTGGGAGGACCCTCCGGATAGAAGCGGGTAAAGAACGGGTGCCTTCTCGACCTAAGTTGCTACTGCCGATCCCCAATACTGGCGCTCCTTATGCCAGCACGCCTGGATCCGATAAGTCTCCCTTAACGGTTCATCATGTTCCATCCCCTCAAGATTATTCTTGGTGTAGGCCTATAGGGTTTTTATTTTTCCAACTTAGGTCATTTTTTAGGCCGGTCCTGGATGGGGTCTGGGCCTCCCGCACCTATTCCTTTGGATCATTCAGCTTATCTGTCTTCCAGCTGGTTTCTTCTCTTGGACAACTTTCTTGGGGATGACAAAGCCAGTATTATAGTACAGGACTTTGCTAGGGCTGAATTAGATTGTCTGGGTAGGACTAGTTTTACTGCTTTGTTTTTGGTGTGCATATTTTCTCTTCGCCATTCTGACACTTATTTGTTCGTTTCTTTAAGCAGCCAGGCCAATGGAGGAGCTTTTGGCGACCCTTGCCCAGACCTATAGTCCTGACTCCGCTCTTCCTCCAGCGTCGGACCAGATGGTGACCCCAGGGAGGTCCTCTTCTAGCATCCCCTTAGGCCAAATTGTCTTGATCGACTAAGAAGGGTAGGTCGAGGAGGAGGAAGAGGGCGAGATCCTGGCCCCCTTGGACCGGAAGCGTAAAGGCAAAATGGTGGAGGTCGAGTCTTCCAAAAAGCCTAGGAGGGTTGATATTCCGGCCGTCAGCTCCGACTCAGGGATCCCACCTGAAGCGGAGGAATATCTTGTGCCTCCCGGGATTGTCCTTACTCCCGTTCCCGCTGATGAGGAGAGACAACAGCTCCGGATCGCCAAGCACCATTACGCTATGGCTGAGTATACGAGAGGGAACACCGAGGTGGAGGCTTTGAAAAAGGTCTTAAGGGAGGCCCTGGAGAACTCCTTGCGTGATGAGGCTTTTAGGAACGCCTGGGAGCCTGAACATGGACCGCCTGACGGACTGGTTCAACCGCTTCGTCGGGCCGACCCTCGCTCCTTTTGCCTCTGAGTTGACAAGCCACTTTGTCTCCAACTTGACCCAACTCCTAGCCAAGACATACGCAGCCTGCACTTCCACGAACTCGATCTATCAGATCAAAGATATCAGCGCTGCTATGACCGATGTAAGTCTCTGTTAGTGTTCTTGGGCCTTACTTTATGGCACCTGATCCCTCGTACTTACTCCTTTTTCTTGTATTGCCAAATTACTGCAGAGACCGGTCACTTCTCGAAGACTTTAATTGATCATGGGTACATCATGTCCGAATTTGGGGTCATGGATGAGGCCATGAAGAGTCTGAGAGACTTGGCGGCTGAGAGGAAGGCTTTTCAGGAGGAGGCCCAGGAGAAGGAGGCTCAGGCGGAGCGGAGGCATCAGGAAGCACTGAAGTCCAAGTCTGAGGAGTTAAGAGCTAAGGATGATGCCCTGAAGGCCTTGGACGAGGCCGTGACTAAGGCCAGGCATGAGCTTAGGGAGGCCAAGGAGGCAGTTGAAGATCTGACTGCCAAGCTGAAGTCCATGGAGGAGTTGAACCAGGCTGACTTGAAGATGACAGCCAACCTAACCGTTGAGGTGAAGGAGCTTCGTGATTCCAAGGATCAGACTCAAAAGAAAGCGAAAAGAGACGAGCTCCTGGCTCCCGTTATCTGTCAGCACTGCACCAAACGCTTCGATGATTGCGTCTTTATGGCCTGGCAGACTAACGGGCAAAACCTTAAGCTCGACTTCTATCCAAAGCCTGAGCAGGTTCTCGTCCGCTTCTGGGAGAAGAAGAAGAGACTTGACACCTTGCTGGAGGAGCGTAGGGGTCCTCGCCTTCCACCCCGAGTTGATTAAGCCAGTCGTTTATCACCATTGCCATTATCATTATCTTCTCTTTTTTTTTTTCTTTTACATATTTAACCCTTCTTCCCTCTTTAAGACAATTTACTTATGTTTTTATATATTTTTCTTAAGGGGAGACACTTAAGGCCCGTCCCCATGCCCTTATCTTTTTTAGAGCTTTTCTTTGGGATTTGAACACTTTACATTCATGCTTGAATACTTTTGGTTTGTTTTACATTTGTCCGTTTGGTATGCCTTACTACCCCCTGAGTGACATGAAAATTGTTTTTAGGTCACTTAGTTTTACAAACTTTAACTTAGAGGTTGCATATATTTGTCTGGTACAAATTTACTTTACAGAGCATAAACTTTTATTTTTTCGACTATTGGTGATACTTTCGGAGGTGATCAGCATTCCAGGCCCTAGGCACCGTGGTTCCGTCCATTCTTTTTACCTTTGGGATCCCAACTTTTGTAACTTTTAAATTATAAGGTTTAAATTATTACAAGTTATTTTCATTCTGTTTATCAATAAAGTTTAATTTCGGCACTTATTTTACTAGTAATCCCAATTAGCGGATTAGGGTTTCATAAGTTTATTGGGTAGCGTGCCCAATTATTTAGGGCGTTACAAGCCCGGTCGCCCAGGAGAATTATACTTGTCGTTCAAATGGTTGGGAGGCGGATGAGCTCCGCTCCACCCTGACCTCGCGCCCATCGCCTGGAGAAAATTGTGATTGTAGCTAGCATCAAGCCGTCCACGTCTGGGTTCTTTCATCGTTTGCCTCGGGACGAAGAGACGCCCAATCACAATTATGGGGGTTTCGGAGTTTGGAGCTAGACCCATCTCATGTCCGGAGCCATGCTTCCTCTTCAAGATTATTTTATAAATTTCCTTGTTTTTGTCAGCCTTCCGCCTTACCAACTCATTCCTCAAGCTTACCGCCTGCTCTCAGGCTTGTTTATTTTTTATGTAGCCCGTGGCTGGGCTTCACCTAGCCCGGTTGAGATTTTATACTTTTATGAACTTGTGTCCATCCCCAAGAAGGGGGATAAGTTTAAGAACGATTTTTTCACACTCCGGGCCCATCCTACTAATGAGGGCCCAGTCCCTTATAATTTTCAGAAGAATGTTAAGGAGTACCGACACCGTTTCTTCTTCTCTTCCAGCTTTCAGGCCATGGATCGCCCCGAAGTTCTCATGGAGTGGATCAGGATCCCTCCACTGCATTGCACTGCTCCTACCTATCTTTTCCTCCAACACGCTAAGGTCTTTTCCACTTACGACGAAAATAGCCTTAACGTGGGAGACTTGGTCACAATGGAGAACTACCGGAAGTCCAAGCTTATCTTAGGGAACCATTCCGTGGATAACTTCAACCTCTCTAAGGTCCTCTGCCCAAACATTCGTACCCGAGACTCTGAAAAGGCACTTCGGGCAGACATTGCCTCAGCGGAGGACCAGTATCAGAAGTACCTCTTCAGGAGGGAACAGGAGTTAGCCTATATTAAGGCTCAAGCTGCTTCGGGAGGACCCTCCGGATAGAAGCGGGTAAAGAACGGGTGCCTTCTCGACCTAAGTTGCTACTGCCGATCCCCAATACTGGCGCTCCTTATGCCAGCACGCCTGGATCCGATAAGTCTCCCTTAACGGTTCATCATGTTCCATCCCCTCAAGATTATTCTTGGTGTAGGCCTATAGGGTTTTTATTTTTCCAACTTAGGTCATTTTTTAGGCCGGTCCTGGATGGGGTCTGGGCCTCCCGCACCTATTCCTTTGGATCATTCAGCTTATCTGTCTTCCAGCTGGTTTCTTCTCTTGGACAACTTTCTTGGGGATGACAAAGCCAGTATTATAGTACAAGACTTTGCTAGGGCTGAATTAGATTGTCTGGGGAGGACTAGTTTTACTGCTTTGTTTTTGGTGTGCATATTTTCTCTTCGCCATTCTGACACTTATTTGTTCGTTTCTTTAAGCAGCCAGGCCAATGGAGGAGCTTTTGGCGACCCTTGCCCAGACCTATAGTCCTGACTCCGCTCTTCCTCCAGCGTCGGACCAGATGGTGACCCCAGGGAGGTCCTCTTCTAGCATCCCCTTAGGCCAAATTGTCTTGATCGACTAAGAAGGGTAGGTCGAGGAGGAGGAAGAGGGCGAGATCCTGGCCCCCTTGGACCGGAAGCGTAAAGGCAAAATGGTGGAGGTCGAGTCTTCCAAAAAGCCTAGGAGGGTTGATATTCCGGCCGTCAGCTCCGACTCAGGGATCCCACCTGAAGCGGAGGAATATCTTGTGCCTCCCGGGATTGTCCTTACTCCCGTTCCCGCTGATGAGGAGAGACAACAGCTCCGGATCGCCAAGCACCATTACGCTATGGCTGAGTATACGAGAGGGAACATCGAGGTGGAGGCTTTGAAAAAGGTCTTAAGGGAGGCCCTGGAGAACTCCTTGCGTGATGAGGCTTTTAGGAACGCCTGGGAGCCTGAACATGGACCGCCTGACGGACTGGTTCAACCGCTTCGTCGGGCCGACCCTCGCTCCTTTTGCCTCTGAGTTGACAAGCCACTTTGTCTCCAACTTGACCCAACTCCTAGCCAAGACATACGCAGCCTGCACTTCCACGAACTCGATCTATCAGATCAAAGATATCAGCGCTGCTATGACCGATGTAAGTCTCTGTTAGTGTTCTTGGGCCTTACTTTATGGCACCTGATCCCTCGTACTTACTCCTTTTTCTTGTATTGCCAAATTACTGCAGAGACCGGTCACTTCTCGAAGACTTTAATTGATCATGGGTACATCATGTCCGAATTTGGGGTCATGGATGAGGCCATGAAGAGTCTGAGAGACTTGGCGGCTGAGAGGAAGGCTTTTCAGGAGGAGGCCCAGGAGAAGGAGGCTCAGGCGGAGCGGAGGCATCAGGAAGCACTGAAGTCCAAGTCTGAGGAGTTAAGAGCTAAGGATGATGCCCTGAAGGCCTTGGACGAGGCCGTGACTAAGGCCAGGCATGAGCTTAGGGAGGCCAAGGAGGCAGTTGAAGATCTGACTGCCAAGCTGAAGTCCATGGAGGAGTTGAACCAGGCTGACTTGAAGATGACAGCCAACCTAACCGTTGAGGTGAAGGAGCTTCGTGATTCCAAGGATCAGACTCAAAAGAAAGCGAAAAGAGACGAGCTCCTGGCTCCCGTTATCTGTCAGCACTGCACCAAACGCTTCGATGATTGCGTCTTTATGGCTCGCGTACTAACGGGCAAAACCTTAAGCTCGACTTCTATCCAAAGCCTGAGCAGGTTCTCGTCCGCTTCTGGGAGAAGAAGAAGAGACTTGACGCCTTGCTGGAGGAGCGTAGGGGTCCTCGCCTTCCACCCCGAGTTGATTAAGCCAGTCGTTTATCACCATTGCCATTATCATTATCTTCTCTTTTTTTTTTCTTTTACATATTTAACCCTTCTTCCCTCTTTAAGACAATTTACTTATGTTTTTATATATTTTTCTTAAGGGGAGACACTTAAGGCCCGTCCCCATGCCCTTATCTTTTTTAGAGCTTTTCTTTGGGATTTGAACACTTTACATTCATGCTTGAATACTTTTGGTTTGTTTTACATTTGTCCGTTTGGTATGCCTTACTACCCCCTGAGTGACATGAAAATTGTTTTTAGGTCACTTAGTTTTACAAACTTTAACTTAGAGGTTGCATATATTTGTCTGGTACAAATTTACTTTACAGAGCATAAACTTTTATTTTTTCGACTATTGGTGATACTTTCGGAGGTGATCAGCATTCCAGGCCCTAGGCACCATGGTTCCGTCCATTCTTTTTACCTTTGGGATCCCAACTTTTGTAACTTTTAAATTATAAGGTTTAAATTATTACAAGTTATTTTCATTCTGTTTATCAATAAAGTTTAATTTCGGCACTTATTTTACTAGTAATCCCAATTAGCGGATTAGGGTTTCATAAGTTTATTGGGTAGCGTGCCCAATTATTTAGGGCGTTACAAGCCCGGTCGCCCAGGAGAATTATACTTGTCGTTCAAATGGTTGGGAGGCGGATGAGCTCCGCTCCACCCTGACCTGCGCCCATCGCCTGGAGAAAATTGTGATTGTAGCTAGCATCAAGCCGTCCACGTCTGGGTTCTTTCATCGTTTGCCTCGGGACGAAGAGACGCCCAATCACAATTATGGGGGTTTCGGAGTTTGGAGCTAGACCCATCTCATGTCCGGAGCCATGCTTCCTCTTCAAGATTATTTTATAAATTTCCTTGTTTTTGTCAGCCTTCCGCCTTACCAACTCATTCCTCAAGCTTACCGCCTGCTCTCAGGCTTGTTTATTTTTTATGTAGCCCGTGGCTGGGCTTCACCTAGCCCGGTTGAGATTTTATACTTTTATGAACTTGTGTCCATCCCCAAGAAGGGGGATAAGTTTAAGAACGATTTTTTCACACTCCGGGCCCATCCTACTAATGAGGGCCCAGTCCCTTATAATTTTCAGAAGAATGTTAAGGAGTACCGACACCGTTTCTTCTTCTCTTCCAGCTTTCAGGCCATGGATCGCCCCGAAGTTCTCATGGAGTGGATCAGGATCCCTCCACTGCATTGCACTGCTCCTACCTATCTTTTCCTCCAACACGCTAAGGTCTTTTCCACTTACGACGAAAATAGCCTTAACGTGGGAGACTTGGTCACAATGGAGAACTACCGGAAGTCCAAGCTTATCTTAGGGAACCATTCCGTGGATAACTTCAACCTCTCTAAGGTCCTCTGCCCAAACATTCGTACCCGAGACTCTGAAAAGGCACTTCGGGCAGACATTGCCTCAGCGGAGGACCAGTATCAGAAGTACCTCTTCAGGAGGGAACAGGAGTTAGCCTATATTAAGGCTCAAGCTGCTGCTGGGAGGACCCTCCGGATAGAAGCGGGTAAAGAACGGGTGCCTTCTCGACCTAAGTTGCTACTGCCGATCCCCAATACTGGCGC
The DNA here is from genome assembly GCF_029168945.1 of Cannabis sativa. Lineage (NCBI taxonomy): Eukaryota > Viridiplantae > Streptophyta > Magnoliopsida > Rosales > Cannabaceae > Cannabis > Cannabis sativa. Next base: position 87,008,189 of record NC_083602.1, read on the forward strand.
TCCTTATGCCAGCACGCCTGGATCCGATAAGTCTCCCTTAACGGTTCATCATGTTCCATCCCCTCAAGATTATTCTTGGTGTAGGCCTATAGGGTTTTTATTTTTCCAACTTAGGTCATTTTTTAGGCCGGTCCTGGATGGGGTACCGGGCCTCCCGCACCTATTCCTTTGGATCATTCAAATTATCTCCGTCTTCCAAATCGGTTTCTTCTCTTGGACAACTTTCTTGGGGATGACAAAGCCGTATTATAGTACAAGACTTTGCTAGGGCTGAATTAGATTGTATGCAGGGAGGACTAGTTTTATCGCTTTGTTTTTGGTGTGCATATTTTCTCTTCGCCATTCGACACTTATTTGTTCGTTTCTTTAAGCGACAGGCCAATGGAGGAGCTTTTGGCGACCCTTGCCCAGACCTATAGTCCTGACTCCGCTCTTCCTCCAGCGTCGGACCAGATGGTGACCCCAGGGAGGTCCTCTTCTAGCATCCCCTTAGGCCAAATTGTCTTGATCGACTAAGAAGGGTAGGTCGAGGAGGAGGAAGAGGGCGAGATCCTGGCCCCCTTGGACCGGAAGCGTAAAGGCAAAATGGTGGAGGTCGAGTCTTCCAAAAGCCTAGGAGGGTTGATATTCCGCCGTCAGCTCCGACTCAGGGATCCCACCTGAAGCGGAGGAATATCTTGTGCCTCCCGGGATTGTCCTTACTCCCGTTCCCGCTGATGAGGAGAGACAACAGCTCCGGATCGCCAAGCACCATTACGCTATGGCTGAGTATACGAGAGGGAACACCGAGGTGGAGGCTTTGAAAAAGGTCTTAAGGGAGGCCCTGGAGAACTCCTTGCGTGATGAGGCTTTTAGGAACGCCTGGGAGCCTGAACATGGACCGCCTGACGGACTGGTTCAACCGCTTCGTCGGGCCGACCCTCGCTCCTTTTGCCTCTGAGTTGACAAGCCACTTTGTCTCCAACTTGACCCAACTCCTAGCCAAGACATACGCAGCCTGCACTTCCACGAACTCGATCTATCAGATCAAAGATATCAGCGCTGCTATGACCGATGTAAGTCTCTGTTAGTGTTCTTGGGCCTTACTTTATGGCACCTGATCCCTCGTACTTACTCCTTTTTCTTGTATTGCCAAATTACTGCAGAGACCGGTCACTTCTCGAAGACTTTAATTGATCATGGGTACATCATGTCCGAATTTGGGGTCATGGATGAGGCCATGAAGAGTCTGAGAGACTTGGCGGCTGAGAGGAAGGCTTTTCAGGAGGAGGCCCAGGAGAAGGAGGCTCAGGCGGAGCGGAGGCATCAGGAAGCACTGAAGTCCAAGTCTGAGGAGTTAAGAGCTAAGGATGATGCCCTGAAGGCCTTGGACGAGGCCGTGACTAAGGCCAGGCATGAGCTTAGGGAGGCCAAGGAGGCAGTTGAAGATCTGACTGCCAAGCTGAAGTCCATGGAGGAGTTGAACCAGCCGACTTGAAGATGACGCCAACCTAACCGTTGAGGTGAAGGAGCTTCGTGATTCCAAGGATCGGACTCAAAAGAAAGCGAAAAGAGACGAGCTCCGGCTCCCGTTATCCGTCGCACCGCACCAAACGCTTCGATGATTGCGTCTTTATGGCCTGGCAGACTAACGGGCAAAACCTTAAGCTCGACTTCTATCCAAAGCCTGAGCAGGTTCTCGTCCGCTTCTGGGAGAAGAAGAAGAGACTTGACGCCTTGCTGGAGGAGCGTAGGGGTCCTCGCCTTCCACCCCGAGTTGATTAAGCCAGTCGTTTATCACCATTGCCATTATCATTATCTTCTCTTTTTTTTTTCTTTTACATATTTAACCCTTCTTCCCTCTTTAAGACAATTTACTTATGTTTTTATATATTTTTCTTAAGGGGAGACACTTAAGGCCCGTCCCCATGCCCTTATCTTTTTTAGAGCTTTTCTTTGGGATTTGAACACTTTACATTCATGCTTGAATACTTTTGGTTTGTTTTACATTTGTCCGTTTGGTATGCCTTACTACCCCCTGAGTGACATGAAAATTGTTTTTAGGTCACTTAGTTTTACAAACTTTAACTTAGAGGTTGCATATATTTGCCGGTACAAATTTACTTTACAGAGCATAAACTTTTATTTTTTCGACTATTGGTGATACTTTCGGAGGTGATCAGCATTCCAGGCCCTAGGCACCATGGTTCCGTCCATTCTTTTTACCTTTGGGATCCCAACTTTTGTAACTTTTAAATTATAAGGTTTAAATTATTACAAGTTATTTTCATTCTGTTTATCAATAAAGTTTAATTTCGGCACTTATTTTACTAGTAATCCCAATTAGCGGATTAGGGTTTCATAAGTTTATTGGGTAGCGTGCCCAATTATTTAGGGCGTTACAAGCCCGGTCGCCCAGGAGAATTATACTTGTCGTTCAAATGGTTGGGAGGCGGATGAGCTCCGCTCCACCCTGACCTGCGCCCATCAGTTGGAGAAAATTGTGATTGTAGCTAGCATCAAGCCGTCCACGTCTGGGTTCTTTCATCGTTTGCCTCGGGACGAAGAGACGCCCAATCACAATTATGGGGGTTTCGGAGTTTGGAGCTAGACCCATCTCATGTCCGGAGCCATGCTTCCTCTTCAAGATTATTTTATAAATTTCCTTGTTTTTGTCAGCCTTCCGCCTTACCAACTCATTCCTCAAGCTTACCGCCTGCTCTCGTGCTTGTTTATTTTTTATGTAGCCCGTGGCTGGGCTTCACCTAGCCCGGTTGAGATTTTATACTTTTATGAACTTGTGTCCATCCCCAAGAAGGGGGATAAGTTTAAGAACGATTTTTTCACACTCCGGGCCCATCCTACTAATGAGGGCCCGGCCCCTTATAATTTTCGAAGAATGTTAAGGAGTACCGACACCGTTTCTTCTTCTCTTCCAGCTTTCAGGCCATGGATCGCCCCGAAGTTCTCATGGAGTGGATCAGGATCCCTCCACTGCATTGCACTGCTCCTACCTATCTTTTCCTCCAACACGCTAAGGTCTTTTCCACTTACGACGAAAATAGCCTTAACGTGGGAGACTTGGTCACAATGGAGAACTACCGGAAGTCCAAGCTTATCTTAGGGAACCATTCCGTGGATAACTTCAACCTCTCTAAGGTCCTCTGCCCAAACATTCGTACCCGAGACTCTGAAAAGGCACTTCGGGCAGACATTGCCTCAGCGGAGGACCAGTATCAGAAGTACCTCTTCAGGAGGGAACAGGAGTTAGCCTATATTAAGGCTCAAGCTGCTGCTGGGAGGACCCTCCGGATAGAAGCGGGTAAAGAACGGGTGCCTTCTCGACCTAAGTTGCTACTGCCGATCCCCAATACTGGCGCTCCTTATGCCAAAGACGCCTGGATCCGATAAGTCTCCCTTAACGGTTCATCATGTTCCATCCCCTCAAGATTATTCTTGGTGTAGGCCTATAGGGTTTTTATTTTTCCAACTTAGGTCATTTTTTAGGCCGGTCCTGGATGGGGTCTGGGCCTCCCGCACCTATTCCTTTGGATCATTCAGCTTATCTGTCTTCCAGCTGGTTTCTCCTCTTGGACAACTTTCTTGGGGATGACAAAGCCAGTATTATAGTACAGGACTTTGCTAGGGCTGAATTAGATTGTCTGGGTAGGACTAGTTTTACTGCTTTGTTTTTGGTGTGCATATTTTCTCTTCGCCATTCCGACACTTATTTGTTCGTTTCTTTAAGCGACTGTGCCAATGGAGGAGCTTTTGGCGACCCTTGCCCAGACCTATAGTCCTGACTCCGCTCTTCCTCCAGCGTCGGACCAGATGGTGACCCCAGGGAGGTCCTCTTCTAGCATCCCCTTAGGCCAAATTGTCTTGATCGACTAAGAAGGGTAGGTCGAGGAGGAGGAAGAGGGCGAGATCCTGGCCCCCTTGGACCGAAGCGTAAAGGCAAAATGGTGGAGGTCGAGTCTTCCAAAAGCCTAGGAGGGTTGATATTCCGCCGTCGGCTCCGACTCGGGGATCCCACCCGAAGCGGAGGAATATCTTGTGCCTCCCGGGATTGTCCTTACTCCCGTTCCCGCCGATGAGGAGAGACAACGGCTCCGGATCGCCAAGCACCATTACGCTATGGCCGAGTATACGAGAGGGAACACCGAGGTGGAGGCTTTGAAAAGGTCTTAAGGGAGGCCCTGGAGAACTCCTTGCGTGATGAGGCTTTTAGGAACGCCCGGGAGCTCGAACATGGACCGCCCGACGGACCGGTTCAACCGCTTCGTCGGGCCGACCCTCGCTCCTTTTGCCTCCGAGTTGACAAGCCACTTTGTCTCCAACTTGACCCAACTCCTAGCCAAGACATACGCGGCCGCACTTCCACGAACTCGATCTATCAGATCAAAGATATCAGCGCTGCTATGACCGATGTAAGTCTCTGTTAGTGTTCTTGGGCCTTACTTTATGGCACCTGATCCCTCGTACTTACTCCTTTTTCTTGTATTGCCAAATTACTGCAGAGACCGGTCACTTCTCGAAGACTTTAATTGATCATGGGTACATCATGTCCGAATTTGGGGTCATGGATGAGGCCATGAAGAGTCTGAGAGACTTGGCGGCTGAGAGGAAGGCTTTTCAGGAGGAGGCCCAGGAGAAGGAGGCTCAGGCGGAGCGGAGGCATCAGGAAGCACTGAAGTCCAAGTCTGAGGAGTTAAGAGCTAAGGATGATGCCCTGAAGGCCTTGGACGAGGCCGTGACTAAGGCCAGGCATGAGCTTAGGGAGGCCAAGGAGGCAGTTGAAGATCCGATCGCCAAGCCGAAGTCCATGGAGGAGTTGAACCAGCCGACTTGAAGATGACGGCCAACCTAACCGTTGAGGTGAAGGAGCTTCGTGATTCCAAGGATCAGACTCAAAAGAAAGCGAAAAGAGACGAGCTCCCGGCTCCCGTTATCCGTCGGCCACCGCACCAAACGCTTCGATGATTGCGTCTTTATGGCTCGGCGTACTAACGGGCAAAACCTTAAGCTCGACTTCTATCCAAAGCCCGAGCGAGTTCTCGTCCGCTTCTGGGAGAAGAAGAAGAGACTTGACGCCTTGCTGGAGGAGCGTAGGGGTCCTCGCCTTCCACCCCGAGTTGATTAAGCCAGTCGTTTATCACCATTGCCATTATCATTATCTTCTCTTTTTTTTTTTCTTTTACATATTTAACCCTTCTTCCCTCTTTAAGACAATTTACTTATGTTTTTATATATTTTTCTTAAGGGGAGACACTTAAGGCCCGTCCCCATGCCCTTATCTTTTTTAGAGCTTTTCTTTGGGATTTGAACACTTTACATTCATGCTTGAATACTTTTGGTTTGTTTTACATTTGTCCGTTTGGTATGCCTTACTACCCCCTGAGTGACATGAAAATTGTTTTTAGGTCACTTAGTTTTACAAACTTTAACTTAGAGGTTGCATATATTTGTCTGGTACAAATTTACTTTACAGAGCATAAACTTTTATTTTTTCGACTATTGGTGATACTTTCGGAGGTGATCAGCATTCCAGGCCCTAGGCACCGTGGTTCCGTCCATTCTTTTTACCTTTGGGATCCCAACTTTTGTAACTTTTAAATTATAAGGTTTAAATTATTACAAGTTATTTTCATTCTGTTTATCAATAAAGTTTAATTTCGGCACTTATTTTACTAGTAATCCCAATTAGCGGATTAGGGTTTCATAAGTTTATTGGGTAGCGTGCCCAATTATTTAGGGCGTTACAAGCCCGGTCGCCCAGGAGAATTATACTTGTCGTTCAAATGGTTGGGAGGCGGATGAGCTCCGCTCCACCCTGACCTGCGCCCATCAGTTGGAGAAAATTGTGATTGTAGCTAGCATCAAGCCGTCCACGTCTGGGTTCTTTCATCGTTTGCCTCGGGACGAAGAGACGCCCAATCACAATTATGGGGGTTTCGGAGTTTGGAGCTAGACCCATCTCATGTCCGGAGCCATGCTTCCTCTTCAAGATTATTTTATAAATTTCCTTGTTTTTGTCAGCCTTCCGCCTTACCAACTCATTCCTCAAGCTTACCGCCTGCTCTCAGGCTTGTTTATTTTTTATGTAGCCCGTGGCTGGGCTTCACCTAGCCCGGTTGAGATTTTATACTTTTATGAACTTGTGTCCATCCCCAAGAAGGGGGATAAGTTTAAGAACGATTTTTTCACACTCCGGGCCCATCCTACTAATGAGGGCCCAGTCCCTTATAATTTTCAGAAGAATGTTAAGGAGTACCGACACCGTTTCTTCTTCTCTTCCAGCTTTCAGGCCATGGATCGCCCCGAAGTTCTCATGGAGTGGATCAGGATCCCTCCACTGCATTGCACTGCTCCTACCTATCTTTTCCTCCAACACGCTAAGGTCTTTTCCACTTACGACGAAAATAGCCTTAACGTGGGAGACTTGGTCACAATGGAGAACTACCGGAAGTCCAAGCTTATCTTAGGGAACCATTCCGTGGATAACTTCAACCTCTCTAAGGTCCTCTGCCCAAACATTCGTACCCGAGACTCTGAAAAGGCACTTCGGGCAGACATTGCCTCAGCGGAGGACCAGTATCAGAAGTACCTCTTCAGGAGGGAACAGGAGTTAGCCTATATTAAGGCTCAAGCTGCTGCTGGGAGGACCCTCCGGATAGAAGCGGGTAAAGAACGGGTGCCTTCTCGACCTAAGTTGCTACTGCCGATCCCCAATACTGGCGCTCCTTATGCCAGCACGCCTGGATCCGATAAGTCTCCCTTAACGGTTCATCATGTTCCATCCCCTCAAGATTATTCTTGGTGTAGGCCTATAGGGTTTTTATTTTTCCAACTTAGGTCATTTTTTAGGCCGGTCCTGGATGGGGTCTGGGCCTCCCGCACCTATTCCTTTGGATCATTCAGCTTATCTGTCTTCCAGCTGGTTTCTTCTCTTGGACAACTTTCTTGGGGATGACAAAGCCAGTATTATAGTACAAGACTTTGCTAGGGCTGAATTAGATTGTCTGGGGAGGACTAGTTTTACTGCTTTGTTTTTGGTGTGCATATTTTCTCTTCGCCATTCTGACACTTATTTGTTCGTTTCTTTAAGCAGCCAGGCCAATGGAGGAGCTTTTGGCGACCCTTGCCCAGACCTATAGTCCTGACTCCGCTCTTCCTCCAGCGTCGGACCAGATGGTGACCCCAGGGAGGTCCTCTTCTAGCATCCCCTTAGGCCAAATTGTCTTGATCGACTAAGAAGGGTAGGTCGAGGAGGAGGAAGAGGGCGAGATCCTGGCCCCCTTGGACCGAAGCGTAAAGGCAAAATGGTGGAGGTCGAGTCTTCCAAAAAGCCTAGGAGGGTTGATATTCCGCCGTCCGACTCCGACTCGTGGATCCCACCGAAGCGGAGGAATATCTTGTGCCTCCCGGATTGTCCTTACTCCCGTTCCCGCTGATGAGGAGAGACAACAGCTCCGGATCGCCAAGCACCATTACGCTATGGCTGAGTATACGAGAGGGAACACCGAGGTGGAGGCTTTGAAAAAGGTCTTAAGGGAGGCCCTGGAGAACTCCTTGCGTGATGAGGCTTTTAGGAACGCCTGGGAGCCTGAACATGGACCGCCTGACGGACTGGTTCAACCGCTTCGTCGGGCCGACCCTCGCTCCTTTTGCCTCTGAGTTGACAAGCCACTTTGTCTCCAACTTGACCCAACTCCTAGCCAAGACATACGCAGCCTGCACTTCCACGAACTCGATCTATCAGATCAAAGATATCAGCGCTGCTATGACCGATGTAAGTCTCTGTTAGTGTTCTTGGGCCTTACTTTATGGCACCTGATCCCTCGTACTTACTCCTTTTTCTTGTATTGCCAAATTCTTTGCGAGAGACCGGTCACTTCTCGAAGACTTTAATTGATCATGGGTACATCATGTCCGAATTTGGGGTCATGGATGAGGCCATGAAGAGTCTGAGAGACTTGGCGGCTGAGAGGAAGGCTTTTCAGGAGGAGGCCCAGGAGAAGGAGGCTCGGGCGTGAGCGGAGGCATCGGAAGCACCGAAGTCCAAGTCTGAGGAGTTAAGAGCTAAGGATGATGCCCTGAAGGCCTTGGACGAGGCCGTGACTAAGGCCAGGCATGAGCTTAGGGAGGCCAAGGAGGCAGTTGAAGATCTGACTGCCAAGCTGAAGTCCATGGAGGAGTTGAACCAGGCTGACTTGAAGATGACAGCCAACCTAACCGTTGAGGTGAAGGAGCTTCGTGATTCCAAGGATCAGACTCAAAAGAAAGCGAAAAGAGACGAGCTCCTGGCTCCCGTTATCTGTCAGCACTGCACCAAACGCTTCGATGATTGCGTCTTTATGGCCTGGCAGACTAACGGGCAAAACCTTAAGCTCGACTTCTATCCAAAGCCTGAGCAGGTTCTCGTCCGCTTCTGGGAGAAGAAGAAGAGACTTGACGCCTTGCTGGAGGAGCGTAGGGGTCCTCGCCTTCCACCCCGAGTTGATTAAGCCAGTCGTTTATCACCATTGCCATTATCATTATCTTCTCTTTTTTTTTCTTTTACATATTTAACCCTTCTTCCCTCTTTAAGACAATTTACTTATGTTTTTATATATTTTTCTTAAGGGGAGACACTTAAGGCCCGTCCCCATGCCCTTATCTTTTTTAGAGCTTTTCTTTGGGATTTGAACACTTTACATTCATGCTTGAATACTTTTGGTTTGTTTTACATTTGTCCGTTTGGTATGCCTTACTACCCCCTGAGTGACATGAAAATTGTTTTTAGGTCACTTAGTTTTACAAACTTTAACTTAGAGGTTGCATATATTTGTCTGGTACAAATTTACTTTACAGAGCATAAACTTTTATTTTTTCGACTATTGGTGATACTTTCGGAGGTGATCAGCATTCCAGGCCCTAGGCACCATGGTTCCGTCCATTCTTTTTACCTTTGGGATCCCAACTTTTGTAACTTTTAAATTATAAGGTTTAAATTATTACAAGTTATTTTCATTCTGTTTATCAATAAAGTTTAATTTCGGCACTTATTTTACTAGTAATCCCAATTAGCGGATTAGGGTTTCATAAGTTTATTGGGTAGCGTGCCCAATTATTTAGGGCGTTACAAGCCCGGTCGCCCAGGAGAATTATACTTGTCGTTCAAATGGTTGGGAGGCGGATGAGCTCCGCTCCACCCTGACCTGCGCCCATCAGTTGGAGAAAATTGTGATTGTAGCTAGCATCAAGCCGTCCACGTCTGGGTTCTTTCATCGTTTGCCTCGGGACGAAGAGACGCCCAATCACAATTATGGGGGTTTCGGAGTTTGGAGCTAGACCCATCTCATGTCCGGAGCCATGCTTCCTCTTCAAGATTATTTTATAAATTTCCTTGTTTTTGTCAGCCTTCCGCCTTACCAACTCATTCCTCAAGCTTACCGCCTGCTCTCAGGCTTGTTTATTTTTTATGTAGCCCGTGGCTGGGCTTCACCTAGCCCGGTTGAGATTTTATACTTTTATGAACTTGTGTCCATCCCCAAGAAGGGGGATAAGTTTAAGAACGATTTTTTCACACTCCGGGCCCATCCTACTAATGAGGGCCCAGTCCCTTATAATTTTCAGAAGAATGTTAAGGAGTACCGACACCGTTTCTTCTTCTCTTCCAGCTTTCAGGCCATGGATCGCCCCGAAGTTCTCATGGAGTGGATCAGGATCCCTCCACTGCATTGCACTGCTCCTACCTATCTTTTCCTCCAACACGCTAAGGTCTTTTCCACTTACGACGAAAATAGCCTTAACGTGGGAGACTTGGTCACAATGGAGAACTACCGGAAGTCCAAGCTTATCTTAGGGAACCATTCCGTGGATAACTTCAACCTCTCTAAGGTCCTCTGCCCAAACATTCGTACCCGAGACTCTGAAAAGGCACTTCGGGCAGACATTGCCTCAGCGGAGGACCAGTATCAGAAGTACCTCTTCAGGAGGGAACAGGAGTTAGCCTATATTAAGGCTCAAGCTGCTGCTGGGAGGACCCTCCGGATAGAAGCGGGTAAAGAACGGGTGCCTTCTCGACCTAAGTTGCTACTGCCGATCCCCAATACTGGCGCTCCTTATGCCAGCACGCCTGGATCCGATAAGTCTCCCTTAACGGTTCATCATGTTCCATCCCCTCAAGATTATTCTTGGTGTAGGCCTATAGGGTTTTTATTTTTCCAACTTAGGTCATTTTTAGGCCGGTCCTGGATGGGGTCTGGGCCTCCCGCACCTATTCCTTTGGATCATTCAGCTTATCTGTCTTCCAGCTGGTTTCTCCTCTTGGACAACTTTCTTGGGGATGACAAAGCCAGTATTATAGTACAGGACTTTGCTAGGGCTGAATTAGATTGTCTGGGTAGGACTAGTTTTACTGCTTTGTTTTTGGTGTGCATATTTTCTCTTCGCCATTCTGACACTTATTTGTTCGTTTCTTTAAGCAGCCAGGCCAATGGAGGAGCTTTTGGCGACCCTTGCCCAGACCTATAGTCCTGACTCCGCTCTTCCTCCAGCGTCGGACCAGATGGTGACCCCAGGGAGGTCCTCTTCTAGCATCCCCTTAGGCCAAATTGTCTTGATCGACTAAGAAGGGTAGGTCGAGGAGGAGGAAGAGGGCGAGATCCTGGCCCCCTTGGACCGGAAGCGTAAAGGCAAAATGGTGGAGGTCGAGTCTTCCAAAAAGCCTAGGAGGGTTGATATTCCGGCCGTCAGCTCCGACTCAGGGATCCCACCTGAAGCGGAGGAATATCTTGTGCCTCCCGGGATTGTCCTTACTCCCGTTCCCGCTGATGAGGAGAGACAACAGCTCCGGATCGCCAAGCACCATTACGCTATGGCTGAGTATACGAGAGGGAACACCGAGGTGGAGGCTTTGAAAAAGGTCTTAAGGGAGGCCCTGGAGAACTCCTTGCGTGATGAGGCTTTTAGGAACGCCTGGGAGCCTGAACATGGACCGCCTGACGGACTGGTTCAACCGCTTCGTCGGGCCGACCCTCGCTCCTTTTGCCTCTGAGTTGACAAGCCACTTTGTCTCCAACTTGACCCAACTCCTAGCCAAGACATACGCAGCCTGCACTTCCACGAACTCGATCTATCAGATCAAAGATATCAGCGCTGCTATGACCGATGTAAGTCTCTGTTAGTGTTCTTGGGCCTTACTTTATGGCACCTGATCCCTCGTACTTACTCCTTTTTCTTGTATTGCCAAATTACTGCAGAGACCGGTCACTTCTCGAAGACTTTAATTGATCATGGGTACATCATGTCCGAATTTGGGGTCATGGATGAGGCCATGAAGAGTCTGAGAGACTTGGCGGCTGAGAGGAAGGCTTTTCAGGAGGAGGCCCAGGAGAAGGAGGCTCAGGCGGAGCGGAGGCATCAGGAAGCACTGAAGTCCAAGTCTGAGGAGTTAAGAGCTAAGGATGATGCCCTGAAGGCCTTGGACGAGGCCGTGACTAAGGCCAGGCATGAGCTTAGGGAGGCCAAGGAGGCAGTTGAAGATCTGACTGCCAAGCTGAAGTCCATGGAGGAGTTGAACCAGGCTGACTTGAAGATGACAGCCAACCTAACCGTTGAGGTGAAGGAGCTTCGTGATTCCAAGGATCAGACTCAAAAGAAAGCGAAAAGAGACGAGCTCCTGGCTCCCGTTATCTGTCAGCACTGCACCAAACGCTTCGATGATTGCGTCTTTATGGCCTGGCAGACTAACGGGCAAAACCTTAAGCTCGACTTCTATCCAAAGCCTGAGCAGGTTCTCGTCCGCTTCTGGGAGAAGAAGAAGAGACTTGACGCCTTGCTGGAGGAGCGTAGGGGTCCTCGCCTTCCACCCCGAGTTGATTAAGCCAGTCGTTTATCACCATTGCCATTATCATTATCTTCTCTTTTTTTTTCTTTTACATATCTAACCCTTCTTCCCTCTTTAAGACAATTTACTTATGTTTTTATATATTTTTCTTAAGGGGAGACACTTAAGGCCCGTCCCCATGCCCTTATCTTTTTTAGAGCTTTTCTTTGGGATTTGAACACTTTACATTCATGCTTGAATACTTTTGGTTTGTTTTACATTTGTCCGTTTGGTATGCCTTACTACCCCCTGAGTGACATGAAAATTGTTTTTAGGTCACTTAGTTTTACAAACTTTAACTTAGAGGTTGCATATATTTGTCTGGTACAAATTTACTTTACAGAGCATAAACTTTTTTTTTCGACTATTGGTGATACTTTCGGAGGTGATCAGCATTCCAGGCCCTAGGCACCATGGTTCCGTCCATTCTTTTTAGCTTGTAGGTCCCGGAGCCGATTTCATCCTCAATTTTATACGGTCCTTCCCAATTAGGCCCAAGTACCCCCACTCTGGGTTCTTGAGCAGCCGGGAAGACCATTCTTAGAACCAGATCACCAATAGTGAACTTTCTATTTTTGACCTTCGAATTGAAGTGTTTAGCCACCTTCTTTTGATAAGCTGCCATTCGTATTTGAGACTCATCCCAGCGTTCGTCAATTTGATCCAGCGCTTCTTGTAATAAAGCCTTGTTTGATGCTGGATTGTAAGTCGTTCTCCTGTGGGATGGGAATAACGTTTCCACCGGGACCATTGCCTCACAACCGTACGCCATTTAGAATGGCGAGTGGCCAGTTGGGGTTCTTGGGGTGGTCTAGTAGGCCCATAACACTCTTGGGAATTCTTTAGGCCAACAACTTTTTCTTTAGGGTGACCTTTAGGATTTTATTGACGGCTTCTGCTTGCCCATTTGTTTGTGGCCTTGCTGCTGCGGAGAAGCTTTTAATGACTCCGTGTTGGTTGCAGAAGTCGGTAAATTCTTCGCAGTCAAACTGCTTCCCGTTGTTTGAGACTATCTTGTGAGGCAAGCCATATCGACACACTATGTTTTTGATAACAAAGTCTAGTGCTCTTTTAGCAATTATAGTCTTCATTGGCTTGGCCTCTGTCCACTATGTGAAGTAGTCTACTGCGACTATAACATACTTTACCCCTCCCTTTCCTATTCGTAGGGACCCAATAAGATCTATACCCCAAACCGCGAAGGGCCAGGGGCTAGTCATTAGGATGATCTCGTTGGGCGGGGCTCTTGGTATGTTGATGAATCTTTGGCATGAATCATATTTCAGGACATAGTCTATACAGTCTTTCTTCATTATTGGCCAGAAGTATCCTTGTCTCAATATTTTCTTTGAGAGACTTGGGCCTCCTATATGATCTCCACAGAACCCCTCGTGGACCTCTAGCATAATTTGCTTAGCTTCAGAGTCCGATACACACCTTAGGTATGGTATGCTGAGTCCTCTTCGGTAGAGAATGCTATCCATCATCACATATCGGTGCGCTTGGTACTGTATCCTTCTAGACAGTGCCCTTTCTTGAGGTAACTCGCCTTTGGTTATGTATTCGATGATAGGGATCATCCAATTGGGGTCTGGCTAAACTGCTGCCACAATATTTTTGGTTTTGATGCTGGGCTCCGTGAGGCGTTCAACGGGCACCACCCCCAGTTTCTCAACCTCGCTGTCTGATGCTAACTTAGCCAAACAGTCTGCGTGGACATTCTTTTCTCTAGGGATTCTTTCCACCTTATAATCCGTGAACTCATGGAGCAGCTCCCAGAAAATTGCTACGTACGCAGCCATTTTTTCTCCACACATTTGATATTCTCCTGACACTTGGTTTACCACCAACTGGAAATCGCTGAAGACTTCTACTCTCATGGCTCCCAAGACTTTTGCTGATTTCAACCCTGCAATCAGGGCTTCGTACTCAGCTTCATTATTGGAAGCCGGGAATTCAAAGCGTAGAACCGCCTGGAGTCGAAGTCCGTTCGTAGATATCATTGCTATTCCAGCTCTGGATTCGTTTTCACTGGACGCTTCGTCCACGAATACTTTCCATGTTGGAGTTTGTGGCACTGGTATGTTCGCGCTTGCTTCTGCTTCATTGCACTCTGTTATGCAGTCGGCTAGCACTTGTCCTTTTATAGGCGTGCGCAGTATGTAGTGTATGTCAAACTAGCTTAACTCCATAGCCCACTTGAGGAGTCTTCCGAATGCTTCCGGCTTCTGTAGAACTTGCCGGAGCGGATGGTTTGTCAACACCTTGATGGGGTGAGCCTGGAAGTAGGGTCTTAACATTCTTGAAGCAATCAGGACCCAAAAAAACTAGCTTTTCAATCACTGGATACCGTATTTCCACCCGTAACATACGTTTGCTGACATAGTACACGGGGTGTTGGGGTTTTTCTTCTTCTTGAACAAAGGCTGCGCTGACTGCGTTCTCGAAGACGGCCAAATACAGTAACAAGTCCTCTCCGTGAACCAATTTTCATAAAATCGGAGATTTAGCCATGTGTTCTTTTAGCTTTTTGAATGCCTACTCACATTCTTCTGTCCACTCAAATTTCTGGCATTTCTTCAGAATATTGAAGAAGGTAATGCACTTGTCTGTTGAGCGGGAAATGAATCGGTTCAGATCTCTAACCCTTGTATCCTTTCTGTAGCAGAGTATAATCAAGATCTGAGCCCGAATGTCCTTCTTCTTTAAGTTTGATTCTTCACAGTCTTCCAATCTATGATTGAGTTACTGCTTGTTGTGTGTGGGCACTTACTCTTTCACTAGGTTCACGAAATCTAGAAGAGGAAAAGAGAGAAGGGGTTTCGACCAATAGAAGAGAATAGGGAAGGCTCAGTTTTACTGAAGACAGAAATTTTTGTCAGAAGATGTTATGAAAACTTGGTATTTGACTGAGCCATCACTTTCTATTTATAGGCAACTACTAGGTTTAGGTTAGGAATTATTTGGCATTAAAATAATGAAAAAATCAATTTGAAATTCCACAAATAGTGGCCGGCCATGGTGTGTTAATGGGCCCCACTTGATTTTGCAGTTTTAACAAATTTTATTTCTATTTTCTCAAAAATGCCAATTTTCCAATTCTAACCTTTTAAATGCCAAAACTGTTATAAATATTAATAATTATGTGGATGTCCAAATCTTTTATTACCATTAATTGTAATCAACATTCCTCTTTTTCTTACTTTCCCTTTTTCTTAGTTTCTTAATATCTCACTCTTGTATTTGTATAAATAGGGGTTCACCCCATTGGAATAAACAACTCAGAAATTCTCATTCACTTTCTCTTTCTCTCTTCATCTTGTTCTTCTTTCTTCTCATCTACTTTATATTATTTTATAACACGTTATCAGCACGAGTCTCTGCCCAAGCTTCAAGCATGAATCTCTGCCTAAGACCCAATGTAAGTATTTTGTTAAAGTTCTTGAATTGTTTCAAAGTCACGATACACTAAATATATATTTATATATATACTCATCTGACTGAAACAATTTCAAAAATCATTTGGTTTCCTTTTTCTTTTTATCTATATATCTATATATTATATATGTATGTATATGTTTTTATATATTTATAATTAATTTCATATATATATTATGTTCTTATCATTCATAATATTTACAATATATGTGTTCCTATGATATGATAGAGAAAATCTATATAAATTATACATATATCCAAGGATTATGTATTATCGATAAAATATTGCATATATCCTAAAGATTATGCATCATCGAGAAAATATTGCATATATCCTGAAGATTATGCATCATCGATAAAATATTGCATATATCCTGAAGATTATGCATCATCGATAAAAAATTGTATATATCCCGAAGGTTATGCATCCTCGATAAAATATTGCATATATCCTGATGATTATGCGCCTCAATAAAATCTTGCATATATCCTGAAGATTATGCAAACGTAATATTCATTATATAGTTGATGGATATATAATGAAAGAGATGAATACATATTTATATATATGTTCTTGTATTCTTTGAGGACAATGAAAAGTAATCTAATATCGATATAGATTTTGACAAACATTTCCTGAAGTAAATGTTTTATATTTGTAAAAAAAATGATTGTATTTATGTGAATACAACTAATGAATCATTAAAAATAATTATTATTGATACAATTTTATAGTGGGTTTTGAATATCCAAAAAGAATGTTAAGAAAATTGCATTGAAACATCAAAGTATAAGAATAACAATGAGCATGACTAATGTTATTTAAATACATGAGGCATGTATTTATTGTTCATCATTCCCTGCAGAGAATGATACGAATTGAAGTCAATTACTTTTAAAGATTCCTCGTATTATAGTCATGTTATTATACATTGTTATTACTTGCAATGTTAGAAATTATTGAATCTGACATATATTAAAGATTAAATTTTGCATACATCTTGGAGACTATGCAAAAATTGCATTCATATATTCTTTGAAATATCGTAAAAGAAATTGTTGAATAATTTCTTATATTTTTATGGATGAACAAGTAATAAATTTTTAAGAAATTTATAATAATGTTCTACTTGTTCAATGTCATTCCCCGAAGTGAATGTAATGATTTTAAATAATCAATGACATTATTTACTACTCAAATATTTCCAGAAAAAAGTGGAAAGAACCAAAAGATGAGATACCACACACAATCAAAGTGCATGAAATCTATATATCATGTGTGAAATTTAATAATAGTGGTCGCGTACCTGTAGTACGGACACACTTATAATCAAGATAAAAGTATACTTGATTATTTAATAGAATGTGAATTGTACAAATTTATTGTACATTTAGAATATTTAAATATCATTACCTAAAGAGAATGAATAGGCATGAAATTCTATTTCAAAGAATATAGATTTCACATATATTGGTAATGCCAGAAGCAAATTAATATATACATATTTTATTATTTCTTGAAATCAATAGTTTCAAACTATTGTTGGTACATGATATGTAAATATATAGTTACTATATAATTCAGTTTGCATATTCCCAAAAGTGGATACATAATTTGCTAATATTTGTTAGTGATCCAATATAATCAAAGTGATAAAGAATCACAAAATGATTAGTTGAAAAGCTTCCTGAAGAAGTCTTACATACAATTGCTACTTTGAGTAGTAAAATGTCTTTGTATGTACCTAGATGTGTAACTTTTATCTAGTTATGAAAGTGATAATAAATAACTTATTATATGTACTTGTTGTACATTTAAATATATAATATATCAAGTCATGATAATTAGACTGATGAATAGTCTATTAATAAATTAGACGACTTGTTAAAAAGATATCAAGAAAAATGAATGATATGTTATGGTTATATCTATTTGACCATTACAATAACATGATGAAGTTTTCATGTATCTTTTAAATTATACAAATCATTGAATTGATGATAGTGATTCCTGAAGAGTGTATATGTTTTGGAGAATAATATAATTATTATTATTCGTGTATATAAAAATGAAACTTGTAATGATTATGTTGTAATGAATTTACATTACATTTTGAAAGTTTCATTGAAATACAAATTATAGTGAACCTGAAGTTCATGAATTGAATTATTTTGACATGATCAATCATATGCAATAAATTGTCAAAGAATTTGACTAAATTTTGTTGAAGAACCAGAAGATTCTTCTCATTGTTAATTTATAAGGCTCAAAAGAAGAATGTGCATATATTTGCACATACAAAATATTTAAATTATATTTTCTTAACAATCTTGAGCCATTGTTAGATTTTTATTGCATAGTTTCTTATCGATGTGATAAGATTATATAATCATGCATTTACAAAATGTGTAAATTTATGTATTTCTAATTATACACGTATGACTCATTCTTAGAAATGAATTAAGTTCATAAGGATTGAACTTGAAACTGAAGTTTATTGAACCTGAAGTTCAATGTCATATAGTATATATGAGTTTAAACAAATATTGATTCATTGTGATATACTGAAATCCCTACAGGTATATTAATATTATTAGATATCACAATTTTTAAAAATTCTCTCGATCAGGGGGAGAGAAGCAGTTGGGATCGATGATAATTTTTGAAAAATGATCCTTGCACAAAGTATATAAGAACAATATAGTTCAAAATGATATATACCAACTGCAAATCAATATTATTCAAAGTTGAGATAGAATGAGTTGAAAACGCCTGAAGCGTAAATGAACAATGTAGAAATTATTAATAAATGTTCATTTGATTTGCCCTGAAGTTGTTAAATCTAGAGGTACTCATGGAGATACCTTATTGTTATAAAGTATTAAAATGATAACCGTGATGAAAACGGTACTCGAAAAGACTCCCAAGAGAAGTTAGACATAACACATTTGATCATAATTGAATCCCTGAAGTGATTCTATATAGGTACCTATAAATGATAAACATATTTGAAAAATATGTAATTTAAAGAGATCTCTATAAGTTATGTCAATATGGGAGGAAATTATCATTTATTGAAATTTTTGTCGACAATAAATATTGAATGTTTGCATATGCAATAAACTAACATGAGATAGCAAGGATCATGGTATTAGATTTGTTGAGAATCATCGACATACATTTTGTTTTTGGCCAAAATATTATGACTCAGTCCAGGCAAATTTACTCACATAAAGTGAAGTAAGACCTGTAGGGTGTGCAAATAAATATTTCTAATGAAAAATTTGCATATATGTATTTGTACATAATGAATTGTTGTACAAAGTTTGCATAGACATGAGATTGATTGAAGTAAGGCTTAAATATTGAGAAAATATAATCATGATTTGATTATAGCCTGGAATATATTTTATGAGGATTTATAAGCGTCACATAAATGTTGCAACAAAAGGTTATTTATTTGGAGCTCCTAATATAGTGAGAATTTGAAAAAAGCCTTATCTAAAAATTCTAGAAGAATTTAATACATGTCTTAAGTGATATAAATTCAAAGTCGCGCGCACTATATGACAAAGATCTTTGTATGAAATAAAGACATGTAAGTAAATTATTATTTGAAAAATACCTATGGTTGTCTATGCAATATAAATACGTAAATTATACGTTGTGATAGACTCTTGAAGAGTTTTTGATTAATTGAAGAACAAACTTTTATTTCTTTTGTATTTTGAGAAATATTAATGTATAAAGTTTGTTCATTAGTATTGAAGTCCTGAAGTACTTCATATGTATTAAGAATTATAGATATATGATCATTTGATATGGAAATTAAGATCATACAACAAGATGGATCAAATATATGGTCTTGGAGTACCATCATTGTTACAAACGAAAATCTATATTATCATTAATGTGTTATGTTCATATCTACTTGAAATTTTAAATTTTAGTATGAACAAAGTTGTGTACACACATGAATGATACAATTAGTTGGATAAAGACTAATGTTCCACGAACCCCTCATCTATAATTTAGAAGTCCATACATACTCTAGAAGAGTTATAGAAAATATATGATCAAAGATTATATATGGTGATATTTTAAAAGTGATAACAATAATCTTATGAGATATATTATCACCAAAAGAATTATGGATCATATGTGCATGAGGGGGAGACATATTCATGTTGCACATTTTTTCCCTTAGCTCAGGTTTTGTCCCACTGGGTTTTCCTGGCAAGGTTTTTAATGAGGCAACTTGCAAATAATTATGAATATGAAATATATATTGTACTCTTTTCCCTAGCTCAGATTTTGTCCCACTGGGTTTTTCTGGCAAGGTTTTTAACGAGGCAACTATAAATCATGTTAACATACTTGCATTTTATGAAGCAAGTAGAGAATGTGTGTGAGTGAGATCATTGGCATAGCATATTCGGGAAACATATGGATTGCACTCAAGAAAGAAGTATCAACCCAAGCAATTCTCTATGGATAATACTGCTTGCATCGTTCAACTAAAAGGAGGTACATTGAAGGAGATAGAGTTAGAACACATTTCACGAAATTCTTCTTTATACGCTTCAAGAAAATACATATTGGTGTTCAACATATTCAATCAAGTGTCAATCTTACAAACTTGTTCACAAAGTTATTACCAACATCAACATTTGAGAAGACAGCAGACAAGATCGAAATTCGTCGATTAGAAGATCTCCACAAATGCCTAAATGAGGGGGAGTTAGTTTACACTATACTCTTTTTCCTTTGATCAAGTTTTCAGCAAGATTTTTAATAAGGTAGTTATTATGGACATCCAAGGGGGAGTGTTATAAATATTAATAATTATGTGGATGTCCAAATCTTTTATTACCATTAATTGTAATCAACATTCCTCTTTTTCTTACTTTCCCTTTTTCTTAGTTTCTTAATATCTCACTCTTGTATTTGTATAAATAGGGGTTCACCCCATTGGAATAAACAATAATTATTTAATAACTAAAATATATTATTAAATAATATTTTCATTTAATTTAATTATTAACTAGACATATAAAGTCCATTAATAAATAAATAAACCTAGAATCTCTTTTCTTTACAATTTCACCCCTGCTTAGTGAAAATTCACAAATTAGACATAGTCTAACTTTAGAATTATAATTGATCAATCACGAATCAATTAATGAGTCTTACAAGCAGAATGTTCTCAACTAGAATGGGGACCATGGATCTATATGCTGAGCTTCCAATAAGTGAACCAAATTTACCAACTAAATTTCTACTTATTATTTCTTCGTTGAATCCACTCTTAGAACTTAGAATTGCACTCTCAGACTTATATAGAGCATATTATATGTTCCACGATATCAATATGCTATCTCATTTAACCATTGTTATAATCTTATTGTGATTTAAAGATCCTCTATAAAGATGATCTACATCAAGATGGGATTTCTTTACCGTTCTCACCCCTCAATGTATTTTGCCCCTTAAAACACTTAGCTACCTATAAATGGTGTTTAGTGATCTAATAATTAGTCAGTTAAACAAGAGCTCATCCATTTACTTCTATTTGCTAAGCTCGAAGGGAATCATCACTTGACTTCTATACATTAGTAGAAGCTATAGATTCCATATTTATGTTCAGCACTCCCACTCAATCATACTATCATGTTCCCAAAATATACGTATCACCCTGACCTAAAAGTAGGCTTAACTAATAAATCAAAGAACATGAATAGCACTCGTGAGTTGAGCCTAAGCATATCAGGATTTAGATTCTTTTAATCTTAAGATCAACTACTGATATTGACTTGGAAAGATATATATAATGGTATGTTTGCAATATCTTAACTTAGTTGCAATATCGGTCCAGTCCAATGTATACCCCATACATTCAAAACTAGTATACTTTACTAATGTCCTGGAAAGAACATAACACTTACTCCAAGTGTAAGTACACATCATCGCTGATTATCACATTAGTGTAAATCCAATAACACTGATGAAACAGGGACCAAGTCTTTTGATTCATATGATCACAATCACATTCCACTGTGTTGACGATACTGTAATTGTGAATAAGCATATGATCTGGATTTAACTGATTTTGTGTGTGTGAATGTAATAAACATATTAAACCGTGAGCATGTAAAATTCATGCAAACATCAATCACTTCAAATTTCTTATATTGATAACTAATCAGATTGTAAAGAGTTTTATTTAGGGCATAAAACCCAACAAACTCCCACTTGCACTAACATAAAACAAACTGTGCAAATAGGTCAATCTGATGTATTGATCTTTAGATCAAGTGTAGTATATTTGAATCCACCCAAACTTCTGGAAACTAGTTTATAAATTCATTTATGAAACATCCTTTACTATATGCTTTACTCATCATGGGATACTGAAATCTTTATTGTTTTAAAAGTACATCTGAATTAACAGAAGACATATCTCTCATATTTTAAAATATGGAATTGAGATAATACAGTGTAGACTTTTGTTCAGCAATATAACTTTCTGGTATTTTCGAAATTTACAAAGTTATAACTCTTCTCTGGTAGAGCTTGAATTATTATAGAATAATTCCTCCACCCCCAAAGTAAGCACCATCTCAAAGATCTCGAAATGAGTTGGTGAGATACAATGACAACTGATACACAGTTCCTTAATATCTAACATATAGATCACTTTCATAAATCTTTCTTGAATATCTTCTAATGTTCCCTATTTGATTACATCTCAGATAGCTCCCACTCAATAGCAGATGTTTGGTTAAATAATACTTTTCACCTCTGATTGTTTGGAGAGTTATCTAGCTGTTACTTTTGTATTAGTCTGAAACTTTAAGTTAAGACTAAGTCATCAACATAGCAGACTAGTATTTGAAGTGAAAAATACATGCCAGAGATAAAGTAATCAAAATTAAGATACCATAAAATTTTATGAGGATTAAGAATTCTAGGTTCAAGTCATTCGAATAGACTGAACTAGAGTTCTTTATCTTATTCTCATAATTCTAATAAGTTATACCTATCCATGTGTATGGTTAGATTCGCTTTTCAGTAGTGTTCTTAAGTACCTATCACAAGTATCAACCTAATGAAGGTGGGTATAGAATTTTAAAATTCTCCCACTCAATTAAGGTAGTGTGAAACTTTATCAAAGAACTTTCATAGGTATCAAACTTTTACTTACAATAGTAAAACGAAATGGAACATACAATCAAGATCAAGCATTTATATTGACAATAGCTAACTCATTATATTACTTCCATGTTTAAAGAATATATGTGTTACATAGGGAATTGTGGAATAGACTCCACCCCTAAGTATATACATGTAGGGTATTGTGGATAAACTCCACCCCTAAGTATAGAGATTATGATCCACCCCTAAAGCTTGTAAAGATCATGATTCTCTAAGTGTGATAGAGTTTATGTGGAGTTGAATACTATCCAGAGTTCATTAGATATAAAAGATCGTTGAACTGCATAGTTTTCTTAACTTTTCTCCACCCCTATCAGATCAAAAGATCCTTTTATTAAACAAATTCTTAATGATTGTATTAGAATGAACAATTATTAATAAACATAGAAATAGTTTCTAGTGTTTATTTAATATAACTCTATGAAGAGTTGTAAATATTATAGAATTTGCATCAATAATAAAAACACTTACACATACAAACATATAAATATAATGTGGTAATAGTTGATGAAGATAAATTAAATGAAGCTCAATCTCATAAATTGCAATTGTTGAATTCGAAAATTAAAGGAAACTTTATTAATTGATAAAAAAAATATTGCAACAATATGAGAAAAACAGGGATAAATATCCCTAACTAAAATTTGAAATCCAAATTGTCTTTAAACTAAAACAATTAATTCAAAAAAAAAAAAAATTGAAGAGCTTCATCTTCATCTGGACGATTTCACCCTTCGTCCAGCTTTCCGATCCAACTCATTTGAGTTCAAGTAGCTTGGCCTATAAGAAGAAGAAAACAAATAAACAAAGTTAGTCCAGAATCATAAATCCAATTGGATAATAATTCACTAAAACTCTTAAAGTTTATAATTAGAAATACCTTGTTTCTTTGCAAGAAGTTTAGGACACTAGGGTTTCCAATGACCTTTCTCATTGCAGTAGAAACACTTTCCTTTAAGTGTAGCATCACAAGAAGCAGCAGCCTTTTCCTGTTTCATGGCTTTTGTACGCTTCTTGGTGTTCTTCCACTTCTTCTTCGATTTGGGTTTCGAAGCAGAGGCAACATTTGCTTCAGGTTTCATCGTCCCATTACCATTCCCAGGATTGTGAGGTTTATTCCCTTTCTTCTTGGGTCCTCCAATCAAATTTTCATAAGTTTGAAGGTCATTGACTAACTCATGAAAGTCTATTTCCTTCTTATTCATGACATAATTTGATGTGTATGGTAGAAATGCTGGAGTCAGGCTATTCAAGATAAGGCTTACTTGAGTAGCACTATCTATTTCAGCACCATGATCCTAGGCTTCTTGGAAATAACTTGCCATGAAGAGAACATGGTCACGCACATTTTGATGAGGTTCCATCCGTGCATTAATGTACTTCTTAGTCGCGTCAAAGCGTGACTGAAGTGATGCCTTACCGAATAGCTCATTTAACTTCGTCATAACTTCAACAACCTTCTCGGTTTTAGAAAATTGAGTTTTGAGGGTGTCAACCATGCTGGAAAGCATAAAGTATATAGCTTTGTCATTTGCTTTCTGCCAACGCTCATACTTTTCTTTCACAGCTTTGGATGCATTGTCCCCAGGCACTTCAGGTGACGGCTCAGTTAAAACAAACAAGGCACTTTCTCCTATGAGAGCAATATTAATGTTCTCATTCCACTTAGGAAAGTTAGAACCATTCAGCTTATTTTCAATCAACAGTGATAACATGGGATTCATTTTGGTAATACAGGATACTACAAAATAATAGAAATCAATTAATAATGGTTTAACACAAAAATCAATTCAGAAATTATAAGCACATAGCAAGTAGGAATGATATGAGAAAATACTTAAAAAAAATTCAATCCTAAATAATTTCCAAGGTTTTTCAATAAATTGATATCAGTGTCCCGTTTAGGCGAGAGTCAAAGCTACCATCTATTGAATAGAGTTTTTAGCTCATCTAAAATGTTAAACATTCTAGCAACCTTTTATTCGATCAAGATTGGAATCCAGCGTTGTCCCGTTTAGACGAGAGTCAAGGCTATTCTATCTTATGAGCTACTACCATTGTTTCGCAATTTGCAAGTCAAATATGGTCGCCACAATTAGGGTGATCTATACCATATAAAACACTTACAAACTACTTATCTTTCGAGATTAAACGGTGCGAAATTGCTAATGAACGTTCCTCCATTAGGGAGGATTACTCACTAAAACAAACGTGATGTAAAACCAACAATGGAGATCGAATATCTTAATAATAATAAAGCTCATTCTTTAAAATGTATTTTCTTTATTATTCTAATAAATATACTCATTAAATTCGAATTTAGAATTAAAAAATTCAAAAATAAGAATTTAATATAATATTTAAAAAATTATACTTACATGGTGATTTGAAATAAAATTAATTATTTCCATCTTAGTAATAATCTTAAATATAAATATTAAGGAAATTAATTTAAGTTTTATTAATTTAAATTAATTAGCAACTTAAAAATTTCCTTGAGAATATATTTATTGTATTCGAAAAATAAAGTATAAAAATTATACAAATTTCGAATATAATAAAAATTAGAAAAGAAATACTTCAAGCAAAAATATCACCTATCTAGATTTTCTTTTGACTAATTAATTCAATTTCTAATAATATGTTTTAACCTTCTTTTATTTTAAATTAATCAATATATGAAAAAATCATTGATTTAAGTTGGCCCAAGAATTAATTAAAATAAATAATTAATTTACAACTCAATCTATTTTTTCCAAAAAAAATTCAAAAATATTGCATAAATAAAATGCAATTTTCGAAATTGATTAATAAAATCAAAAATATATTTTGAAAATTATTTAAATTTAGGTTGAAAAATTAAATTTCAACCTAAAAATAATTTTCTATTTAATTAAGTGTCATGAAAAATAAATATTTAAGTATCATGATGAAAATCAACTTAGATATTTAAATTTTTCAATTTAATTAAATGTATTAAATTTAAGAAATAAATAATTAAGTGTAGAGAAGGCTTAATTATTAATTTCTAGTTTAATACTAGGAAAAATATATTTAAATAAAATTGTACCAAAATTAATTATTTAAATAATTAATTTCACAATGTATAATATTTTTTCTATTTGAATATTAGAAATAATAAGTAGTCTAGAAATAACTATCTAGAATATATCTTATTTGATTAAGTATCTTTTCAACAAAAATTTGAAAAATATCTAATTTAAGTTGTTTAGAAAAAATCTAGAACTTAAATAATTTCAAATTTAGATTTAATTAAATATCAAAAATTAAGTTATAACCACTTAATTTGTAAAATATTCTATTTTAAGTTAATATTCGAAAAGATATTAACTTAAAAAATATCAAAAATATTCCATTTTAAGTTAATATTCGAAAAGATATTAACTTAAAAAATATCTTAAGAATCTTTAATAACTAATGCCTAGGATTCTTCAACTTAATTTAAAATTTAAAGATATTAACTTAAAAAATATCTTAAAAATCTTTAATAACTAATGCCTAGGATTCTTCAACTTAATTTAAAATTTAAATAAAATATTCAAATTTAAGTTAGATAAGAAAAATCAGTTGATACAACTAATTTATAACTTAAATAGGAATATTTAATTAAATAAGCTCCAGAAAGAATCTAGTTAGTTAAAATTCTCTATTTAATTAAATACAAGAAAAATACAAATAGTTTTGTCTAGAAATAATATCTAAAACTAAAGGTGTTTTTCTTAAAATTAACTTTAAAATATTAAAATGAAAATAAATTTCATATATTTTAAGTTAATTATGTTGCTAATTAAATTTTATTAGGTCAAACTAATATAATTAACCTAGTACAGTTATTTAAATCAGGCAAATGGGCCTTCACAATTGGGGTAGTTCATGTGAGGGGGTGCTGGGTTCAGTATGTCGTACCCACTTCTATGGCTCCCAACTCTCACACAAGGCCCAAAAGAGAGGAATTTAACCTTAAAATAAATAACTGTTATTAATTGAATAGGTCCAATAACTAAATGGACCTAAATAAAATCTATCAAGGTGTGACATTTTATTTAGCAACAACCTATATGCATCTATATATAATAAAATAAACACATAGGCTCACACTGGTACACACTTGGATGGATCCTATCATGTTGCTAGGTCATACAGAGATGAAAGAAGATTGTAAAGTTTACCTGTTACAAATTATTAACTTGACCAAGGGAGCCATCAGATCATTAGATCTGGCAAAAAAGTAACCATGGCTATTTGCAATCAAGTAATAATAGGTTTTGAAAACTTACACACAAGCTAAAACCACATACTCCTGCAACAAGGTTAGCTGGATAGTTGGAAGTAGGATTTATTTAATTTTAAATAAATAATTTCGAAAATAAAAATAATTAAATAAATAAATAAAAAATAAAATTTTGATTTAATTTTCGAAAAATTAAAAAAAAATTATTTATTTTCGAAAATAAAAAAATATTAATTTAAATTTTGAAATTATTAAAAATAAATATTTAAAATTAAACCTACAATTTTGAAAAATTAGGTTTCAACTAACCTAAATATCAATTCAATTTTTTTTTTTGCTAACTACTTTTAAAAATTATATTTTATTTTATAAATAAAAATCAAATAAAAATTAAAAAAGATAAATTAAATATCTTTTTCAGATTTTAAATTTAATTTAAATAAATAAAATAACAAAATTTAAAAGTTAGCAAAATATCTTACATCTATTTAAAATTTCATGATTATAGTTATCTTATTTTAAATTTAAATAAGGTCAAATTATTTAAAAGAAATTAAATTTAAAAAATTTAATATCTGACCTTAAATTTAAAAATAAGATAAGACATAATCAAATTTAAAAATAAGAAAGATATTTAAGCAAAAAGATAGATATTTACTAATTTCAAATTCAAATTACACTAATATCATTAATTAAACTAAAGAAATATTAAATAAATTAATTATGATAATTAGAATTGAATTAGGAATAGTAAATATATAAATACAAAACTACACAAAAAATCGGAACTTAAATCTATGAAAAAGCATGAAAAAACGAAGAAAAACGAAAAATTTGTGAGCTGTACGGACAGTATGCCAAGCATACTGTCCGCGCGCACAAAGGAGGCTGCATGGGCGAGATGGTGCGGCGCAGAAGGCTGCAAGCAGCCATGTCCGCGCGCGGAGCCCAGAATCTCAGACAACCAGGTTGTCTGCGCGCGTGGTGTCCGAGGGACAAGCCTCGTGCGCGCGCGCGTGCCTAGATGCACGACTCCGATATTTTTCGAAACTTTAAAAAATCATAACTAATTCAAATTAAATCGAAATTGAGTTCTGTAAAAAAGTAACTTGCTTAATTTTTTCCATACCATCCAATAAAAATAATTCTAGAAACAATATTTCAATTATTTTTCACGAAAATTCACAAACATCAATCAATTATCATATAACACTCAATACAACATGAAACCATCCAAATAACAAATAATCGTTTTAAAGTCCAAATTTCTTGCAAGCAAATCAATTACCATAGCTCTGAGGCCAGTTGTTAGATATTTATTTTACCAGGATCTTAGATCTACTCAAAAGTATGTTGTTTAACACCCTAAATATGAACTTTCTAAAACGATAAAACAAACACATATAAAGTTAAGAAAACCTTACATTGATGCAGCAGAATTAATGTCTCTTTCCACTCAGATCTCTAACCCTTGTATCCTTTCTGTAGCAGAGTATAATCAAGATCTGAGCCCGAATGTCCTTCTTCTTTAAGTTTGATCCTTCACAGTCTTCCAATCTATGATTGAGTTACTGCTTGTTGTGTGTGGGCACGTACTCTTTCACTAGGGTCACGAAATATAGAAGAGGAAAAGAGAGAAGGGGTTTCGGGCAATAGAAGAGAATAGGGAAGGCTCAGTTTTTCTGAAGAGAGAAATTTCTGTCAGAAGATGTTATGAAAACTTGTTATTTGACTGAGCCATCACTTTCTATTTATAGAAAACTACTAGGTTTAGATTAGGAATTATTTGGCATTAAAATAATGAAAAAATCAATTTGAAATTCCACAAATAGTGGCTGGCCATGGTGTGTTAATGGGCCCCACTTGATTTTGAAGTTTTAACAAATTTTATTTCTATTTTCTCAAAAACGCTAATTTTCCAATTCTAACCTTTTAAATGCCAAAACTAATTATTTAATAACTAAAATAGATTATTAAATAATATTGTCATTTAATTTAATTATTAACTAGACATATAAAGTCCATTAATAAATAAATAAACCTAGAATCTCTTTTCTTTACAATTTCACCCCTGCTTAGTTAAAATTCACAAATTAGACATAGTCTAACTTTAGAATTATAATTGATCAATCACGAATCAATTAATGAGTCTTACAAGCAGAATGTTCTCAACTAGAATGGGGACCATGGATCTATATGCTGAGCTTCCAATAAGTGAACCAAATTTACCAACTAAATTCCTACTTATTAATTCTTCGTTAAATCCACTCTTAGAACTTAGAATTGCACTCTCAGACTTATATAGAGAGCATATTATATGTTCCACGATATCAATATGCTATCTCATTTAACCATTGTTATAATCTTATTGTGATTTAAAGATCCTCTATATAGATGATCTACATCAAGATGGGATTTCTTTACCGTTCTCACCCCTCAATGTATTTTGCCCCTTAAAACACTTAGCTACCTGTAAATGGTGTTTAGTGATCTGATAATTAGTCAGTTAAACAAGAGCTCATCCATTTACTTCTATTTGCTAAGCTCGAAGGGAATCATCACTTGACTTCTATACACCAGTAGAAGTTATAGATTCCATATTTATGTTCAGCACTCCCACTCAATCATACTATCATGTTCCCAAAATATACGTATCACCCTGACCTAAAAGTAGGCTTAACTAATAAATCAAAGAACATGAATAGCACTCGTGAGTTGAGCCTAAGCATATCAGGATTTAGATTCTTTTAATCTTAAGATCAACTACTGATATTGACTTGGAAAGATATATATAACGGTAAGTTTGTAATATCTAAACTTAGTTGCAATATCGGGCCAGTCCAATGTATACTCCATACATTCGAAACTAGTATACTTTACTAATGTCCTGGAAAGAACATAATACTTACTCCAAGTGTAAGTACACATCATCGCTGATTATCACATTAGTGTAAATCCAATAACACTGATGAAACAGGGACCAAGTCTTTTGATTCATATGATCACAATCACATTCCACTGTGTTGACGATACTGTAATTGTGAATAAGCATATGATCTGGATTTAACTGATTTTGTGTGTGTGAATGTAATAAACATATTAAACCATTAGCATGTAAAATTCATGCAAACATCAATCACTTCAAATTTCTTACATTGATAACTAATCAGATTGCAAAGAGTTTTATTTAGGGCATAAAACCCAAAACCTTCCCGATCAAGCTTTGCACATCTTTGTGCTTCTTGGGAGAAGGCATGTTTAGCAAAGTCTGAATTTTTTCCGGGTTTGCCTCTATTCCTCTTTCGCTGACGATAAATCCAAGAAACTTTTCTGATTTGACCCCAAAAGTGCACTTCTTCAGGTTAAGTTTCATTCCATACCTCCGGACCACTTCGAAGCATTTTGCGAGGTTGTTTGCATGACTTTCACATGCCTTTGATTTGACCAGCATGTCGTCTACGTAAACTTCCATATTCCGTCCCAGAAGGCCTTTGAACATCCGGTTAACCATTCTCTGATACATTGCACCAGCATTTTTTAGTCCGAAGGGCATGACCAGGTAGCAGTATACCCCCTTACTGGTCCTGAAGCTAGTGCCTTCTTGATCTGCAATGTGCATCTTAATCTGATTATAGCCGGCGTAGGCACCATGAAGGACAGTAGCTTGAATCCGGAGGTGGCGTCCACCATTTGGTCAATCCGGGGTAAAGGGAAGCAATATTTCAGGTAGGCTTTGTTTATATCAGTAAAGTCTATGGACACTCACCATGTCCCATTAGGCTTGGGTACCAGTACCGGATTGGCTAGCCACTCCGAATAATATACGACCCGGATCAGGCCATTAGCCAGTAGCTTGTCCACTTCTTTTTCCAGAGCCTCTGCCTTTACTGGATCAAGGGGGCACCGATTCTGTTGAACTGGCGGCACTTTCGGATGGACGTTCAGGACATGGGTAATTACATGCAGACTTATGCCGCTCATATCTCCTTGGCACCACGCAAAAACATCTGTGGCTGCCCTTAGTGCTTTAACTATTTTTTCTTTTTCTTCTGGTTCTAGGCTCTTTCCCAGCCGGAGGATCTTGGTAGGGTCGAGGTCACACACTCGTACTTCCTCAACGTCTTCCATAGGTTCTACAATTTTTTCAGATCCCACACGAGGATCCAACTCATCTTCTTCTCCCAACTCTGGCTCAATATTCTCACGGACCATTAACACTGCTAAGTGGGCCGCGACATTATAACACTGTTTGGCCTCACCTTGGTTACCCCTCACGGTCCCCAGTCCGGCCTCCTGGGTGGGGAATTTCTGGCACAGGTGCCGGATGGATGTAACTGCACCAAAATCTACCAGGGCTGGCCGGCCAAGGATTGCATTATAGGCCGTTGGGCAGTCCACCACCACAAATGTGCAGTACTTAAAATTACTCTAGGGTGTATCCTGGCAGAATGTGACAAGCAACCTCACCTTTCCCATTGGGATGAGCGTGGTTCCATTGAATCCCGTGAGTTGGGAACCGCTCAGTGATAGATCTCGATCCATGAGGCCTATTGCGGTGAAGGCTTCTTTAAACAACAAATTCACGGAACTCTCATTGTCGATCAATATTCTAGCTACAATCTTATTGGCAATGGGAGTCTCTATGACCAGGGGTCATGGTGAGGGAAACGCACCAGTCTTGCGTCTTCTTCCATGAAAGTAATTGGCTGATCCATGACTCGGGGCCTTTTAGCTGGAAGCTAAGTGACTTCCCATACCGTCATGTTTAATGGCCCCGGCATAGCACTTTAATTCTTTTCGAGTGGTCCCCCTAATATGGGGCCCACAAAGATCATGACCACTCTTCCGTTAAGTCTTGGTGGCAGGCCAAGGATTTGCTGAGGGGTTGGTCCTCCTGAGGGCGTAGCTGGGGCCAACGCTCTGGGTGCACTTCCTGGTGTCCCTTGGGGCAATGGGCCCCCTGCCAGAACTGGGTTGAGATGGGGCAACCGGTTCTTGATCCAGTCATAGACCCAGTCAGATCAAGTTTTTGATTTCATCTTTCAAATTTTTTCACTCATTGGTACTGTGTCCAATGTCATTGTGGTATTCGCATGTTTTGTTGGGATCCCTTCGTGAACTATCTCTGTACAGAGGAGGCGGCCTCCTGTAGTGCGTATTCTGCCTCGTGGCGAAATACACACGCTCTTGTGTGTCCATCAGGTCCGTGTAATGGGTATACTGGGGAGTACACCCTCTCTTTTGGTGCTTGTCCACTGCTCGGTTGCTGCCTTGAGAAGGTTCAGTTAGGCTTGCGGCGGGAACAGAGTGAGACGGGACTTGTCCGCTTATTCTTGAGGGATTCCCATAGTGCGAAGATGCGGGAGCCAAGGCTTGGCTCTGATTATATCGTGGGGTAGCGGAGAACTGTATACCACTCATTTGTGGAGTAGCCTGAGGTAGGGTTCCCGAGATTTGAACTCCGGGTGCATATCCTTCTACTCCGGTTGGGTAGTATCCTCCGTATACCACTATTTGGGCTTCTTCCAAGTTAATGTACTTTTGGACTCTCTTTTGGAAATCTTGGAGGTTAGCAGCTCCTTCTTATTGTAATTCGTTCCAGAACGGGGTTCCTGTACAGATCCCAGCTTGAAGAAGTGCAAGTTTTTGTCCGTCATCAAATTTCTTGGTTTTCAAGGCCTCTTCCTTGAACCTCTTTATGAAATTTTTCAATGTTTCTGTGGGTAACTGCTTGATGTTAGTCAGGGCAATGACTTCGAGATTAATTTTTCCTACGGCGAGAAACTATCTCTGGAAGCTAACTTGCAATTTGTTCCATCAGTCCACGGATCCTGGTTCCAACTTTTTGAACCACTCCTCCGCGGAACCGCTTAACGTTAGTGGAAAGCATAAGCACTTGGCATCATTACTGACTCTCATAATCGTCATTACTCGGTTAAACCAGGATAAGTGATCGCTGGGGTCTCAGTCCCTGGTGTAGGCTGCCATTTCGGGCATCATAAAGTTTTTGAGGAGCTCTGCCTCCAAAATGTATCTGGCGCACGGCTCGCGGTCTACGCAATCAGAGTCTGAGTCATCCCCTATTTGCCTCCGGGAGACTCGAGCAATGTCTTTGTGTAGTATTGCTAGCTCAGCCATGATTCCTTCATTCAGCGTCCCTGCGAAGACCGCCGACATGTGTTTCTTTTTGTCCAAGTGATCCCACAAATCACCGTGCTTTTCGTTGATCTGGTGTCTCAAATCAACAGGATGGTATCTCCGGCTCCCTCTCCCTTTCTCCTCGGGCTCCTGGTGCACGGAAACGCTTTTTCGGTCCTCTCGATCCTGAGGGCCAAGACTCCCCTTTTGGAGTTTTCCCCTCTGCGGACCTTTCCCTTTCAGGAAATTTGAGCGACCCTTTCGCGGATCCTGCACCTTTTTCTTTTTCCCTGGGATGGAAGTAGGGTTGTTGCATTGATTTCCTTCAGAGGGATATCGTATAGGGCTAGGTTCCCTAGACTTATGCTTCTGAGTGCTAGGAGAGGACTCTTCTGGCATTTTCTGGAGCCCTGCTGGTATGGCCTTAAGGTGTATATGAATCCCTGCTGTTTCCATGGCTTTTTGCATGGCAACCATCACCTCTTGCATCTTTTTATTTTGTTCTTTTTGGGCTGCGATCTCAGCTTCATGATCAGCAGCCTTTTGCCTTAAGAGCAGCACCTCTGTGTAACTATCTTCGTCGTAGGCATCATACTCGTCAAAGTTTTCCTCATACTTTTCATCGTTGGCCTCCTCTCGTTCCTCAGAGTCAACGTTGACTCTTGAGGCCACTTCCTCGTCTTCAGGATTTTAAGCGTCTTGAGGAGGACAGGGTTGACGTGTGTTGCGAGTTTCTACCATTGTTGCTTTGGTTTATAAGTTAGTTGCCTATTTGAAGACGCTTCCTTCAGCTCTCAATGAAAGCACCAAAATGTTGACCGAGGTTTTCGGCAACCAATTAAATAATATATATAAGAAAGTTGTAGAAAGTTTAATGCATGTAATTTTTACGTGGTTGGGGCATTAACGAGCCTTACTCCACGAGTCTTTGTTATTTATGAGAGTATTTATTACAGAGAATGTTCTTGGTGAATCTCTCTCCTATTTTCTCCCTTTGATTCCTATGAACCCAGAATTCTCGAGCCTTATTTCAGTGTATTTGTGGGCTATTTATAGTGTTTTTCTGGGGAGGTCCCTCTTCTGTACAGAGATAGTTCACGACGGGATCCCAACAAAAGATGCGAATACCACAATGACATTGGACACAGTACCAATGAGTGCAAAAATCTGATAGATGAAATTGAAAACTTGATCTGACTGGGTCACCTCTATGAGTGAATCAAGAACTGGCTGCCCCATCTCAACCCGGTTCTGGCAGGGGGCCCATTGCCCCAAGAGACATTAGGAAGTGTACCCGAAGCATTGGCCCCAGCTGCGCCCTCAGGAGGACCAATCCCTCAGCAAACCCCTGGCCGGCCACCAAGACCCAACGGAAGAGTGGCCATGATCTCTGGTGAGCCCCATATTAGGAGGACCACTCGAAAATAATTAAAGCGCTATGCCGAACCCATTAAACATGACGAAGTATGTGAAGTCACTCAGCTCCCAGCTCAAAGGCCCCGACTCATGGATCAGCCAATTACTTTCACGGAAGAAGACGCAAGACTGGTGCATTTCCCTCACCATGACCCCCTGGTCATGGAGACTCCCATTGCGAATAAGATCGTGGCTAGAATATTGATAGACAATGGGAGTTCCGTGAATTTGTTGTTTAAAGAAGCCTTCACTGGAATACGCCTCACAGATCGTGATCTATCACCGAGCGATTCCAAGCTCACGAGATTCAATGGAACCATGCTTATCCCAATGGGAAAAGTGAGGTTGCCTGTCACATTGTGCCAGGATACACCCTAGAGTACTTTCAAGTACTGCACATTTGTGGTAGTGGATTTCCCAACGGCCTATAATGCGATCCTTGGTCGGCCGGCCCTGGTAGATTTTGGCGTAGTTACATCCACTCAGCATCTGTGCTTGAAATTCCCCACCCAGGAGGCTGGAGTGGGGACCGTGAGGGGTAAATAAGGTGAGGCCAGACAGTGTTATAATGTCGCGGCCCACTTACCAGTGTTAATGGTCCGTGAGAATATTGAGCCAGAGTTGGCAGAAGAAGATGAGTTGGATCCCCGTGTGGGATCCAAAAAAATTGTAGACCCTATGGAAGACGTCGAGGAAATACCAGTGTGCGACCTCGACCTTACCAAGATCCTCCGGCTGGGAAAGAGCCTAGAATCGGAGGAAAAAGAAAAAATAGTTAAAGCACTAAGGGCAGCCACAGATGTTTTTGCGTGGTGCCAAGGAGATATGACCGGCATAAGTCCGCATGTAATTACTCATGTCCTGAACGTCAATCCGAACGTGTCGCTAGTTCAACAGAAACGACACCCCCTTGATCCAGTAAAGGTAGAGGCTCTAGAAAAAGAAGTGGACAAGCTACTGGCTAATGGCCTTATCCGGGACGTATATTATCCGGAGTGGCTAGCCAATTAGGTACTGGTACCCAAGCCGAATGGGACATGGTGAGTGTGCATAGAGTTTACCGATCTAAACAAAGCCTGCCCGAAAGATTGCTTCCCTTTTCCCCCAATTGACCAAATGGTGGACGCCACCTCTCGATTCAAGCTACTGTCTTTCATGGATGCCTACGCTGGCTATAATCAGATTAAGATGCACATTGCAAATCAAGAATGCACTAGCTTCAGGACCAATAAGGGGGTATACTGCTACCTGGTCATGCCCTTCGGACTAAAAAATGCTGGTGCAACGTATCAGAGAATGGTTAACCGGATGTTCAAAGGCCTTCTAGGACGGAACATGGAAGTTTACGTAGATGACATGCTGGTCAAATCAAAGGCATGCGGAAGTCATGCAGATGGCCTCGCGGAATGCTTCGAAGTGGTCTGGAGGTATGGAATGAAACTTAACCCGTAGAAGTGCACTTTTGGGGTCAAACCAGAAAAGTTTCTTGGATTTATCGTCAGCCAAAGAGGAATAGAGGCAAACTCGAAAAAAATTCAAGCTTTTCTATACATGCCTTCTCCCAAGAAGCACAAAGATGTGCAAAGCTTGACAGGGAAGGTTGCCGCCCTGAACCGATTCATTTCCCGCTCAACAGACAAGTGCATTCCCTTCTTTAATATTCTAAAGAAATACCAGAAATTTTAGTGGACGGAAGAATGTGAGGAGGCATTCAAAAAGCTAAAGGAACAGATAGCCAAACCTTCAATTCTATAAAAACCGATTCACGGAGAGGACTTGTTACTGTATTTGGCCGTCTCCGAGAATGCGGTCAGTGCAGCCTTCGTTCGGGAAGAAGAAAAAAACCCAACACCCTTTAAACTATGTCAGCAAACGTATGATAGGGGCAGAAATACGGTATCCAGTGATTGAAAAGCTAGTTTTTTTGCCTCCTAATGGCTTCAAGAAAGTTAAGACCCTACTTCCAGGCTAACCCCCTCAAGGTGTTGACAAACCATCCGCTCCGGCAAGTTCTACAGAAGCCGGAAGCATCCAGAAGACTCCTCAAGTGGGCTATAGAGTTAAGCCAGTTTGACATACACTACATACCGCACACGTCTATAAAAGGACAAGCGCTAGCCGACTTCATGCAGAGTGCAATGAAGCAGAAGCAAGCGCGAACATACCAGTGCCACAAACTCCAACATGGAAAGTATTCGTGGACGAAGTGCCCAACGAAAACAGATCCGGAGCTGGAATAGCAATGATATCTCTGAACGGACTTTGACTCCAGGCGGCTCTACGCTTCGAATTCTTAGCTTCCAATAATGAAGCTGAGTACGAAGCCCTGATTGCAGGGATGAAATTAGCAAAAGCCGTGGGAGCCACGAGGGTAGAAGTATTTAGCGATTCACAATTGGTGGTAAACCAAGTGTCAGGAGAATATCAAATGCGTGGAGAAAAATGGCTGCTTATGTAGCAATTTTCCGGGAGCTACTCCATGAGTTTACGGATTATAAAGTGGAAAGAATCCCAAGATAAAAGAATTCCCACGCAGACTGTTTGGCTAAGTTAGCATCAGATAGCGAGATTGAGAAATTGGGGTTGGTGCCCGTTGAATGCCTCACGGAACCAAGCATCAAAACAAAAATATTGTGGCGGCAGTTGAGCCAGAGCCCAACTGGATGATCCCTATCATCGAATACATAACCAAAGGCGAGTTGCCTCAAGAAAGGGCATTGTCCAGAAGGATACAGTACCAAGCGCACCGTTATGTGATGACAGATAACATTCTCTACCTAAGGTGTGTATTGGACCCTGAAGCTAAGCAAATTATGCTAGAGGTCGACGAGGGGTTCTGCCGAGATCACACAGGAGGCCCAAGTCTCTCAAAGAAAATATTGAGACAAGGATACTTTTGGCCAATAATGAAGAAAGACTGTATAGACTATGTTCTGAAATGTGATTTGTGCCAAAGATTCGCAAACATACCAAGAGCCTCCCCCAACGAGATCACCCTCATGATTAGCCCCTGGCCCTTCACGGTTTGGGGGATATATCTTATTGGGTCGCTACCAACATGAAAGGGAGGGGTAAAGTATGCTATAGTCGTAGTAGACTACTTCACAAAGTGAACAGAGGCCGAGCCAATGAAGACTATAACTACTAAAAGAGCACTAGACTTTGTTATCAAAAACATAGTGTGTTGATATGGCTTGCCTCACAAGATAGTCTCAGACAACGGGAAGCAGTTTGACTGCGAAGAATTTACTGAATTCTGCAACCAACACAGAGTCATCAAAAGCTTCTCCGCAGTAGCAAGGCCACAAAAAAATGGGTAAGTAGAAGTCGTCAATAAAATCCTAAAGGTCACCCTAAAGAAAAAGTTGCTGGCCTGCAAAAACAATTGGCCTGAAGAATTGACAACCGGCCACTTGCCATGCTCAATGGCGTACAGTTGTGAGGCAATGGTCCCGATGGAAATGTTATTCCCATCCCACAGGAGAACGACTTACGATCCAACATCAAACAAGGCTTTATTACAAGAAGCACTGGATCAAATTGAGGAACTCCGGGATGAGTAAGAAAATACGAATGGAAGCTTATCAAAAGAAGGTGGCTAAACACTTCAATTCGAAGGTCAAAATAGAAAGTTCACTATTGGTGATCTGGTTCTAAGAAGTGTCTTCCCGGCTACTCAAGAACCCGAAGTGGGGGTACTTGGGCCTAATTGGGAAGGACCGTATGAAATTGAGGATGAAATTGGCTCCAGAACCTACAAGCTAAAAAGAATGGACAGAACCATGGTGCCTAGGGCTTGGAATGCTGATCACCTTTGAAAGTATCACCAACAGTCGAAAAAATAAAAGTTTATGCTCTGTAAAGTAAATTGTACTAGACAAATATATGCAACCTCTAAGTTAAAGTTTGTAAAACTAAGTGACCTAAAAACAATTTTCATGTCACTCAGGGGGTAGTAAGGCATACCACACGACAAATGTAAAACAGACCAAAAGTATTCAAGCATGAATGTAAAGAGTTCAAATCCCAAAGAAAAGCTCTTAAAAAGATAAGGCCTGGGGACGGGCCTTAAGTGTCTCCCCTTAAGAAAAATATATAAAAACATAAGTAAATTGTCTCAAAGAGGGGAGAGGGTTAAATATGTAAAAGAAAAAAAAAGAGAAGATAATGATAATGGCAATGGTGATAAACGACTGGCTTAATCAACTCGGGGTGGAAGGCGAGGACCCCTGCGCTCCTCCAGCAAGGCGTTATGTCTCTTCTTCTTCTCCCAGAAGTGGACGAGAACCTCCTCAGGCTTTGGATAGAAGTCGGGCTTAAGGTTTTGCCCGTTAGTCTGCCTGGCCATAAAGACGCCATCATCGAAGCGTTTGGTGCAGTGCTGACAGATAATGGGGGCTAGGAGCTCATCTCTTTTCGCTTTCTTTTGAGCCTGATCCTTGAAATCATGAAGCTCCTTAACCTCAACGGTTAGGTTGGCTGTCGTCTTCAAGTCAGCCTAGTCCAACTCCGCCAGGGACTTTAGCTTTGCAGTCAGATCTTCAACTGCCTCCTTGGCCTCCCTAAGCTCACGCCTGGCCTTAGTCACGGCCTCGTCCTGGGCCTTCAAGGCATCATCCTTAGCCTTTAACTCCTCAACCTTGGCCTTCAGCGCCTCTTGACACCTCTGCTCATCCTGAGCCTCCCTCTGCTGGGCCTCCTCCCGGAAAGCCTTCCTCTCAGCCGCCAAGTCTCGAAGACTCTTCATGGCCTCATCCATGCCCCCAAATTGGGACATAATGTACCCATGATTGATCAAAGTCTTTGAGAGGCAACCGATCTCTACGTCAATCTGGCAATACAAAAAAAAAGAGTAAGTACGAGGGATCAGGTGCCATAAAGTAAGGCCCAAGAACACTAACAGAGACTTACAGTGGTCATAGCAGCACTGATATCCTGGAT
The DNA here is from genome assembly GCF_029168945.1 of Cannabis sativa. Lineage (NCBI taxonomy): Eukaryota > Viridiplantae > Streptophyta > Magnoliopsida > Rosales > Cannabaceae > Cannabis > Cannabis sativa. The sequence continues at coordinate 87,047,441 of NC_083602.1, forward strand.
ATGATAGATCGAGTTCGTGGAAGCGCATGTTGCATATCTCTTGGCCGAGAGTTGGGTCAGGCTGGAGAAAAGTGGCTCGTCAACTCGGAGGCAAATGGAGCGAGTGTAGGCCAGATAAAGCGGTTGAACCAGTCTGTCAAAGGGTCCATGTTCATGTCCCAAGCGTTCCTAAAAGCCTCATCATGCAAGGAGTTCTCCTGGGCCTCCCTTAAGACCTTTTACAGAGCCTCCACCTCGGCGTTCCCTCTCGTATACTCAGCCATAGTGTAATTGTGCTTGATGATCCGGAGCTGTTATCTCTCCTCATCAGCGGGAACGGGAGTATGGACAATGTCGGGAGGCACAGGTTTCATCCGCTTCAGGTGGGATCCCCAAGTCAGAGCTGACAGCCAGAGTATCAACCCTCCTAGGCTTTTTGGAAGACTCAGCCTCCACCATTTTGCCTTTCCGCTTCCAGTCCAAAGGGGCGAGGATCTCGCCCTCTTCCTCCTCGACCTCCCCATCTTCGTCGATCAAGAAAATTTGGCCTAAGGGGATGCTAGAAGAAGACCTCCCTGGGGTCACCATCTGGTCCGGCGCTGGAGGAAGAGTAGAGTCAGGACTATAGGTCTGGGCAAGGGTCGCCAAAAGTTCCTCCTTTGGCCTGGCTGCTTCGAAAAACGAACAAATAAGTGTCAAAATGGCCACGAGAAAATATGCACACCAAAAATTAAGCAGTAAAACTAGTCCTACCCAGACATTCTAATTCAGCCCTAGCAAAGTCTTATACTATAATACTGGCTTCGTCATCCCCAAGAAAGTTGTTCGAGGGGAGAAACCAGCTGGAAGACAGATAAGCTAAATGATCCAAAGGAATAGATGCGGCAGGCACAGACCCCATCCGGGACCGGCCTAAAAATGACCTAAGTTGGAAAAATAAAAACTCTTGGCATGGTCACCCCACCGGGTAGGGGGCATCCTAAATCTAAGGAGACGTTTGTCAAACCCTATAGGCCTACACCGAGAATAATCTTAAGCGGAGGGAACATGATGAACCGTTAAGGGAGACTTACCGAATCCGGATGTCTTGACATCAGGAGCCCTAGTATTGGGGACCGACAACAGCAACTTAGGCCGAGAAGGCGCCCGTTCTTTACCCGCTTCTATCCGGAGGGTCCTCCCAGCAGCAGCTTGAGCCTTAATATAGGCTAACTCCTGTTCCCTCCTGAAGAGGTAATTCTAATATCGAACCTCCGCTGAGGCAATAATGTCTGCCCAGAGTACCTTTTTCAGCGTCCGGGGTACGAATAATTGGGCAGAGGACCTAATAGAGGTTGAAGTCGTCCACGGATTGGCTTCCCGAGATAAGCTTGGCCTTCTGGCAGTTCTCCGTTGTGACCAAGTGTCCCACGTTAAGGCCATTTTTGTCGTAAGTTAAGAAGACCTAGCTGGGTAAGATCAGTGCGATGTAGTGGAGGGATCCTGACCCACTCCGTGAGAAGTTCTGGGCGATTCACGGCTTGAAAGCCGAAAGAGAAGAAGAAACGGTGGCGGTACTCCTTAAAATTCTTCTGAAAGTTATAAGGGACCCGGCCCTCATTAGTAGGATGGGCTCGGAGTTTGAAAAGATTGCCCTTAAAATTATCCCCCTTGTTGGGGACAGACACAAGCTCATAAAAGTATAAAATCTCAATCGGGCTAGGTGAAGCCCAGCCATGGGCTACATAAAAAATAAACAAGCCTGAGAGCAAGCGGTAAGCTTGAGGAATGAGTTGGTAAGGCTCAAGGCCGACAAAAACATGGAAATTTATAAAATAATCTTCAAGAGGAAGCATGGCTCCGGACATGAGATGGGTTTGGCTCAAAGCTCCGAAACCCCCATAATTGTGATTGGGCATCTCTTGTTCCCGAGGCAAACGATGGAAGACCCCAGACGCAGAAGGCTTGATCCCAGCTACAGTCACAATTTTCTCCAATTGATGGGCGCAAGTCAAGGTGGAGCAGAGCTCATCCGCCTCCCAACCGTTGGAACGACAAGTGTAGTTCTCCTGGGCGACCGGGCCCTTCATTACTTCTTCCAGGGTGGCCAGAGTAACAACCCCCTTGCGAGAAGATTTGGTTCCGGATGCATGAGTAGACATTTTTGTTCTGTAAAAGGAAAAATCCAACAGTTAGCCCACAAACCAAACCCTACTGTCAATAGAGGGAATGAGGGTCCCCTAACCGCTGGAAAGAGGCCCCCTCCGGATTTTTGCTAAAGATGGAAATCCCAAATGATTTTCCTGAGCAAACATTGGGTGCAAAAAATCTCAAAGGCAGCGAAAGCAGAGGGAAAATGAAAAATGCAGAACATGGGAACAAAAATTGCCCCATATCCTAAAAAATCTCTCGACAGAGGGATCGATTGCAAAGTAGAAGGAAGAAAAATAACGAAACACAAATAAAGGAGAGTCTATACACCACATAGCAGACTTAGCCAAAGCTATTTCTGTTAGGCTATTTCTAGCCTATGTTCTGGATCGTTATTATGTTCGCTTTTCGATGTTTTAGGATAGAATTACGCTTATTTTCTATGTTTTCAGGTTTCTCGAAGCTATGGAAGCCCTGGGTTACAAAAGTGCAATGAAAGACGAGTGGAGCCAAGAAAAATGCAAAGTTGATGCTTGGAGCACTTGTGGCTGCGGCCATAACTCGAGAACAGAGAGAGCAAGCTTGAGGGATTCAGTAGTCGTGGCGAGAGCCCGTGCAAACGAGGGTAATTTCGTCTTTTGAACCCTGAAAATGAGAAATAAAAAGAAAACTGCTATTGGAAATGAGGGGAAGCAATTTTGAGACCTAAAAGTAGTGGAGAGCGGCTAGAGGAGCAAAGTGAAGATCCAGAGTCATTCCACCAACAATTTCTTTCGCTCTTCCTTTTTAATTTCTTTATGCTGAATTCAGTTTTAGGAATGGTTATGGATTTGAACATGAGCTAATCTTCCATTTAGGGAAGATGATGAATGTTTGTTAAAGTTTGCCCTAGTTAATGTTAATTGCCATTCCTGTTCACTTTGATTGTGTATTATCCTTATTTGTGTTATTTCCATATTAAAGCTTGATCACCTTGTGCATGTCTATGATCTCAATTCGAAATCTGAAAAGTGAGAATTGAGAATGCTAAAATTTGGATAACCTAAGTTTTTGTAGAATGAAGGTATTTACATGACTTTTGTGACTTTTTGGGATTATAGCTTAATGCAGATTTTAGGCAATTCTAATTAAGAGACTAATTAGAGAGTAGGAGATCTAGAACCTAGAAGATCTGAAAAGAGCTAGGGTAATTTGAATAATCTGTCATTCACAACAAGAACTGGAATAGTAATTAGGCATTAACAATTGGGTAAACCTATCAACAGGATTCTCTTCCCTATCTTCTCATTTCTGATTAATTTTTATTGTCTCTTTTAGCTTCTTGAATTTTTATTCGATTATTGAACTTGAAAAAAATATTGATTTGCCAAATAGAAACATAGATTTAATCTAGTGGTACTCAGTCCAATTCCCTGTGGTTCGACCTCACATGTGTGAGCTTACTACTTGATTACGTACACTTGCGTATTATTTACGAAATTCGTAACAAGTTTTTGACGTCGTTGCCGTGGAATTGTTAAAAGATTGATATTACATAAGATTAGATTAAATTCTACTTTGGTTTATTTTTCTTGCTAATTGCTAATCTGTTTCCTTCAATATTGTCTTTGCCTATTTCAGGAATTTTAGGTGTATGCGCCGTCAAGGACAAGGAGCTATATTACCTGTTGATCCTAAAATCGAGAAGACTTGTAGGAGAAACAGAAGGAACAAGAGGCAAGAAAGAGTTTCAGCAACGGCTGAAACACCAGAAATCATTGCTGATAACGGTAATGCTGCTAATAATGGAGGTAACAAGGGTAATAATGGAGGTGCCATTGAAGATCAAGCAAATGGCCACAGTTTGAGAGATTACATTCTCCCAACTCTTACGGGGGTTCAGTCTTGCATCATGCCTCCCGCCGTTGATGCTAATAACTTTGAAATTAAGCCTGCAATACTCCAAATGGTGCAGTCTTCAGTCCAGTTTGGTGGACTCCCTTTTGAAGATCCCAATCTGCACTTGTCAAACTTCATGGAGTTATGTCAGACTTTCAAGGTCAACCGTGTTAGTGATGATGCCATCCGTTTGAGACTTTTTCCATTCTCGCTGAGAGAGCGAGCCAAAAGTTGGTTGAATTCATTGCCCCCAAATTCTATAGCAACATGGACAGACTTAGCAACAAAGTTTCTGTCTAAATTCTTTCCTCCAGCAAAGTCTGCTTAACTGCGAGGAGAAATCAACAACTTTTGTCAGTTAGATAATGAATCTCTCCATGAGTCTTGGGAGAGGTTCAAGGACCTCATCAGAAAGTGTCCTCATCACGGCATTGAGAAGTGGATGTTGGTTCATAATTTTTACAATGGGTTGGTTGGTAACACCAGAACACTCATAGATGCTGCATCTGGTGGAGCATTCATGAGGAAGAGTGCAAATGAAGCTTACAATTTGTTAGAGGAGATGGCCCTAAATAATCAACAGTGCCAACTGAGAGAAGCCAAACAAAGAAGGTGGCTGGTATACTTGAGGTAGATGCAATTACTAAGTTGACAGCTCAGGTAGAGGCCCTAAGTAAATTGATAGTTGTGCAAGCAAAACAAGCTCAGGTGGTTTGTGAGTTATGTGGAGGTCCTCATCCCTATGCAAAATGCACAGAAGATGTGAATAGTTTGCCAATGGATACAGTTAAAGCCATTGGGAATTACTCTCAGAACAACAACTATGGGTTCAATCAAGGGGGGAATCGAAGGAATTCTGGGTTTTATCAGCAGAGTAATCAGAATCAAACGTAGAACCAACAACAACCACAGCACCAAGGGTCTAGTGGGAGTTCTGGTCTTCAGACAGACTTATTGCAACAATTTATGACTGAGACAAGATCATCCATTAAGGACCTACAGACTAAGATGGGGCAATTGGCAACTCAGATTACAACCCGTCCTCAGGGAAATTTTCCTAGTACAACTGAGGTTAATTCTAAAGAAGATTGCAAGGCAATTACCCTAAGAAGTGGGAAGAAGTATGAAGGGCCTGATGGGGGACAACCAGTGGAAGAAGAGATTAAGGATCAACCGGTACCAACATCAACAGAAAAGAAGACTACAAAGAATCCTGCACCAAAACAAGAGTCTCCACCAATCAGTATAGATCATCATGTGAAAATACAATACCCACAGAGACTCCGAAAGACCAATCTAGACAAACAGTTTTCAAAATTTCTAGAGGTCTTTAATAGGTTGCACATCAACATTCCTTTTGCTGAAGCCTTGGAACAAATGCCCAGTTATGTGAAGTTCATGAAGGACATCTTGTCAAAGAAGAGGAAAATGAAGGACTATGAAACAGTGGCATTAACTGAAAGCTGTAGCGCCATACTGCAGAAGAAACTTCCTCCTAAACTCAGAGATCCTGGAAGTTTCACCATTCCTTGTACTATTGGGTGAATAGAAGGGATAAATGCACTGTGTGATTTGAGGGCTAGCATTAACTTGACGCCTCTGTCAGTATTTAGAAGATTGCAGTTGGGGGAGGCAAAACCAACTACGGTAACCTTGCAATTGGCTGATCGATCTCTAGCTCATCCCAGAGGAGTCATCGAAGATGTGTTAGTAAAAGTTGATAAGTTCATTTTTCCAGCTGATTTTATTGTTCTGGATATGGAAGAAGACAGCAATGTCCCAATTATATTGGGGAGACCATTCTTGGCAACTGGCCAAGCGTTGATTGATGTTCAGAAGGGTGAATCGAAGCTGCGAGTGCAAGGGGGAGAAGTGGTCTTCAATGTGTTAAAGGCAATGACTTTCCCAAAGGCAAGTGATAACTGTTTCTTTGTTGATTTGATCGATACCATTGTGGAAAAGAAAAAGTTGATAGAAGATCCTTCAGAACTGAGCTTAATTAAGGATGATTTGACTGAGCAAGAAGGAGTGGAGGTAAGGGAGTATGCTAAATGGCTCGATTCTTATGGACCACTGAATAGGAAGTATTATGAAGAGTTGGGGGTTGTGTCAAGGGAGCTTGTGCCATCTACGGAGAAACCTCCAGAGTTAGAGTTGAAGGTGCTTCCTAATCATCTATGATATGAGTTCTTGGGAAAAGATAAGAAGCTTCCAGTGATAGTGTCAGCTTCACTTTCTGATGTGGAGACTGATAGGTTGCTTAGATTACTTCGGGCGCACAATAAGGCTATTGCATGGACATTGGGTGATGTTAAGGGAATCAGTCCCTCAACAGTGATGCATCGAATCTTGATGGAAGAAGACGCTAAACCAACAATTGATGCTCAACGAAGGCTTAATCCACCTATGAAAGAGGTTGTCAGAAAGGAGGTGGTCAAGTGGTTAGATGCTTGAGTGGCCTACCCAATTTCATATAGTAAATGGGTTAGTCCGGTGCAAGTAGTACCAATGAAAGGGGGGATGACAGTAATCAAAAATGAGAAGAAGGAATTGATTCCCACAAGAATGGTTACTGGTTTGAGGATCTGTATTGACTACAGGAAGTTCAACAAGGCAACAAGGAAACACCATTTTCCCTTGCCTTTTATTGATCAGATGTTAGACCGGTTGGCTGGGCAAGAGTACTACTGTTTCTTAGATGGCTATTCTGGGTACCATCAAATAGCCATAGCACCTGAGGATCAAGAGAAGACTACATTTACATGTCCATATGGCACTTTTGCTTTCAAGAATGCCCTTTGGATTATGTAATGCACCGGCAACATTCCAGAGATGTATGATGGCCATATTCTTAGATCTAATAGAGAAGTGCATCGAGGTGTTTATGGATGATTTCTCAGTATTCAGCTCATCATTTGATCAAAGTCTTAGTAATCTGGAGTTGGTATTAACAAGGTGTGAAGATTCTAATTTGGTTCTTAACTGGGAAAAATATCACTTCATGGTTAAAGAAGGGATAGTGTTGGGGCATAAAATTTCAAAAAGTGGTATTGAGGCCGATAAAGCTAAGGTATCCATGATTGAAAACTTACCACCTCCAATTTCAGTAAGGGAGTTCGAAGCTTCTTGGGTCATGCCGGGTTCTATAGAACATTTATCAAAGACTTTTCCAAAGTTGCCAAGCCGTTATCTAATCTGCTCGCTAATGGAGTGTCTTTTGAGTTTGGAAAGGATTGTCTTGAAGCCTTTCAAATTCTCAAAAAGAAGTTAATCTCGGCGCCAATTGTGACTACACCAGATTGAGAGTTGCCTTTTGAAATCATGTGTGACGCCAGTGATTATGCTATTGGAGCAGTGCTGGGACAAAGGGTTGACAAGGTATTCAGAACTATCTATTACGCAAGCAGAACCTTGAATGATGCTCAATTGAATTATGCAGCTACAGAAAAGGAGATGTTGGCCATAGTTTTTGCATGTGATAAATTCCGACCGTACTTGATTGGCAATAAAGTCATTGTGTATACGGACCATTCAGCAATCAAGTATTTGATGACTAAGAAAGATGCCAAGCCAAGACTAATACGATGGGTTCTTCAACAAGAATTTGATTTGGAAATAAAGGATAAGAAGGGCACGGAGAATTTAGTGGCAGATCATCTATCGAGGTTGGAACTTCAAGAGAGTCAGAATAAAAAGGAGGTTCAAATCAACGAAGACTTCCCTGATGAGCAACTGTTTCTCTTGGATTCTACTGTAATGTGGTTTGCAGATTATGTTGGAATTATTTTACCAGGATCTAGATTTAGTAACAAGTATGTTTGATTAACATCCAAATATGAATTCTAAAACAATGAAATAAACACATAAGAGTTTAAGAAAACCTTACATTGGGTGCAGCGGAATATAATGACTCCTTCCATTCAGATCTCTAGCCCTTGATTCCTTTCTGTAGTAGAGCATAATCAAGATCTGAACCTGGATCTCTTTCTCTCCTTCTTTGATGTTGATTTTCCATAGTCTTACATACTATGATTGAGGTACCACTTGATGTGTGTGGGCACTACTCATTCACTCAAGGGATTTCGAAATTTAGAGAAGAAAAGAGAGAGGAAAGTGGCGCTCAGGAATTCTCTCTAAAAAGAATGAGATGCAATTGTGTATTGTTTCCTGAAGCCATTACTTTCTATTTATAGAATGCCCTCTAGGTTTAGGTTAGAATTGTATGGCATTAAAATAACGAAAAATAAAATGGTAAAAACCTATGCATAGTGGGCGGCCCAGATAAGGAAATTGGGCCTCACTTTGCAACTTTTCCATTTTGTTATTTTTCATTCCCATTTTCTCAAAAATGCCAATTTTCAAATTTAACCATTCAAATGACAATTCTAATTATTTAATAACTTAAAAATAATTATTAAATAATATTGCCATTTCATATATTTATTAATTTAGACATATAAAGTATCTTAATTAATAAATAAACCTAGAATCTCTTTTCTTTACAATTTCGCCCTTGCTTAGTGAAAATTCATAAAGTAGACATAGTCTAACTTTTAGAATTATAATTGATTAATTAAAATCAATTAACTGAGTCTTACAAGCAGTATGGTCTCAACTAGTATGGGGACCATGGGTCTATATAACCGAGCTTCCAATAAGTCGAACTAAATTTACCAAGTAAATTCCCTAACTTATTAATTACTTATTGAATCCACTCTTAGAACTTGGAATTGCACTCTCAGTCATATAGAACGCTCTATATGTTCCACGATATAGATACATCATTAGTTATCCATTGTTATAATCCTAATTTGATCAATGATCCTCTATATAGATGATTTACACTGTAAAGGGATTAAATTACCGTAAAATCCTACAATGTATTTTATCCTTAAAACACTTAACCCTGTATAAATGATATTTCAGCTAAGCGAAATGAGTACTCCACCATTTATTTTCGTTTGGTTAAGCTCGAAGGAAATCATCCTTTACTTTCTATTCGCCAGATAGAAGCTATAGATTCCATATTTATGTTAGCGCTCCCACTCAATTGCACTACCGTGTTCCCAAAATGTACGTATCACCCTGACCCAAAAGTAGGCTTAACTAACAAATCAAAGAACACGAATAACACTCTTGAGATTGAACCTAATCATATCAGGATTAAGATCATTTGATCTAGGATCAACAGGTGATATTGAATTGAATAGATATTACGGTAAATTCTAATATATCTAATCAAAGTTCAATATCGGCCCCTTCCGATGTATACTCCATACATCCGATACTGGTAAACTTTGCCAATGTCCTGGAAAGGACATAACACTTTTCCAGAAGTAAGAATACTTATCGCTGATTATACCATGTCAGTCTAAATCTAGTGTTCTGACAAATCAGGGAATTAACTTTCGAACATATAATTAAGATTATATTCTACTGTGCTGACAACACTATAATCATTAACAAATTCAAATGTTCTGGACTTAAATAGAATTCATACATTATATATATAATCATGAAATAAATCATGTGAACCATGCAACATAAAATGTTATTTCTGATCTTTATTAATAAGTAAATCTAATTATATTGAAATGGGTTTTATTTAGGGCACAAAACCCAACAAACTCCCACTTGCACTAATATAAAACAAAATGTGCATTTCAAATAATCTCAACACCTTGATATGCAAATCAAGTGTAATAGTAATAAACTCCTCCTAATAGGATCTGACAGGTTGAATTAAACACAACCTCTTCTCCACCATTACTCTTCCTTAATCACAAAATCCTTGATAATGTGAAATTCCTCTCTATATGTCTACTTTCTTGGGATACTGGATACTATACTTTTCGCAACTACTTCTTGGTTATTCAGGAAGTAACACTAGTAGGTAAGGCAAGTTGGAACAGTGCCACAAATGTATAGAACTTTCCTTAGACTGAATAAGTACATTTCCTGCAACTTTAACATTCAGTCTCTTTCTGGTAGACTAAGAGACTTCAGATAGGTTTTTACACTTCTCCAAAATCACTACTCCACCCCCAGAGTAATCACCATTTTATCAGCAGACTTTCTAGCACAAAGGCAAGTCTTGAAATCTGATGTGGTGTAGTCTAAGAATTTTAAACACACCCTTATTGACTAACATGTAGTTCCTCTTCTTAATCTTAAGATTTACTTGATCGTCTTCCAATGTTCCTCTCCTGGATTAATCTGATACCTACTCATTACTCCCACTCAACAGCAAGTCTCTGGTCTAAGGCATACTAAACCATGACTAACATATCTGAGACCTCTCACTGTTGATTTAAGAAATTCTTTCATGGCTTTATCTTTTCTGGAATAGTTAAGACTTTTCCTTAGATAAATAAAATCTATGCTTAGAAGTTGTGAAGCTTCTATAGATTTCCATTGGAAAGAAAATCCTTCAGCATCTTACTAAAGTAAGTTGCTTGCATTAGAGTAAGTAATTACCAGGTATACTACAAGCCATAGGTTTAGATAAACTCAAACCTATAATACTAGGAACAGGAAGTTTTGTTAAGTCCATTGAATTGACTTATTAACGAAAAATTCCTTTTATGTCCTTGTAATAGAACACTTCAGGTTAATCCATGTGAATGGATCAAAAATATAGTTCTCTTGGCTTTTCTTCTTAGTTTCTTATCTTGACAATCCATTACTTGTTTAAACTCACAATGGATTTTAATCACTAGTGTCTTCCAAGTCATAAGAAGAGTGAGTTCCTAGAAACTCTCCCACTACGATAAGGTACCGTGAACTATGTCTAAGAAAATTAAATGGTATTGACCTCTTCGGTTGTGTTAAGACAACAGAGGCAGTGGGATCATCTTGTAAAATAAGATGATAGAACACTTTTGGAATCAATAAAAAATATCTCCTTTATTTGCTACTTTATTTTCAGACTTAGTCATTTTCTTAGAAAAGTTGTATTTGTTTAAACAAACACTTTCTTATCTAATGACTATGGGATGACCCACCCCTAATCACTTAGAATAGCTAACAAACATGCAAACCAAGGTTAGCAGTTCCAGCTTTTCTTAAGATTTCGATTAGGTCATCCATGAATCTAGTAATGATTTACATTAAGTATACAACCATTGCATCATTCTGAAATTGTATTACCATAGAAGGATTTAGGCAACGACTAGTAACTAATCATCAATATGTAAAACGAAATTTCTGGAGAGGTAAGTTTGGATATAATTCAAAAATCAACTTAATGATCTTTGAACTGCATATCTACTAACTATTTCTCCACCCTATCAGTTCGAAAGATCTTTAACCACTTACCTTAATGGTTTTTCACCATTGCTAAAAATTCATGAAATTTTTCAAACATTTCAAATTTCTTTTGCTTAAAGTAAAATCTAGAGTGATCATTTTAAGAATACAACGAAGACTCATATCCAACCCTGAATGTACATCCATCTGGGAATTAGATGAACTTAATTTCAGTGGATATAGGCATATTAACTCTTTGCAGAGAATGATCTTGTCAAAACCACTATGAACAAGATACAAATGCCATAGATTTATTTGGTTGTGTCTCTTGATGACTTGATTTAGTTACATCAAAGAGTTCTTAGAATAGTGCAAGTGAATTTTGGTCACAGAATACTAAACTCATACAGTTTGAATCCATTGATAGAAAATGGTTATGAAACACTTGTGAAAGTGTAACTGTATAATTAGTAATTCTTTCTTGGACCACCACTACTAATCTAACTCTATGATTTTCCTATACAAGTAGGATATTTCTAAGATTGAGGATTTATATCATTTTGGGATAGAATTTCGGGAATATAATCATATACGTCATTTAATTTTTTAAGAGAAAATAAAATGACACTATATGATTTATAGACCATTCATCCAATGATATGTTATTGAGCTAATTCAAAATGAATAAGCTAAGAGGAATTAGGATAATTTCGTATTTAAATAAGAATCCAACGATGCTCCGATTAGCGAGAGTCAAAGTAATCTTATTTATACAATCTTCTTGTTTCGTATTGTAAATACTAGTCTAAGGTGTCATCAATTGATGAACAACTAGATGTTGCATTTACAATATTTATCTTTCGAGATCTAACACTATTATGTTAGTCTAATGGTGAAAATCCATTAGGGATTTATCTCATTAGAAAAACAAACCAAGTTAGACCAACAATGAAGATTCGAAATTAAACTACAATTTAATAACAGAAAATAACATGGTTCAATATAAATTCATACACAATTCACATATATTAAACATATAGCAAGTAGTAATGACATGTGAAAATACTAAAACATACAATCCTAAATAATTTCCAAGGTTTTCAACAAACTGATATCAGTGTCCCGTTTAGGCGAGAGTCAGTGATACCATCCATTGAATAGAGTTGTCAGCTCATCTAAAATGATAAACATTCTAGCAACCTTTTATTCGATCAAGATTGGAATCCGCGTTGTCCCGTTTAGGCGAGAGTCAAGGCTATTCTATCTTATGAGCTTCCACCATTGTTTCATATTCTTGCAAGTCTTATACAGTCGCCATCATTAGGGTGATCAATACTATATAAAAAACTTACAAGATTACTTATCTTTCGAGATTAAACGGTGCTAACTTGCTAATGAACGTTCCTCCATTAGGAGGATTACTCACTAAAACAATAGCTATGTAAAACCAACAATGGAGATCGAATATCCTAATAATAAAGCTCATTATTTAATAAAGTTGTATTTTCTTCTGAAACTTATTTTAATTTATTTATTTTAAATATATATATTTATTTAATTAAAATTTCCAATTTAGAATGAAAAATTCTAAATATAAATTTTAATGTAATATTTATAAATTATACTTAGATGGATATGAAAATAACGTGAATTATTTCTATCTTAGTAATAATTTCCATAAATATTTAAAAAAAAACATGAAATTGAAGTTGTTTCAAAATTAATTTAAATTAATTTACAACTCAAATTTAATTTTCTATAAATATATATTGCATTTCAAAAAATGAAGTGTATAAGAATACTACTTTCGAAAATGCTTTAAAATAAAATAAAAATAAATCCTGGAAAAATTATCTTAATTTAATGTTAGCCCAAAATTAATTAATAAAATTAATTTACAACAAAAATATAATTTTCCTATTTAATTAAATATTTAAGAAAAATTTCAAATATTTAAGTATCATGGTTAAGAATCAACTTAAATATTAATTTTCTATTTAATTAAATACACTAGAAAAATACTTCAAGCAAAATAGATAATATCTATCTAGACTTTCATTGACTAATTAATTCAATTTCTAATATATTTAGTTCATTTATTTTAATTAATCATTAAATGAAAAAATCATTGATTTAAGTTGGTCCAAAACTAAAATAACTAATTTTCAACTTTAATCTATTTTTCAAATAAAATTTGAAATTTCTGCATTAAAGAAATGCAATTTCGAAATTGTGGGAAAAAGATTAATAAAATAAAATAAATTTATATTTTGAAAATTATTCAAATTAAAGTTATTCTGAAATAAGATTCCAAACTTAAAATAATTTTCAACTTTAATTAAATATCATGAAAATAACAATATTTAAGTATCATGATGAAAATCAACTTAGATATTGAAATTTTCAATTTAATTAAATGTATTAAATTCAAGAAATAAATAATTAAGTATAGAGGAAACTTAATTATTAATTCTAGTTTAATACTAGGAAAATATACTAAACTTAGATTGTACCAAAATTAATTATTAAACAATTAATTTCACAATCAATGATATTTTCCTATTTTAATATTAGAAATAATAACTAGTATAGAAATAACTATGTAGAATTTATATCATTAACTAAGTGTTTTTCTAAAATTAACTTTAAAATATTAAAATCAAAAATAAATTTTATATATTTTAAAAGTTAATTATGTTGCTAATTCAATTTTAATTAGGTTAGACTAATATAATTAACCTAATACAATTATTTAAATAAGGCAAATGGGTCTTCACAATTGGAGTGGTTCATGTGAGGGGGAGCTGGGTTCAGTATGTCGTACCCACTTCTATTGGCCCCCAACTCTCACACAAGGCCCAAAAGAGAGGAATTTAACCTTTAAATAAACAATTGTTATTTATTGAATAAGCCCAAATCTAATTGGGCCTAAATAAAATTACTTATGTCAAATTTTATTTTAGCAACCTAGTCCGTTTACTTAGTAAAACTTAAATGGGCTTCCTATATGCATCTAAGCCCAATAGCAAACATATAGGCTCACACAGGTCAGATGATTTGATGGGCCCTATCATGTTACTAGGTTTACACAGATGAAAGAAGCACAAAATTTACCTGTTACAAATTATTTATAAGATCTATTGACAATTGGACTATGATTAAAATCAGATCATTGGATTAGTCAACAAGTTAATCATAGCAATTCAGATCAAATAAATAATAGGTTTGTTTAAAAAAAAATTGAATAAACAATATAAATAAATAAACAAACATTGTCCATGTAACAGATGTGAAATAAGATATTAATATAATTAAATTATTATTTTTAAACTAACCAACTAGATTTTGAAAATTTAGGGTTGTTAAAACAAACCTTAAAATCTCAAAATAAAGGAAACTAATTTTAAAATATCTAGGTTTATTTGAATCAAATTAAATTAAATATCAAATAAGATCAATGATTTGAAAGGAAAGAATCTTCAAAATCACTTTCAAATCTTATAATTTAATAAAATAAACAAATTTTAAAATAGATTTGGTTAGATAATTATCATTTTAGGAATAAAATAATAATTACCATAATTATATGTCAAAATATCTCAAATTAAGCAATATTCAAATTTCTACAAAATATCTAAGTTATTTAAATATTCAAGATATGATTTATAAATTTCCAATAAGGAAAAAAATGATATATATATATATAGAAAAATATCATTTTTAAACTTATAATTTATAAATAATTAAATATTTAACAAAATAACAAATTTTGAATTTGAAAATATTATGGTAAGTGTATCTATAAAAATATCTATGTTAATTTCAAATTTATTAATTATTTAATTGGTCATATAAGATAATTTTAATATAATATTTTAAATAAAAAAGAAAAAGTTATCTTTTAATTTAAAATATGTTAAATATCAAAATATGTAATCATATAATTAAATAATATATAAATATTAAAGAAGTTAACAAATTTTTAAATCTTACAATAATAGAAAATATTTAAAATTAGAAATATTCCAAAATGGAAATATTTAAAAAAAAAAACGAAATATTTCAAATTGGAAAAATCTAAAATTGGAAATATCAGATTTTGGGAAACAATTGCATAAAAAAATTGGATTTTTGGGGAAAAAACCACAAAATTCGCAATTGATGCACCCACTCGACAACCTTAAATCCCGATTTTCCAAAATTCATAACTTTTTCAATTTTTATCGGAATCGAGTTTCGTAAAAAACAAAATTGCTTAATTTTTCACAAGGAATTCAAATAAAATATTTTAAAAAATAGAAAAAATATTTTTCATGGAAAAATTTCGTACAACACAAACTTTCATCACATAAACACATAAACCAACATGAAACCATCCAAATCAACACAAAACATATAAAACATCGTTTTAATTCATATTACATGAAAGTAAATCATTACCATGGCTCTGATACTAGTTGTTGGAATTATTTTACCAGGATTTAGATTTACTAACAAGTATGTTTGATTAACATCCTAATATGAATTCTAAAACAATGAAATAAACACATAAGAGTTTAAGAAAACCTTACATTGGGTGCAGCGGAATATAATGACTCCTTCCATTCAGATCTCTAGCCCTTGATTCCTTTCTGTAGCAGAGCATAATCAAGATCTGAACCTGGATTTCTTTCTCTCCTTCTTTGATGCTGATTTTCCATAGTCTTACATACTATGATTGAGGTACCACTTGATGTGTGTGGGCACTACTCATTCACTCAAGGGATTTCGAAATTTAGAGAAGAAAAGAGAGAGGAAAGTGGCGCTTAGGAATTCTCTCTGAAAAGAATGAGATGCAATTGTGTGTTATTTCCTAAAGCCATTACTTTCTATTTATAGAATGCCCTCTAGGTTTAGGTTAGAATTGTGTGGCATTAAAATAATGAAAATAAAATGGTAAAAACCTATGCATAGTGGGCGGCCCAGATAAGGAAATTGGGCCTCATTTTGCAACTTTCCCATTTTGTTATTTTTCATTCACATTTTCTCCAAAATGTCAATTTTCCAATTTAACCATTCAAATGCCGATTCTAATTATTTAATAACTTTAAAATAATTATTAAATAATATTGCCATTTCATATATTTATTAATTAGACATATAAAGTATCTTCATTAATAAATAAACCTAGAATCTCTTTTCTTTACAATTTCGCCCTTGCTTAGTGAAAATTCATAAAGTAGACATAGTCTAACTTTTAGAATTATAATTGATTAATTAAAATCAATTAACTGAGTTTAACAAGCAGTATGGTCTCAACTAGTATGGGGACCATGGGTCTATATAACCAAGCTTCCAATAAGTCGAACTGAATTTACCAAGT
This sequence comes from Cannabis sativa, assembly GCF_029168945.1. Classification (NCBI taxonomy): domain Eukaryota; kingdom Viridiplantae; phylum Streptophyta; class Magnoliopsida; order Rosales; family Cannabaceae; genus Cannabis; species Cannabis sativa. The sequence continues at coordinate 87,064,038 of NC_083602.1, forward strand.
AAATTCCCTAACTTATTAATTCCTTATTGAATCCACTCTTAGAACTTGAAATTACACTCTCAGTCATATAGAACGCTCTATATGTTTCACGATATAGATACGTCATTAGTTATCCATTGTTATATTCCTAATTTGATCAATGATCCTCTATATAGATGATTTACACTGTAAAGGGATTAAATTACCGTAACACCCTACAATGTATTTTATCCTTAAAACACTTAACCTTGTATAAATGATATTTCAGCTAAGTGAAATGAGTACTCCACCATTTATTTTCGTTTGGTTAAGCTCGAAGGAAATCATCCTTTACTTTCTATTCGCCAGATAGAAGCTATAGATTCCATATTTATGTTAGCGCTCCCACTCAATTGCACTACCGTGTTCCCAAAATGTACGTATCACCCTGACCCAAAAGTAGGCTTAACTAACAAATCAAAGAACACGAATAACACTCTTGAGATTGAACCTAATCATATTAGGATTAAGATCATTTGATCTAGGATCAACAGGTGATATTGAATTGAATAGATATTACGGTAAATTCTAATATATCTAATCAAAGTACAATATCGGTCCCTTCCGATGTATACTCCATACATCCGATACTGGTAAACTTTTCCAATGTCCTGGAAAGGACATAACACTTTTCCAAGGTGTAAGAATACCTATCGCTGATTATACCATATCAGTCTAAATCCAGTGTTCTGATAAATCAGGGAATAAACTTTCGAACATATAATTAAGATTATATTCCACTGTGCTGACAACACTATAATCATTAATAAATGCATATGTTCTTGACTTAAATAGGATTCATACATTATATATATAATCATGAAATAAATATTGTTAACCATGCAACATAAAATGTTATTTCTGATCTTTATTAATAAGTAAATCCGATTATATTGAAATGGGTTTTATTTAGGGCACAAAACCCGACAGATTATGTGAACTATTTGGCAGCAAACTGTTGGGTTTTATGCCCTAAATAAAACTCATTTCAATATAATCAGATTTACTTATTAATATAGATCAGAAATAACATTTAATGTTGCATGGTTCACATGATTTATTTCATGATTATATGTACATAATGTATGAATTCATCTGAAACTATTTTCACATACTTGATCCTGTTTATTGTGTTGTCAACATATTGGAAAGTAAACATGACTATGTGAATAAAGTTTCCTAGATTTATCAGACACAGGGTTTTACTGATATGATAATCTACGACAGAGTTTACTTGCGTTTGGAGAAATGCTATGTTCTTTCCAGAGCATTGGTTAAAGTAAAGCTCAGGTTGGATGCATGGAGTATGCATCGGAAGGGACCGATATTGAACTTTAACTTAGATTTATTAAACTTACCGTAATATCTATTCAAGTCAATATCGCCTAGTTGATCCTAGAACAAATGATCTTAATCCTGTTATGATTCGGCTCAATCTCAGGAGGCTATTCGTATTCTTTGATTTGTTAGTTAAGCCTACTTTTGGGTCAGGGTGATACGTACATTTTGGGAACATGGTAGTGCAATTGAGTGGGAGCGCTAACATAAACATGGAATCTATAGCTTCTATCTGGCGAATAGTAAGTAAAGGATGATCTCCTTCGAGCTTGACCAAACGAAAATAAATGGTGGAGTACTCATTTCACATAAGCTGAAATATCATTTATACGGGGTTAAGTGTTTTAAGGATTAAATACATTGTAGGGTGTAACGGTAATCTAATCCCTTGATAGTGTAGATCATTCATATAGAGGATCATTGATCAAATTAGGATTATAACAATGGATAACTAATGATGTGTCTATATGGTGGAACATATAGAGCATTCTATATACTGAGAGTGCAATTCTAAGTTCTACGCGTGGATTCAACGAAGAATTAATAAGTCAGTGAATTTAGGTTATAAATTCTTGATCTGCTTATTGGAAGCTCGGTTATATAGATCCATGGTCCCCCCACTAGTTGAGATAATATTGCTTGTAAGACTCATGTAATTGATTTTGATTAATCAATTATAATTCTCAATTTAGACTATGTCTATTTGTAAATTTTTCACTAAGTAAGGGCGAAATTGTAAAGAAAGAGTTTTAGGGGCATATTTGTTAATTATGATACTTTTTATGGTTCAATTAATAAATATGATAAATGACAATATTATTTAATAATTATTTATAGTTATTAAATAGTTAGAATTGGCATTTAAATGGTTGAATTAGAAAATTGGCGTTTTTGAGAAAATCAGATGCAGAAAAGATAAAACTGCAAAATTGCAAAAAGTGAGGCCCAAATCCATACTGTATAGGGCCGGCCACTTTTGTAGGGTTTTACCTCTGATATTTTCATTATTTTAATGCCAAATAATTCAAACCTAACCCTAGTGGAATGCTATAAATAGATAGTGAAGGCTTCAGGAAATTTACACTTAACTTTCAAACTTTTCATTCAGAAAAAATCTGAGCCTCTCTCTCTCTATCTGGCCGCCCACTCCCTCTCTCTCTTCTTCCTTGAGATTTCGAAATACTTAGTGATTAGAGTAGTGCCCACACACAGCAAGTGATACCTCAATCATAGTGAGGAAGATCGTGAAGAAAGACATTCAACAAGAAGGAGTTTCAGCACTAAGGAAGGAGAGAAAGAGATCCAGGTTCAGATATTGATAATGCTCTGCTACAGAAAGGAATCAAGGGCTAGATATCTGAACGGAAGGAGTCATATTTTTCCGCTGCACCCAATGTAAGGTTTCTAATACTTTATATGTGTTTATTTCATCGTTTTAGAAAGTTCATATTTAGGGTGTTAATCAACATACTTGTGAGTAGATCTAAGATCCTGGTAAAATAATTTCCAACAACTGGCCTCAGAGCCATGGTAATTGATTTGCTTGCAAGAAATTTGGACTTTAAAACGATTGTTTGATGTTTTGGATGGTATCATGTTATTTGATGATTGATTGACGTTTGTGAATTTTCGTGAAAAGTAATTGAATATCTGTTTCTTGAATTATTTTTATTGGATAGTATGGAAAAACTTAAGCAATTTACTTTTTTACAAAACTCAATTTCGATTTAATTTGAATTAGTTATGATTTTTTGAAGTTTCGAAAATATCGGGGTGGTGTCACTACACCGCGCGCGCGCGGAAATCATGCAGCCTCCCCTTGCACCGTGTTTCCTCGCCCATGCAACCCTTAAAGCGCGGCGGAAAGTATGCTGACCGTACAGCTCGCAATTTTTTCGTTTTTCTTCGATTTTTCATGCTATTTCATGGATTTAACTTCTGATTTTTTGTGTAGTTCTGTATTTATACATTTACTATTTCTAATTCAATTCTAATTATCATAATTAAATTAATTAATATTTTTTAAATTTAATTCATGATATTAGTGTAATTTGAATTTGAAAAATGGTAAATATCTATCTTTTTGCTTCATTATCTATCTTATTTTTAAATTTGATTATATCTTATCTTATTTTTTAAAATTTAAGGTCAAATATTAATTTTTTTTAAATTAAATTTTTTTAAATAATTTGACCTTTTTTAAATTTAAAATAAGATAACTATAATCATGTAATTTTAAATAGATGTAAGATATTTTGCTAACTTATAAATTTTGCTATTTCATTTATTTAAATTAAATTATAAAATCTGAAAAAGATATTTATTTATCTTTTTTAATTTTTATTTAATTTTTTTTTTACAAAATAACATTAAATTTTTAAAAGTAGTTAGCATATTTTGAAATGATATTTAGGTTGGTTGAAACCTAATTTTTCAAAATTGTAGGTTTAATTTTAAATATTTTTTTTATTAATTTCGAAATTTTTTAAATTTTAATTTAATTTTATTATATTATTTTTCGAAAATAATTTTTTTATTCAATTAATTTTTTCGAAATTATTTATTTAAAATTAAATAACTCCTACATCCAACTATCCAGCTAACCTTGTTGCAGGAGTATGTGTTTTAGCTTGTTTGTAAGTTTTTAAAACCTATTATTGCTTGATTACAAATAGCCATGGTTAACTTGTTGACAGATCCAATGATCTGATTTTAACTAATGGCTCCCTTGGTCAAGTAAATAATCTGTCACAGGTATATTTACAATCTTCTTTCATCTGTGTATGACCTAGCAACATGATAGGATCCATCCAAATTGTGTGCCTGTGTGAGCCTATGTGTTTAATTTTATTATAGATGCATATAGGTTGTTGTTGCTAAATAAAATATCATAGTTCTTGATAGATTTTATTTAGGCCCATTTAATTTTAGGCCCATTCAATTAATAACAGTTGTTCATTTTAAGGTTAAATTCCTCTCTTTTGGGCCTTGTTAAGAGTTGGGAGCCATAGATGTGGGTACGACATACTGAACCCATCACCCCCTCACATGAACCACCCCAATTGTGAAGGCCCATTTGCCTGATTTGAATAATTGTACTAGGTTAATTAAATTAGTTTAACCTAATAAAATTGATTAGCAACATAATTAATTTCATTTATTTTGAAATTAATTTAAGAAAACCATAGTTTAAAGAATTTTATATTCTAAGCTAAACTATATGTATTTTCTTGTATTTAATTAAATATAGAATTATAACCATCTAGATTCTTTCTGAAGCTTAATTTAAATTTTTCATTAAATATTCCTATTTAAGTTGATATTTAGTTATCTATCACTAACCAGCTTAAATCTGAATATCTTTTGGATTTAAAATTTCAAAATTAAGTTGAGGAATTTTAGGAATTGGTTATTAAGATTCTTTAGATATTTTTTAAGTTGATATTTTTTCAAATATTAACTTAAAATGGAATATTTTCAAATTAATGGTTATAACATAATTTTAAATTTAATTAAATCTAATTTGAAAGATATTTAAGTTGATTTTTTAGATTCTTCTAAAACAACTTAAACAAGATATTTTTTCAAATTTTGTGGAAAAGATACTTAGTCAAATAAGATATTTTCTAAATAGTTATTTCTAGACTACTTATTATTTCTAATACTAAATAGGAAAATATTATACATTGTGAAATTAATTATTTAAATAATTAATTTTGGTATAATTTATTTTAAGTGTATTTTTTTTCCTAGTATTAAACTAGAAATTAATAATTAAGTCTTCTCTACACTTAATTATTTATTTCTTGAATTTAATACATTTAATTAAATTGAAAATTAAATATCTAAGTTGATTTTCATCATGATACTTAAATATTTCTTTTTCATGACACTTAATTAAATAGAAAATTATTTTTAGTTGAAATTTATTTTTTCAACATAATTTAAATAATTTTTAAAATATATATTTTTTCTTTATTTTATTAATCAATTTTCGAAATTGCATTTCATAATGCAAGATGATTTTGAATTTATCTTGAAAAATAGATTAAGTTGTAAATTAATTATTTATTTTAATTAATTCTTGGACCAACTTAAATCAATGATTTTTTTCATTTATTGATTAATTTAAAATAAATGAATTAAAGTATATTATTAGAAATTGAATTAATTAGTAAAAGGAAAATCTAGATAGGTGATATTTTTGCTTGAAGTATTTTTCTAAGTAATTATTATTTAAGTATTTCGAAAATATAAATTTTTTATACTTTCTTTTTCAAAATACAATAAATATATTCTCATGAAAATTTATTTTGAGTTGCAAATTAATTTAAATTAATACAACTTAAATAATTTTCTTAATATTTATCAAAATTACTACTGAGATGGAAATAATTCAACTTATTTTAATCACCATCTAAGTATAATTTTATAAATATTAAATTAAATTTTAATTTAGAATTTTAATTCTAAATTCGATATTTAATGAATATAGTTTATTATAAATAATAATGAAAATACATTTTAAACAATGAGCTTTATTATTAAGATATTCGATCTCCATTGTTGGTTTTACATAGCATTTGTTTTAGTGAGTAATCCTCCCTAATGGAGGAACGTTTATTAGCAATTTTGCGCTGTTTAATCTCGAAAGATAAGTAGTTTGTAAGTGTTTTATATGGTATGGATCACCCTAATGGTGGCGACCATATTTGATTTGCAAAATATGAAACAATGGTAGAGGCTCATAAGATAGAATTGCCTTGACTCTCGCCTAAACGGGACAACGCTGACCTCCAATCTTGATCGAATAGAAGGTTGCTAGAATGTTTAGCATTTTAAATGAGCTGACAACTCTATTCAATGGATGGTAGCTTTGACTCTCGCCTAAACGGGACACTGATATCAGTTTGTTGAAAACCTTGGAAATTATTTAGGATTGTATGTTTTAGTATTTTCACTTGTCATTCCTACTTGCTATATGTTTAATAATTTCTGAATTGTGTATGAATTTATATTGAACCATGTTATTTTCTGTTATTAAGTTGTAGTTTAATTTCGAATCTTCATTGTTGGTCTAACTTGGTTTGTTTATCTAATGAGATAAATCCCTAGTGGATTTTCACCATTAGACATACATAATAGTGTTAGATCTCGAAAGATAAATATTGTATATGCAACATCTAGCTGTTCATCAATTGATGACACCTTAGACTAGTATTTTTACAATATTAAACAAGAAGATTGTATAAATAAGATTACTTTCACTCTTGCTAATCGAAGCATCGTTGGATTCTTATTTATAAACGAAATTATTTTAATTCCTCTTAGCTTATTCATTTCGAATTAGCTCAATAACATATCATTGGATGAATGGTCTAGAAATCATTTAATGTCATTCTATTTTCTTTTAAGAAATTAAATGACACTTTTGATTATAATCCCGAAATTCTATTCCACAATGATATAAATCCTCAATCTTAGATATCTCCTACTTGTATGGGAAAATCTGACTTAGAGTCTAAATTAGTAGTGGTGGTCCAAGAAGAATTACTCATTATATTTGGTATAAATTTAAGTCTTTGACTTTAATTTTAGATTCCAAACAGAAATTTTCTTATATTTCTAATTCCAGAATACAATACAGTTACACTTTCACAAGTGTTTAATATCCATCTTCTATCATTGGTTTCAAATTGTATGGAATTTGAGTTTAATATTCTGTGAGCAGGATCCACTTGCACTATTCTAAGAACTCTTTGATGTAACTATACCTAAGTCATCCAAAAGACACAACCATATTTTTATTAATCTATGGCATTTGTATCTTGTTCATAGTGGTTTTGACAAGATCAATCTCTGCAAAGAGTTAATATGCCTATATCCACTGAAAGTTGTTCATCTCATTCGAAGATGGATTTACATTCAGGGGTGGATATGAGTTTTTCGTTGTATTCTTAAAATGATAACTCTAGATTATACCTTATGCAAAGAAATTTGAAATGTTTGAAAAATTTCTTAAATTTCTAGCAGTGGTTAAAACCATTAAGGTAAGTGGTTAAAGATCTTGCGAACTAATAGGTGTTGGAAATTATTTTACCAGGATCTTAGATCTACTCACAAGTATGTTGATTAACACCCTAAATATGAACTTTCTAAAACGATGAAATAAACACGTATAAAGTTTAGGAAACCTTACATTGGGTGCAGCGGAATATAATGACTCATTCCGTTCAGATATCTAGCCCTTGATTCCTTTCTGTAGCAGAGCATTATCAATATCTGAACCTGGATCTCTTTCTCTGAATCTTTGATGCTGAAACTCCTTCTTGCTGAAAGTCTTTCTTCACGATCTTCCTCACTATGGTTGAGGTATCACTTGCTGTGTGTGGGCACTACTCATACACTAAGAATTTCGAAATTTGAGAGGGAAGAAGAAAGAGAAGGGTCGGCCAAAGATAGGGAGAGAGAAGGCTCAGGTTTTTCTGAATCAGAAGTGTGAAATTTTAAGTGTAAATTTCCTGAAGCCTTCACTATCTATTTATAGCATTCCACTAGGGTTAGGTTTGAATTATTTGGCATTAAAATAATGAAAATATCAGTTTAAATTTCCTACAAAAGTGGCCAGCCCTATACAAGTGGATTTGGGCCTCACTTTTTGCAATTTTGCAGTTTTATCTTTTCTGCATCCGATTTTCTCAAAAACGCCAATTTTCAAATTCAACCATTTAAATGCCAATTCTAACTATATAATAACTATAAATAATTATTAAATAATATTGTCATTTATCATATTTATTAATTGAACCAAACAAAGTATCATAATTAACAAATATGCCCCTATAAACTCTTTCTTTACAATTTCGCCCTTACTTAGTGAAAAATTCACAAATAGACATAGTCTAATTTGAGAATTATAATTGATTAATCAAAACTAATTACATGAGTCTTACAAGCAATATTATCTCAACTAGTGCGGGGACCATGGGTCTATATAATCGCGCTTCCAATAAGTAGATCAAGAATTTATTACTAAAATTCACTATCTGATTAATTCTTCGTTGAATCCATGCATAGAACTTAGAATTGCACTCTCAGTTATATAGAATGCTCTATATGTTCCACCATATAGACACATCATTAGTTATCCATTGTTATAATCCTAATGTGATCAATGATCCTCTATATGAATGATCTACATTGTAAAGGGATTAAATTACCGTTACACCCTACAATGTATTTATTCCTTAAAACACTTGACCCCGTATAAATGATATTTCAGCTTATGTGAAATAAGTACTCCACCATTTATGTTCGTTTGGTCAAGCTCGAAGGAGATCATCCTTTGCTTACTATTCGCCAGATAGAAGCTATAGATTCCATGTTTATGATAGCTCTCCCACTCAATTGCGCTATCGTGTTCCCAAAATGTACGTATCACCCTAACCTAAAAGTATGCTTAACTAACAAATCAAAGAACACGAATAGCCTCTCAAGATTGAGCCTAATCATATCAGGATTAAGATCATTTGATCTAGGATCAACTAGGCGATATTGACTTGAATAGATATTACGGTAAGTTTAATAAATCTAAGTCAAAGTTCAATATCGGTCCCTTCCGATGCATACTCCATGCATCCAACATAAGCTTTACTTTAACCAATGCTCTGGAAAGAACATAGCACTTCTCCAAATTCAAGTAAACTCTGTTGTAGATTATCATATCAGTAAAACCGTGTGTCTGATAAATCTAGGAAACTTTATTCACATAGTCATGTTTACTTTCCAATGTGTTGACAGCACAATAAACAGGATCAAGTATGTGAAAAGGTTTCAGATGAATTTACACATTATATACATATAATCATGAAATAAATCATGTGAACCATGCAACATTAAATGTTATTTCTGATCTATATTAATAAGTAAATCTGATTATATTGAAATGAGTTTTATTTAGGGCATAAAACCCAGCAAACTCCCACTTGCACTAATATAAAACAAAAAGTGTGTTTCAAATAATCTCAACACCTTGATATACAAATCAAGTGCAGTAGTAGTAAACTCTTCGTAATAGGATCTGAAAGGTTGAATTAAACACAATCTTTCCTCCACCATTACTCTTCCTTTAATCACAAAATCATTGATAATGTGAAATTCCTCTCTATATGTCTACTCTCTTGGGATACTGGATTCTCTATCTTTGGCAACTACTACTTGGTTATTCAGGAATTAACACTAGTAGTTAAGGCAATTTTGAATGGTGCCAAAGATGTATAGAACTTTCCTTAGACTGAATAAGTACCTTTCCTGCAACTTTAACATTCAGTCCCTCTCTAGTAGACCTAGAGACTTCAGATAGGTTTTTACACTTCTCCAAAATCACTATTCCACCCCAAGAGTAACCACCATCTTATCAGAAAGATTTACTAGCACAAAGGCAAATTTCGAAATCTGATGTGGTGTAGTCTAAGAGTTTTAAACACACCCTTATAGACTAACATATAGTTCCTCTTCTTAATCTTAAGATTTACTTGATTGTCTTCCAATGTTCTTCTCCTGGATTAATCTTATACCTACTCATTACTCCCACTCAACAGCAGGTGTCTGGTCTAAGGCATACAAAAGCATATCTAAGACCGCTCACTGTTGATTTAAGAAATTCTTTCATGGCTTTATCTTTTCTGGAATAGTTGAGACTTTTCCTTAGATAAATAAAATCTATGTCTAAGAAGTTGTGAAGCTTCTATAGATTGCCATTAGAAAGAAAATGCTTCAGCATCTTACTAAAGTAAGCTGCTTGCATTAGAGTAAGTAATTACCAGGTATACCACAAGCCATAGGTTTAGATAAACTCAAACCTATAATACTAGGAATAGGAAGTTTTGTTAAGTCCATTGAATAGACTTATATACGAAAATTTCCTTTTATGTCCTTGTAATAGAAAACTTTAGGTTACTCCATGTGAATGGATTAAACAATAGTTCTATTGGCTTTTCTTCTTAGTTTCTTATCTTGACAATCCATTACTTGTTTAAACTCACAATGGATTTTAATCACTAGTGTCTCCCAAGTCATAAGAAGGTGAGTTCCTAGAAACTCTCCCACTACGATAAGGTACCGTGAATTATGTCGAAGAAAACTAAATGGTATTAACCTCTTTGGTTGTGACAAGACAACAGAGGCATTGGGATCATCATATGTAAGATGATAGAACACTTTTGGAATCAAGAATTAAATATCTCCTTTATTTGCTACTTGACTTTCAGACTTAGTCATTTTTTTAGAAAAGTAGTATTTGTTTGAACAAACACTTTCTTATCTATTGACAATGGGATGGTCCACCCCTAATCACTTAGAATAGCTAACAAACCATGGTTAACAGTTCTAGCTTTTCTTAAGATTTTGATTAGGTCATCCATGAATCTAGTAATGATTTACATTAAGTATACAACCATTACATCATTCTGAAATTGTATTACCATAGAAGGAATTAGGCAACGACTAGTAACTAATCATCAACATGCAACTCGAAACTTCTGGGGAGATAAGTTTGGATATAATTCAAAAATCAAATTAATGATCTTTGAACTGCATATCTACTAACTATTTCTCCACCCCTATCAGTTTGCAAGATCTTTAACCACTTACCTTAATGGTTTTAACCATTGCTAGAAATTAATGAAATTTTTCAAACATTTCAAATTTCTTGCTAAAAGGTATAATCTAGAGTTATCGTTTTAAGAATACAACAAAAAACTCATATCCACCCCTAAATGTACATCCATCTGCGAATGAGATGAACTACTTTCAGTGGATATAGGCATATTAACTCTTTGCAGAGATTGATCTTGTCAAATCCACTATGAACAAGATACAAATGGCATAGATTAATGAAAAATGTGGTTGAGTCTTTTGATGATTTAGGTATAGTTACATCAAAGAGTTCTTAGAATAGTGCAAGTGGATCCTTGTCAGAGAATACCAAACTTATATTCCATACAGTTTGAATCCATTAATAGAAGATGGATATTGAACACTTGGAAAGTGTAACTGTATTGCTTCCTGGAATGAGTAATTCTATCTTGGACCAGCACTACTATTTAAACTCTAAGTCAGATTTGTCCATACAAGTAGGAGATTTCTAAGATGGAGGATTTATACCAATTGGGAATAGAATTTCGGGATTATACTCATATGCGTCATTTAATTTCTTAAGAGAAAATATAGAATGACATGAAATGATTTATAGACCATTCATCCAATGATATGTTATTGAGCTAATTCGAAATGAATAAGCTAAGAGGAATTAGGATAATTTCGTTTATAAATAAGAATCCAACTATGCTTCGAATAGCGAATGTCAAAGTAATCTTATTTATACAATCTTCTTGTTTCATATCGTAAAAATACTAGTCTAAGGTGACATCAATTGATGAACAGCTAGATGTCGCATATATAATATTTATCTTTCGAGATCTAACACTATTATGTATGTCTAATGGTGAAAATCCACTAGGGATTTATCTCATTAGATAAACAAGCCAAGTTAGACCAACAATGAAGATTCGAAATTAAACTACAACTTAATAACAGAAAATTACATGGTTCAATATAAAGTCATACACAATTCAGAAATTATAAGCATATAGCAAGTAGGAATGACAAGTGAAAATACTAAAACATACAATCCTAAATAATTTCCAAGGTTTTCAACAAACTGATATCAGTGTCCCGTTTAGGCGAGAGTCAAAGCTACCATCCATTGAATAGAGTTGTCAGCTCATCTAAAATGTTAAACATTCTAGCAACCTTTTATTCGATCAAGATTGGAATTCAGCGTTGTCCCGTTTAGGCGAGAGTCAAGGCAATTCTATCTTATGAGCTTCCACCATTGTTTCGCAATTTGCAAGTGAAATATGGTCGCCACCATTAGGGTGATCCATACCATATAAAACACTTACAAACTACTTATCTTTCGAGATTAAACGGTGCAAAATTGCTAATGAACGTTCCTCCATTAGGGAGGATTACTCACTAAAACAAATGCGATGTAAAACCAACAATGGAGATCGAATATCTTAATAATAAAGCTCATTATTTAAAGAGAGTTGTATTTTCTTTGATTCTCTTTATTTAATCTGTTTATTTTAAATATATATTTATTTAATTAAAATTTCCAATTTAGAATGAAAAATTCTAAATATAAATTTTAATTTAATATTTATAAATTTTACTTAGATGGATATGAAAATAACATGAATTATTTCCATCTTAGTAATAATTTCCAATAAATATTTAGAAAAATATTCAATTTAAGTTGTTACAAAATTAATTTAAATTAATTTACAACTCAAATTTAATTTTCTATAAATATATATTGCATTTCAAAAAATTAAAGTATTCAAGGATACAATTTTCGAAAATACATGTTAAAATAAAAAATTAATCCTGGAAAAATTATTCTAATTTAATGTTGGCCCAAAATTAATTAATAAAATTAATTTACAACAAAAAATATAATTTTCCTATTTAATTAAATATATAAGAAAAATTTCAAATATTTAAGTATGAACTTAAATATTAATTTTCTATTTAATTAAATACACTAGAAAAATACTTCAAGCAAAAATATCACCTATCTAGATTTTCCTTTGACTAATTAATTAAATTTCTAATAATATATTTTAATTCATTTATTTTAAATTAATCAATTAATGAAAAAATCATTGATTTAAGTTGGTCCAAAATTAAAATAAATAATTTACAACTTTAATATATTTTTCAAATAAAATTCGAAATTTCAGCATTTAAAAAATACAATTTCGAAATTTGATTAATAAAATAAAGAAAAAAATATATACTTTGAAAATTATTTAAATTTAGTTGAAAAATTAAATTTCAACTTAAAATAATTTTCTATTTAATTAAGTGTCATGAAAAAGAAATATTTAAGTATCATGATGAAAATCAACTTAAATATTTAATTTTCAAATTAATTAAATGTATTAAATTCAAGAAATAAATAATTAAGTGTAGAGAAGGCTTAATTATTAATCTCTAGTTTAATACTAGGAAAAATATACTTAAAATAAATTGTACCAAAGTTAATTATATTAATAATTAATTTCACAATGTATAATATTTTCCTATTTAATATTAGAAATAATAAGTAGTCTAGAAATAACTATCTAGAAAATATCTTATTTGACTAAGTATCTTTTCCACACAATTTGAAAAAATATCTAATTTAAGTTGTATTAGAAAAAATCTAGAACTTAAATATTTTCAAATTTAAATTTAATTAAATATCAAAAATTAAGTTGTAACAACTTAATTTAAAAAATATTTCATTTTAAGTTAATATTCGAAAAGATATTAACTTAAAAAATATCTAAAATATTCTATTTTAAGTTAATATTCGAAAAGATATTAACTTAAAAAATATCTAAAGAATCTTAATAACCAATGCCTAAAATTCCTCAACTTAATTTTGAAATTTGAAATTCAAAAGATATTCAGATTTAAGTTGATTAGTTATAGATAACTAAATATCAACTTAAATAGGAATATTTAATGAAAAATTTAAATTAAGCTTCCAAAAGAATCTAGATGGTTATAATTCTATATTTAATTAAATACAAGAAAAATACATATAGTTTAGCTTAGAATAAAAATTCTTTGAACTATATTTTTCTTAAATTAATTTCAAAATAAATGAAATTAATTATGTTGCTAATCAATATTATTAGGTTAAACTAGTTTAATTAACCTAGTACAGTTATTCAAATCAGGCAAATGGGCCTTCACAATTAGGGTGGTTCATGTGAGGGGGTGCTGGGTTCAGTATGTCGTACCCACTACTATGGCTCCCAACTCTCACACAAGGCCCAAAAGAGAGGAATTTAACCTTAAAATGAACAACTGTTATTAATTGAATAAGCCCAAAAACTAAATGGGCCTAAATAAAATCTATCAAGAACTATGACATTTTATTTAGCAACAGCAACTTATATGCATCTATAATGAAATTAAACACATAGGCTCACACAGGCACACTTTGGATGGGTCCTATTATGTTGCTAGGTCATACACAGATGAAAGAAGATTGTAAATATACCTGTTACAAATTATTGACTTGACCAAGGGAGCCATGAGTTAAAATCAGATCATTGGATCTGTCAACAAGTTAACCATGGCTATTTGCAATCAAGCAATAATAGGTTTTGAAAACTTACACATAAGCTAAAACATAAACTCCTGCAACAAGGCTAGCTGGATAGTTGGATGTAGGATTTATTTAATTTTAAATTAAATAATTAATTTCGAAAATAATTAATTAAATAAAAAAAAATAATTTTCGAAAATTTAAAAAAAAAATATTTGAAAAATTCGAAAATTTAAAAATAATTTAAATTTAAAATTAAACCTACAATTTTGAAAAATTAGGTTTCAACCAACCTAAATATCATTTCAAAATTTGCTAACTACTTTTAAAATTTAAATGTTATTTTATAAATAAAATTAAATAAAAAAAATTAAAAAAGATAAATGAATATCTTTTTTCAGATTTTAAATGTAATTTAAATAAATAAAATAACAAAATTTAAAAGTTAGCAAAATATCTTACATCTTTTTAAAATTACATGATTATAGTTATCTTATTTTAAATTTAAATAAGGTCAAATTATTTAAAAAAAAATTAATTTAAAATATTTAAAATCTGACCTTAAATTTTAAAAAAAAAAAAGATAAGATATAATCAAATTTAAAAATAAGATAGATTATTAAGCAAATAAGATAGATACTAACTATTTTTAAATTCAAATTACACTAATATCTTGAATTAAATTTAAAAAATATTAAATTAATTCATAATGATAATTAGAATTGAATTAGGAATAGTAATAGTATAAATACAGAACTACTGAAAAAATAGGAAGTTAAATCCATGAAAAAGCATAAAAAATCGAAGAAAAACGAAAAAAATGCGAGCTGTACGGACAGTTTTTGCGCGCGTGGGACAGTGACAGCATCCCGATATTTTTTGAAACTTCAAAAAATCATAACTAATTCATATTAAATCAAAATTGAGTTCTCTAAAAAAGTAACTTGCTTAAGTTTTTCCATACTATCCAATAAAAATAATTCCAGAAATAGATATTCAATTACTTTAAACGAAAATTCACAAACACCAATCAATCATCAAATAACACTCAATACAACATGATACCATCCAAAACATCAAACAATCGTTTTAAAGTCCAAATTTCTTGGAAGTAAATCAATTACCATAGCTCTGAGGCTAGTTGTTGGAAATCATTTTACTAGGATCTTAGATCTACTCACAAGTATGTTGATTAACACCCTAAATATGAACTTTCTAAAACGATGAAATAAACACGTATAAAGTTTAGGAAACCTTACATTGGGTGCAGCGGAATATAATGACTCCTTCCGTTCAGATATCTAGCCCTTGATTCCTTTCTGTAGCAGAGCATTATCAATATCTGAACCTGGATCTCTTTCTCTGAATCTTTGATGCTGAAACTCCTTCTTGCTGAAAGTCTTTCTTCACGATCTTCCTCACTATGGTTGAGGTATCACTTGTTGTGTGTGGGCACTACTCATACACTAAGAATTTCGAAATTTTAGAGGGAAGAAGAAAGAGAAGGGTAGGCCAAAGATAGGGAGAGAGAAGGCTCAGGTTTTTCTGAATCAGAAGTGTGAAATTTTAAGTGTAAATTTCCTGAAGCCTTCACTATCTATTTATAGCATTCCACTAGGGTTAGGTTTGAATTATTTGGCATTAAAATAATGAAAATATCAGTTTAAATTTCCTACAAAAGTGGCCAGCCGTATACAAGTGGATTTGGGCCTCACTTTTTGCAATTTTACAGTTTTATCTTTTCTGCATCTGATTTTCTCAAAAACGCCAATTTTCAAATTCAACCATTTAAATGTCAATTCTAACTATTTAATAACTATAAATAATTATTAAATAACATTGTCATTTATCATATTTATTAATTGAACCATACAAAGTATCATAATTAACAAATATGCCCCTATAAACTCTTTCTTTACAATTTCGCCCTTACTTAGTGAAAAATTCACAAATAGACATAGTCTAATTTGAGAATTATAATTGATTAATCAAAACCAATTACATGAGTCTTACAAGCAGTATTATCTCAACTAGTGCGGGGACCATGGGTCTATATAACCGAGCTTCCAATAAGTAGATCAAGAATTTATTACTAAAATTCACTATCTTATTAATTCTTCGTTGAATCCACGCATAGAACTTAGAATTGCACTCTCAGTTATATAGAATGCTCTATATGTTCCACCATATAGACACATCATTAGTTATCCATTGTTATAATCCTAATGTGATCAATGATCCTCTATATGGAAGATCTACATTGTAAAGGGATTAAATTACCATTACACCCTACAATGTATTTATTCCTTAAAACACTTGACCTCGTATAAATGATATTTCAGCTTATGTGAAATGAGTAATCCACTATTTATGTTCGTTTGGTCAAGCTTGAAGGAGATCATCCTTTGCTTACTATTCGCCAGATAGAAGCTATAGATTCCATGTTTATGATAGCGCTCCCACTCAATTGCACTACCGTGTTCCCAAAATGTACGTATCACCCTGACCTAAAAGTAGGCTTAACTAACAAATCAAAGAACACGAATAGCCTCTCGAGATTGAGCCTAATCATATCAATATTAAGATCATTTGATCTAGGATCAATTAGGCGATATTGACTTGAATAGATATTACGGTAAGTTTAATAAATCTAAGTCAAAGTTCATTATCGGTCCCTTCCGATGCATACTCCATGCATCCAACCTGAGCTTTACTTTAAACAATGCTCTGGAAAGAACATAGCACTTCTCCAAATGCAAGTAAACTCTATTGTAGATTATCATATCAGTAAAACCCTGTGTCTGATAAATCTAGGAAACTTTATTCACATAGTCATGTTTACTTTCCAATGTGTTGACAGCACAATCAACAGGATCAAGTATGTGAAAAGGGTTTTAGATGAATTTACACATTATATACATATAATCATGAAATAAATCATGTGAACCATGCAACATTAAATGTTATTTCTGATCTATATTAATAAGTAAATCTGATTATATTGAAATGAGTTTTATTTAGGGCATAAAACCCAGCAATAGGGGTGGAGAAATAGTTAATAGATATGCAGTTCAAATATCATTCAATTGATTTTTGAATTATATCAAAACTTACCTCCCCAGAAATTTCGATTTGGATATTGATGATTAGTTACTAGTCGTTGCCTAAATCCTTCTATGGTAATACAATTTCAGAATGATGCAATGGTTGTATACTTAATGTAAATCATTACTAGATTCATGGATGACCTAATCAAAATCTTAAGAAAAGCTAGAACTATTAACCATGGTTTGTTAGCTATTCTAAGTGATTAGGGGGTGGACCATCCCATAGTCATTAGATAAGAAAGTGTTTGTTTAAACAAATACTACTTTTCTAAGAAAATGACTAAGTCTGAAAATAAAGTAGCAAATAAAGGAGATATTAATTTTCTTGATTCCAAAAGTGTTCTATCATCTTATTTGACATATGATGATCCCACTGCCTCTGTTGTCTTGTCACAACCGAAGAGGTCAATACCATTTAGTTTTCTAAGACATAATTCACGGTACCTTGTCGTAGTGGGAGAGTTTCTAGGAACTCACCTTCTTATGACTTGGAAGACACTAGTGATTAAAATCCATTGTGAGTTTAAACAAGTAGTGGATTGTCAAGATAAGAAACTAAGAAGAAAAGCCAGTAGAACTATGGTTTAATCCATTCATATGGAGTAACCTAAACTTTTTATTACAAGGACATAAAAGGAAATTTTGTTAATAAATCTATCCAATAGACTTAACAAAACTTCTTATTCCTAGTATCATAGGTTTGAGTTTATCTAAACCTATGGCTTGTGGTATACCTGGTAATTACTTACTCTAATGCAAGCAACTTACTTTAGTAAGATGCTGAAGCATTTTCTTAATAATGGCAATCTATAGAAGCTTCTTGACTTCTAGGCATAGATTTTATTTATCTAAGGAAAAGTATCAACTATTCCAGAAAAGATAAAGCCATGAAAGAATTTCTTATATCAACAGTGAGAGGTCTCAGATATGCTTTAGTATGCCTTAAACCAGACACCTGGTGTTGAGTGGGAGTAATGAGTAGATATCAGATTAATCCAGGAGAGGAACATTGGAAGACAATCAAGTAAATCTTAAGATTAAGAAGAGGAACTATATGTTAGTCAATAAGAGTGTGTTTAAAACTCTTAGACTACACCACATCAGAATTCGAGATTTGCCTTTGTGCTAGAAAATCTTTCTGATAAGATGGTGATTACTCTGGGGGTAGAATAGTGATTTAGGAGAAGTGTAAAAACCTATCTGAAGTCTCTAGGTCTACTAGAAAAGGACTGAATGTTAAAGTTGCAGGAAAGGTACTTATTCAGTCTAAGGAAAGTTTTATACATTTTTGGCACCATTCCAAATTGCCTAAACTACTAGTGTTATTTCCTGATTAACCAAAAGTAGTTGCTAAAAGTATAGAATCCAGTATCCCAAAAAGAGTAGACATATAGAGAGGAATTTCACATTATCAATGATTTTGTGATTAAGGAAGAGTAATGGTGGAGAAAAGGTTGTGTTTAATTCAACTTTTCAGATCCTATTACGAGGAGTTTACTACTACTACACTTGATTTGTATATCAAGGTGTTGAGATTATTTGAAATGCACTTTTTGTTTTATATTAGTGCAAGTGGGAGTTTGTTGGGTTTTATGCCCTAAATAAAACTCATTTCAATATAATCAGATTTACTTATTAATACAGATCAGAAATAACATTTAATGTTGCACGGTTCACATGATTTATTTCATGATTATATGTATATAATGTATGAATTCATCTGAAACCCTTTTCACATACTTGATCCTGTTTATTGTGTTCTCAACATATTGGAAAGTAAACATGACTATGTGAAGAAAGTTTCCTAGATTTATCAAACATAGGGTTTTACTGATATGATAATCTACAACAGAGTTTACTTGCGTTTGGAGAAATGCTATGTTCTTTCCAGAGCATTGGTTAAAGTAAAGCTCAGGTTGGATGAATGGAGTATGCATCGGAAGGGACCGATATTGAACTTTGACTTAGATTTATTAAACTTACCGTAATATCTATTCAAGTCAATATCGCCTAGTTGATCCTAGATCAAATGATCTTAATCCTGTTATGATTAGGCTCAATCTCAGGAGGCTATTCGTGTTCTTTGATTTGTTAGTTAAGCCTACTTTTGGGTCAGGGTGATACGTACATTTTGGGAACACGGTAGTGCAATTGAGTGGGAGCGCTAACATAAACATGGAATCTATAGCTTCTATCTGGCGAATAGTAAGTAAAGGATGATCTCCTTCGAGCTTGACCAAACGAAAATAAATGGTGGAATACTCATTTCACATAAGCTGAAATATCATTTATACGGGGTTAAGTGTTTTAAGGATTAAATACATTGTAGGGTGTAACGGTAATCTAATCCCTTTACAGTGTAGATCATTCATATAGAGGATCATTGATCAAATTAGGATTATAACAATGGATAACTAATGATGTGTCTATATGGTGGAACATATAGAGCATTCTATATACTGAGAGTGCAATTCTAAGTTCTATGCGTGGATTCAACGAAGAATTAATAAGTCAGTGAATTTAGGTTATAAATTTTTGATCTGCTTATTGGAAGCTCGGTTATATAGACCCATGGTCCCCCTACTAGTTGAGATAATATTGCTTGTAAGACTCATGTAATTGATTTTGATTAATCAATTATAATTCTCAATTTAGACTATGTCTATTTGTGAATTTTTCACTAAGTAAGGGCGAAATTGTAAAGAAAGAGTTTATAGGGGCATATTTGTTAATTATGATACTTTGTATGGTTCAATTAATAAATATGATAAATGACAATATTATTTAATAATTATTTATAGTTATTAAATAGTTAGAATTGGCATTTAAATAGTTGAATTAGAAAATTGGCATTTTTGAGAAAATCAGATGCAGAAAAGATAAAACTGCAAAATTGCAAAAAGTGAGGCCCAAATCCATACTGTATAGGGTCGGGCACTTTTGTAGGGTTTTACCTCTGATATTTTCATTATTTTAATGCCAAATAATTCAAACCTAACCCTAGTGGAATGCTATAAATAGATAGTGAAGGCTTCATGAAATTTACACTTAACTTTCACACTTTTCATTCAGAAAAAACCTGAGCCTCTCTCTCTCTATCTGGCCGCCCACTCCCTCTCTCTCTTCTTCCTTGAGATTTCGAAATACTTAGTGATTATAGTAGTGCCCACACACAGCAAGTGATACCTCAATCATAGTGAGGAAGATCGTGAAGAAAGACATTCAACAAGAAGGAGTTTCAGCACTAAAGAAGGAGAGAAAGAGATCCAGGTTCAGATATTGATAATGCTCTACTACAGAAAGGAATCAAGGGCTAGATATCTGAGCGGAAGGAGTCATATTTTTCCGCTGCACCCAATGTAAGGTTTGTAATACTTTATATGTGTTTATTTTATCGTTTTAGAAAGTTCATATTTAGGGTGTTAATCAACATACTTGTGAGTAGATCTAAGATCCTGGTAAAATAATTTCCAACACATACCACCAGAATTTAAAAGGCAACAATTGAAGAAATTCTACTCTGAGGTCAAACACTACTATTGGGAGGAGCCTATCCTCTATAAGCATTGTGCGGATCAGATTATCAGAAGATGTGTGTCGGAGGAGGAAATGTTCTCTATTTTAAATCATTGCCATAGCTTGCAATGCGGTGGACATTTTAGTGGGAACCGTACTGCTGCTAAGGTCTTACAAAGTGGATTCATTTGGCCCACTTTATTTAAAGATGCTCACCAATTTGTTCAAGCATGTAATCGGTGTCAACGAACTAGAAATATTTCAAGAAGATGCCTTTGACTGGAA
Organism: Cannabis sativa; assembly: GCF_029168945.1. NCBI lineage: Eukaryota > Viridiplantae > Streptophyta > Magnoliopsida > Rosales > Cannabaceae > Cannabis > Cannabis sativa. Next base: position 87,085,470 of record NC_083602.1, read on the forward strand.
TTCTGGAAGTGGAACTTTTCGATGTGTGGGGCATTGATTTCATGGGACCTTTCCCGTCATCATACAGTAACACATACATATTGTTGGCTGTGGATTATGTCTCCAAATGGGTTGAAGCAGCAACACATCTGAATGATGGTAAAACTGTGTTAAACTTTCTTCAGAAGAATATTTTCACCCGATTTGGAACACCAAGAGCAATTATAAGCGATGAAGGAAGTCATTTCTGCAACAAGCAATTTGAAGCTTTACTTGCATGATATGGAGTTTGTCACAAAACAACACTTCCTTATCATCCTCAGAGTAATGGCCAAACAAAAATTTCCAACAGGGAGATTAAATTGATTCTGGAGAAGATGGTTCAGCGTTCAAGAGAGAAATGGGCTAAAAAGCTGGATGATGCATTATGGGCCTACAGGACAGCATTCAAAACACCAATAGGAATGTCTCCCTATAGGTTAGTATATGGTAAAGCTTGTCATCTACCAGTCGAATTAGAGCACAAGGCATTCTGGGCTATGAAAACATTGAATATGGACTTGGCAACAGCAGGAGAAAAGAGGCTGCTACAACTTAATGAGATGGATGAGTTTCGCAACGAGGCTTATGAAAATGCCAAGATTTATAAAGAGATAACTAAGAAATGGCATCACGGAGGCTTAATCAGAAAAGACTTTCAACCCGAGCAACAAGTCTTACTCTTTAATTCCAGGTTGAAATTATTTTCGAGTAAGCTAAAGTCAAGATGGTCGGGTCCATTCACGGTGGTCAAAGCATTCCCATATGGAGCTGTGGAACTCAAAGGTGAAAGCCCAGACACTTTTAAGGTTAATGGGTAGCGGTTAAAGCTTTACTTTGGAGGTCATTTTGACCAAGCCAAGTCCGCCATGATTCTGGCGCCTCTTTGAAGAAATCAGTCAACGTCCGGCTATATGACTAAAAAGACAGCGCTATTGGAAGGCAACCCAAGACTTAATGGTGTTTTTAGTTGAACTGTTTCATTATATTTCTTGTTTTTTTTTTGTTGATTTGTGTTCATTAAATTTGTAAACTGGGTATTGGTTTTATGTTTGTATAGAAAATAAAATAAAATAATTTTTCTGGGCAATCGTTTCAAAGGCCGCGGTGAGCCCAACCTCAACCGCGGCCATAAGTCGAATGGCAGAGAGCAGGTTTTTTAAAGACTTCCTCGCCGCGGCAAGCCCAACTTCAGCCGCGGCCATAAGTCGAATGGCAGAGAGCAGTTTTTTTTAACCTCGTCTCGCAGCGGCGAGAATGCCCAGACGGGTTTAAAAGGGGCATTACGATTTCTTTAAAAATCAAAACCCCCTTTCTCAACCCTAAACTACTCCTCCGAAACCTCATCCACCATAACCAAATTTCTTCAATCTCATCTCACCAAAACCCTTTTTCTTCCATTCTTTTCATAATCATTCATCCCCAATCACTCTAAAATACTTTTTCTCTCATCAAACATTCTTTTCCTTTCCAAAACCATATCCAAATCCCTAAACTTCACCCAAATTCAAAAATTTCACTATTCATCATCATCTACCTCAAGAGCTTCAAGGTTTTCTTCAATGGAGGTAGAGTGAAGGAGATTCTCATTGAGGTAAACAATTTCTTATAACTATCTATGCAATTGTTAATAGATAATTTTGATTTTTGGAGGATCTTGTGAAATTGGTGTGAATTTTTTTGGAATATTGTTTGAGAAATTACTGTGGAGAGTTGTATGTGAATAACATTGTGAAATTTGTGATTGGGTTTTCACCCGGAAAGTGGAATTTTAAGGGGAGATGCTGTCAAAATTTTCTTGAATGTTTTGGTGTTAGAGATTTTGAGCAAGAATGGGTCCTAAAAGAGCAAGAGTGAATGAAAGAGGGGGAGCTTCTTCATCTAACCCACCTAGGTCATCGGGCCATTCAAATGTTGATAGGGCTAGATTTGTGAGTGCCGAGGCACAAGAGCGCTTTCTACAACTCAAGGATAGGCCATTCATAGAAGATAGGGGCATGGAAATTGGTGACCTTAGACACCCTAGAATTGGCATTCCTTCTATATTTGAGCCCATTAGAGAGCAAGTAATCAATAGGGGTTGGACAAAATTTGTGGATATTACTGAAGGAATAACCAAACTCTAGCTCTAGAATTCTTTGCCAATAGGCCAGAAAGAGAGGGTGAAAAAGTAAAAGTTAAGGGTGTTAAAGTGCAGTTTTCCACAACAGCTATCCATGTCGTATATGACTTGCCAACCTTCACCTGGGAGGAGCAACCACTGAAAAAGCTTATTCAAGAAAAGAGGTTGAATTATGATGAAATAGCTGAAACTTTAGGTTACCCAGGTCTTAGGTTTCATGAATACAATGGAGAACCTTACCAGTTGTATAGGTGTGAATTAAACCCGGTGGCCAAGGCATGGCTATATTTCGTGAGTGCTAGGCTGGTACCCTATAAGCACTACTCTGATGCTCAAATAGACATGCTGAAATTCGTCTATGCCATCATGAAGGGCTTCAACCTAAATGTGGGGGATATAATTAAACAGAGTATTGATACTATGGTTAAAGGATCTTGTGGGGGTGGACTCGGGCTTGCTGACATTATCACCACTTTGTGTGAGGCGCATGGAGTACTACAATACTCCTATGATACAAAGGATGCACCACAACGCAGTATTGACATGGCCACGATGTTTAGATTTAAACCACCACATCCCCATGGTCAACCGCCTACTCGAAGAGATCCTCCTGCGGAACAACAAGAAGAGTGTAAAGAAAATGTATCGCAACGTATCGCTTGGCCTCTCGACCCAGCCATGCAATACACGAATGATCAACCGAATTATCTTATTCAGGAGAACATGCACATGCAGAATTATATGGCGCAAAGGAGCATTTTTTATGAGAATCAAGTGCAACAATTAAATTCGCTGATCACAAGAATGAATGTCGGAGTTGAAGAGCTCGATTACTTGGTGATGCTGCCCCGCTTCAATCCTTATGACCAGCCACCTCCACCAAACCCCTTCTGATGGGGCTCAAGTAAGTCTCTCTCAACTGCAATTTTCTTTTCTCACATTAGGGACAATGTGTATCTTTAGTTAGGGGGGAGAGATTTAATTTTTTTTTTCAGTTTTTCGGTTTATGTTTTTCATTTTTTTGGTTACTCTTTGTTATTGTTAGTGTCATGTGTTGATAACTGAGCTGGAATATTAATGGAACTACTGTTGCTTACTTGTACAATGGATTGGAATGTTAGCCGTGTGCTTGAGTCATGAACTCTTTGAATTGATTTGGATGTCTTGTAAAAAGTTTGTTCATTTAGATGTAAAGCATTGACTTTTGAATAGTATCACTTTTATTCTACTTGGATTGTGGAATGTTTGCTTGACATGGAATAGAACTTGTGTGACATACTCTCTTGAAGTGAAATCCTTGACGATTTTTTCTTGGAAAATGATTTAGGCAAATTTTCTTTGGACCGATTGAGCCTTTCGAGCTTACCTGAAAAGTTTTGTCCTTAGTTTACCCAAAGTTGAGCTTTAGCCTGTTTCAAAATTCTCACCACTTAATTGAGTTTAATTTGTTATCTTTAACTACTTTCATTCTCAATGTACCTTATTATGCCATAAGCTTTTAATCAAGTTTTTTTTTTTTTGGGGGGGGGGGGGGAGGAAGAGTTTTTAAGTGGGAAATATTTTGAAAGTAAGAGATTGAAAAAAATTGTTATGTGAAGTGCCTTTACTATTAAAAGAAAAGAAAAAAAAAGAAGAAAAAAAACACAAAGTAATAAATGTGATAAATTCTTCTTGAAAAAAATGTGAACAATGAGGTAGGCACATAAAAGAGGAAAATTTAATCTCTTACCAGTTTCTTTGGGATAAAAGTATGGATAATTGTGGGTGCTTGTTCGGTATAATTTTCTTATGGTATAATGTAGCCTAAATGACTTCTCATCTACCCGTTTTACCTGAGCCATGATATTGTAACCGAAAAAGACCTTTTGATTCCGAGCAAGAATTGTTAACCTTAGTGGAGAGAGGTATGTCATTCAAGCTTATTGAACATGGGTTGGTGGAATGTCGGAGAGTGTAGAACGGTTGTGATATGAGTGTCAAAAGAGGTGTTTTGTGTCTATATGAATTGCTTACTTCTAACCTGTGCATCCAAGTTAATTCTTAGAGTTATTGAGTTGAAATTCAGGTTATTGAATTGCTTGAAGTTGTGCATGTGGTAGTGGTAGTTCAACCATTGGAAGGTTCAGTTATCTAATGCATCGTTTTATTTCTGTTTTAGTTTTAGTTTTAGCTTTACTCGAGGGCGAGTAAAGATTCAGTTTGGGGGAATTCGCTAGGCTATTTCTAGCCTATGTTCTGGATCGTTATTATGTTTGCTTTTCGATGTTTTAGGATAGAATTACGCTTGTTTTCTATGTTTTCAGGTTTCTCGAAGCTATGGAAGCCCCGGGTTACAAAAGTGCAATAAAAGACGAGTGGAGCCAAGAAAAACGCAAAGTTGATGCTTGGACCACTTGTGGCCGCGGCGAGCCTGACCATGGTCGCGACCATAACTCGAGAACAAGAGACCAATTTTGAGGGATTCAGTAGCTGCGGCGAGAGGTTTCACCGCCGTGGCCACATCATCAGTCGCCGCGGCGAAGGAAGCCATGGCCGAGGCGAGAGCCCGTACAAGCGAGGCTAATTTCGTTTTTTGAACCCTGAAAATGAGAAATAAAAAGAAAATTGTGATTGTAAATGAGGGGAAGCGATTTTGAGACCTAAAACGCAGTGGAGAGCAGCTAGAGGAGCAAAGTGAAGATCTAGAGTCATTCCACCAACAGTTTCTTTCTCTCTTCCTTTTTAATTTCATTATGTTGAAT